>NC_052132.2:37160743-37778504 GCF_016086655.4 Lepeophtheirus salmonis | reverse complement strand
AGACCTAAGATATTTTCATAAGGAGTATTGGTCTTCTTGCAGCCCATATTGCCTCCCTTCCAATTTATTGTCTTTTGTCTGTTCAAAGGGTTATTTTCACGTCCAATGCTGTATACAAATTTGCAACCTCTACAAAATCATATATAATCTAGGACCAAACTTCATCGAGACAGCTTTGTTCTAGACGGGAGGATGTGATTAATGCCAGGGGCAGATATATTGAATAAGATTTGCCAATCTTTATATCTCAAATACATTTTTGAAATTTATAAGTCATTAGAATACTTCCAATTTTTTACCATTTGATCTTGATAATATTGATTTCAAATGATCAATCTTAAGTGGCGACCCCCGCAATATCTTATTATCTAACTGACCTGCACTAGGGAAATTAATTTCTTCCAATTTACAGATTTCATCATATTTGTCATATTTATAACCACGGGGACATTCACAATTATTCCCAAAACAGTATCCATGAGCCACAGGCACTCTAAATGCTAAAATGAATGAAACATTCGTGAGTCACTCTAAATAGTAATAAATAAAATTTGAAATTACTTCTTCTAGATTCATCTATGATACAACGAGATCCTTCAAATATATAGCCTGAATAACAAGAACACGTTTCAAACATACAGGTTGGCACTTCGGAAGGTTTTTGATTAGAAGTTGAGACATCAACCCATGATTCATTTGATATTCTTTCACAGTTGTAACCATCCCCTTGATATCCTTCTAAACATCTACAAACAAAATCACTTCCTTCAAGTGCACAATTACCATGTTTAGAACAGTCATTCAGTATTTGGCATGATCCTTTGACTCGTTCACAGTGAGTTCCATTTCCTTCATAGCCTTGTAAGCACTGGCAGTGATAAAATTCATTTTCCATATCATATTCGCAACGTCCAAAGTCATGACAAATCTCGGGATCAATTCTGCAATCCTTTTGCCCTTATAAAGTAAAAATTCAATTTGATTACCGAATTTTTTTAATAATTAATATAATCTGTACTTACCAGAATCAATGCAATTAAAACCATCTCCCTTGAATCCTGGTTTGCAGCGACACTGGGCAGCCTCATCACCTCTAAATGTTTGATAACAATCCGCATTCTTATGGCATTGAAGTTCCCCGCATATTGCATCCTCTAAATAGTAATAAAATTAGAACAAATAATAAGATACATAGAGGATCAACATCATAGACTAATTATAAAACATATCAATTATTTCTTGCCATACCTGAGTCAACCTTCACTCTTGGTACTCCAGTTGTTAATAGATTCACAATATTGCTTCCTTTACTTTTGACATTATGTTCTAAAACAACTTCACCTTCGGATGGAAACACAAATTGTGTCACTTCTGGATAATGATCACTTAATGTCTTTAAATCTAAATATGATTTGACAGTCAGTGAGGCTATTTCATTCACGGCTAGGTTGATATTGCAAATAAATGAAACCTGTCCGGGACCTCCTTGACGGCGAGAACTTTCGTCTTCAGAATTTATGTTTGGTTCATTATACTGGCTTTGGTGATTGTAACGAGGATCTTGTGCAGAAGCATCAGTATTTACATTATTCCTTGGGCCATGTGAATACCGTGGGTCATTTATAGATGAATGAGAATTCTGATTATTCATTTGACTAGGAGAATATCTTGGGTCTTGATCAGGACGGCGATTATAAGGATCATTGTTTTGATCTTGGGAGTCGTGTTCAGAGGAATGAACATTTTGACTATTACTTTCCTGATGGTCACGATATCGGGGATCTTGTTCAGGACGACGAGCATAAGGGTCATGGTTTCGGTCATTCGAGTCGTGTTCAGAGGAATATTTATTTGGATTATAACTTTGACCATGATCACCATATCGAGGATCTTGTTCAGGATGACGAGCATAAGGGTCATGGTTTCGTTGATTCAAGTCGTTTTCATTTTGATTATTCATTTCTCCATGGTCACCATATCGAGGATCTTGTTCAGGATGACGAGCATAAGGGTCATGATTTCGTTGATTCGAGTCGTGTTCATGTTGATTATTCATTTGACCATGATCACCATATCGAGGATCTTGTTCAGGACGACGAGCATAAGGGTCATGGTTTCGGTCATTCGAGTCGTGTTCAGAGGAATATTTATTTGGATTATAACTTTGACCATGATCCCCATATCGAGGATCTTGTTCAGGACGACGACCATAAGAGTCATGGGTTCGTTGATTCAAGTCGTGTTCATTTTGATTATTCATTTCACCATGATCACTGTATCGAGGATCTTGTTCATGACGACGAGCATAAGGGTCATAGTTTCGTTGATTCGAGTCATGTTCATTTTGATTATTCATTTGACCATGATCACCATATCGTGGATCTTGATCATGACGCTGAGCATAAGGATCATGGTTTGGGTCATTCGAGTCATATTCAGAGGGATGAACATTTTGATTATTAATTTCCCCATTATCTCCATATCGAGAATTTTGTTCACGGCGGCTAGAAGGAGAATCGCTGTTTCGGTCATAAGAGTCATGTTTAGAGGGATTCCTTTCTCCATGCTCTCCATATCGATAATCTTGACCAGGTTGTCTAGGAGGGTACATATTAGGATTATTTATTTCACCATATGAATATCGAGTATCTTGATCTGAGGTGTCTAAATTCTGATTTTCCGTTGGATCATAAGGATAGCGTTGATCTTGGTCAGGATGTTGAGCATTTGGATCATTATGCATTGAGTATCTTGATTCTTCATCGTGATAAAAGGGATCCTGCTCCGATGATAATGAAGCGCCTGAATTATATGAATCTCGGTAATGATCATCCTGATTATTGTTGTTATTGATTTTTGCATGTCCATGGTCCTCTTGATCCGTGTAATCGTTATATTCAAGGGAATCATTATCGTCATAATTTTGAAAATCTTGCTCATTTGATGGACTTAATACGTATGGATCTTTATTGTATGTATCGAAATGGGAGTAATCATAGTCGTCTAATTCTGAATAATCTTGCTCGTAGTTTAACATGCCAAGTTTATCGAGATCGTTGTAATCGTCATACATTGATTGATCATCCTGTCGCTTTACCCTTTTTGCAGATTGATATCCTTCTGGGTTAACAATGGATGAATCAACTTGGCATTGTTCGATGAAATTATCTCCTTGATTGGAGTACTTAATAAATGGAGCTGAAGGTATGTACAGAATGTATCGACCATTTAAATCTCTCAATGGCCATGTTATACGTAATTTAAGATCACCAATTGTATATGGCCCATGATTTAAAATCTCATAGAAATGATGGATTGGAGGTCCAATATCTTCCATTACATTTATATCTCTTGATCCATCAACAAGGTTTAAAGCTATAGTCTCTGGATTTGCGTATCCTCTTAACTCAACCTCGGATGGTACAGAGTAACAGTAAGATCCATTTCCATTAAATCCATTTAAACAGCTACATTTTGGAATTCCGTAATCGTCCGTGATACATTCCGAATTGGGTCCACAGTTTAACTCTTCACAACTAGTCTCTAGAAAACAAAGCTCCCCATTACCTAAATATCCTGATTTGCATAAACAACCATATGACCCCGGATCATTAATACATTCGGCAAATGGAGAACAGTTTGACATGCCTTCCCTTAGACACTCATTTATGTCAATGCACTGATTCTCATGAAATTCGTATCCTGAATTGCAGATGCATACCCCAATGGATCCTTGGACTTCACATTTGCCATTAATTCCACAGTCAACTTCCATACAGGAATCATCTCCTTGAGCTTCAAATGGAGTCACTTTATTTGTGAGAGCGAACCGAACTATTCCTTCAGCTTCATCAAATACGACAAAATTCCTTCCGGAATGAAGCTTAATCTCTCTACAAAATTAAAATGAGAGTAGAATGATTTGACGAATTTATAATAATTAAAAACAAACCTAATTCCACTATTTCCGTCGCATTCTTCAAAGGTGATCCTTTGTTCCACATTCATTGGAATGATTTGACGATTCCCACTCTCTAAAATTATTTTTCTTTTTGAAGAAGATGTAAAAAGTCCGGGTCGTTCCTTAGTAAACTTTTCATCAAAGTCTTCAATAACTATTTTGATTCCTTCTGGACCTAATCTTGGAAGTCCTCCTTCAATGTGAACATCGGCATTTATATAATCGAATACATCAAGGCCCTTAGTTTAAAAAAATCACAAATTTGAGGATTTTATAGTTTTGTGTCATTAAAAAAGAAAAGAATAAAACTCACTTTGAAATTAAATGTTACAGTAACCTCGTGATTAGTATTGGGAAACGTCACTTTAGCAGTATAGTTGAAGACACCTCCTGTAAAAGTAAAGCCATTTGGTGCACCATTTATTGACTGAGCAAAAAGCCATCCTGCTGGAGTTCCAATGACAGATAGTGATTGCAATTCATTAGCAATAGATGCGTCTATCCTGTTGTATTAAATGTAAATTATTATTAACTAGTAATGGAGCAATGAATCACACATGTCTACCAAAAAAAAAAGTTCATTGAATCTCCATATTTATTTCTAGTAGTATTAGACACATTTATAATGAATCCGTGATTAGTTTTTTTACTATCAAGTTTGGTTTTTGAGGATTTTTGATTTGAATTTAGTGGAGTATTTTTATCTTTTTATAGATTTGAGTCAACTTTGAAGTAAAAAAAAAAATAATAATCAATATGAAAATTCATTTATTATCTGCAAAATTTTATACTTATTTCAAATATGGGTTAATATTTTATTTCGAGTCATGTGGTCCTAAGAAAATGCAATTTAATAGGTAAAATCCCTATTTATTTTATGCATCGTAGCCTTAATTGTACTTTGCAACCTTTTCTTTAAAAAAAAGAAAAGAAAAAAGGCCCAAAATCAGTTGGCAGTTATCCAATTCATTCCGACTGTGAAATGATGATTCCATCATTGTTGAGAATTGTTTACAGCTTAACAATATCAAATTGTAATTCGACCAATCAACGTTTTGAGCACTGGTTAGGAGAAAAGTAGCATAAATATCGATAGCTGACAATAACTTATAAAGTAAATTTTTGTCTTAGTGAGGTACCGTCGTGTTTAAAACTTTTGTTTCAAAGGGAATAATGCCTCAATTTTTTTGAAGGGCAAAGGAGTTCATTTCAGGGGTAAATATATAATTTGACTTTCATTGCCAAAGAGTATTTTGTTTTAATAGTTATAGTCCAGTAATAATATTAATATTCCTTAAATTGGTCAGATGGAGTTGCTTTGATTAAGTATAAGTACAGATTGAAGTATATCATTTATTCCATCTGAATTAGGAATCTTTGTGAAGTCCATATATATACATATTGTATAATTTCTTCTCTATGAACGAACGTTGTGCAACCCAACGCACAGTGAGTTCAAGAGAATAATCATTTCCTGAACGCATTGTCCATTGAGCTATGTCGTTCCATTTTATTTTAAAATTTTAGAAACACAAAAATATTTTTTGCATTCAAATCGAAAATTCTCAAAAATTCCCTTGATACGATAATACTAATTACAAATTCAGGATTAGCGTGTTAAATAACACTCGAATTGAATGGGGAGCTGACTTAAAATATTTTTGAAAAGTAAACTTTTGTTGACATGTGTAGAATTTGGATTCATCAACCCTACCTTGAAAAAGCTGTGTAGCTTCTTCCTTCTTCAGTCACAATATAACAGTGCAAGTCCTGATCTCTTAGGTCAACAGAATTGACATTCAGTGAGACGGTTCCAATTACTCTTTGAGGTGTACCCAATTGTATACATGACTCACCGTTTCCCACATATGTAGGATTACATTTGCAGCAATATTTGGGCCCGAGATCATTGCATTGTGAAAATAAATGACACGTTGAGGAACCGCCTTCAGAGCAAGTCCTGAAATCATTTGGGGAGTAACCTGTAAAAAAAATAAGGTTGTAATAGGTTTACTATCAATAAGTTTTTAAAGCTTAATAAATATACTAAAATTACTAAAAACAATAAATAATAAATAACCCTAAGATTTTTGATTTTTCTAAGGTGTTTCTTTTTTTATTGTAAGTTTGTTTTCCTAAACTTGGCGACAAATTATAATTTTCATTGTTCTGATAAAAAATTAGATATTTATTAGATTTTCGAAGAAAGAGTAATTTTATCTCATTTTTTTATTCCATAAAACTATGTTTGATAACTTTTCTTTTATTTAAATCTTTTAAGACGAAATATTACTAAATCAATTAGATGTTTAAAAAAAAAAATCGTTCAAAAAAGCTCTTGAATGGCCACAAGACCCGGAATTTGAATTTCTCGGCGTCAAATCAATTAAGAACACACCATCTTACTTACAAGGGAAAAAAAGTTGAAAAATCATTTTCATAATTTGTAAATTTGCAAAATTATGTGAATGCAAATAACTCTTAAAAGTCATTCCAAACCAAATCAATGACTCAAAAACAGCACCATCTTTGATTTTTTTTTCTTATTTGCCACATATTTTAATATTAGTTTAAAAATTTAAAATCCAAAATTTCAGGCTTTTTTTGTTCTCCGGTTCAGGATTTAGATGCTTCTACAGTTTCAGCCTCGACGCCACCTACCCTATTTTGTAATCGCTTTATTTTGAATGTTTTAGAATATATCGATCTACTTTAAATACCCTTTAACTATTTCATTCTGTTGTTTTATTTTATTGTGTAAGCCAACAAAATGAGTTTTTACCCATAGGGTCACAAAGTCAATATTTTGACCTCAAAAAAATTATACATGTCCATTTTCAATTTTAAACAAATTTTTATATATTTATTTGTAATATATCATAAACATATATAATAAGTTTTTAGAGATGTATTCGATTCCCCTGAAATACTACAAGCATATATATTGCAAAAAATCGAGTATAATATTAAGTATAATTAGTTATCATTTTGAATTTTCTTCCGAAAAATTGTTATCATGTTGAATTTCTAATTGAGTGTGATATTAACTTCTATTCAATACTTATGAATTCTTATGATAACTACATATTACTTTTTATTAGTGACTTATTTCAATTAATCGAATTACTTTCCGAAACCCCATTATATTGAAGACCTTTGGAGAATTGTCAATAAGTATATACCTAATTATCCACTAATATATGTTGCCAATTAAATTTAGCATCTTTTTGTATAAAATATCTATCCCTCTTAAATCTCTTAATGAATAGTTATTTAAAGAGAGACAAAAAAAAATGAAAAAATCACCGGGTCTTAAAGTATCGAAATTCGCTATTTGAACATGAAGGAAGTCACCTATTTCACATAATTTTCAAAATTTGTTTACAAAACTTTAAAAGTGTACCATTATTATGGAACAAAATAAAAGTTTTCTAATTTATACATAATAATTTATGTATAAAAAAATTGAATTCCCTTTTGGAAAAAAGGATGTTACCAGGGGGCTGTCCTTTGAAATCTGAACATTAAGAAATTCAATAATTAATGAAGGTTGAGTGATTGAAATTAAATTATATTTCGATGTATTCAAGTCTTTTGAACTCTTTTTGACACTTTTGGCCCGTCTACAGCCCTAATGCCAACCCCTTTTATTATGTCTTTTGGGTGTATATCAAGCGTAAGGCCCGTCATACAAACAACGAAACCCTCAAAGGCAGCACTGGGACGTTAATTAATAAATTATATCTTGTCGAAGTTTAAAATTCAAAAATATTTAGATTTAATGGATCACTCGGTATGTTGTCGCACCCTGTATGACTCTCTTACCAAGTTTCCTTTTATTCGATTTGTAACTTTTTCAGTAATACTGATTACAAGCAAACTATGGTAAAAATATTACCTCTGGCCAACTTCGTTGTAGAGAGTAATTACTCTAGTTCGTACTAACTCGACAGTTATAATTCGAATCAAAGACTAATATTTACATAAATTTCTTTAAATTACTTGCTACTCAACTACTACTAAGTTTGTATATGTAAAAATATGAGAAATATGACGCCTCACCTTGAAGGTTATGAGTATTTGTATACATTATAATCTATTTATTATATTAACAAGTACTTCTAATTTAAATGTCACAGATTTTTTTTTCGTTTTTTTGCATGAATTCTTTTGTGAAATGCTTTCAAGGAAAATTTCATTATTTAGTATATTATACGAATAATATAAAATCATTATAGGTATACAAAATGTGGTGTGTTAACACGAAAACAGTTTTGAATAAGAAGAATCAAGAAAAGGAGAAATACTTTATCTATACTTTTAAAATATACTTTTGAAAAGAAGAATCAAGAAAAGGAGAAATACTTTATATATACTTTTAAAATTATACTCGTACACTGTATAACAACAAAGTCAAGTGCTTTTGATCTGTAAACTTTATATTAACATAAATTTTTCCTTTTTTTAAATTTATTAAAAATAAATAAAAAGAACTGAGCAGCAGTTACAATCATTGAGTATTGATAATCATGGGAAAGATCAGCGGGGAAAGAAGACCTTGTTGAGTATGACTCTAGTCTCTTATTGTGGAGGAACATCTTGGGTGTAGAATAGGAAGGATACATTGGATGTGAAATTTCAAAATAATTTGTCAAAAAATCTATTTGTTTAAATACATTTGGACTTTCTTAAAAGAAAATAATTCAAAAACATGAATTTATACAAAAAAAAAAGGAACTTCAAATAACTCTGATAAAAAAAAAAAACGTCACCTGAAGAAAAAAAAACTTGAAACTTCTCAACCTCCACATCCCCCAACGAAAAATCCCAGTCACTGCCAAGGGTGCGCCCAATGAGCCTAGTTATCTCATTAATTAACTTTGCGATTTAAAAAAAAATGAGAATCACTGCTCTAAACTAAAGTTATCATTTCAAAAGTATTTAAATCTATCTCAGAAATAAGAATACAAAAACAGAGTAGAGAGCGAAATAAGCCAATGAAGTATTAGATATTGGTTAGAAAAATTAATAGTGAACATATCTTAACTTAAGTTCAAGATTATTTTCTGTTTACGTATCACAGATATGTGTAAAAGTTTATATAACGAATTCCATAATTATATACATATTCAAAAAAATATTGACTCAGATTGTGACATTCATTTCTTGCTTTGCAACAAACTTATGGTACTTACGATTGTACTCGGCTACATCAGGAAGCACTGCGGGTCGGGAAGGCTCAAGACGTCCTGTTTTATACATAAATACTCCTGGTTCATTTACATTTGACCACCTATAAAAGATATGGATATAAATATGAAAATAAGTTAGGCGCCGGAATAGAGAGGAAATCGAGTGCCGTAACTACGGGGAACACTAGATGGCTAGGATCACCCAAAACGATGTTTGTACCCCCAAAGCTGAAATATAAGGATTATCTCCAATTGTGGGATTTTATACAAAAATTGTAACTAAATATTTCAAAAACGAATTAATAAAATTGTCATTTAAAGTTAGGTTAACTCGCAAAGAAAAACCTTAGTAACAGCTCTGACCCCCCCCTTGGGATATAGGTCTGGTTACAGAACTAAAGAAAGTAACTTATGAATAGGTTTTTGGCGCCCTTCAAATGTCTTAATACATACTTTGCCATATGCCTAACTTGATCCTTTCCCGAAAACGGCATTTCAACATATTGTCCTTCACCCGAGATAATTCCCGCTTGAGCCGTAGCATCTGGAACTCCTTGAGTCTTTCCTTTCCCCTTCACCCACTGTATTCCATTCTCAGGATATAATAAAAGAACGTATGAATCGTTTTCATCACTCGCTATTACAATTTGATATGTATTCAACTCATCACTTTGAGAATCGAAACATCCCACGTGATCCCATGTCGTCACAAAAAGCTCTCGTGGACGGAATCTTCCTCCAAACTTAATGGAGATTCTTCCTCCAATATCGTCTAAAAGTCTTTGCTCATGGGTTTTTCTGAACCATACTGTTCCTCCATTTGGAGCACGTGTATCCACATCTGAGTACAATGCGGCAATAAGAGGGTATTCCATGGGGAATTGTAGATTGAAAAAAACAGGGATTTCCGTGAGGAAAGAGACCAATCCATTTTCGTTTACCTGTAATGTATTAATTTATCATTTAAAATAGTGTTTGTTTCTGGAGTTTACATGAAATCATAGTCGGAACAAATAAAATTCAACCTAAAATTAAAAGTATATACTGAAGCCTTTAACATTAGAGATGTTCATCAAACAAAGAATATTGAAATACTAGTCTTTCTAAATGTATTTTATACAATTCTTGTATATAGAATTTAATATTTCGATTAATGGAAGTAAAAAAATCATTTGAAAAAACAACTACCAAATGGCTATAAAATTAGACATGTTTCTTTTTAAAAAAAGAAGTATTTTCTAAGAAAAAAGTCTTCAAAATATTATATTTCAGTGTTATTTGTATAAAAAATCAAAGCCTATAATTCTTTCAGATATTATTATTGTATAATACATAACCAAAGAAAAGTGGCCAGGCCTTAGAACTTTCCCCATGTAATTTTGCTATACAAACTATGGTTCATAACATAGGAAATTATTTAAATTTGCACGTAAAGATTCTATAAGTAGCCATATAAACTTTTGCATCAAGGAAATTTTAGTAATATTTAAAACAAATAAAAATCAACTTATGTTCAAATATTATTTAATCTATGAAGTTTGGAAGGAAATGGATTTTTCTATTCACCAATACTATTCAATTGGTAATCTGGAGTAGAAATTTGGACCTTCTGAGTGTTTTGCCTGGACCCCAGGAGGATAAAATATATTGAGTCAAAATATAGTTTATGATGGTTAATTTTCAGATCTAAGCAATATGCATAACTGTATCTTTGCTGATAATAGTTGAGTTGCCCAATTATATATCATGCCTACAGTTGTAAATTATTATTCAACCGGTATGTAAAAAAAATGACATGGTACCCTTACAATTCGAAGAATCTTTGGGAAGAGAGCAACTTAACTGTGATGGCATTTTATTGTATTAGTTATAACCAGTTACATATAATAGGAAGGAAATAAACATGAAGATCACTCAGTACGAGTAACTAACAAGGATAGAGGCTGCAATTAGTCTGTTGTTGATCATCCATTCTAGACTGAACCCAACAAGGACGGAACCCTATCATTTATGCTACTCTCCGGCATTCAGTAGTACAACCGTTTTGGGAAAAAGCTGTTCAGACTGGCAACTACATTTTTTTTATACAAGCAAAGACATATTTATTACAACTCTAACCATGCCTCAGTTAAAATGTCACCCCGGCTTCCTTATCTACGTCTTTGACTTGAGTCTTCTCTAGCGCAAAGACTCGCTCAATAAATAATATACTTTATATAAGTTATTACTAGAAGTCTAACAGACATTATTGCATTGTTTAACAAGTTCTACATTTGTTTTATCATTTAAATGTCACTCCTCGAATTGGAGCATAGTCATTTTTCCCTGAAGTCAATGGGATCAAACGATACCCTCAAAGAAAAGAGCGACTACAGGATGTTCATCCCAGTTATGAGCGGAAAAATATGTACATACATTGTTCCTCATTCTTGATGCATGAAAAAAAGCAAAAAACGGTCAAAATATATATAAATAAATAAAGATATACATATAATTAATGACTTTTCTCTACTCATTTAAGACTCAATGAATGAACGTGTATAGCACTTACTACACAGCAATGACTAATGACTCGGTATTTGAATTTTTAGCAAATACTACTACTAATATCTCATTCTCTGTCCTGGTATTTCATTTTATTATTTTGCAAATTACCCTCTTTATTGGAGTTGAATAAACATATTTTAGGAGTAGATTTTGCAGAAGGGTTTGACTCATTCCGTCACTTCCTATGTATGATTCTAGAATATATAGATACAATCCTTCAGAAAGGGTGAATCTAATGGATAACACAACATTAAACCTATTCAAGTTTTAACTTTTTTAATATTTTTAATATTTGACTTTTTTCCGTTCTCCAAGGTCTAGAGGAACTGAATATACCAGTCATTTGGATTTTGGACCGCGGCTATGGCTACCGTATGGGCCTTGAAAATTTTGTGGCTCTAAAAAATGTTTTTGAAAAAAACGTGATTGCTTGTATTCTTTTAACTATAGCTTCGCAATGGGTTATCGTATAGCATTGATATGGTTATCAAATCAACGCCAATAAACTGTGCTTCAATTTTTATATATATGTTATTAACCATTTATTTGTGCCTGTGGTAAATGTTACCCCAGATATTAAAAAAATGCTTGTTTTTATATTTTTTTCTCGTCAGCTGTCAATTCCTTCTTTAGATTTCATACGTCATAGCTAATTGCTAATTTATTCTTTTTGATAAATAAACAAAGTAATATTTTACTTATAATTAGAGACGTATTTTTTACCTGGACTTTTTTTGGAATTGGAAATCTGAAAAATGATTTTTCTTTTCCTTAGTAGTTGTATTTATGATTTAATTTCTGAGTAGTTAACTTTTTTCCTCTTGTTTTATTACTAGTAATTTTTGTAAATATACATTTTTTATTACTCTGCCCCTCTTTCCTTGTCATAGCTAACTGTAGCTGATCTCCTTCAAAACATTCTTAAAAATTGTCATGGGTACCATATTGATTTTTGGTTTATTTTTTAACATGCCAATTATACACACAATTTTCATCACAACAAAACTCTGGATTTTTTAAATTTTTATCCAAAAAAAACTATTTTTGAGGATAGCTATGGGTTTTTTAATTTTATGGGAATTTTTTTTTTTTTTTTGAGTAGCTGTGAATTTTGGATTTTTTTCCCCCACAAGTTTAATATTTGAAATTTTTTTCCAAGAAATGTAATATTTCAATCTTCAATTTATCTTAGGAAAATATAATTTTTCAAATTTTTTTCCAAGAAATGGTAATTTTGGAAGACAAAACATCCAAGTAATAAGTGCTTGTGCCCATGAAATATATTACCAAGCGTAACAGTAAGGGTTCTCTCAGGTGTTAAGTATTTATTGGATTGTGAATATAATTGAAGATCTACATCAAAGTTGTTCAAGTCTTCTTGGTTTATAAGGATGAAGTATATCTGTTTCTTTCTTTCCTCTCACGGCTGCCTTGCATTTCATCAAATAAAATATCATGACAGCGAAGCAGCTCAACTATCAAATGTTCCTCAAACTGTTAGGGTGACCACGTTAACTTTCTGTTTCTTTTATTTTTACATATCGACGGGACAATTATTACGCATCAGTTGCTTTGTCTCTAGTATATGTTTAAGTTTTTGAGTTCTGTGTCAAGTTGAATTCGTGTTGGGACAATATACTAATTCGGTCAAGTTTGAGTTTTTGAGAATTTCCACATATTTTATTTATGATATGGTTGTTTCTCCTTTTTGATACATTAGTATCTGTTAAGAACAAAGGAGCGCGCACCTATACAGATCTTTTTACTGTTCTTTTGATAGTGATGTAAATCGTGTGAATTTTATATGTTTTTTTTAAAAAAAAAAAAAAAAATTGTAATTGGTCATTCATAGTAGTTGTCATTATTAGTTGATTCCTGAGTAGTGAACCTCCTATCCTAAATAGATTCAATTATATTAAAAACCTGATTAAACATTCGCGTATGCTCATAAAGGACGAATCATAACCCTGAGGATTTCGTTACGGAGTTATAATTGTAAGTCCTTGTTTGACACAGATTAGAATGGAGGATCGACATTGGAGTAATTCTTGGCAATTTCCTTGTTTATTTCAAATTCTCAAGATTCCAATGTTGATTTTCGTACTTTTTTTTTTTAACACGCCCATTATATACAGGATTTTCATCACTGTCTTTTTAATAATGAAGTTATAAATTGGCTAATCATCATTACTCGAATATTTTGAGTTTAAATAAAGTCGAGTTTTTTCAAGTGCGACTAATATCCACGCCTAACATTACCTACACAATGCCTTGTACTAAAAACAAAAATTAATTTTTAACAAAATGTATACATAAATGTTGTTGTTTTACCTCAATCCTCATTTAGTATATTTTTATTTAGACAGCTCATTTATTTGATTTATATGACTTGTGAGTGCAAAAAAAAAAAAAAATGATACACAGGGTCTGTCTTCAACTTATTGCAAAAAAGAAAAGAATGGAATCTTGTATATTTAATTTGAACTGGTACTCAAATCATACCCGAATATAATGTTTTGTAGAAACGATCACATAGTCCACGTTTTCCTAGTTCTATGCTAGGAGACTATAAACAGACTTGACTTAGAATCGGACCTGAAACAACGAGGACTCGAACTTGTCCTGGTACCAGACTTTACTAAAATGTGTACTTGAATCGGACTAAAAAAATATGAGTTGTAATACCCATTTTCCATAAGGCTATGAGTCCTAGCCGAGAATAAACACATATGGGTCTGAGTTATTCATTTTGCTTGGCTTGATATTTTTAATTATATAAGATTAGTTCAAGATCTCTTAACTTGGGCCTACAGTAGATACGACCTCTAAATGAGTGTTTATCAAACTTTTTGACAAGAAATCCTCCTCCACATTCTGTCAATTTTTAAATCAAGATTCTTGTTGAAAATCTCCATCCTCCCCCAGAGATTTATCCACCTCCTTTATGAAGCTCAGCTCTTACTTTGGACACCCTTTCTACAAAATCGGCCTACATATATAATCTGTACAAATCACTAAATATATCATAAGTCTTAATGGATTGAATGTGATTATTGAATGAGTAAAGAAAGGGTCAGAGCCGTTGCTAGCATTCCATGGCCTTAAAGACAGCATACCTCTCCTTAAGGAACAAGATAGAAGAAATTAAATATAATCTTCAAATAAGTCTAACTTTAAATTAAAAGGATCAAAAAATTGTGTGAGCGGGCAACGCCCCTCTTCCCCCACTGGTACCAGCCCTACAGCGAAGTTAATTAATAAGCGGAAAGTAGACCCCTTCATTGAGACATTAGGTAGTAAAAAATCATAATACATCGAATAATTTACTCAGAACATGTGCAGTTGACCTTTGAGTAGTTCATCAAAATTTATAACATATTTTTTTAGTAGAGATCCCCTAAATTATACAGTATACAGACTTAGGGGCGTCAATAATTAATCAATTTAAAGCAGTGATCATTATCAAATATCGATGCAAAGATAAAAAAATATTCTTTGAGGCGTACCAATTAAGGAATACGGGTAAAATCTCTAAGGTTAAGCCTCTAGAGATTTTTAGCCACCTCAACATTATAATCGATATTTAGTAACATAAAATTATATTATCCCTTAGTAATTATTACATTTGATAGATACAATAAGCATTAGTGAAAAAATTCAAGACTTATATCTTCGTATTTCTTAATTCATAATCTAAAAAATTAATTGGAGAAAATAATGTTAAATTTAGAAGACTGTAATGGATTAATGATTTCTAATTGAATAATAATTTAATTTTATTCTATACAGAATAAAAGACATCTCCGTTGATCATATTCATCCTTAGGGGAGATCCATACAAAGACCATATAACCATATATTCTTTGAAACCTCGATAATTAATGTTATAATTTGTAAATGACTCAAGAACTAATGAAGTAGCAAATTTCACCGAGAAAAATTATACATGTAAAATGTGTATGATAAATTAAGAATTTACATAATTAAAAGTGGGGAAAAAGTATGATAGAAAGTTCAGTCATTGGGGTGGAAAAATACCCCAGGGAATGTAACAAAACTAAGTTTAAAAAAATCTCACGTACAAAAATAGAGCCGTATTCCCTTCCAAAAAACTTAACATTCACATCCAACTCCAGTTCAGGTGAGCTAATGTCCTCCACATCCTTGGGTAAACTTTGATCGCCATAACTACGCCCAAATGGAACTAATTCCGACTCGGATAGGGATTGAGTGAGACCAAATAGTGTGGAAGTGAGAAGAAGGATTAGATTAGGGGATTTAAGGAGTAAAGTAGATTTAATATATAATTCCTTCATGACTACACATCAAGAAGGATTTCTTTTTCTAAAGAAAAAAACAACATACGATTCGGGGGCACACGATCACACTGCTTGAAAAATTATGAATAAATAGAAAAGTATATATATATATCATTACATTGTAAGCAACAACTTCACGCAATAAGAAAAAAAAATTAACAATACAATATTTTAGGCGCTAAGGAATTAGAAAGTAACTCTTTTTTTTTTCGCAATCTATGTGAACTTGTCTATATGTACATAAGTGTTTCAACTTGCTTTCAAAACATGATTTTTTTTTTTACGTTCAAGCTACTAATAGAAGCTACTACTTAAAAAAAAAAAAATGTACACGCTGTGTAATAGGTATTATTCTTTTCAATAATATTTTAAATATTTTTGGGTCATTCTTTTGTGTACATACTAGTGATGGGATGATCGAAATCGGATATTTTTTCTGGAATCGGAATCAGCATTGTTAAAATAATATTTAACTTGCAATTTTGATTCTTTTTATTTTTTTGACAACAGCTGGGGATTTTTGAAATGTTTCTCCAAAAAAAATAATATTTGAATTTACTTATAACAATAAATCTTATATTTGAAATTTAATTTCTGGAAATTTTTTCTAAAAAATTTATTTTTTTGAGAACAGGTGGAGATTTAAAAAAAATCCAAAAGCGTTTATTTTTTGTTAGCAGCTGTGGATTTTGGAATTTTTTCAAAAAAAATTAATTTTTTAAGAATAGTCATGGGTTTTGAAAAAAATTCCCCAAAAGTTTATTTTTTTGAGAACAGCTGTGGATTTTGGATTTTTTTTTCCAAAAAAATTTAATTTTTTAATAATAGCTAGGGGTTTTTGATTTTTTTTCCCCAGAAATTTAATATTTGATTTTTTTTTTCAAATTTTTTTTTATTTTAGAACATATTCAGATTTTAGAAAAAAATTTTCCAAAAAATTAATAGTTGATTTTTTTTTCTCCAAAAAATGTTCATTTTTGTGAACAGCTGCATATTTTGGAATTTTTTTAGGCTAGGCATGGATTTTTGAAAAAGAATGAGTTTTTCAATTATTAAAATTTTTTTCAAAAAAAAAAAAATCAAAAACCCAAGCCCCTGACAGCAAAATGGTATTTTTTATCTATTATTTAAAATATTAAAGAATTGCCATGAGGAATTTATACTAGAATTGTATCTGAAGTGGCATTAGGATTTTTTTTGAAATTGTTCCATCACTAGTATATACATATATATTAGTATTATGACTTACTCCGAGGCAAAAAACAAGTGACAACCAGGACTGATTTGATAAAGCGAATTTGACAATATAATATTCAAGACCAAAGTTTTAGTTTTCATTATTTAAAATTATAGGGGTTTTAGACCAGTTTAAGACTTGCAGACCGAAACCCAACACTAATATAATATATATGATTGACTATCTATGAAAACTCACTCTCAAGGGATAAATGTTAACCCAGATATTATTGAATTGGGCACACATTCATCATAAAAACTCTACTCACTGAAAGAAGACAGCCCTTGAAAGGTTCATTTGAGGATGACATTAAGGAACAATTATTATTCCACAATCTATTATTCAGTGTCTATAAATCTGTCATTGAATGAGTTTTCCTTAATATTTCTTAAGAAATATTCTCTCATATTTGATATTATATGCATGCAGCGCAAATGAGCTTAATTGACTTGTGGGAGTTGCTCCTTTTTGTGGCTTACTCATTGAGCAATCATTTGATTTTCTTTTGGTAAATACTATTATGTTCTGTACAAATTGGATTTTTGTACCAGTTACAATTTGTACGTCTCATTATTGCTGTGCCAGTTCTTATTTAAGACTTAAGACTCCAGTCCCGTCCAGTCCAGTCTCGTTCCGGTCCAGTTCAATCCTGCATATTAGTCTTAAAACTTTTAAGGTTTGATCCTCGATGACATCATTCAATTGCATGTCTGTTTTTTGAAATCAATTATATTACTAACAATCTGAAGGACCGGTTCCAAGCGCTGATAGAATCGGTCCTAAGATTGGATTGAACCGAATAAATTAGGATTTACTCAACACTACGTCTCATTAACACTTATTTCATTTTAACTGCCAACACTATTAATTGATAAAACTAATCCCATAACCAGATCTACATCAATCCAAGGAGGCTAGTTTAAAAAAATGTTTTTTTTTAATTTTATCGGAGTCTAGCTTCACATTTTTATTCATAAGCCCCAAATTTAAAATTAAAAGTATATTTTGGCAAGTTCAATAGCCACATAAAATCTCTGCAAAAACTATAGAGCTACTTGTTC
Organism: Lepeophtheirus salmonis; assembly: GCF_016086655.4. Taxonomy (NCBI): domain Eukaryota; kingdom Metazoa; phylum Arthropoda; class Copepoda; order Siphonostomatoida; family Caligidae; genus Lepeophtheirus; species Lepeophtheirus salmonis. The sequence goes on along the minus strand of NC_052132.2, from coordinate 37,760,187 downwards.
GCTAATACATTTGAATTTTCAAAACATTAATAATTAATAAATGCATTAATATCTTGAAATTAACCAGCATAAACTTTATTTAAATGGATACTCATTAGGATTTCGATAACTTTCACATAACTAATGTTCCTTACACTCCCTTCCAGTCAAAGGTCTGGGCCCATATTTAAAATTAAACAATTGTTAAGCGCAAGAATTTATAATGTGGTCACAATTCTGCAGTTTTGTAGAATAAAATTAAATTTTGTTTAAACTTTAGTTGGATAATCTTGGGAGTCTTCTGAAAACAGTTTTTTTATTTTATTAATGAAACTACATGGACCATTTCATTTAAGTGCATTTGAAGCACATATTACATCAGCTAACGAAGTTATGTTTTCCCTCGGTTTGTTTGTTTGTTTGTTAAGTTTAAGTTTTGTTTGAATAAGTATCAGATTGATTTTGCTAATACTTTGTAAGAATATGATATTTGTTAACAGTATGAGTCCATTTTATTTTGAGAAGTCAAAAGCCAAAGGTGTACAAAACGTTAAAAACACAAAATCGACAATAACTGTTGAACAAATTGAGATACATCATTAAATTTTAAGAGACCCAGGTCTCAAAAAACGTTAAAAATGTATAGTCGACAATAGTTAGGCAAAATGATTTTATGTGGAGGTTTGCGCTCTACGGAGTTCCCCCATTTATTACTTATCTACGATTAATACAATTGTGAGTATTTGAACTACATATATGATTGAGTAATTTTCATTACATTTAAAACAATCAAACCATGAATGTTCTTGTACTAGACAGTTGTCATTATTATTTAATTCTTGAGTAATGAAGATCCTTTCCTAAATAGATTCAATTATATTCGAAACCTGTTTGAATATTTGTGTGATCTCATAAAAGACAAAGGATTTGTAGCGCATATATAATTATTTTAAGTCCTTTTTGGACTCTTTCTACAATTGGGAATTGACATCGGAGCAATTCTCGCAAATGTCTTTCTTTATATCTTTATCTCCTTCCTCCGTTGTCACAGCTGGTTGTGGCTGATCTAAGGAAACGTCATGAACATTATTCTTTCACTTCTCCTAAACATCTTTTAAATTGTCAGGGTGTCCATGCAGATTTTCGATTTGTTGGTTTTTTAACATGCCCGTTGTACACAGGATTTTCATCACTATATCTGAGAATCAAAGTAATATTTAATTATTATATTGTTCTCATTATAAGAGGTGTCAGTTATTCCCCTTTTTTATTATTGTAACTCGTAATGTCTGCTTATGCTGACAAGTTACATCTTGCACAAAATCGCAACATGAACACAAAACTTAAATATATTTAATCTTTGTTCGTAGCAAATTGTTGAGAGGAGTGGAATTGACTTATTAAGTAATTAGTGTTTTATTTATGTTAATACTATTTACATTTTCAGGGGATTGCACAAGTATTTTTTTTATTGTTTTTAGGGGAGGGGGAATGGGTTTTGGAATTTTATTGGAAAAAATGTAAAAATTAAAAATTTTGTAAGAAAAATTAACAAATCGTTAGCCATTCAAAGATAATTAAATTTGTCGGGAAAAAATCGAAAAATTAAACTTTTTGAGGAAAAAAAATTATAAAAACCAAAACTATTCGCAGAAAATTAATGATTTCGCAAAAAGTTTGAAAATTTAAATTTTTTTGAAAGAAATTTGAAATATTAAATTTTTTTTAAAAATCAACAGCTCTTCTTAAATTAAAAAAAAACAACAGCTATTCATAAAAAATTTCAAAAATGAAATTTCCAATATTAAATTATTTCGAAAAATTTACAAAAATCCATAGCTACTCTCAAAAAAATCCAAAAATTAATTTTAGATATTAAATTTTTTGTAAAAACTTTACAATCCATAGCTGTTCACAAAAAATTACATTTTTTGAAAAATATTTTTTAGTTAAAAGCAAAAAATTCCTTTAATTGGGGGCCCAGTCTAATTTATTAGAACAAAAATTTGATGGATATAACTGACCTCATTTTTAATACATATATTATGTACGTACATACTTAGAAGTAATAATTTATGTCTTTATCTCTATACGAAAAAGTCAGATATGTGTAAGATTCGACTTGATAAAATAGGCATATTTAGAGATTAGAGTCAAAGACCATCCATAAATATATAATAATAGAAAAGAGCCGAGACGAAATATCAGTTATAATAGCTTGTGAGTCCAAATAATACTCGTAGGTGAAAGATCAATGTAAAAATAACAGCACAAAAGAGTAATAACTCGTCAGCTGGCAAAATTTAGAAAAAATATTTAGATCATTATTTATTGAGAGTGCCCGTTCTTGCACGGATATTTGTCATATATGTAGGTATGTCTAAAAAGGAAGTGGCTTATTAAGATCTAATATTTCTGACAAATTATTACATAATTTTAATTTCAAGTTTGAAGAAAATTTTATTTTAAAAGAAATTTGAGCAAAAAATGTTACGCATAAAAGGATTTCAACTTTATATTATTAGCTTATATATGTTAAAATTTTGGATATACAAATGATTTTACAAAACAGTCATCCGATATAAATTATTTCAATGGAATGAGCTATCTTTTTCCAAGATAGGATCCGAACAAACATTTTTTTTATTAAACCCAAAAAAAAAATACATATCTTCATCGGGGCCTCAAAAACAAGGATTGGCACACGGTAGAGAGCAAAACTCCTCTCATGGTCACTTTTTCTCAATAAAATAATTTTCTTCTCAATGATAAAGTCATAAATGTTCGATTTTCAGCATGCTGAATTTAATGAAATGTAATGTCTATTGTATACATACTTTAATATTCATTGTATGCAACAAAGAGGTAATTTTAGCTCTGTATCTCAATTTGTTCAAAAGTGATGGTCGATTATGCTTTGTGACCTTTTGTGTGAATTTTACCTTTCATTTAGACATTGTATTTTTTGTTGCATGAAGCATACTAATTAACCCTACATAATGACACCAACTTGAGGACTTTACCTCAATATATTTCAAAGTTAATGTCAATTATGTATTTTTAAGGGTACTCCCTTGATCTTTAATTTTGAAATTAGAAGATAACTGCCCAAGAAATCATCAGTGTTACTTTCTTTTTTTCAGTTGTGTACTTCTACGTAACTACTCAATACTTATATCAATTCATATGACGTGTTCTGACTTCCAGACATAAAGAATAGCAATATCAGTTTGAGGGAAAAAATGTAGTATGATGGTATGAGTACTTTAGTCACTGGAGCGCTCACTTACAAAACAAACATATGATAAATACACAATGCCTGTGTGAGTAAATTCATTGCTAAACAGCAGCGTTTATATTTTATTCAAATCTTAAAATATACTGAAAGTGTACTTGAATTTATATATATACATTTGAGTGTAATAATAAAAACAAACAGAAACGGTACAGTATATTCGATGCTACATTCACACGCCTGCAATATTTCATTAATACGATTACATTGTTATTTGTTCGATCAAGAATATGTAGAGGTATGTTATACATCAGGGATCACTATATACATTCCACCATGATTTCAATGCTTTATGTATACGCCTGCATTAGTTTTTAAATACGACTACATTGTTATTTCTTGGATCAAAATATATTCAGGGGACACAATAAACAGCATATGCCGTGGCCGTTTTTCAGACAGACCGACACACTTTTCTTTATTAATATAGATAATGATTGTTGATAATTATTCACAGCTTAAGTTGAGCTAATTCAAACTCAATCAATCAACGTTTAGAATACTGGTTATTGGGAAAAGGAGTAGAAACATCGACAGCTGATAAAAAATACGGAGTAAATGTGAGTTTAATACCACCAACATGAAAGTTTACTAATTATTATTTTTTTAACTGTCGATTTTTATGTTTATATTCTAATAACAAGATAATTAGTATTCTAAGCGCTGATTAGTTTAACTCGAATACGCTCTTTTTTTAGTGGGGAACAATTATATACTACAGAAAATGAAGCAAAGTTCGGAATCATTTAATGACGTGGCAAAAAGGTAGAAAATTGACAGTTGAGAAAAAATATATATTGGAGTTGTTGATGTTCTGAACATACCCATTCGTATATTCAGATCATCAAATATAACATGTAAGAAGAACTAACAAATTGAAGAATGTAAAAAAACATGAAATATGTAAATCTTGCAATTGTATAATTAAATATAAGTACAATATTGTACACATTATTTATGAATGTTTGTACACAATTGCTCAATTTATTAATTTTATTAAGCTATTTAAAAAAATTAAATATAATTAGATACTTGTAGCTTCATGGAGCTTTATTGTCCTTAGCTAAGGAGTTTGTCAATTAACCCATAAGCAAATTAAATTACATATCAAACACATATTTATTTATTTCGTAAATATGTAGAAACTAACTCATTCATCTGTATTTGGGCCATTCCATAGAAAATTTGCACATTTTTTTTGTATTTTTTTCATCCTATTTGAATTTAGATACATATTATTGGGAAACTAAAAAATATAATTTAATATATGCAACCCAATCCAGCTCTAAGTTTTGAGTAATTATTATTATTTTTTTTTTTCAACATTCTTTATTTGGTTTTTATATGTATTATATAGAACATACATATATGTATATAAACCGAAGCAATTGCTTAAAAAATTACATAAATAAACATTATAGTTTATACTTAATGCTCCGGGGTAGAATTTTAACTAAATATCTATCTTTGAAAAAACAACAGCAAACGTGCAAATTAAAAATTATGATAAATATTTGTAAAAAAAATTTTTAAAACCCTTTTTAAAAATACTTCGATGATTCCGTGAAGTTGATTGAAGGTACCGGATTTCTTCTCCTGCAAAATTCCATGACTCCCATCCTGATTTAGGAATTTTCATTGTGAGAGAGACATAGCGGGCTGAAGCTGCCTCTCAACTCATCCTCCCGAATAGGCTGATAGTTAGTTAGTCGGCTGGCGATGAGGGGGTTACAATTAAGAATTGCAAAGTCCAGAGCCCTTGTTACCTCAGAAGTTCCACCCTTCTTCTTTGAAATTCCAAAAAGAACAAGACCTTCGATTTATAAATACAAAATATTTTAGGATATAGATGGCAGGGTAGTCCACAAACGCATGAAGTATGGTATTATATATTTTTCCACAGTCCTTGCAGGGCCTAGTATATTTAATACACTCTGTGGAGATTTGTAACTGCACGCGTAACTTTTTATCATCATTTATTCCCCTCAGAGAAGTCACAATTTTTCTTTTCCAACCCATAGGGAGGGCCAAACGCTTACTGTGCAGCTCCCAGAGTCAATTCACAGCTGCATCAAAATTTAGGGGGACCATCTTAACGTGCCACGGGCATGGGATTGAATAATATTTTGAAGAATTAACAAGTGGAAATCTTACTCTGCCATCATTAAATTCCTCCGAATTTAAATTATGCCCATTTAAAATATTTCGTGTGATTGCGCGTTCATCTAAAATTGAGGGGTCCTTTAAATTTCTAAAAAATAACTTTTATGTATATTTTGCCGAATTATATCAATGGTTGAATCATTTCTAAATTCAGGGGTGAGCATCCAAATTATTCTCTGAGCTGAGCCCCAAACTGGAGAGATCAAAGATGCAATTTTGTTGGTCAGATTAGTCCCCATCATAAGCCAAATGTACAGTTCTCGGTTCGTTATAATTCTTCTCCATTCTACTGCTGGATTTCTTGAAATATCCAAAAAAAAATTGGAGTAAATTTTCGGGACAATACGAGATAGTTGGGCTACTCCACCACATATGGGATTTAGGTCTTTTCGTGGCTTCGATATAATTCTTATAAAACAAACAATTAAGCCATTTGTCTTCTTCTAAAATAGCTTTTTCAGCTAGTTGCGGACTTGATGTAGCCTCATATAAAATTAAAGATATTACCAAATTGTTTATTCATTATGAATTAGATCAAAAATTGTCTTGAAGATCCTTGCGCTTTGTATTGTAGTATATAAACAACTCATCTGATGGGTGCATATACTCGTAATTTGATAGTTATTGATTTATGTAACAAAATACTTCATTATTATTGTGCTTTTATTAAAAAAAAATATGGTTGACTTCGACCATATTTTCTGGCCTTCAATACCTCAAACATTATAACCTTTTTATTTTGATAAGACTTTAATTAGAAGAAGATAAAATCAATTTTCTCCCTTTAGAAAAAAGAATAGAGTGATTGGTAAGAAAGATATGAGATATTTAATTAGTTCATAAAAACAAAATTTCATATTTTATAGTTCCTATTGCTATAATGTCATTCATGCAAATCTTATAATTTTTGAGTATTAATTGGATAATTATTCCTAGGTAACATAATTTCAAGGGTCTTTTTGTTTTTATTTTACTTTAAAAAATATATTTTTTCATATTTTTTTTTTAAAGAGAAAGTTGGTTGGTGACAATCTCTTCATAAAATCAGGATGTAGCTTTACTAATTAATAGGAAAATACTTTTATTAGTAGTCCAATCAATCAATAAAAAACAAATTTTATCCATGAATATAATTAATTAAGCAATTTCCCTTATTTTATCATCTGGTGATAAATAGTTATTGATATAAGATATTCAGCAAATACTCAGTTCACGGTCTTTTATATATAGTGGACAAATTTCAATAGTTTTAAATATTTGTAATGATAAAAATGTTCGACACAAATTAATAATTATTAAACTATTATAGAAAATGATTTAGAAAAATCGTTGGAGGCTGATGGATCAGAACTTACTCTACTTTACAATTGACTAACCAATGTAAAAATTATATAACTTTTATTTAAACACATTAAGTCTTAGTTAATCCAGATATTGTTGATCATTTTGTTAGCACTTGCGATTGACTAAATAGCAAAATTTATTGATAATATCTTTGTTTATATAGCTATTTATAATATATTAAGTTATTGAATAACTAGCAAATGGTGAATAGATGGGAATAGAAACAAAGAATGAAGGTAGAAAAAAAGAAATAGAAAGAGGGTTGGTAGAGAGATAAGGAGGGAGAACTCCTTCCATAGTTCGGCATTATTTCAGCCTTGACATTTCTTTCAAACCACTCAGTCTCAAAATGTCGAGAACAAATTCTGGCGGTTGTAATATTAAATGAATCCTGCCAATAGCAGGCTTGAATCCATTTACAACGCATAATTATATTTGGTGCGGGGGAGAGGATTACTTTTTGGATTTTTTTAGATATAAAAATCCAAATGTCAAAATTTTTTATTAAAAAATTTCAAAAATTAAATTTCAAATATTCAATGAAATAAATTTCAAAAATCCCCAGTAATTCACAAAAAGTTAAATTTAGTAAAAAAAATAATTGAATACCCATAGTTTACAAAAAAATTAAATTTTGGAAGATATTTTGCGTAGACAAGGAATCTACTCAAGATAACAAATATGTTTTACTACTTTGCTTATAGTGTTGGTTACATAACCCCTGTCAGTGGCGTCCGTAGATTATATAATATACAGACATATTTTTTATGGTGGGGGAGGCTAACTTTTTGGAATTTTTTGGAAAAAAAACCATAGACTAAAATTTTTCACGAAAAAATTCCAAAAATCCTTACCTATTCTCAAAAAATTAAAAAAATCCACAGCTTTTTAAAAAAATTTCATTAATTAAATTTCAATTATATTATTTATTTTTTTACATTTCAAATATTAATTTTTTGGGAGAGAATTCACATAAAATTAATTTTTTTGGGAAAAAAGTTTGAAAAATTCAATTAAATTTCAAATATTATATTTTCTAGTAAAAAGACAAAAATCCTTTTGGGGGGGCTACATCTCCTCCAACCTACGCCTTACGGGCACCCCTGCTGTCCTGAATTAAATTTTAATAATATTTTAGTAACATATTATAACGTTGCTTCATATAATCCTTAGAACTGCATATTCCTGGAGAAAAAAAAACAATATTGCCTATCAAGAAAAAAAAGTAAAGGCTTGTTCTATTTGATAATTTTACTCACATTTTTTTGCCAATAGGTGTAAAAAGGTGTTAAATTACTCGTTAAAACTCAAATAAGAAGTTGTCAAGTAACTTGAATAATTATATCAAAAATGATTATTTTTTAAGCAGAGAATATCCATGTGTTTTAAATATGATACTAGGTAGATATGAGTGACCTAATTCCTTCTTAAGTATAGTGTACGTACATTCTACTTTGAATAAGATCAGTAATGTTTCCTTGTTTTTTTTTGTTTTTTTTAAGATACATAATAAACTTGTATACAACTAAAAATTCAACAATCTTCCTTTTGCCAAATATTAACAATAAATCAATGATATGCATTATCGCATTGAATTTCAATATTTATCATTCTACATATTATATGTCCAATAGACCAGTCAACACAAAAGCAAGTTAGAATGATTTTTCTCAAATTTGTATCCGGACTCTGTTTATACTTTTCGACGAATGATCATCAATTTTTATCAACAGATTATTCTGACTAATCCTTTAGGGGCGTTATAAAATGCCAATAAACAGGAAAAATTCATCGTTTGAATAAAAGAGTTAGAAATTTTATTGAAATTCCATATCATAGGGGTCAAATTAAGCCTCATAAATGAAACAAAAACTCTAAACTATAGATAAAATTCTTGGTAGGGTTGCCAGCTCTTTAAAAAATAAATAAGGGACACCTCATTGGCAGGGTTCTGGACGGGTATCTTTTATTCTAAATACAGGACGATTCTGTTTTTGAAGGGAGGGTTGACAACTAATTTTTTCCAATTTTTTAACTATTTGACCCGAAATTATCTTAATATAAGATATAGTTTATAATTAAAAAAAACAATCATTATATTTAAGAAATCAATTATATATTAAAAATAAGTCGATATTATTTTTTCTTAACATGAAACGCTAATGTGAAAAAAATAAACTTACAACTTAATCTGAATTTGTTATTTATGTTGATGTAGAGTTTATCTTGCTAACAGAACTGAAGATGATGCATTGAATAATCCTCTTGGAATGTTTACCTATCACTCTAGAAAGAGAGTTGTATTATAGTACTAATTTGAATAATACTCAGGAAATCAAATTTTCTAAAGATTTCCCACTTTTGTATTGCTTGCAATAGTTTGTGACACAGAATAGTTGTACAACTAATAATAGGAGGAATTTTGAAACTTTTACTCTCCTGACAACAATCACAATAACAAAATAGCATTTGCATGTCCAAAATAAAACACCGAATTAATCAATAAGATAAAAAAATAAAATAATGGAGAACTCATAAATAGGAGCTATAAATTGATGAATATCATTGACACTTTATTATTTTTTCAATCAATACTAAAACAATCTTTATTGTTATATTTTAACTAGCGTTTTCAGTAAAATAACTTATAATTATCTAGTATAGAAAACATCTAATAATTTATTTATTCGTGTTGAGATTCTAAATCTTTGCAAGAGTCCAATATGGTTACAAGCAATTTTGCTGTTTAGAGAAGGATTCCCGGCTCAATAGGTTTGGGAATGTCAATGACATTCAGATACTTCAACATAAGTCTACAAAAGTTAAGAGGTTTGTTACATATTTTGTAAAACAGATAATCACTTAGCAGCTCCGAATAACTATTTATATGTAATAGCAGAATAGAATATGCTTTGCAGACCAAAATATCGAGAAAAGATTAGCACATTATCTTTACCAGTCTAGAATCATGTCCGACATATTTTCTAATCCCAAGTGACTCAGTAGTAATCAAGCGTGAGCTTGAAGTGTCTAGCTTATATAATTATCCGTATAGACCGTATATCACAAAGTCCAACTTATAAATGGAATTGATATAAATGTGATAGGGATGAATGATTTCTGCGTTATATACATACATACATCCAGGAAACTGAAGCACTCTTATTAATGGAATAGTTTTCTTAGAGTAGGAGACGAAACGGAGTTGACTTTCAATAATTTCAAAGAAGGAGCTGTGGTTGGAGGATGAAAACTCTCTCTGCTCCTCACTGGGTATCTCAGTCGATTATTTTGTCGTTTTATACAACTCCTTAGTTCTTATATGTAGAAGTATACAATGATTCCGTGGAAGATCTGAGGGAATTTATGCAAAGAGACAATTATTAACGAGATCAGCCGTCACAAATAACCTTGATATGAAGAGGTACCTGCAAAATGAACGATCTTTCTATTAAAGGAGATGAGATCCACCGAGTGAAACACTTGTTCATTGCATCTCTCCTTAAGAGTCGAGATCCCTTGACCAGACCATTACATTGAAGACAGTTATATCATCCACCACCTTGATAAATTATCAATTCACTTTGTTATATTATATTATTGTTTTAATCTAATCCAAAATTATAATTATGGACTTGAAATAAACCCAAAAGAAATCTGAGGACTCGATAAAAATATTCAAGGACTTGGACTTGTGAGTTAAGAACAAGATTTGACCCGTTCACACTTTTTAGGTTGAGTTGTTTATTTTTTTTACATGAAACGATGAACACGTTACCAATTTTCGTTCATATTTATTTGTCTATGAAAACTTTTTGTCATTTTGAGATATCACAGATGACGTCATTCAATTTTTTTCTCTAGTTACTTAGCTATAGAATAATTAATCATACACTCAACTCACTATTGGACAGAAAAGTATTAGTGTAGCCAATTAAAAATGGCCTACAATTTATCACCTTCTTTTCGCCACTTGATTTTAGCTTTGGTCCTTGGAGGAAATATGTCTTTGGAGAACAATAAAAAAGGAATAGAAAAAGGAACAGCGATCATTTTCTCCTCAATATTCAAGCCTGACAATGATCTAACTCTATCTGGACTTGCATTTTATAATTTATAGGCACTTCCCACATTAGCCATTAATGGACCAAAATAAAAGGTGTAAAAATCATATTATAAGACTTCATCATCAGATTAATTTTTTATCCCTCATTCAACTTTATTAATTTAAACAAAGTAATCATTATTAAAAAAAAAATTATTTTCTAAAAAAGGAAGTTTTATTATTTTAAAGTTATATCTATATTAAAAAATCGGTTAACTTAATAATTATGGTTATCCCACCTTTAATAACTAGCTTTTTGGCTGTAAATTTTTAGCAAGATACAATAAGTAAGTGCAATTTTAGAACTTTGCTCAAAACTTTTGTTTCCACAATTCTTTTTTTCTTAAATGATATTAAGTGTTTAACATCATATAGGGATCGATATTGTGTAATGTAATTGAATAAAAAGTATTTATTTATAGTATGGACGTAAATATACTTTCCAAAATGAGTCCATTTTTAATAGCTAATCTGTATGGTTTAGCAGATAAAGTTTGAGAATCTGTCATATCATAATATAATAAAGAAAAGTTGATATTTGAAGAAAAAAAATTTAGATGCTAATCTGTTCGTCTAGACACATCATGTCTTCTGAAAAAAAAAAAGAGTGAGGGGCATGTTGGTAATTAGTAAACACATTATTAGATAATGGGTGTAATATACCACAAATAAAAAGTTTCAATATAACAATTTGATGCCAGTACGATGATTTGACAGCTGAATATAAAATATCAGTATTGAATTGCTTGAAAAATTCTTAAATGACTCCTTACGTAGTTAACCATTATTCAAATTTGACGTAGTTAAACCGATTTGCACAATATAACCATCAGTTAGTAAAAAAAATAATTATAACGAGAATGGTGAACAGGGTGAAAAATGAAATGCAATTAATTACATGATAAACAGCTGAGCATCATCCAGAATACAATGAGCCAACACCAGGATGTTCATCTAAACCAAGTACAATACGTTTACACTTTCTATGTTCAGTTTTTACAAGTGAAGAGATTTATAGCACTGCGAGTCTTCACATTAAAAAAAAGAAAAATCCAAGGAATAATAGCCACCAAATAACTCAATTTCTCTTTGTAAATGAACGTTTGAATACATGCAATATATTCCCGAATAAAAAGTTTCAGTTAAACGAAAAATTATATATATAATATATGTAGATATACAGAATGTCCAAAAATTGATGGTGGTTATTTAAAAAAAAAATCATGAAATAACCTAAACAAGGGATTTTTCTTGCGAAAAACTTTATTTTCTTCCTAATATGACGACCTTTAAGCTTAATACATGTTTTATGCATTTTGGCATCCCTTCATACAGGTTATTCAAAAGTATCTGAATAAATTTTTCCCAAGTTTTTTTTTATTTATCCTCTGAAGTTGCTGGCGCATTTTCATTGAGTTCCCTCTGGACCAAGGCTCTCAAATTTTCTATGGGAGACAAATCAGGACGTTTGGCAGGCCATGTGCATATGCCCTAGAAAGAATTCAAGTTGTCTGAACACCCCTTTTGTCCCTTTATGGAGTGGTGAGCAGGGGCACCATCCTGCTGGAAAATGGTTCTAGATGTGTCAGACAACATTTCCTCTTCAAAGGAGATCCAGTTTCTTCAGTACGAGACAAAGCTGACATCAGAGACTTGCTGAGGATCTCCGTTACGTAGTACTTGGCCGTCACAGTTTGGTTTCGTGGAATCAAGTGAAGATATGACACTGCCTGGTGGCTGATAACGGCCCAAACCTGAATTTTCAGAGGAAATTTCACAGTTGGAGTGGGCTCCACATCTCCCTTATCTCTTGCCCAGCCCGGATTTGTTTGCGGATTTAGAGTATGAAATAGCTCAAATGGACTTTCATCACTGAAGAGGGTACATTTCCAATCATCTGTAGTCCAGTGTTTCTGCTCACGGCAGAATAGAAGACGGGCCTTTTAAACGGGTAAACATTTTATTGGACGAGAAGCTTGGATAATTTTGGACGCTTTATTTTGTTTTCAGGATTTAATTGAGCGAATAAAACAGTTGGATACTATTGACGACTATTTCTTGATACATTGTACAAACTTGTCATTAGATGAACCACATCAACTCCTCCTTTGGTGTGGTTCAGTTTTATCTGGTGTATTGTGATCTACATGGGTTTCATCAATCAGCATTTTATGATAAATGCTACTAATTAGTAAAACATTTGTGTTCTCATTTCTTGGTATACATATATGACAGTAAGGTCAGATTTTCATTAAACACAAACATTAGGGTGTTCCATAATATCAAAAGTAATTTTTCAATAATATATACCCCCATTTTTTTTTAATTAATCTGAGCTACTCAAATATATAAAATAAATTCTCTAAGGCAACGATAACAGGTACTGACGAGAGCTTAAAGTCAATTCAATGACTTGATCGTAGGATGGACATGTAAATTTACATTCAAATGACCATTACACAAAAAATACTCATCATAAAAATATGTTAACTCGTTAGACTAGTAGTAATTAAATGTATATCTATTGTGTGAAACTTTGGTTTGCCTAATTTGAAGTATCTCCAAGGAATTTAGTAAAATGTGTTTCATCTTTCTCCAGTTCACCCTACTCGTGGTTATGTAGAGTCTATGTTTCAGAATTAATAAATAATAGTACTTTATTACATATATAGGGTGAGTGGACAAAATCTGCCGCTTCAAAAAACAACAACTACAAGCTTATTTTATAATATTTATTGATAGAATAAAAACAAATATCTTTATTAGGATATAGAGCAGCTATCTATTCAATGTATCCGCCGTCTGCGGCCAAACCCCGCTCAATGCGGCTACGAAACCGAGAACATGCATTTTGGATCTGCACTGCTTCTATCTCACTGAATTTCTCCTTGATACAGGTGATGAGAGACTGCTTGGTGTTATGGGAGGAGTGGTTGGTCATGTTCTCCATGTAGGACCAGACAAAGTAGTCCAACGGGTTCAAATCCGGTGATGAGGGAGGCCAAGAGGAGAAGGGTACGAACGCAAAAGCATTGCTTTTCAGCCATTCTTGCGTCCTCTTATTTTGACATTTAATTATTAATAATTAGTTAGATCTCATCGGTAGCTTTGTGGGCCGGAGCCGAGTCTTGCTGTCCCATCTACGGCCTGTCGCTGACAACAGACTTGCCATGGCTCTCATGGAACGCTGGGGGTCCTCGTCGATGATGTCCCTGACCTTTTTAATGAAGGTGTCGTCCCGGACAATCCTGGTGCTCTTCTCCTCCTTCTTCTTCCTGTCAACAACGTCCATCGGGTCTGATGACTCCCCCAGTTGCTTTCGGAGACTTCTGACCGTCCTAACTGGCATTGACAGAAGGCCAGAGATGTTAGCATTGCTTAATTTCATGTGATCACTAAGCATTATCTGAATAGCAGCGCACCTACGATCTCTCTCTTTGAACATAATGCCTTTTCTTGGACACTTAAAATGATGTTATCGCTACAAGTGGTAAACAATAACGAAAGCCTATGACCCGGGAAAAATTTTAACACCAAAAACAGACAGATGAAACATCAGCTGGTGGAGTAATTTTGTCTTTAAAATGCGGCAGATTTTGTCCACGCACCCTGTATAAGGATTATTTTTACTTAATAAAACAATAAATTAATATTATTCGAAATATTTTCTTTTATGTGTTTTTATTTAAAGTCAGGATATATCTTCTTGTGTTTATGAACGCAACGTAGTAGAAATTGTTTTTGTTCCTCATCAGCTGTAATTAATCAATGAAAGTCTTTTGTCTACTTAATTGCTCTCTCAGCTGTATCATTAACTACACTAAGCATTGACATTTTTTCCTGAGCTTCAATGTAGGCATAATTACTATCAATTATGTAATTTTAGCTGTATAACGCAATCATACCAAAATTACCTTAATTGGTTGAATACATCCCGAGGAATTGCAATTTTTCGTTGCAAAAAATTAAAACCTTTTCTCGTAATCCTCTCCCTTTGTTTATGAGCAACATGTGTATGTTTAATCTATTTGAACACTAAATGGCGCTACAAATTTTGAAAATGACGTCACAAATCATAATAAACATGACGCATACTTATTAATAATAATAAATGAACTTAACGAAAAAATAAATTTTTTTGAAATCTATATTAATATATTATTTATGTAGTTCAATAATTATTAATTCATTAATAATCTCTATTTACAAAGAATTAATTACTATAATGCATAACTATCAAATACTTATATATATTCTTGCAAATTTTACACTTTTTTTATGATGTCTTCTCTAAGTGGAGTATCCATCTTTTCTAAATAATGTATAGTACCATTCTTTGAAGCACTTAATCCACACGATATATAGTCCATAGTTGCAATTGAAGATTTATTTTTTATTGCTGAAAACATATCAATGAGTTCTTCGGGGGCCATGTTGTGGCACCTTGCCAACGTAATTTCTTCCTTCAATCTTTCAGATAAGTTATCATTGTCTAATTCAAAATACTTTATATATTTCCTCTCTAAAACAACTATTGTGGAAGAAATGTAAGCCTTCATCATATCATTGAAGGAAGAATTAATTTTAATTCTTTTAAGTTTACAAAAGGTGCTCTCCATAACTAATGGTTCTCAAAAGAAATCATTATTTGATTTAGAAATTGATGTAGGATCTAATAAACTCTTTTTTAATCATCCAACAACTTCTTTAACTATTTGAATTGCATCAAGACAGTTCAATTGATTATCAGATGAGTAAAATTTCTTCATCCATTTCCCCGTCAGAAGTTTTCCCAGCACAACTAGGGTATCAAGTTGGTTCAAACATCTAGGGTTTCCAGTCTACGTATTCAAAAGCAATTTTCCCATTAAGAGGAAAAACTTTTATTATTTGTTTCTTGTAACATTTCAACTCTTATATAATTAATTATGATACATCACGCACGTCCTTACTTTTGCTCTACCACGCAACCTTTCCTCCAAAAAATAACAAGAAAACCCCTAAATCATTTGGTAGTTGCCCAAATAAGTCAATCATACCAACTACTCTATATCTATAAGCAATATTTTATTGAAAGTGTAGTTATGTATTTGTATATTAATGCCCAAATTTCGTCATATCAATAATAAAATAGCCATTATTTATATATAGCGTTTTCACGTGACGTCACAATTTTGACATCGTCCATTTTGGGGGACCTATATAACTTTTTAAATAACATTAAGGATCCAGTGAACTATTAGATGTCAAAATTGGAACAATCAATAAAAAGACTTACTATCAATGAAATTTTATTGCTCAATTGGCATGTTTTATTATATATATGACCCTAAAATATATATAAATATACCGCGTGTAGAAAAATTACTGAGACCTGCCTTTAAATAGTCATTAAAATACTCGTAATTGATCCGGATGATGTTGTAAATAGAAAATTTTATTTTTTAATATAATAATGCACATTAATTATATATCTGTTCACCATCGGCCTCAATGACAGCCTCCAACCGCCTCTGGAACCCCTTGCACACATTGACAACGTAATCCTTTTTCTTGATCCTCCATTGCTGGTTAATGGAGGTCTTCAGGGCATCAATATTCGGATGGCGGACTTTGCAGGCTTTCTTCCCAATTTACAAACAATTGGAATAATCCAGTGGATTTAGATCTGGGCTCTGAGGGAGCAAAGGTTATTGGACCAGAAGTTCATGTTGCTAACCATCCACTCTTGTACAATATTAGCAGCAGTATAGACCGGAGCCCTGTTCTACTGAAATACATACGTAGCCTTGTTGGACTTCTTCATGGTCTTGGTGATGTTTGGGATCACATTTTTCTTCAACACCATCAATTAATCGGCCGCGGGCAAGCCATATCCAACAGGACACCAAATTGGATGTATTTTTTCTATAATAAATGCCAGATCCACCAACATCATTGCTGTTGTCAGCCTTGCTAAAGCATACCATCCGGTTTTTTGGCTTTTTGTAGAAGGGGTCAACGGTAAAGGTATTTTATCAAAGAAAAAAATTACGTGGTTACTGTTGTGGTTCAGATCATTAAAGACTTGTTAACATCGCTGAAGACGGAATTAGTTCTTTTTGACGTTAGGACAGGAGTTGCCTCTCAATTCCTCTAAGTAACCTTCCTCAAGTCTTTCAGATGGCCTTACCCAGAGTGTACCGATGCACCTTCTTCTTCTAGGTGTACTCTGACATCTTCATCGTTGGGTTGACCTCAAAGGAATCCATGATGTCGTCAGGCCTCACTTTGGTGGGTCACTCTTACTTTTGTCCTTAAGGTTGTCCCCATCAGCCAAACGATTTCTGACCCAACAGACTGTGTCCTGGCTGACGTTTAAGGCTTCATGATTTTGATTTAAAAATCCAAAAACCAGGACGCCTGTGGAAGCCTCTCTAATTGTTTTTATCGATTAAAACAACAAGAAAAATCCGTTTGGGAGCTTGTTAGTGAGACGAATTGAAAGAGCCTATTCCCTAAAAGGACCCAGAATTCCCATCACTTGTATCATGTGAGACGGGAGAATCGTTTCTGCTTCTTTTATCCTAATCACCATTTTGAATGCAGATTGGTTAATTAGCTCTATTTAAGCTGCAAATAATTCCTTAAAATAGTTTTATAGTTGGGAAGAATTGGCTAACTACTAACAGATTTTGAGCCTTTTTCCCTTTTTTTCTTCTTCAAAGGTTGGGTGATACAATAAAGGTAATTTCGTGAGAGTTATTATGTGTACTTACAAGTTATACAGCAAGGACACGAGCAAACAAACATTCCTCGCTATATCTCTTAATAATATGTAATGAACTTTTTGTTCTACTTTTTTTCCTTTGGGAAATTGGATCATTTTGTGAGATTTTGTCATGCTTGAGTTAAACAGACATAATTTAGTTTCTTATTATTCTTACTTTGTCATTTATCTCCAGTTTAATGACATTGAACTTTTCAAATAAGGTATTTACTATTTATGTATTTGAGGTGTATAATTTTACAGCTATGTACATATATACATGTGTATATTTGACGCTATAACACACCTCCATTTTGTAGTTTTTGGTGATAAATACAGACTTTAATTAATCAAAGTGGAAAACCTCAACTCTTTTGATCCATTTCATTTCTTGTTCATCTAGTTAAATATCTTATATTCCAAATATTTCCTTTATACATCGCACAATTATCTACGTCGGTATTGCTAGAATTTTCAATTTGATGTATCTTACTGACTGCTGGGCAAGACAGAAGGTTTGACAAAACGTGCAACTATATACATCCTATTAAGTTATTAGTCATATAATTTCTAGTGTTACATGCAGTTAACATGCCGCTGTTGTTATTTTCTATGACGTCAAAATATGTCTGTCTTGCCCAGCGGTTGGTTCGGTACATCAAATTGTAAATTCTATCAAGCCCGATTACATGATGGTAGGACCTTGTATTTCTATTAATCTCTTGGCTAGCACGACAATTACTAGTATGTTTACAAATTTATCTTTTTTTTGGTAACATTTTTTCCCCTACAAACATGGATTACACAAGACTAGCTATTTTATTGACTCTTAGCCTCAACGGTGAGAAGAAAAATTAAAATTTTGAAGAATAAAAACAACATATGGTATTTAGCTTTCTGTATTTTTCTTTTTGCCAAATGTTAATTATTATTTAGGGAATAGTCATTAATGATATGAATTGAACAAAGTATGGAATGACAGGAATTCTAAACGAAGACCCTTGATTGATATAAATTAATATATTATTAAATTAAAAAAAGCTGAAAGGAAAATACACTACATTGCTTATTAAAAAAAAGTGGGCTGTGATCGTTAGAGAGTATCTTCCATAACACAAATTTAGATAGAAAAGATTTAACCAAGTTGACCCCCTCCCCCATTTGGAGCTCAAACGTTTCCGTATGAAGCAACACTTTTTTGTTATGCGTCATTTAAAAAATTATATGGAATCGCCATAGCTCATGGACAATGCGCTCGAGAGAAGTTTTCCTCATGAACTTATTATGTGTACGTTCGCACCCAGGTGTTTCCTAGAGAAAGAAATATACTTTATGTATATGGATTTCACCTAAAAACCACCTGGAAGACCTATAAAGATAATTTTGGTAAGAATAGAAAAGCGTGCGAGGACAAAGGAATAAATACGCATGTCATCATTGATTAAATAGTATACATCTTCCTGTATTAAGAACGTTATCATTCCCGCCTATATTATTCAATACTAATATTATATTAGATGATGATAGTCGATAGAGAACTGAATAAAAATGCCTAAATAACGTCGACTTCTGTCAGGATTTATGAAAATGGAGGCCCAGGAATTTGGAAAATACTTACCGGATGAGAAACAGATGGCTTGTCGGATTTGTCGATATAAATGTGCTTTTAGTCCCCGTCTAGAATTAAACGCCACTCATTATCCTCATCTCATAACAAGAGCATGGATATTCATCTTAAAAATAAAGTTAATTATGAATACATCAAGTCAGACTTTAACTCTGATCTCACAAACATGCTTATTACATGTAATATACCCTTATCCATTGCTAATCATCCGACGTTCAAAAAATTTATGGAGAAATACACGGATAAACCCGTCCCTTCCCGAAGAACCAGTATTAAATTAATGGAGGATGTTGGTAACGATGTCATCTCCAAAATCAAAGAAAAAGTCGAAGAGAAGGATATTTTTGTTGCTGTCGATGAGACAAAAGATAATCAGGAGCGATCAATCACTGCTTTATTGATTGGTCCTTTGGACGGCTATTTCTTGGGTAGTCCATATCTCATCAACATGATAGACATTAAACGTTCCAATGCTAAGAACATAATAAATTTTGTTGTCGAGAGTATTCAAGTGACTCTTGGAACCGATTTTAATGCTACTCGCCTGAAGGTTTTTATTACGGATGGAGCTTCTTATTGCAAAAATACTACCCTCAGTTGAACCATATTATCTGCGTGGCTCATGGGCTCCATAACGTTGCTGAACTTGCTCGTAAAGAGTTCACTAGAACAAATGAATTAATATCCGAAGTCAAAAAATATTTTTCAACGCTGGACTAAGAAAACGTAGATTCGCTGCTTCTTGCCAAATTCCCTTACCCCCAGCCCCAGTCATTACAGGTTAGGGAACTTGGTTAAAAGCAGCAGCTTACTATTTCAAGCACTTCATAGTAATCAGGGAATATTTAAGTAGCCTCCATGAAAAAATGCCTTCTATAATTAAAGCAAAGGAGATTATAACTGACGAATATATATTTGAAGAGTTGACCACTATTTATAATAATCTCAATCAAATTTCCGGGGCCATCACAGCTTTAGAAGGACAATTACCCTTACTTGTCAGCATTACTATCGTTGAACTGCTACGAAATGATATTAAGCTAGAGCCATTCCGATCTAAATTGACCAATTTCCTATCAGAAAATCCAGTTTACAATGAACTGCGAGACATAGCCTGTGTTGAAGATTCAATTTATAGAAATACCCGCATTGTAAATTGGGAAGTTGAGAGAATTTTCAGCATGTTTAGAGTCATCCACACCCAATTACGATCAAAGTTATCAGTAAAAAGAATAAAATATTTACTAATTTCGAAATGGAACTCTGAATTTTGTACCATCTAACAGTAAGTATTCATTTTTTTAAATCTAATTATAAAATATAAATCTCTTTTATATAAAAATATAAATAATTGTGATACACAACTCATAAAACGCAAAAACAACTGTTTAAATGGTCACAGCAACGGGGACAGTAGCTTTGGATGCTTCGCAACTAGTTTGTCTGACACTAGTTTCTTCACTTAAAAACTTGGGTATGATCATTAGGTTTATCAATATTACATTGGTAATAAATATTACTTTTTTGTCACTTAAATGTCAAATGGTCCTTTGGCAAAATGTACATTCGGCGAAAAGTCCGTTCGGTAAATTGTCCTTCGGCAAAAACTTCGCTCATAAAAAACAAAGAAGAATAAAATAATTCGGCATGTTAATTTAAATACTACTACTGTATTTCAAATTTAATACAATCACACATATATATATAAATAATTTTTCGAATAAAGATCTACATATAAACATATTTATTTTAATATATTCATGTATAATTACGAAATAATTTTTTCATTGATTAATTTCGACAAAAAGTGACGTGAGAGAGGCAGAGAATAAGGAAATTAAATGATTAACTTTCAATAAGAGAATCGGTTATTTTAAGATATATTGGCTTCAATTCAAGGATTGACTAGATAAAAGTGGTTAAATCATAACATTTTCTGCACAGAAATAGAAGAAAATTTAGCAATAATTAAAGGTAGGTTGACATTACATTATTTTTAAATTAGATTTTAATTTGTATAAGAAATTGTTATGAATACATCCACCATGTGTCCCCAAAAATTGGTAAAGATGAAGATCAAACCAGGTAAGTCCTATCAGTTCTAGAAGACCACTATAGTCTCGATTCGTTTGTGGCTGTTGTGTGTGACAGATGCAACATAGATGTTGGAACGTGGTCAGAAGTCATCAATAGAGATTAGAGTGATCAATAGGAAGACCACTTTAACGGCTTGTGTGCCTTCTTCACATGAAGGAATTGTCCTTAAGAGTAGTGTTTAAATAATTAGATGTAGTTATAAAAAAAGCAAAATACATCTTCATATTAGCGATTATTTTTTTAAGAGTTCATCATTAAGTTTTCTTTGCCTCTCTCACTTGAGGCATTGAATGTGAATTTCTTTCGGCAAATAGTTAGAAAAGAGAGACAAAAAAGTTATCTGCCTAGAGCTTATTATTATGCGCTCTAGCTCACAGAGTTACTTCACTAACACAAAAATACCATAATATGTATTTTGTTGTCAGCTGTCGATTCCCTCCTCTCCCTTTATACATCATGGCTATTAGATATTAATTAATTCTTTTAGATATATAAACGAAGAAATAATACCATATACTAACGTATGTTCCTTTTCTTCGTATATATTATATATATATTGGCCATTTCGATAAAGAAATTTGGGCTATCATATAAAAATAAAAATGTACAGATAGCCATGCTTTTATTAAAATATTACTAAGTAATTTTATAATACACTATCGAATAAAATAATATGTAGGATTTTAATTTAATTATAAAGTACCTATATCTATGTGTAGTTCATTCTTAAAAATTGTGGATAAATAATATTACAATAATAGTTGGAGAGTAGTTGAGAGATAAATAGTAGTTGGTATGATTATCTTATTTGGCTAACTACCAAATTATTTTGGAACTTCTGTCTGTTTCTTAGGAAAGGTTGTGGTAAACAAGAAGCTAACGAAGTGAGATATCATTTTTTTATTATCTTCAATCATTTTTATATTATTCAATACTAGCTACGAGTGAATAAAATTTAAAAAAATAGCTACGACCGTATGTATCGATATATCGGTCCTTCAGTTGACATATCCGTTCTTACGACTGTTGAATGGGAAAAAAGATCGTACCGATAAAAAAAAGACTGATCAGGAAATCAGTCCTACGCCCGATCCACGACTACTGCCCATGCCTACTACCGAGAAACATTTTAAATCACATAGCCTCTTCATTTTGATTAGGAGAATAGCTGTGTTTTAAAAACTATAATATGCAGAGTTCTTAAAAATAAATTGTAGTAAGTTGGTCTAGCACACGTTCTTTGGTACACACGTCTAATAGATGCAGAAGCTCTCAGCCAATAAATACTGATTTAAAAAAAATATATCACGAAAGTTTTGATTTAAAGAATTAATTGTTTTTTGTTTTTTTTCATATAAAAGTATAATTGCAATAAGGCCAAAGAATAAATAAAAGAATTAGAAAAGCAACAAGTCTGCCGAATGAAAAGTAGGAGAAACAGAAAAGAAGAAGAAATTATCTATACAAATTAAAGGACTCTAGGCAAAGAGTGGGCACTAAAGTCAAGGAAGGTAGGATTTAGTAGTTCTCAATTCTGATTAGCTTAAAACTAGAAGCTGCTACATGTTCCTCCTGGCACGCAGCCAGTTTGAAAACAGGCCGTCTCCCCCTAGTGAAAAGAGAAGAATAAGGGCGACTACGTCACAAAAATAACACGATATTATAGGTCGGAGTTAGGAACATAGTCTTCCTTGTCTTTTGATTGCATTGTTTATTTTTCCCTTGACCGCTCTTTCCCTAGAGCCCTTTAACCCAAATGAAATAGTAATGTGTTGACATTTATGTATTATTTATTTTTATTTTTTGTTATATTTTTTTAAATTGTGCTTCAATAAATATATTTATTAATTAAAATATGAATTATTGTTTAGTTATCTATGATATTAATATTAAAGTATTATTTAATAAAGGCTACTTTTATTCTATAATATTATTTTTGCGTAAATAAATTTCAAGTTTTTAATGTATTTCATGAAATTATTATAACTATTGTCCACGAAATAAAACTGCCTTGCAATTTGTCTTTCTCACATTTCTGAGTGCAATTTAAGATTATCGACTCTTCCTTGATGAAAAAGTCGGATCCTAGAATAAGTTGATGCCAACAAATACAAAAATGTTATTTTTCGTTAGATTTCCATTTAACATGTTCATTAAGAACATTAAAAAATCTAATTCTGTTTTTCACTCATTCTTTTTAATACCTGGCTGGCAATTGAAAGATGAATTAATTTTCTATTAAAAAGAGTAGCTTTGTCTATTAAAATCAATTGAACATAGACTCGTTCAGTTTCATGCCACACAGCAATGGAATCTTTTGAAGGGTAGGTAAGGCCTCCTAATTTTTTTCTCTTTTAATCAATCCTAAATTGCTTTGATCAACTTTGGATGAATCTGTCAAAGCTGATTTGCAATGTATGCAACAAAGACGTCTTTGCAATTTGGGGATAACAAATTCATTGATATAGCTGATCACAGATTCCTTAAATGAAGAGAGTGTAAGAGGTAAAGGAGGCGGAATCTCACAGTAATCATGTTCTTCTTTAAGTGGAGGAATATCTAACTGTTTAATTAAGGATATAGCTCCGGAGTCTATCTGCTTACAGTTTCCAGGGGCAAGAATAGTGTCTCCTATAGTCCAGCAGTTTCCATATCCTCCTTTAACTTCCTGATGGTCTTTTATAACTTGTCTAAAGTGATGAAGAAATTTGTGTTTCTATAATTAATATTTAAAATTTAACAAGTATTATAAACTTAACATAAATTGACGTGCTGTTGGATTATTATTTTGTCCAAATCTGCAACGTAAAGCACAAAAAAATAGTTCTAGGTGATCTTGGGACATTTTAGGAGTCAAAAGATATTGCTGGTAATCAGACTTTATCTAAGTTCAAATCTTTATTCAGAAACTCAATTGCATTTGCTACGGATGATATTATTTGTTTACCTTTATAGAATTATGTATACCTTATATTGGTAAGACTTGGTATTTAGCTTTTTTTGCAAGTGCTCCACTCTTTCCCCATTTTCCAGACATTTCCTTTTGAGTGTCTTAACATCACGAAAGGAATAACAATGATCGAGAACAATATTTTTCTGAAGATTTTGTAGTAATTCTTGCTGCCTTATTTTCTTGTTTTGCATATCAGAGTTTATTATAGCAATTTTTCCCCCCATTCATAAAGACCAAATGATTGATTGAATTAAAATTACAATATCTACATTCTAAGATGGATTATTGCCATTGGTATTAAATTTTAATTCCCAATCTCAATTACAGTGGAGAAAATAATACCTTCTTTTTGGTGCAGAACGTTGTGAACTCTTTTGCTGGATTTCTTTTTGCAAAAGTTCTGGAATTCCATTGAAAATGGTTGGAATGGCATCATCTTTTAGGGGAGGTCGCTCAGTCCTGGGAGTTGGGCTACCAACAAAATATATATATTTAGTCAATGAGTCCTACTTATCTCTGGGTGGATCAAAGTAACTTTATGCAGGTGGAAGTTTATTTTTATGGTTAAAATTGGTATGACTTTATACAATATTATGCTCATTTCATTAGCATCAGAGAATCTATGTGAAGTCACATGCTACAAAATATTTTGATTAAAAAAAACTTCCGTAAAGTAAGTGTTTCAATATGAAAATGCTGCAGATATGTTCTTGAACATTTTTCTACAAATCAATTACAAAAAAATAAAGTTTAGATCGAATA
Source organism: Lepeophtheirus salmonis (assembly GCF_016086655.4). Taxonomy (NCBI): domain Eukaryota; kingdom Metazoa; phylum Arthropoda; class Copepoda; order Siphonostomatoida; family Caligidae; genus Lepeophtheirus; species Lepeophtheirus salmonis. Next base: position 37,735,114 of record NC_052132.2, on the reverse strand, counting down.
TTTTATTTGTTAAAGTTAGGCACCATCTTTTTGGCAAAGGATGTACAATATGCATAGCGTCAATCTTAAATATAGAATTAAGAAAGAGAGCTTGAGGTTCGGAAGGGGTATTGATTTAATTAATACAAATAATATTATAGGGGAAAGTATTGTATGCATGTCATTTTCTTTTCTTCACTGAGTACTATTAATTCATTTTTCTTTATATCCCTATACTAATACCATAATTACTATGTATCTTTTAAGGGCTGATTCTAAGTTATTCATCTTTATTACAAGTATTTTTTAATGTTTTATTTTAAATTCTGAAATGTACACATTAGAGTATTCGGTATATTTTTGAATAAATGATAATCCAAAAATAAGTTTAAAAACTAAATAATAACACTGCAATTATGTATAACATAATGTCAGAAAACTTATAATTTTTTATAGGCGCAAGTCCATTTTGACTTATATAAATTTAATATATAAAATTATTTTATAAAGAATTATTAGACAAATTATAATTTCAGAAGATTTTGATATATGTTCCAAAAATGATTTGTTGTGTTTAAATGTAAAATATAGTAATCCAATGGCTACTTAACAAAATGTATTTTATCTATATGGTTTTTCCCATTTGATTTTCAATCATAAAAATACATTTCCCCCTAATGAAGTTAAGTGATTGAGCCTTGGTTCACTCCAGATATTAGTAGAACTCATTGATTCAGTATTTCTTCTGCAATGAGGTTTTGTAATGGTCTCGGAGTCAATTTCACAACATTGAAGCACTATTTTGCATTTAACTTCATTTTTCATACTTTGCGTGTGATCAATAAGAAAACATTTAAGTTTGGGCAGGTTAGATTGCGAGTTACTCGAAGCTTCTGAGTACAATTAGATAATTATATAACTCCAGTGCACCATAATCATTCCATATTTTAGAATATTTCGATTTTTTATCCAGCTTTATAAAATATCATAATTTTTAACATTAATATAAGTATTCTAATATACTTACACCATGCCATACCATTTCGTTGATGTCAAGGAATAGGATTTTAAGCTTTATAAGGATACCCAGTTATTTGAAAAGAACGCTAAGTCACTTTAGATGATGTTCAACCCCAGAACGGCAACGTTTTTAATAATTATGAAATGAATACAGTAGATTTAGATAAAGTCTACCATTTACATCTGACAGTAACTTTCACATTCTGTATATGATCCCAAATTGAATCATATCTTATTTAAATAATATATGCGTGTAGTAATAACTAATAAGAAACAAACCATGGCTCTAATTTGAAAAAAAGAATGCAGGATTGTTTTTGTCAACTATATTTTTTCTCTCGTCAACCGTCGCAGCATTAAAGAATTCCCCTTGCTATTGATCAGTATTATCAGTCATCACTCTATATTCATATTTGATCTCTATGGGGCAAATAAATATAACACAGTAACTAAGTCTCCTGTATTAATGTTATATTTTATTAACAGCGTAGCTATATATATTTGTAATTCCATTCTGCATTATAATTGCGTAGCTGATACATTCACCAGAGATGACTTTAAAAATAATGAAACAAATGAATTGGTATATATAATATAAATCTATATTTATTCATTTAGCTTATTTTGTACTATTTTTAATTAAATAGTTTTTTATTCTTTCACATGTTATAAAATACATTGATGATGTCATAACAATGAGAAAAACAAAGATACAATACACATAAAGAATAATTATTCACGAATATAATAGAACACTAATTTTGCAGTCTGAATGTAAGGAAATAGGAATTGTTAATATTAGTCCAATGAAATTTCAATGATCGGAGGGGATATTTTTTTTGAAGGTTTCTCATCCAAAACGATTATAGAATTATCATCCTGCTCTTCAACAACTTTTTTCTTCTCAGAGCAAAGCAACTCCTTATCCGTACTATAACAAAGATTGAAAAACGTCGTAGAATGACAAAAAATAAAAAAATTATGAATTATGACTTACGTATCACTAGACTCCATATTGGAGTTCAATTTTTTTAAGCGTGCGGCTTCAATCTGATATTGTTGTCTCTCCTTTTGACTAAGTTGATGCCACTTGTCAACAAGCATTCTGGATAATTCGCCCGTCGAAAGTCTTGAAAGAAAAAGATAACACATTTTAGTTTATAATTAACTATATATATATTTTTTTCTAATTACCCAGATGATACAAATTTTGGTCTCTGCTTTTTTGCCCATAGCATAAATGCATTTAATGGCTTGCGATTTTTCTTTTCTTCGGGCGGCGGCAGTGTTTTAGTGGTAGCTGCAGATTTAGAAGGCCCTTCAATATCCCCGTGAATGGGAATAAGATCTGGCATAGCATTAGACACCTTCTTATTTGTAAAACTCCTCTGAATAATTGCCACTGGCGGAGGTTTCAGTGAAGCGGGCTGCTGCGATTCGGGACTTGGTTTGCCTTTTTTTAACCCAGTTTTTAAATCATAGACAAACTTCTTTTTCAAGTCAATGGGTAAACCCTTTAATTTAGATGTAAATTCATCAAAAAGACCAGATCTCAGAGTTAACAACTCTTTTTTAACTTTTTCCTGATCTTGTACCTTTTTCTTTAAATCCTGTATTAAAATGGTTGCATAATCAATAACTTGAACTCGATTATACATGAGGGAAGCATCATGCTCCGGCAGCATACTTCTCCTAAGCTTATAGAATAATTGTATATACTCTTGGCGCTGTTCTTCAGTCAGAGCCTCTTTCTTAACTTTTCTTCTGCATCTCATAAGTCTAGACTTCAAAATACTTGGCTGCAATAGAGGTGAAGAATGTCTTTCAGCTAGTGTAATATATTCCTCCATCCATTTTCTGGCATTAATCACGTCTTTGCACATGACAATATGCTTAGGAAAAGATGGATGGTAGAACTGAACTCTATCACTACCAATGGAGTTTTTAAACACTTTAAGATTTTCTTGATTAGGAATATCAATATCAATTACACATTTGAATTTAGCATCAATTTGTCCTGTTACAATTATGCCATAGTCTGAGTTAGGTAAGTTCCTATAATTTGGTATTTCATTATTTGTAGAAGTTTCCTTTAAAATATCTGATTGTAACTTGCTACCATTCTTCTCTTCTTCAATTACTGAGATTTCTTCAATAGTTTTTTCTTTGGAAACAACTGAGGGGACCGATCCCATGATGGGTCTATGAGAAAAACGTCTTCGTTTCTTACGACGTTCCCCAAATACAACTGCTGTATCTGCAACTAATTCAACTAAAGAAGTTATAATTTTTTCATTATTAATTCGATCAATTTCATCGTATTTTGTTGTCAGTTTTTGCTTCCTTCTACAGCCTGAGTTTGAGGTAGGAGTTTGGATCGTAGGAATAATTGTGATATCCTCTTCCTCCTCCTTTAACCCACAATCGATTTCAGACGATGTTTCAAATTCCTTGACTTCCTTTACTATATAGGGACCGATAAAAACGTGTTTTTTAAGGCAAGGGACAGCATAAATCCCAAATGAAGACGAACCAACGGAAGTTGCTTCGATAGGAATTCTTACAGTTGTATTCTCAGAGTTAGCTAAATCTGCAGCTTGCTTAATTATAATTGTCTTAAGTGATATGGAAGTTTCAGGACAAGGAACAGATTCCTCCCCGATAGGGACTCGTAAAGTACACCAATACTGATTTGAAGACGTTTGTGGTAACTTAATCTGCATAACAGCTATATCAGCTTGTACCACTGTCACTAAATTTTGACCTGGATCGAGTCTTTGGTTAGACAATTCTAAATTAACAACTGATGGCTCTTTTATGGATTTGTTATTCAAAGGAGTTGTTGTCTTGTCACCTTTTTTCTGTAGTATTCCAGTGATTTCCCACGCTATTCCACTACTGGTAAGAATAGCAAATTTCTGAGAATTACTTTCACACTTCTTTGTAGACATTAATTCCCGGGCGAAAATAGGTAAATTTGAAAGATCCGTAGTATGTTTTATCAAGTCCTTGACATTATTAGAGTTTTTCATATATGGAGGACTTGAGAATCTTGAGATAAAAAATACAAATTTGCCATTACGAGTGAAGTACCAAATCCTTACAATATTGTGAGTGAATACATAATGAAGTATATACCAATTAATGTATTGAACAGCTTTACTAGGCTTGAGTGTAAGGTCAATGACAGTCTTTTTGTCATCATGAGGTAATTTAAAAGATATCACGTCACCCTTAATCTCAGCTTCTGCTGACTCTTTGACTGTAACAAACTTGTGCGGCATTTTAAGCTTATAAGATGGATTGATGCACATGCCCTCCGTTCTAGCACATTGATCCTTACGTACTTTGTAAGTTTTATTACTTGTTTCTTTCTCAACATTATCATCGTTATCCTTTTCCTCATCGTCTAAACATATTAATGACACTAATTTAGAAGACCTTCGAGCCACGTTTCTAGATTTGCTTAAGTCGGGCGCATAGTCTAAAGGATTTTCAAACTTGAAGCAGGGACAGGAATGACGACAATGATACATACACCAGGGTTTAACAGAGATGTCGAGGTTTGATAGGTTAATTTTAGGTACAAGGACAGTACATTTACGGGAAACTCCATCTCGAATTCCATTCGAGATCATCTTGACAATATTTGGGTTCTCCTTTCCGGGAACCAATATAGTATCAAGATTAAAAACATCTTCTGATTTACTCATGAAATCTTGAGAAGCAGACTCAAGTGTCAAAGCGTCTGTATCCTGATACCTCGTGGGCATCTTACGTTCTCTTTTTTGTCGACCTGCAATCATAATAAGATCTCTCCCACCTGTTGTCACAACATTGGGTGGGGACTTATCCTGGAAATTTGTGTAAGCTGATGGTGATATTGCAACTTTACGAGAGGATGATAGTTTCTTTAGAGTTTCCTCACTACAATGACACCGAAACATACACTCGATCTTACAACAATGATTGGGCACGACAGGACTTCCCGATAAAGTTTCACAAATACATCCAAGTCGGCAAAAGTCTTTATCACAATCCTTTCGAATTCCATTCGTAACGTCAAATTCCACTAAATTAACACCAAGGGTCTTTAAAGCTCTTTTAACCTTTTTCAGATTTTTGACAACATGCTGATCTTTGTTCTCAATGGGTGTAGGAATATTACTTTCAGGAGTGCGAGTTCCGTCTGTTGCTGGAGTTGAAACCTCCATTAGAGTATATGCATTTCGACAAAAACAATCTTCAATATCACAAATTTCGTAGCCTGTCAATGTCTTACTATTCCTTTCTTTTAGAGCAGTTCTAAATTCAGCAGATGTCACAGGGCAACCTTCTGGATCTGGTAAGGGGTTGACGAAGGAAGAAGTAGAGTCTAAAAGCTTATTAAATATTTTGCATGACTCATTGGCACTCTTAGTAGTAGTATTTTCTCTCTCATTTTCTTCTTCATCGTCACTTAAAAAAAGTCGATCTTCGGATTCATCCAAGTCATTATGTTGTTGACTTTTAGAACCATCTTCAGAGGTTGTTGTTGTAGGATCGTTCTCCTCCTCTGTTTTCTTAGGGACAGATTGTAGCATTTTATCGTAAACATGATCTACGATGGATTTCTTTCTCAAAACTTCCTTAAGATCAACCTTATCCGATTCATTTTTCTTCATTTTCTTCCATGTGCGTATATCTATTTTTGGTTTCTTTTTTGGAGAATAGATAGCACCCACTGCAAAGGAAGTGAACTCTTCATCCATATAAAATGGTATAAAATCCAAGGAGGATTGTGACCTTGCAAGTCTAGATTTGATATCTGGAACTGGAATAACTTTGAGCGAATCATTTTCCTTGTTTCTGCTTCCTCCAATGGCTATGACTCGTCCATGTTCTTTGACGAAAAGACTTGGTTTTCCATAAGAAACATTTCTTCCGGACAGTAACTTAGCATCACTAGAAAGAACACTTTGACAGTCTTTACCTAGACTAGAGAGAGGAACCATTCCTTTTCGTCTGTTGATATACACTACACTATTATATTCCGGTTGTTGAATGTACTTATCATGTGAAAACGGACGAAGTATGAGTTGAGCATCAATCTCTTTGAAATCCAAACCTGAAAGAAAGGATGTCATATATGTATATATCAATCCTAATCATCATAAAAAAGTTAAAAGTACATAATTCTGACATACCATAAGGTTTAGGTTTCATTTTAATTCCCGACTTGGGGCCCCGCTTTCTTTTTACAGTTGAAGTGGGCGGCCTGTCTGGTCTTGGATACATTTTTTCAACGGCAGCATGACCATACTTCCGAATATCCTCTTCCAGTTTCACCCTTTTCTCACTCAGAGTCTTGGGTTTTTTACTTCTTTTAGCCCCAGGCATGTTCAAGTCATCATGCTGCTCGCTCATTTCCATTTTCCGTTTGATTCCTAGGCCTAAGTTCAAGCCCACGTCTGTAGGCAGGATCTGAAATAGAATTTGAAGTTTGTTATTGAATGGGAGCTTGAGTCAGGGCGGCGGCTTCCTCACCTCATCTTGGGGCAAGGGCATCCCTGTCGTTTTTTCAGAAATGCACTGTGCCGCAGCACTTTGCGGCACAACATATGAAGTTCTCAGATCTTTGTCACACAGAGCCGAGTCCAGGACTTGACTAGAAAAGACGGATCGATCCTCTGTCTTCTCCACATCCCTCATGCTGCAATCCGCCCCAGAGTCACACATTTCAGGCTCTTTCCCTTCAACGCAACTCTTCTTTGGTGCAAGTGGACCACCCGGCATTCAAAATGGCTCTTGACTCGAGTGTCCGTCCAGGGGCGAGGACTTTATGGGAAGTAGACGTGGACGTGAGCGCAGTCAACACACAACACACCACACAGAAGGAAAGTAAGAAACTGAGGCCAAGACCTCAAGTCACGCTCACTAATTGAAACTGAAAGTATTCCATACATTAAAAGTCCGATCTTGATAATATGAACATCCTTCAAATCTCTAAGAACATTTCAGTCTCTACAATATTCTAGAGTCTCACAGAGTCGCCCCTTCTCAATTCTAAAAGAAACCACAATATATATATTATAATAACCCCATTCCCGTGAACACTCTGTGTCTCAATAAGTAGTAACACTAAAGGAAAAGAAGAAAAGGAGGGAGAGAATTTTTTTCTCGAATTTCTCTCTTCGTTTATTGGCTCCTCCTTATTAAATACCAATAGCAGTGCTTCTTTTTTTCAGCAAGTACCAGCTGAGGAATCCCACTGCTCCCTTACTCTCATTTCAATATGTTCTCTACATCCTTCTGGTACCCTTGTTTAAAATATCTAGCAAAGAACGGCCATCTTGTATTCTTACTATGAATACTGATTAACTAAGTCTAATCCTCACATTTCATCATTTTCATTGAGGGTTTTCATGAAACGTCAGCATTGTTGATATTGCCCATTTTGGGGCCCCAACAACCAAGTTTTATAAAAAATGAAAACACTTTATTCATTAATATTAATTAGGGAAGATAGTCGACTACTTATTAAATGTCAAATTGGACCAGCAAATAAAACGACTTAATCCTTACAGTCTGTCAAAAATATTTATCTCTCTTGCATAGTTTTATTATATACCTGACCCTAAAATATGTTATTGAATCGTTATACATTCTTACTTCCAAATTGTAGATAAAAATGGAAAGATTTCTCTAATTATCCTACTTTTTTCCTCTCTAATCGATCAAAAAAATAGTATATATATAAATGTACACATTTAGACATTTAATAGGGATTTTTAAATTACATATTACTTTGATTCAATACAACTGTTAAGTTTTTTTTATTCTTAAGGATATTTGATGGAGTTTAATCAAGAATTACGACAAATTTGTAAATTTTATTTAGTAAAAATATCAACTTTGACCCTCCAAAATGGCGTCAACTTCAATTATATTGCAATTTATGACGCCAGTGAAAACATTTTATACTAGTCTTTAGGAGAAGTAGTACATAAGTGTCCAACAAAAAGGTGCTGTAATTCAGTAATAAACTCGTATTCTTATTTAATTTGAAAAATGAGATTAACTTACATATACAGACACTATTACAGTACTACCCCCTTACCCCACAGAAAAAATGAAAACAGTAGTCCATTTTCGATTTATTTCAAAGGTAAACATATAATTTTATTGAGATAATAGTTATTACGCAGTTCCAACTTCTTAATAAAATACTACTAATATATACTCATGGATAAACAATTTAGACACTTTTATCCAAATAATGATTTTTAACACGAAAATACAAAGTAAATTAATTGTATTTCATTAGTGGAAACTAATTGCTCCAAATTAGTCTGACATTATACATTAAGATCTTCACTTCAAAGGAAAAAATAGGTTAATAATGACTAATGACATAGTATATTCTTTGTTATAGAACGTTTTCAAATTTGTTGCAACGTCAGCATTGTTGATGTCAGCCATCATCAGGACCTGTCAACCCAGTTTATGAGAACAAACCTCATTTTTCATTTTCATAACGTGTTAAGGAAAACAGTGAGAACTAATGCCGTGTATCTTGATTTCAAAATGGGATTGACAATTACAAAGACTTATAAGTTATAACCAGTGTTGAAAATTTGCTGTATTTTTTAGCTTGCCCGTTTTTTTGGAATTGGTAATTTGAAGAATGAATTTTCTTTCCCTTAGCAGTTGGCATTATTATTCAATTTCCGAGTATTGAACATCCTTTCCTAAATAGATTCAACCATGTTCCAAACCTGATTGATTATTCGTGTGTGCTCATAAAAGACGTAGCGTAACACTGATGATTTGTTGCGGAGTTATAATTGTAAGTCCTTGTTAGACTCAAAGTAGAATTGGGGAGCGACATAGGAGTAATTCTAACAAATGTCCTTGTTTACATCCTTTTTTTCTTCCTCTCTTGTCACAGCTGATTGTAGCTGATCTAATGAAACGTCATGAGTATTTTTTTTTCTCCTCCAAATCATTATTCATATTGTCAGGCTTACCATATTGATTTTTGGTTCCTTTTTTTTAACATGGCCATTATTCACTGGATCTTCATCACTGACTATAACCTTTACTGTCTATCAAAAATCTATCTGCCTATTTATTATGTATCAGACCCTGAAATGTATTAAAAATATATTATTACGACATTATACATTCTTACTAAGATTCTTATATATATTGTAGACAATAAATTATTATTACTTTGTAAGTATAAGATATTGTCCACCAATTGTCTTAATAGTCTTGTCTATAATAGTTTTCCTTAATATTAAATGAAAATTTGTCTCTTTTGTTCAAATATCCTAAGTATTTTGTTGTCAGCTGTGGATTCACTCATCTCACTTGATACGTCATGGCTATTTCATAACTTGTTTCTTTTGAAAAATAAACGAAGTATTAAGTTATGCAATACTTATGCTTCGTTTCCAAAAGGACAGGAATACAATTTCTTGTTGATTCCTTGTAGTCGTTGTATATTTATATATATATGTGACCGGCAAAGTATGAAAATCCAGCATTATATAGAATACCTAGGTAATGTATATAATGCCTGATAGTCTCCGGCAAACTATATAATAAATTATCTAGGTATTCTAAATAATGCTGAGGTCACATTTCGACGTAGTATATGATACATATAAGTTACAGACTGTAAATAACAATAAATCAAGAAATGTGCATAGGTACTTGTGCTTTGTGCGTGTTAACTTATTTCGATTACATACTTATCAAGCTGGTATGAACTAAAGCATTTGAATTGGACGGGCAAAGAGCGGATTACTTTCAAATATAATACTAATTTTTCAAAGCCTTAAGATCTAAATATATTCAAAGATGCAACAAGGGGGTTGAATAAATTGAAGTTTTTATATGGCCAACCTAGCTAGCAAAATTTTTTAATCGAAAGGTGTATATATGTGTGTAACATCAGAGTATCAGAATAGTTTTTTGCGAATAATATAATAACTAGTGCCATTCTAGCTTTTCCCTTTTCCGTATCAGTTTTGCTATCATTTTTTTTCGGAAAGGAATATCTATTTTTAAGGTTCATTATTTGTAATGCCTCATTTCTAATAAAGTTTTATAATCCCATCTCGTCAACATTTAATACTTTGCCTAAACAGTTAGTAGGCATATATATATAATACCTAAGAAAAGTATTAAAAATTCATTTATTATATAAATTGCTTGTTACAATTACGCATTATATACATTACCTAGGTATTCTATATAATGCCTAATTATACATATTGCCGGTTACATATATATATTGGCCATTTCATTATTTTTATAAATAAATTTTGGCTATCATATTGAAATACAATTGTATAACTACGCTTTTAATAAAATATTATATACAGTATCGAATAAAATACTATGAAGGATTTTAATATTAATAGGACTAATGATAGTCTGGGAGTACTTAAGAGATAAACAGCAGTTGGTAAAATGACTTATTTGGCTAATTACCAGTTGATTTGGAGCCTTTTTTCTATTTCTTTTTGTGTGGTAGGTTGCGTGATACCATATAAGTGACACCGAGTTCTGCTTATTTCCCCTAAATCAGTGTTTTAAACGTTGATTGGTTGAATTTGAGTTAGCTCCTGTTAAGTTTTGAACAATTCACAAAAAATATTCAATAATAATTTCATAGTTGGAAAAAATAGGGCATGAGCTTTGTAAACAATACGTCTTGGTCAAAATAATACAAATTTCTGAATTATAATATTATTTAATACAAAATAAAGGTATATTTGACTCACACAGAGGGCGCTGTAGAAATTCTAATCGGCATGCGCCATTAAAAAAAGCTACAGACTGTCACACCACCTTACGAATAATATATATTTACTTAGTTTGCTTATGCCCTATCGGCTAACTGTTACCAACTGATTTTTTTGTTCTTTTTAGAGAAAAGGTTGCAATATACATTATTCATTAAAGGTATCGAAGTATTAAAAGTAGGTAGAAGGGGTAAAGCAAAAAACGAAACACTTTCTAGAGAAAAACGGACATGCAAAAAAGAAAGAAGCATATATTAAGAACCCAGAGATACTTTGATATTATATGTATGGCTATAAATTTTTACATAATAATAAAGTGTTTGTAATAACTCCCCAGTTCCGCCACACCTGTCTGAGTGTTAAACTATGCGACTTTCCTATTCCATAAATATGTTCATATATTATGTTGATGACGTAGAAATTTATATACTATTATAAAGGAAATGTACTCATTTTATCATTATAAATTTCAAACCGCGAAACAAAATTTCCTGCTTTTATATTCCTTTTTCAGTGTTACAAGTATATGTAAAGAAAGATCGAACCCATACCCATCTTCTCACTTTTGAACAGCAAACTATGATTTATCATTAGAATGGCAAACCTATTTTATAACTTATGGCAGTAGATAAGATACTGACAAAGTAGACCTAATACTTTAATTAAGTAACTTATCCTTTTTGCTCTCTAAAAATGACGTTGAAAGGATACGGAGAAGACAAGGTTATAACTAAAAATATATATTGTGAAGAAATACTTGTTCTATAAAATATCTTTTTAGGGTGTCAGTAGAAAAAGCTATTGAATAGGCTATGTTGTATGGAAAAGGTTTTTGATTCAATGAATGGATGATGCATTATATTATTTCTAAGTCTATAAGGAAAACCTTGTACTGACAATTTCAAAAAAGAATTCTTCAAAATTATATGTTTAAGTATAATAACATATGATGTATTTATTTTTACTAAATCAAAAAGGAATATTGTATGTCTTTTATAATTACTAAAATCAGTGGTTTCAAAACGGGATTAATCAGAGTCTTTGAGCTCTGCAAGAGTGTAAATTTAGTCAGCTATGACTAAACGAAATATATTCGTCAATGAATGATTTTTGCATAACGATTACGAGACAAAGACGAAATGAAACGGTTTTTTTTTGTATATGTTGTGTCTGACTAATTCAATTAACCTTTCGTTTTCTTGACGAAGTAAAGACCTGATTAATTGTGACGAAGGCGGGACAAAATGTGACGAAACAAGAAGAAACGAACACTGCTACGTAGTGCATTGTCAATAGCTACGAGATAAATAATGAATAAAATATTTGTACATATTTTATTTAACCCAGGATATTAAACAAACATGCAGTGATGAAAATCCGGTGTGTTTTTTAGCTGGCCCATTTTTTTGGAATTGGTAATCTGAAGAATGAATATTCTTTTCTTTAGCAGTTTTCATTATTATTTAATTCCTGAGTAGTGAACATCCTTTCCTAAATAGATTTAATTAAATCAAAAAACTTGATTGAACTGATTTGTTGCGGAGTTATAATTGTAAGTCCTTGTTGGACTCAGAGTAGAATTGGTGATCGATATCGGAGTAATTCTAACAAATATCCTTGTTCATCTACTTCTTTCCTTCCTCCCTTATAACACCTGATTGTAGCTGATCTAATGAAAGACCATCAACATTATTCCTTGTCTCCTCCAAAAAAATTCTTCGAATTGTGAGGATCACCATGTTTATTCTTGGTTTCTTTTTTTAAAATGCCCATTCTACACTGGATTTTCATCACTAGCTATAGTGTTCTGAATTAATAAGAGGATTGCGAATGACTAGCTTAAATCAACATCAAATGCTGTTAATTACTTTTAATAGCAATTATCATACTCACAAGTTTTAACACGTAATTTCCTTTATTGTGTCACGCAACCTTTCATCCGAAAGAAATAGAAACAAAGACCCAAATCATTTGGCAGTTAGCCAATGAGGCATGAGTGTTGTTTACATATATTCGTTTATAAACAAAGCGACAGATAGTGGCACCATCTTGTGGATAAAATAATACAACTCCCCGAATTATAATATTTAATTAAGTGAAAATTCTTATGAAAATGCGCCTTAAGCTACAAATAGTCACAACACCTTACGGATAATATATATTTTTAGCTTGCCATTGCCCTTTTCCTCACTACTACGAAATTATTACTCAATAGTTGTTGAGAATTATTTACAGCTTAAAAAGAGCTAAATTTAATCCAACCAATTTAAGAAAATAGATAGAAGAAACATTGACAGGTGACAACAAAATGCTCTGTATATTTTTGTGTTAGCGAACATAATGCCGTCTTATGTTTCAATCATAGGTGCGGACTAAGACTCAATTCTAAGTCAAGTCTCAAGTTTTTTCGTATTTTGAAGACTTGACTTGAGTTAATGTGGATTTATTATAACTACTACTTAGTTGATTCAAGGAAAGTCTTATTAAGACCCAAATTGACAAATAAATAATTATGAAATCCTAAAGAGCTCGAAATACACGCGATGAATCGATAAAAATATTAAAGGACTTTGTGAATGGAATACTTTAAACTTAGAATATATATCCAAAGTTCTTTAAATTCTACTTTGTCTTGCAATAATTAGTATACACTTTTTCTTTCCTTTGCTATTAACGTACTCAAATGTCAAACTATTAAACGACTATTTTCATTTCTATTATTCATGATTTCCATAATTTTTAAAACGACTTAATAATGTAGATAGAATTTAGATATAAATCTCATGTAGCATATTGTAATATATTCAAATGGTGTATGCATAATTTATGTATAACTAGAACATTTCTAGTAACATTGTTTTTATACTTTTTTTGTTACTTATCTTATAATGATCATTAATTTCCTTATAAACCAATCATAATTCCCGAACTTTTAAAATGAACTTATGATGAAGTAAGTATTAATAGAAAAATGAAAGCTTATACAACATCTTTCAAAATGTACATATTGTTAGAACTATCACTAGTGATGTTGTTCTCGATATCAGTTTTGATCTTGATACCAGTTTTTGAAAGTATTAGTATCATCTTTATCTCAGCCCTTCAAACATGTAAATAGAATAAATTAGATACATAGCTTTGATCTTGACTACAATACTGGCAATCAGAGATAGGCACTTGCGACTCCCACTTGGACTCAAAAGTTTTTTTGATTTTTTTCAATAGTAAAGTACCTTTTATCTTTTAAGGACTTGAATTGGACTGATTTAATATATTCACGGACTTGGACTTGTGACTCGACTCAGACTAGAAGTATTAGGACTTTTTTTTTTCTACTAGTAATCGCTAACTATGGGCCTTCATTTTCAAACACCTATTATCTACTTGTACATGGATTCCATCTGATTCGATATTATGGATGAGAAACAAAACTCTTGTCAAAAACTAATTTCCTTGAGTCTTATTAAACTATTATCCAATACATACATATATCTTAGTTGGTTTGCCAATATAAGGCATCATCAACGTTGGAAATTAAAGATTTTTGTACACAGAAAAAAATATTATTTATGCATTAAATACACTTAATATCCAGCTAACAGATTGACAAAAAAACAAGATAAAAAAGAGCAATTTTAAGCCACAAGCTTTTTTTTTTTGTTATGTTAATTTTACCTTATCATGAGGGACTTCTCAAAGTATGACTCCAATATTAAAGTTTTGACTCACATAAAAAAGTAGAGCAAATTTGAAAAGATTCAACTCCTCACCATCAAGAGGTCCCTTACAAATTTTAAGGTCATATTCTGTTAAAAATTTAAAACATAATATATCACTCTATCCAAGTATAGCTTAGACTTTCTTGGTTAATCTTATAGTCATTATGGCGCTTGTGTAGGATATACATTTGTACAATACCGTACTTGACAGCTCGACCACACTGTAGACATGAAGTCCCATAAACTCCCTATCCTTTATTACAAATTTAATAAAAATCTTTGTTTTTACCATAATTAAGCTTGTGATTCATGATAGTTTATTTGAATTCAATCCAGTTCTTGTTTGTACTATTTCTTCAAATTTTCAAATAACAACTGTCCTAGTCTATATATAACCTTTTCCAATTGTAGGTCTAAAAAACGTAAGCACGTTGCACACGTAAAGGAAATGAGTAGGTTAAAGCCTTAACAAAAAAAAAGTACAAAATTGAACATGTAACTTGGCTGGAGCACCATTTTGAATATTATCAATGATTTGTACATATAATTTTTTGCAGGAGTATTATTTTTTAATAAAATTTGCATTAGAGTTCTCTTGCTCTTGTAAGTATTTTGAAGCAAAAATACTTGTAATCGGTTGACTTTGGAAGGAGTTATGTCATATTAAAGTCGGAATCATACTTTGAGGAACTCCCAAATGGGCACACAAAGTCCCACAAGTTTAAAACTAAAATGTTTTTTTTTGTTGGGATTAGCACCCCGATCAAAATTGTTATGATGATGTAAAATTAAAAAAAGTGTGTATGCTTCAAATAGAATTAAGGTTCTAAATGAGAGGTTCTCTCTCAGAATTCCGTTTTTTCTCGGATTTTACACCTTCAAGAAATTCCTGCATTTAATTATTTCGTAATATAAGCTTAATTTATTACTTATAATTAATTAAATTAATCTTTAAATACATAGGGAAGAAACACACTGTTAAAAATCTTTATGATACATCGTTTTTTTGTAAATGATGCCCGACAAAGAACCAAAAACATTTCAAATAATAGAACTTTACCACATCAACAATCTTATACGTTCTCAGATACTTTCTTTCTTTATACCCCATAAATACAATAAGTAATAGCATGTACATCACCTGATATTTAGTATACAAGGGTATCATAATATGCCAGTTTGATAATTGGGGTAAAGTCAGCCTCAAAACCTCACACATTATTTATATTTCAGGTAAATGATTTGTAAACTGTTCCATATCTGAACAAAGTTACGTATTTTGAAGGTGTTTTTGAAGAGTATGAGATGTGGCATTTCAGTTGTCTCCTATTTTTATTCAAAGATTCTAGTTATATAGAGGTTGCCTCTTTTTTTTCCATGAGTCGGATTGTGTATATCAAAATAATACAATCCCCAGCTCCACAAGAAATTAGTTTGTTAATGACTTACTATTATTGATGTGTTTATTGTTGCGGTTCTGATTCGGGTAACATTATTACAAAAACAAAAAAAAAAACAGGATCCACGGGCTCTAAAAAAAAATCAACCCACGCACTAATAGGGATGAAATGATAAAAATGAAAGCAAGGATATATGTCTATAGATGTAAAAAACATTTCAATCGAGTCTTCCAGGTTGAAATATTTCTTCCCTTCTTACAGTATGAAAAGAAATACTTAAATTTCAGTGTTTATTATTTAATAACGGGGATCCCACTCTAAGACAATTCTCCGGAAAATGAGAAATCCTATTTTAGATCAACTACTATAATATTGTGGCCTAGAATTAATATAAAATTAATCGAGTACCTGGCGATTAAATAAAACAAATAGTCAGCAACATTCCATTAAAATGTTTATTTTTTTATTAACGTAACTCTTTTAACAATCTATACAACTAGCGCCCGAGAGAGAGATTAAATTTAAAACAAAAGGACATGGAAGTTTATATTCACGAAAATAGAAAAAAAATCCATGAGAAAAAAATTAATACTTTTTTCCCCTTAAAATACGTGTCAAAGTTAGATGCAATAATGATAAATATAAGTATATATATATAAATAACGTGTTCCAATTGGTTTTACGACAAATACGCAAATAAATGCAAATGAAACTAGATAAATCACTAGTTATTATTTAAGTGAAAATTAGTTAGATTGGAAAATGAAGTGCGCGCGGCATTATTATGATTCTCACTTTCTTCGCAATTTGCTGCTTTTTGTTTTCTTGGGGTTAAACATACTTTGGCGAAAGGAGAAGAAGAGGAAAGGACGTGTGTGTTGTTAATAGAAGGAAGAAAAAATAAAACAATTGAATACAAGTATTTCTTTTAAAAAGTTGCCAAATTACTGTCTGTTTGGAGTTTTCTCGTTTCTTGAACTTACTAAAAAAAATCCCCTTCTCCGATGACAGTGAAAGAGAGAACATTATTAAAGACTATATAAACCATCAGACACCAGGAACATTAGAAGTTAAATAAATATATAAATATAGCAATATGTAATTCTTCTTGCTTTAACTCTTCGATGCTGAGAAAATAATATGCTTGTTGTTTAGGAATTAGTAATGGTGGTAGGACCAGAGGGGGGATAGCTTTTCCTTTTGTATGATGTATTACTACTTGGGGCGGCGGCATTCATTGCAATAAGAGGATGTAAATGTTTTTTCAGAAGAAAACCACACGAACACACAGAGACAAGCTCTTAATGTGTGAGTATTCATTACTTCATATATATTGATATAAATATACGCTTTTTCATCGGTGATTGGATTGAGAAGAGTTGAACTTTGTTTAATTGTGTATATATGTTTTCCTTACCAAAAATTAGGCCTTACTCGAATCAGGTGTGGGAGTAAGAAAATCATCAGCCCTCTTGTGACTCTCCAATACTTTTTGAGTATAAATATCTGTAGGCAATTCTGATTTACGTCTCAGGAGAGGTTTTTCATTACTATTTTTCTTGGCATTGATAGCCTGAGGATTTACTTTTATCATTTCTGTAGATTCAAATTTCATTGACAGAGAATCTACGACTTCATCTCCCCCATTATTAGGGGATTCTTTAGGGAGATTAACAGTGAGAGCGTGTATAGAAGAAGACGCAGCTAAAGAGTTCTTCTTCATGAGCACTGATATATTTTCGATCTCTGGATTATCCTTAGCGGCTGCTTCCAATTTGACCCAAGCAATCTGTCTTTGCCTCAACTTTTCTTTTTCTTTCTTTTGTTCAATCTTAAACTGGTGTGTACACTCATCAAATAACTTCTGATTCATTTCCATAAACAATTTGATGGCGTTATAGATTAAGCCATGAATTGTTTTGTTCCAGTGAGATTTCGAGTTTTTATACAGTGCAGGATACATGATGGGAAGGATTACTGCAGCATTTTCAGCAATTAGAGACATAATGTACTCATTATTCCAGTAGTAAAGGGCACGCTCTGCTACTTGGAAATGTAAGCTGGATACACATTTAGCCATTTGATTAAAGAGAGGAATCATAACTTTTTGAAATTCTAATGGCTCAATCACGTCCAATATTTCTTCCAATTCATTCAGGAACATGACTTCCTTGGGTGAATGAACCTTGGGCCAGTATCGTAAAAGATTCAAAATTACGTTTTCCGTAAGAGAGGGATCTTTTTCAAGGAATTGAACAACGCAATATGCAAGCTGAGGATGATAGACAGCCATGGATTTCACCTTATGAAGAGGCATAAGGACTTTTAAAAGAAAAATCTTGTGCTCTTCCTTCAAGGGTAATGCAAAGCCATTTATGATACTTCCTAGAATCTCCAATAGTTCTCCAACTCCATTGTGCCGTTCCGTTTCATACACAAACCGATAAAATATGTTATTGATTTGCTTTCGAATATAGGCTCGGAGACCCAAAAACTTTCCATAGATGCGATGAAGAGTTGTTTTGAGGAAATCCCTTTCCCGTGGATCCTCAGAATCAAATAGCTCCAACAGTTGAAGCACGAATTTTTGATCAATGTACTTTTTGACGAGTGGTGGCTGGAAATCAGATGACTCGAGACAGCGCAAGAAAAATTCGTAAACCAACTGCAAGTGTGGCCAAGCAGCTTCTAAGGTAGGCTCATCTTCTTCAGGATCAAACTCAGCTCCATTAGGGTTTGACGAGGGTGGCAGAGTACGGAACACATTAGTACTAAACATAAGTACAATTTCCGGATACACTGCTTCAGTCAACACTCCATCCGACCTCCTCACATATTCAGTCATCTCATTTAAAGTTGCTCTTTTAACCTGGAAGCATGAGTAATAATTATAAAATACTGTAGAGTATGGAATGATTGCTCTAATAAGGGGGAAGATCTCTCCTCTCAGAGAGATCTTGACATTCTACGACAGTGAGAAAAGGGGACAGAACAAAAAATCTGACAAGTGTAATGTAAAAGCAAAGCACCTCCTTCCATTTGAGATCAGAGAGAGGATCCGAGCTGAAGTCGAATAAAACTTGACATTGCTTGATTTTCTGAATGAATAGAGTTTCCTGATCATGAGGAGAATCATCATCGAAGGCTTGAAGCTGAACCAACTCCCGATTCGAGGAGACATTGAATCGAGAGCTGCTCTGTCGACGCTCCTTCATGCTTTTGGATACTACTGAGGATGAGGACGAGGGGCTACAGTACTTGGCCACGGGAGGAGTACAACTGGGATTCTCCAATTTGATGGAATTCGAGACGGAGTCACTGCTACTTGACGAAGGATCTTGATCGGATGATGGCTTTTGGCTCCCTTCCTCCTCTTTCAGCATTCTAGGGAGCACAATAGATTACAAATAAGATGCAGCCAAAAACACCACATAGTCCTCACTTACCTTTTACCATTGTTTCAGATTAATCAAGGATCAGAACTACGCACAGATTCCTGTTCCTTTCCATAAAAATCCTAAGGGCTCCTTCGACCAACTTTTCTACTTCTTTTTTTTAGTCTTATATTGTAAAATAAAATCCTTCTCTTTCTTTCTATTTCTTTTTTTTTCTTCCCTTCTTCTTCTTCTCTCTCTCTCTCTCTTTCTTCTTCAGCTTCCTCGTATATGACTATGAGTGTGAGTGTACTGTGTAGTAGCAAGAGTCTTTATTCCCCTCTTTCTCTTTTTTATTTTTTTATTTCCACACTCAGATTACAACGGAACTTGCTTACACTGATCCGAACTTGTCTGTGAATTATAATTAATTTTTATCCACCTATTCTTTTGTATTCATATATAGGCCTACCAATAACTACTTAAACTCATATGATTAGACTCATTAGAAATTTGTAGTAATTCAAAATAAGTATATTATTGTTTGTAAAGAATACGTACATATAATGCAGTTATTTCCTGTACATACATTACATATTAAATTTACCAATTCCCAAGGTCTCAGCCTAGATGATTATTATTAGAGAATAATATAAAATGGCCTCTTTTATTATTTATTTCCCGATTTATCAATATAGAAAGCATCAAAAGTACATACATTGATAAATTATATATATATATAGACACATATTTTTTTACAAAAGAGGATTTTACGACATACAACATATAAGACTACGACATCATTCATTGCGTAAATGAAGGGTAGTAACCACTGAATAAAATAAGGTTTTATTTATAATATAAGAAACATGATTGCATCAGATAGAAGAAAACTTAAATACACATAGTTCAGGTTCGTCTCACATTTTTGTGCTTGATCAATAATATAGTAAAGTATTTTTTATGTCAAACTTTTGCCTCCTTCGATTTCCGCAATAACAAGTTGGAAGTACGTAGCTTGTTTACCTAATATTTTATTGTTTATGGTATATCAAAAATTATTAGTTATATTATATAATATAATTGTGATCCTTTATTTTATTTTATTTGTACATGGATTTCAATGAGTGCACTGTTGCAAAACTATTTCAATAATATGAATTTGCACATTATAATGTATTAATTATAAAGTATTCGCCTACATATTATAATGATGAATTATGAAGGTAATTACATACGTTTATCTTGATATATGCATCATAGCACCTAATAATTATCTTCAATCATTTATTTCATTGAAGTCCTCGAAAAAACATCTTTAATATATGACATTCTGAAGGGTATTTCAATTTTTGTAGACAACACATTTCTTGCATCAGATAATATCAACATAATAACAAATTATGTACATTTTAAGGAATACAAAAATATGACAATAATGTAGTACACACTCCCTACTATAAGTTGTATACAAATGAAAACTTTATGAGCAGATTGTACAAGGTGTAGTTTGTACTAATATAATATAATTAATATAAAATCTGAGGGAAGGGAGTAAAATAAATTTGTACCAAACGTTAACATAAGGAGAGGGTATGCAAAAGATTTGACAACTTGCGTAAATATTTTGTACGTGTCTAAAACTTATCTTTTCTTTGGCAATTTTGAGAGAGGGTTGTTTTTTTGAAAAGACAAATTAAAAATAAAAGTGGCAACAATGAATATCATTAATTTCAAATCCAAATTTTGACAACATACTTTCATTTTTGCACAAAAATTCTTACCTTTTCCACAAATTTGACTACAAGATTTAGTCAAGGGAGAGGGATCTATGACCTTGAGTAGTAACAATCTTGCATGGACCTTTATTGACCCCTCAAGTTTCACGAAATTGGTGGTAGATTCACAAATTTCAAATCAATATCATGATCCCAGAAATTGAATTTATTTTGTGTCATCACTCTGAGCAGTTCAAAATATTAAATATTTGGTTTACAACTACAGTGTTTCACATGTAACTCATCCATTTCCATCATAAAGCCCTCAAAACTAGAGACAAGGCACAGAAGGTCTAACCTGAAGTAAAGCAATGTTTTTGTTTGAATGTAATATTCTTCATTTATCCGAACTTATGTATTTACGAAGTATGATATGACGTATGAAGATTAACAAATAGAAAAAATGCTACTATCATTGCAGTTTCATCTTTTAAAATGATTAATTACTCGGGTATTTAGGATTAACAAAACTGTGAGCACTTGCACTTAATAATATTCAGAATACATCTCATCAATGGTAATTTACGTATTTTTATTTCGACATTAATATATCGACCATATATGGAATATTCATTTTTGGGGTTATCTTTATCACAGTTATAGTTTAAATCAGAGGTTCCCAAACTTTTGTTAATTTTTTGTTTTCTGTAGATCTTTTATTAATTTTTTTTAAGATATTTTTTACAGCTTACACAGTGAGTCTCACTTTAATAGGGTTCTTATTAAAGGGTGGATGAGCATTGTTTACTTATAATAGTTTGTAAGCAAAGCGGCAGAGAGGAACGGCGTCTTGCGGGAAAAATTATAAGCTCATTTAATAATAATATTATTTAATAGAAAATATAGGTGTATGTTACTCAGATAGAGGGCACTATGAAAATTATTCTCAGCATGCACCATTTTTTAAATCAACAAGCTACAGACTGTCCCTTCATCTTTCAGAAAATAAATAATTTTAGTTTGCTCATGCCCTATTGGGATAATTGTAATCAAAAAGGACAAAAATAATAATCATTGAAAAAAACACAAAATTCATGTACATAATATTAAGATTGGAACAAAACAAACAAAAAATAAAAAGATTATATCTACATAAAATAACAAGAAAATAATATGATTTAATCATTAAAGGGTTCTCAAAATAATTTATCAACATTTGGCTTCTAATTAGTTAGGTTTATCTTAAGTCTCCACAAGAGGATGCCCGCATTGCAAGGCTGAATAGAGGGGAGTAGAAACAAAGAATGAAGGTAGAAGAAAAGAGAGAGAGAGAGGTGAAGAGAAGAAAGAGTTACAGAGGGGAAGATAGAGATATAGATAGAGAGAAGAAAAAGGAGTTTTTTTTTCTAAAAAGCAGCCTCTTAGCTTCTATAGTTACGATGCCTCTGATATGCAGTATATTTCCGACTCACCTGTTCACCATTTTGGATTCCATGTGTGATAACTACAAAAATGAATAATATATTTTTCATTTTTCTCTTAATTATTACATATTAAAAGTTATAACAAAAAATTTAAATTTCTAGTGTATGTATTACCCGTTTCATTCAAAACAATAATGACATGCTAAACTAGATCTGTATTATATCTCAAAACTTAGAATACGATCGTTTGGGTCCACCGTTTGACGCTAATCAGGTTGGTATTTTGGGTAGGTTTATTAACTTATTTATAGCTGTAATAGTTATTAGAATCCCATCAAAATCTCTTTGTAACTGTAAGGACTTATCTAGGAAGAAAGAAAATACTTTTATTTCGATTCCGCTCTAATTATATATTTTTTTCCTTGTACATCATGGTGAAGCTTATTTCTAAATTTCTGATATGTTAAGGTCTTAGGATCTGAAAGTGTTTCTTTTGTCCTAAAAATATAAATGCAATTTTTATACTGTTTTTAAAAATGTCAGAAAAAAGATTAATAAAGTCAAGGACATCAAAGTTCTTACTTTTTGGATTATCTAAGTCAATTCTGTAAAAACTGTGATATGCCATCGAAGAAACCTCAGGGGCGTCCTCGATGGGTGGTCTCGAGGGGCTGTAGCCACCCCCACCAACACTAAGAATTTTTTTTTTTCTAGAAAATGTAACATTTGAAATTTGTTTCAAAAGCTTAATATTTGAAATTAAATTTATTTTTCTAAATAATTTAATTTAAAAATTTTTTGTTCCACAAAATTAAATTTTCTGTAAATAGCTATGGATTTTGAAATATTTCTTCAAAAAATTTAATATTTGAAGCATTTTCCTAAAAATTTCATATATTTCAAGTTTAATTTATTTTTTCCAAAAATTAAATTGTCTGTGAAAAGCTATGAATTTTACAAATTTTTCTCCAAAAAATGTAATATTTCAACTTTTTGATCAACAAAAAATTAAATTTTTGTAAATAGCTTTGGATTATTGAATTTTTTTTTTAACAAAAAAAAAAAATGTCCTGCAGACGCCCCTAGACTGATATGCTAAAGCTTTAAAACAAACTAGTGAAATTAACCTGTTAGCTTGAGTAGATTTTTTCTACACAATTTTCCCTTCTGCTGAATGCAAAATTACATGGAGGCTCCGTAGTTAATTATTGAGTTATATTCAACACTCGTAGCGTGGGGGGGCATGGGATCTATAGCTGTATAAAACAATACTTTGTACAAATATTGATCACGTGGTCTTCCTTTCGCCATTTGCTTTATAGCTTTGAAATAGGTATAATACTGCAATTCATTTAACTACAATTATCGTTCTTTTGAATAAATAAATGCTTGATGCTCATAAAAATACATTAAATATTTTGGATGGAAATTTTAATCAACTAAATTGATTATTTTTAGGAAAAAACTGCAATGTGAAGAATATATACCTGATATTAAAGCAAAAATACAAATACAAAGAAAAATGAGGGAACTGTTAAATAACAAAATTTGCAAGTATGTGTATTTTTTACTTAAAACTAAGAAATTTGATGACTTTGACCCTGGTGACCTTTTTTTTATTTTTTTAAAACAATTCAAAATTTGTATATGGTATTTTTAGGTCAAAAGGAAGATTTTGTGACCTTATGATTTTGGGAATTTTATAAATAAGTACCACTCTTAAATATGTACATTCCCTCGGTTCTCTAGTTTTATTTATAGAATTGACATACTAATATTTACATTCACTTGAGAAATCAAATTAAGTAGGTATTTAAGTACACGTCATGTAGGTATTTTGATGGTAAGAAATAAAATAAGACACTGTCAATTATTTTCTTGCATTTTCTCAGGGATAAGTCTTTTTTCCTTCGAAGATCATGATTATTACTAGGAGGGTCTACATGAGTCGGAAGGAATTGTGGTTTTTCTTAGTAATTAGACAAGAAAAAAAAACATCAATTCTGATCGACGTTATACTACAGTTTATATCATTATCTTCAATGATTTACCTTGTTAATAGAAAAGTCATTAAAACTAAGTGGCCACCATTAAGAATAGCCCGTGTAAAATACTTCATGTTCTCATACAGATAGAACACAATATTCGATATGAGGCACCTCATGTTGCATAGTATACAAATATAGGTATTCGCCCACTTGACACAACTGTATCTCCAAAACTCCAGCAGCTTTGTATGTATCTTTTTGGTCAGCTGTTGATTTGTACAGCTTTTGGTAGTTACTTCCCACGTCACCTTTATTATATCAAGTAACCTTCCTTAAAAAATCCTGAAAAAAGGCCCGAAATCATCTGATAGTTAGCCAAATAAGTCAATCATACCAACTGCCATATATATCTTATCTACCCCAAACTATCACTATTTCTTCGCCATTTTTAAAATGAATCACATATTATTAAAATACAAAAGGTATTTTTGTGGTAGCAAGGTAACGCCGTGTCCTATAGAGATAAAAAACATGGAGTGATGATGTGAAGATGCAGTTGACGTCGTAAAAAAGAGTTAAGTCACCAAAACATTAGAATTGTAGAGTTTACTAGTAAGAGCTACAGTCTGTCCTACGGACGCATGGGGCGGGACGCATTTTGACCCAAAATGGTGGTGGTCAAATAATTTAAAAATTCAAAAAAATTGGTTGCCTCCTGGGTTTTATAAAAAAAGGTTATGTTAGTCAGAATTACTCCTAAACAGGTATTGTGTACGGCGATACTCCCACAGTTACGCATGCTTGGAAGACAAACCAAAAAATTGCAAAGATACCAAATAATCAGTAACATTAAAAAATCAACAGATAACTACGTAACAATCCTCTTAGTATGTAGCTATACCAAATTTATGATGAATAATTTTTTTGATTTTTTTGTTGATGTCTTTTTTTATCACAAATAAAAAGTTTATTATAATAACCATTGTAAATTAAACCCTGTTCAACCCCATGCCAATAAACTAACCAACTCCGAAATTCCCTAAAGTAAAGATCGCTTAATATAGGCCCAATTACATAACAACTTTAAAATTACTTTACCTTCAAATAAATTAGTATCCTGCGTAATATTCAATGCTTCAATAGAATGCTCATGAGTGTTCATTTGAATGGCGGCAATAAATTTTTATTTGAATTACAGCAATTTAAAAAGAAATCACTGGTTAATGTTACCCCCTTCATGTTACTACCTAAAAAAATGTGGAACAGATTGAATTCTTATAAGTGTTCATCCAAGACGAACTTACTGGCTTATACAATCTTCCCTTCAGTTCTTATGTTTAATAGTAGATAGAACTAGAAGAAAATAAAACTGTTGCTAGGCAGCAAAAACGGAGGAGGAAGACAGATATGTTTCTTTTTGTGTATATATAATATACATATATGGTATGGAGGGCGCATCATATATTGGTAAGTTTTCACTATATTTTACATTTGATTATATTTCTTTATAAAACTCTTATGTTTTGATAGTATTATAAGATGATTATTTACAAGATGTATCAAGATTCTATATTGATGTATAAATATCTATATT
Source organism: Lepeophtheirus salmonis (assembly GCF_016086655.4). Lineage (NCBI taxonomy): Eukaryota > Metazoa > Arthropoda > Copepoda > Siphonostomatoida > Caligidae > Lepeophtheirus > Lepeophtheirus salmonis. The sequence continues at coordinate 37,709,101 of NC_052132.2, read as the reverse complement.
TCCCATTGTTTTGGTCAACTAATTTTGTGTTTCAAAATTTTTTCCTTGCTTTTGCTCAGAGTAAGTACTCCATGTATTTTATCTCTATGGTCATTCCCCTTAATGGTGCTCTGGTCATGTAGTTATTTTGATTGTATCTCACAACCTTTATTTCCAAAAGGAAAAAAAAATTAGCTCTAATTCAATTGTTCAAATTTAAACCATCAACTTACAGTAAGCTGATAAGGGGGAACACGTCATTAGCTCATTAATTCAACATTTACAGTGTATTTTGCTTAGACCTTTCGATGGCTCTGCTTCTTTTCTCCCAATTAGTGTTTGGAACGTTTATTGGTTGAATTTGAATTAGCTCTTCTTAAGCTGTAAACAATTCCTAACAATGGGTCATGAACAAACTAAAAATATATATTATCAGTATGCTGGTGTGGCGTTATGTAGTTTTTGGCGCATCAAAAATAAATCAAGAATGATTTCCTTATTTATTTATTAATTATTTTTAATGCTCCTTTAATTGATTAGATGGAGGTACACTGATTAAGTATAAGTAAACAATATAGTATTACATTTACTCCATCGGACCTAGGAATCTTTTCGTGAAATCCATTTACAGAAAGTATATTTCTTTCTCTAGGAATCGCCTGGTCGCGAACACACATTGAATTCAAGAGAATAACTTCTCCCGAGCGCGTTGTCCATAAGCTACGGCGATTCCATATTTATTTTTCTTGCACTGTTGTCGCACGTATTTTACATATTCGACAAAACAGCTAATAGTTAGAAAGAGTAGATTTTAATAACATTTAATTAATAAGGTTAGGAGTTTATTTTAATTTGAGAAGTTTTATAACTAATTTAGTATATAAATTATACGGGCCATTGAATAGTTATTAACCCTGCCAACGAAGTTGAACGGAGCAAGTTAAATAGAAATACAAGGTGTATGACTTCCCCCATGCTATTTAATATTGATGTTATAGTGTATGAGTATTTGTGTGCTTTGTGAAAATTGGCCTTTATTGCCCAGCAGTCGGTAGGATACATATTTTGGAAATCTTAGTAGGAAAAATATATATGTTAATAGTAGAGGATAATACTTTTGAGAGGTCAAGGTCAGACAAAATACTAAAACGCATGATCCACCGTAACCTTGGAACAATTTGAGAAACATAACTCAAATTAGTGTCATTTTGTAGGAATAAATAGGCAATTTTATATACAACATAAGGTGAAAGGTAAAGGTCACACAAAAGGTCATACAATGTTCAACATTGTAAACTTTTGAGTTATAACATATTGCATAAATTAATCTTAATTTTTATGGAAAACGATTTTAGGTGGAGGTTTGTGCTCTACAGAGGTTTCACTTCTAGTTAAAGTTTTGTTTTCATAGCCGAGAATAGTGCTAGGATCTTGTGTTTAAATTTTTTATGAATAGTTTATTTACTTATTTGTCTATTACTACAGCTAATTGCATCAGCACCAACTTGCTCAAGTCCTATTGTTTTCTACCTACTAATACAATTTTGTTATTGTTGGGATAAATAATACAATCAGCGATAGCTGACTTGAAAGCGCTTATTTACAGCTATGTCTAGACAACTTGAGCACTCTGACAGTTTTCAAGGGTTGGAAATAACTGCCATCTGATTTTGGGTTCTTTCTCTCTCTCATTTTTAGGAGGAAATGAGATACAATATATGTAGACTACGTTGTGAGTGATGCAATGAAGATTTGAAGATTGCTATGTTTTGAATCAGTAATACATATTTCGATAACATTTGACAGATTATTTTATTTTGTTAACGCTCTAGTATGGAAATAATTTCATTTTGGAATCTGGAGAGGGATGATTACTTGTTGATATAATTAAGAGTGTCGTCATCAATGCCATCTAAAAGCAGCACAAGCGTGCACCTATTTATGGGTTTCTTTTTTGATCAAGCGTATATATATAGGGTAGAAAATGAGCGAAGTTCATGCCTTTAGTTCATTTTTGAACATCTGAACATTATTTTTTTCCGTTTAGACGCAAAATTACTTTTTTGTTCGAATGTATCACGAATTATTCTATAACTAATGATGAAAATCCAGTGTGGAATGTACATGTTAAAGAAAAAGAAATCAAAATTCAGCATGGTAACCCTGACAAATTAAAGAATGCTTTGGAGGAGAGAAAGAATAATGTTCATGCCATTTCATTACATGAGCTACAATCAGCTGTGACAAGAGAGGAAAAAGAAAAACATATGCAAGAAATACTCCAATGTCGATCCCCAATTCTAATCCGAGTCCAACAAGGACTTACAATTATAACTCTGAAACAAATCTTCATTCTTTTATGAGCACACACGAATGTTCAATCAAGTTTTGAATAAAATCAAATCTAAAAAACAAAACAAAACAAGCCAGCTAGAAAATAACCCGGATTCCCTTCACTGTCTGTAACTAACTGCGAAGGGAAGAATAATTGCATAAGTTAAAGGATTAAGTGACGTCATATTTGGTAACTATAACCTTTTTTCGTAGCCAATTATATTTGTTCAAAAATTGATCACATTGTCGGGGTTTCGTTTAAAAAAAATTGAACGAATGAACAGAAGTTTGTATGGAAAAGGTGTGAAGGGATCCAAGACTACTCTTTATCTATGTAAACTGAACATAGTAAGGGCATTATTATTATTATTCTTATATGCCTTTCTTCACACTTTAGAGTATGTATGATTCCTCCAATAAAAGCTCCGTCTCTAAGGTAATCTATTCCTTTAGATTTACTTAGTTATATGAGTATGTATTATATTTGTATTTGATAAGACATGACCCTGATATAAATATGTATCTTCATATCTTTGAATATACAGACGCAAATAATATTAGTTTACCGTTACTTTAATCTTTAAATACAATTTTGATGATCCATTACCCCTCAAAATTAATTATATTTTTATTACCAATTATTTCTTAAATCCATTCAAAATGTAGAACAAACAATGCTTGTGTGTAGGATAATCCGTGTCAAAAATATAGGATCAGTTGGACCAAGACTACTTAAATTCAAACCTAAAACTTATGACATCACTATATTTAAGATAATTTAAATTTATAGTCGACTTAAATTTACGAGTTGGTGCAACCGATAGCTATAAGCAAAGTGATCAAACACACTTGAATAGATTCCTTGACTCCGTGAAATATCTTTCCCACAGATGACGTTACTTTACTGTTTTCGTCAGGGGCTTAGTCTTTGGATTTGGATAGGAAAAAAAAAAACAATTATAAAATTTAAATTTTAGGAAAAAATTTCAAAAGTTGAATAGCAAATATTTAATTTTTTGGTATAAAATTACAGTTATTTGCATAAATAAGAAAAATAAATACTGATTATGAATGTAGTAGCAAACTATTGTCCTGCATAAAAACTTGAGGCTATTCTTGATAGTGGAATGTTCCTTTTGGATAACAATAAGATATAATTTAAAATACATAATCTTCGCTTATGAAATACCAGAATTTTTACAATTTGTTCAGGCGTTAGTTTGAGAGCGACCTTTCTTGTATCTCATAATAAAGTAAAAATAAATGAAATGCCCAAAATTGGCTGGTAGTTGAGAAACTATTTTCAACTGTTCAAAGGGGATTGTTCATAGTTACACAAAAACTAATTCGAGTACAGTTAAAAGACTCAAAGTAAGGATCAGACAGAGAATTATATCACTGTAATACTATAAAATAGCAACAACAACATAAATATAAAGGTAAAAAATAAGTTTCTCACCTACGCATTCAGGGAGCACTTTTATAATTTATAGTTATACTAGTTAAGGGTTACTCGGCGTTGCCCAGGCCCAGGAAGGAGCAGGAAATACATTGGCAATGGTCTATGCATTTTTCATAAAGTTTAGATACCTTCGGTGAGAGCGACCATTAGGGTATTCTATTGTGCATTATAATTAAAGACGGGATGTAGGTAAAGAAAAAAATTAGTATAATGATGGGAAAAGGGGAAAAAAAATCGGTTTTTGTTTGTGCTCTTTCTTCTTTTTTGTTCATTATTTAATAAGTCGCGGGTGTGTTAACATCTCCATCTACATAAAATAATCTATCTTTGGTATAAATTGATAAATCTTGAGGACACACCCAAATCAGACGAAAAAGTCGTCCCATAAAATTTGATTTTGCTAAATTAAAGTCCTCATCAATCCATCTCGATCATCAAGGATTCAATATAGTTTTGGTCGGCACCCCACTACTTTAGTGGTGCCTGGTTACTGACACATTCAAAACGGTACTATATTTAAATGATTTTGGAACCGGTAATTTTATTTTTACTATATTATAGAAAATTGGCCTGCCAATGACAAAACCCCTCAAATTTCTTAGAACACCTCCCACATTATACCAAACAAAATACTTCATTATAAAAAAAGTGATAAAAAAGTTATTAAATTCCTGAGCCTTAAGTACATGTCAATTACCCTTAACAATATTTTAGTTATTTATTTATTTATTCAACATGTATTGAAAAGTACCAAAATGAAGATACTTATATTAGTACCGGAACCGGTTCGAAAATATTGGTATCGCAACAACATTAATCCAAAGTTTACTAGAATAATAAATGCTTCAATTGGATCTACATTACGAAGAATGGCAAACTATTTTGAGCATGAAAGATACTTAAAGTTTCACTCTATAAATTCAATATGTAAACATAGGTACTTATAACTAGTGTTATAAATCGTAAGCATTTTAATTATGTAAAAAAAAGGCAAAACGAAATTTAACTTGGTGCCCATGACAATTTGAAGAATGTTTTTGAGTAGAATAGTGTAGCTGTCATGATGTTTAGTTAAATTAGCTGCAAATAGTTATGAAAGAACGGAAATATCTCCGTATCAAACAAGGACAGAGACAGGCCTCTGTTGTCGATCCTCAATTCTACTCTGAGTACAATTATTACTCCCTAACCAATCCTCAGCGTTACTCTCCGTTATTCATGAGCGTACACAATCGTGGCTACCCTTAATACTTAGTTGTTTTCTCCTTAATATTTAATTAATAATGACAGGAGCTTTATAGAAAAAAAAAATCTCTTCAGATTCCCAAAAATCTCGCACGCTAAAAGTATACTTAGGATTTACAATCCTAAGTATACTTTTAGTAAAAATATATACCTTTTTAGAGGGCGTTCTAATATTTGAAAGGACGATAACAGGTACATGACTTTGCGGACCGTGGGACAGGAACGATTTTAAGTCCCATAATAAGGAAGGATACAAGCCTACTAATAAGAGGAAGGACATCAGGAAAAAAAAGATGACTTTAATTTAGAGTAAAATTGCTTCTGAGTAACTTTACAGTTAATATTTGTGCCTCTTAAAGATTTTGCCACATAACATATTCGCTGCCTTTTTATTTTTTTTTATTATTGGTTCGAACTTTATCGTTAGTCTTTACTGTTGAAACATTCCTTCCTATATAATGAATAAGTTTCTTCTATTTATTCAAGTCTCAACTTAGACTATAATTCATTAAGGTCCCATTAGTCAATGAGTCCTTTCAAAATTCACTCATGATTCTGGATCTGTTGCTCCTTACTCTTCGTCTTTGTAAACACTATTCCTTCTTTATTCCCTCACTACTTTTCTGTTTCTTCCGATTTGTTGCTGAGATACAAGAGTAAAGAATAAAGGTATAGCACGAACCTAGGAGTAGTTTAGGCGGCTATAGTTAGACACCTTCCACCTTACTACATCAATCTTGCAATCTGTCCACCAGAAAATAAACGGATAAAGGTCCAAAGTCAGGTGATGACAGTTATCCAATTTCTCACAAATCGGGAGTTATTTTGACATAGCAACATAATGAGAGCTATTTCAAAGTCAACCAATCAACGTTCAGAACAGGCATATAGGAAAAAGAACCAGATAAATTGACAGGTGACAACAAAATACAGTGTAAATCGTAAGGTAATGCCGTGGGCACTATTGACTTTATAAATATTGGCCCATTAAAATTATCTGCCCTTTATATAATTTTGGAGGGACATTCATCAGATACACTTTAGTCATATGAGTCAATCTTTCATTTATGAGTACAATAATAAGTTGTGAGGCTAATTTTAGGCATTTTTGGGCATGTTAAAAAAGAAAACAAAAGATCAATATGGTAACCCTAACAATTTGAAGAATGTTTTGGAGAAGAGCAGCTTAGCTGTCATGCCGTTTTATTAGATCAGCTATCGCAGAGGAGATGCAACCAGACAAAGATATAGGCAAGAATGATTCCGATGTTCATCTCAATTCTACTCTGATTCCGACTAGGACTTTCAATTATAACTCCACAACAAATCCTCAAGGTTACTAACCGTCTTTTATGAGCACACACGAATGTTCAATCAGGTTTTAAATATAATAGAAAGGAAGTAGAAAAGGCAGTTCATTACTCAGGAGTTAAATAATAACAGCTTAGAAAACGAAAATTCATTATTCAGTTTGCCAAATAAAAAAAAAGTGAGCTAAGAAATGCATTTTATTCTGATCACATACCATAAACCAATGGCATTTGTAAAGTATCACAGGTGTTGAGGGGCATACAACTATTAAAATCGCAACGGAACGCTTTTCAACACTCAGCACTATTAGAAGCATAAAAAGGCTACACATATGTCATGAAGCAAAATATCCAAGAGGCGAACTTAGCAGAGACGAAAATGTTCGTCTCAAAAATTACTGATTACTTAAAATTTTTATGCATCTCCAGAATAGTATTTTATAAGAAAATATGTGTAATTTATGGCATTTTTTTTGTATAAATATGTGATATTGTTTGACAAATGATCCGATATTTTTCTGATCCCCACTCATCACTTATTTAATGACTTCTAACTATTTTATTTTTTTCTTATTTAATATCGATTTACCAGAGTGATTAATTTTTAAATTGATATTAGATTAATCAATATTAATAGGAAGGATTTAAAAAAAAAAAGTCTTAAACTGATTAATAGATTCATAAATAAAAGTACTTCGGTCAAATTTAGTCCTACATATATGTCCTAAAGCTGATAAATATCGGTCCTTGATGACTTCACTCAACTTTATTTCTTGTTTTTTAAAATCAGTTCTTGTACAGACAGTCCGAAGGAGCGACAGTCTTAAAAACTGTCCCTAAGGAAGGATAAAACCTGCCCTAAGACGGGAATTGACCGAATAAATAATGACTGACACAAAACTAGCTGTACCCACTATAAACCAGGGTTGCAGAGTCGGATAATTCATACCGACTCCGACTTCGGCTACAACAATTATTATAATTTACGTAAATAAAGCTTATTTATAGCCTATACTATCACATTCTCGAACATCTCTAAAGTCTAAATTAGTATAGCCACTACCCATGCTATTCAGTACTTAGTCTTGTGAATAGTCAATGTCATCAGAGTAAAGGGTAACGTTGTAGGTTGTGTGTAATGTTATTCCTGGGTTACGAGTGAATAAACTATGTTCAGAAACTTATGAATGTTTTAGCAATGAATACTTTTGATTCATTTCATTGTTCATCTTGTTAAATATTTTATATTCCAAATATTTTGTTCATACCTGGGCAATTATTCACTACATTTAACTAATTACTACCTACAACTATAAATTAAATCTATATTTAAAGCAAATATACTCAAATGACTCAATATTACTTATATAGACTATAAAACATTTTATTAAAATTTGTCGGAGTCGGTGACATTCAAAATACTGGAGTCGGGAATTTTATGTACCGACTCGACAGCCCTGCTCTAAACGCATAACGCCTTGACATACATCTGAAACATAGTGTTATATTAAATTAATGTCGTTCGTTCGAATTTATTGCTATAATATTCCATTTGATTTCAACAAATTAAAATGGATAACTAATTTATTTTAGCCGTATGTTAAAGCATTGTTATCCATACGTAAATAATGAATTATCCAAAAAATACTCTGTACATACAACACTCTTTGTTTCTCTTTCTTTTTTGATCAACAATAGGCCATTTTTTATAGTAAAATAGTCACTATATTAGAGGGAGAATTGAATTAAATGCTATCATGTAATGAATGTTCTAAGCAAATAATATTTTTTAATAAGTTAATTTCCTTACTTTATGTTATAAAAGTAATAATTAAGAAGCAGAGTTCTTTTAATTCCTTAAAAAATTCATTAAACGATTGTTTTAATCAAATTTTATCTTTCGTTTTATAATTACTCTACTATAGAAAAAATAGCATTTAGTCAAAAAAAAAAAAATAATAATGAAGGAAAAAAACGTTTTCTTCGTATTGAATTATAATCATTTGAACTGTTATTGATTTATTAAATTGAAATTATACATGTTCGTCATTCAAAAAACAGATAAATGATGAGGAAAATACTTAACAATGCATTTGAAGTAGCTTTTAATATAATTAATGGAGTCATTGGCTAATTTGCTAATGGTGTAGATGAAATGTATGCACATGGATAAGATATGAGCATGTTCTTTTTATAACATTTTAATCCTTATCATGTTTGTCTAAAAATATTGGAGAAATAATTTTATTTTAATTTGAGCAAAAAATCCCGTTCACATTTCATACATTTGAAGCTTTATGCAGGATACATCTTTGGTGAGTTAGGATAAAAATAATATTGAACAAAGTCACGAAAAGGAGGAAATGTTAATTTTTTACGTCATTGAGTGTTTTCACAGACGTCATAAATTGCATCATAATTGAAGAAAACGTCATTTTAGGGATCAAAGTTGATATTTTCACTACATAAAATAGACACACATCCAAAAATTTTTGATTAAACATGATCAAATGGCTTTAAAATATATACGTTGTTTGAATATATATTATACATAGTAATAACTTGCATTGAATACTACTTGATTCCAATGATAAACAGTGATATTTGAATTAAATCAAAGTAATATTTAATGACGTTCCTTAGAATGACTAGATTTGTATAATTTTTTTTTTAATATTAGGGACAAAAATAGTAGAATCATTCAAGAAAATAAAATTATTATTGTATTATTTCACATTTCGAGATCCCTCCACATTTGAGAAAATTGTCAATCTTTTTGAAAAAATATTTTTCTTAAATCATCACCATTCAATTACATATAGTTATATATTTTTGTATGTAATAGCTTTTTATATTTGAATAAATAAACTTACAAAATTATCACTACAAGTAACCTGTAAAATGTATTTTTATAATATTAATGGAAGGCCTGTATTTAGAGACATATTATATAACGTATATATATGCACCCCGTGTACAATGCACATTATTTCTTCCATTTTATCAAAAATTATATTTATATTTATATTCTTTTATTTAATGTAACTTTTTGTGACTTTATACAGGATTGGATAGCAAAACGTGGACTTTCAAGCCTCTTGGCCTTCATAACCTATGTCAGAAGGTGGCATAGGGTGTCGTGTACGAGGAAATACCGAGTCGCCATTCACAGCCCTTTTGATGGTCCTAGCAGCCATGTAGAAGTTGTTGGCGAGGCGATTCATCACTTTGGTCGGGGTTTTCTTGATTTTCTTCTTCAAGGTGGACAGAAACTTCGGATTCCTCCTTACATTGTCCCCTCAACTTCCTGCGTTCCTTAAGAGTTATTCTCAATCATTCTTCATATCTTGGTCACCCTGAAAACCTTATTCCCGGAGCACATCACACTCTCCATAATCCTCACCACCTCATTTCAACATTTAGGAGATTTGAGATGTGTTGAATTTTGATCCTTAGTGTTTGATAATTTATTGAATTTAAAATCTTATTTTTGGCATTATAATTAGTAAAATATCCCTTAAAAAATTTAAAGTAACCCCTATGATAATTATACTATTTATTTAAATTTTTACTTTTTAAATTTATGTAGCTTTAATAACCAAAACTCGTCCCAATGACGTCACCAGAAATAGAAAGAAAGAGAGAGAGAGATTTATTTAAGTAATCTACTGTGCTTTCCCATCCATTTTTTGTTGCATAGTTTTGTTCTTGTAATATTGGGCTGAACCTCAATAAGAAAAAATAATCACTAAACCTTCCCCTGTTAATGATAAATTAAAATTAATTATCAGTACATGTTTAACTGCCCAGCCCAGTAGAATAAATTTGTCTAAAATTTACCTATAGTCAATACGTATAATTAATAATGATCTGTAGTAGATAATTATATAATATGTACGTAGGCAGTTAGGAGGGAGGGGTTTGAAATTGCGAACACAAGTTATAAAAAAGTACGTATTTTATGTGCACAAAATGCTTGCATAAATACATTGTACTGCTTCAATGCCCCCTTGGTATTAAAAATAAATTAGAACATATATATATATCAAAGAATTAAATGTTGTCCGTTACAGTTCAATTATCTTGATTATAGACGAATTTTATATAGATTTTTGATTCTTAAGTATTGAAAGGATTAATGAGTATTATTTATTCATACAAATTGACAATAATTCGTCAAAGAGTACAAATGTAATTTCAATTTAAAGAAAAATCATTGTAACTTGCTTTTGTGATGGTGGACGACAATATTAAATTTCTATTGATTCTAAATCACAAAAGTTCATTATTGAAGTGAAGCAGAAATAAATAATATCTGCTCTAGATAAGTTTCTATAAAGAATTTTAATTAAAAATTATCTTTCATAATCACAGAACATTTTATAATCCTTAACAAAGTGTCGTTTGAGATACATTGCTTCACATTAGGGCCAGATTAATGTGCGAGTCTCTTTCTTTAAAAAAACAAACAAACACTTTTTTAGAAATTATATGCAGCACCTTTTTTTTTAAATGACCATTTTTTTCAAATTAAATATTTTTGAGGCGTCTTTTTGAATAATATTGATCTATTTGTCAATTAATTTGATAGAAAATAACGTTTTTCATATTTAGTTTTTATAGTAAACTCATTTAGTATTGTTTTTGCCTTTTTTTTATTATTAAAGACTTCCTTTAATGACTATTTTTTATTATAGAAAAGTTCAATCCTTTTGATATTTTTATCGTCTTTTTTAACGACTTTTTCTAAGTTTTATTTAGACAGGAACTTATATATCAGATTGAAATTGGAAAACCAACATATAGGGTCAATATCCAATATTTCTATCGTTTGGGAGAAAATTCTTGGAAATTTCAATAATGGCTCCGATATTTTATGTAATGCAATCAGAAAAAAGAAGGAATTGAAAAACCAACAGTTGTTAAATTTTGTTAGCGAGGGAATACTTAAAACACAAAGTGGGGACATTTAATAACATTTCTTAAAAATTGTGTGACACAAAGTTTGCCTCACTGGTCATTACAATCCAAGTTTATATTGATTAATTACGAAGGGTTGTCAAGTTTGTCTTCCATAATATATATATTTTTTTTAAACGGTCATATACCTAACATTACTCAGCCTGGATCAAATGGATGAATCCGTACTTTATATCTCAAACAATTCCTTTCAGGCATACGGGTACATCTAATAATTGTATAACATCGGATCGTAGAAAAATTTGGAAATATGCCCATGTCTTGTGTTGGTACTCAAATTTTTACTAATATATATATATATGTACAACAGGCCTCAAAATCGTCAATTCATTTAAAGTAAACCAGGAAAAATATAAAAGATATATTTATCAATTTGGGCTAAGATTGTTAGAGTTTGGTTATCACTTAGAGTTTTATTAAAAAAGTCAATAACTATATTATAACCATTATTTTTTTAGCACTAATATAGGTTTTTGTGTTAAAAAAATATTTATTAATAACTATACACCTACATTTATGAAACCACAAAGTTAACTTATTTGGCTTTATATTTTATTTATCTACTTATTTGAGGTACCCGGCACTGTTTGATTTAAAAATTACTTATTTTGAAATATATGACACCAGCAAATCAAGTAGCTTTAGCTACTCAGGCTCTTTGCTAAACCTCATCTAAATACTCTTGGTCTTATTTTGTGTAGCCAAAAGTGAACCATAAAGGATTTAGGCATATTAAAAGTTTCCACATGTAAATAGAAACCCTTCCATTGCTGTGAATTTTCCCTGGTCATTTTTATTTTATTGAATATATAAAGCTTTTTTATTCTTTACACACAAAAACAGAAGATTACATCATAAGAAAAAAAGTTTTAATCACTTTGCAGACAAAAAAGGGGGGGGGGAATAGTTGGGCGTGGTCTCAAGGAAATTTATTTTAATGCAAGGATTCCTATTTAAAATGACAACTATAATATCCCTAAGCCTGTTATAGTTAATTTTTTGGCTCCCGTAATATCACTTACTTTTCTTTTTTAATATGACACGCTGGGCTTTAGCTGCAAACTATCGTTGTTAAAGATGAATTATCTACAGTCAAATAGACAAACATTTATTTATTAATATATATTTTTCCTTCCACTATATTTACATTATCATTCCACTCGCGTACGCCCATGTCAACTTCGGAACGGGCTTCCTCTCGAAAAACAAGTGAGTTCTGTACTCATTTATTTTGTCACCCCTTTTTATTTGAGTACAGATGTGAGAACTGATGGAATCATTTTGAAGTTAAATTCCATGACTTTGACTTCGGTACGCACCGGCCTCGTGTTAAAATTTGAGCTAAATTAAAAAAAAAAGGTCTTGATTAGATCCCAACTCATTTTTGTTCCAAAAAAATTAATTAGATTTAAAAAAAGTATGTTGTTTTAAAAATAAAAACTATTATTTTATCCTTCACCTTCTGCATTTAGTGATGTGTCGTGAGGCGAATGTAACTGTTTAAACGAATTTTCCAAGGAACAAAAACGCGAGTAATTCCAATTTTGAGCCGTATAGAAAGGCTTTTAGTCTTTATAATTCTAATTACTTTGACTTTTTTACTATGTATGTAAAAAAATTTACACAAATTATAAAATATATAACCCTATTTTTTTAATAATTATAAATTTAATTATAATACAGCATTCAGTCAAGCATACTTTTAACATTAAAATAAAGAATTGTTTAAAATTTCAAATTAGAAATAAGAAGGATTGCCTACACGTACTCACATAACAATCTTAATTGTACCTCTCAATCTTTCCTTCAAAAGAATAAAGAAAAAAACTCTTAAATGATGTTGTACATAGAATAAGAAAATACAGCCCGACGGTTGGATTATTTTTCAATAATAATGGGGATTTGGTCCCATCATAAAAATAACAAATAAGTGCTTCCACCAAATTCAGTTTCATAACTATAAGGGTACATTAGAGGCCATACACCCCCTCCCCCATCATAACAATGTTTGTACCAGTAATACAATATAAACTTAGTTTAAACTTTATTCTACTAAAACTCCAGAATTTGACTCAGTTTTAAATTATTGTGCTTAACAATAGTTTATTATCAAATATTCGCTTCACATCTGAGACTACTAAAATATTCAATAATGTTGAATAAATCGTTTTTTCGAATTTAAATTAATATTTCCAATTTAGAGCTTTATAAAAAAAGTTATTAAAAGGTTGCATTTCTAGCAAGTCAACCGGTAAAGAAAAGTCCCAGTAATGGCCTTGCCCCCTTCTATAATTTGAAATGTGTATAGTTAGATATTGGTCTGGTTAGTAGTGATCTGTCGGTCCTTATTTATTTAGTCCAGTGCAGTTTTAGGACTCTGCATATCGGTACATAGGACTGTTGATCATTGGGACCGGTCCTTAAGACCGTCGGTTATTGGGACCGGTCCTGGGAATTTTTCATAAAATATAGATGGCTTATTAAACCAAATAAGACATATGAAATATATATATTATATCAAATAATTGCACATATCTTGCAAAAAAGATTTATTTTTTCATTATGATACAATATAATACGACCATATTATATTGTGATTTAGTTCAATAATATCTTAATAACTAAGTGAGGCATGAAGATTCTAGGATGAATTGTAATTAATAGTCCTTACGGAGTGTATAGCATGAATTCATTATCATAAGTTGAATTGCTATCAGATGAGCGTGCTAGAGATGATAAATTTGTTTGTAAAGGACACTAAAGAACTCGAATCAATAATCTAATTCTTATAGTAGGAGACAAAGTGGAATTGACTCTAGGAGGAATCACTTAAAGAATTGAGGATGGAGGATGGACTCCGAATGATTTTATTAATAATTGCTATTGTTGAGCACTGAGGGATGTTTCACGAAGTTAGAAGTCATTGTCACACACCTTGATACTAAAAGTCATCTCTACAATGAATGTGCCTTCAATAATTGGAGGTGAGATCCACCGAGTAAGGCATGCGATCCTCTTCATAAAAGGACAATATTCCTGAACATCAATTTCAAGGCTGGAGGTGTATGACTAGGATATCCGAATGAAAATAATTGCATTCATGGGAACAATGGGGGGATGCAGGTCCATATACCAGGAGATCCATCCAGCTAATCAATAAATTAGAAGACCACACCGCCAGTATGTTTATTTACAGTACAACCACTGACCATTTACAAATAAAATACACGCTTCAATCTTTTCTCTTCTCTTTTTATTGCTTCCTTTTATTTAGATCTATTTATGTAGTTACCCACGGCAGCCTTTTATTCCTTGTTGTTCTGGTATTTGTTACTTAGTAGTATAATTTATTCTATTATATAAAGGAATAATAATAAAAAAGGAAAAACATCCTCATTGACGTCACTATGGATCGATTTTATCTTCTTTAAGGACTGAACAGTGGGACTGGACTGGATCACGGTTCTAAATAAGGACCGACACAACCTATAAACTGTAGCCAATAAACGTTCATTACACCAATAAGGGCCAAAAGGAGTAAAGAATCAACAGTTGACAAAAAAGTACATAGACTTTATTGATGTTTTGTAGATAATACCATTCTGTAAAATGCCCACTAATTTGAATTGATTGTTTGACATCAAGATTTCTAATTTTTCCTAATTATTGGTTCAAAGACAAAAAAATAAAGGCCAAAGCTATACAAATCGGAAAAGTTAAATTCTACTTATTAAATATAGGCAATAACTTTTAGTGCTAGTAACTTTGTGCCATTGAATCCTAATGTTTGTTTTTTAACTATAATAGTGGTGGATTGGAGTATTGTTGGAACTCGCCAAAATATTTTAAGGAAGATTTGACTTTACTTAAGGTTCACGAATAAAAACATTCAAAAAATGTTTCTTAAAATTTCAAGTATCACTCAAAATAACAGTAACAAACTAAATAAAGAGTTGGGGATTTAAGAAAAAGGAATCTCATTGCTGCAGAAGGCTTTAAGTTGCGTGAAGACATCAAAACAAAAGACAGTCGACACCCCGCTTAATTAATCTATAATATTCCTTCAAGCAGTTGTTAATATTTTTTCAGTATGAGTATGACAGGCCTCACATCCATGACATTACGTACAACAGCATATAAGCTGACTTGCATGTCTGCCATAGTGTTATTGTGTCATCAAGAGGAGGAGTTAGTTTCAATACGCCTAATGTACCCACTTCCCCCCTCAATACTTACATATTGCATAGGTGGAATTCTCAAAAACTTGTACTTGACAGAACTAAAAAATTGTTATATTGTTCTAACACAAACTCAACTCTACACAGAACAAAAAAAAAATAAACTCAACCGGATTCGAAAATTTTCACTCGAAATCAACTATAGTAATAAATTATAATATATATATATATAATCATTGAACTGTAAGGGATAATGAGATAATCATTTATCTCATGGCGGCATAACTACAAAGTTATCTTTATAAGCTTAATTAATGTCAATAATTATTATTTAGAATATAATTTAATTCAATTTAGAAAATTACTTCACTATTGATTTTGTATCATCAATTACTGAATAACATATTATTCGTTTTTTTATATATATTAGTAGTTAAGTCATAAGCATAGAAACAGGAGGCCAAGGGTGCATGTTGTAGGCATAAAGTTGAAAGTATTAGACACAAAGGATAAATTTACATAAATAAAATTGAAAGAAAACTTCAATGCCATAATATTCATCCAGACTTCAGCAATTGAAGAAATGGGTTTTTTGTCAATTAGGATGAAGCAAACCGTGTGTAGAAAACTATATTTCTATATTTTAAAAAGATTTATCATATAATTTGACTCTGTTTTAGGTCTTTAAGAATTATTATAAGAAATTTATTGTATTGTATTAAAAATAAAATCTAAACGTCTTTGAGATTTTATTCATTTCGACATACCGTTTTTCTACAACTCTACACATATTCTTTTTATATGACGCGCACGCTCAATTGTATTGTTGTTTCTTAGATCGAGTATCAACATTCAAAAATACTTAAATATTTAAGAATTAAGTTCTGAAGTTAATATTTAAGAATACATTTAAAGTTCAAAAGGGAAATTATTGATTCCCTAACTATTACATACTTAAGTGAACTCTTTAAAATTATAATTGTATGCAATAAACTTTAATTGCTTTACCATGTCAATTATTGCCAACTATTAAAGGATGCCATAATTTCATTTTGATCAGATCAAAATTACTTACCTAATACTGACGTGCAATAGAACTATAGGGATTTGGGTAACTATTTTTCGACAGAATACTAATCAAAGATTAATTTTAAGAAAAAATGGTAGAAATTACGTCATTTATAAATCGACCACCCATGAAATATATATATATATAAATGGAGTCCTATGCTGTGACTGTACATCATTACACACATTTCTTTATTAGCCACCCTGGCCGGATGTGGTCCTCGGTCATGGTGTCCCAGACCTGGCTAACTGTGGCTTTGAGAACCTCGGTGTTTGGATTACAACCACTACAGGAGTTTCTATCGACATGCACCAAAAAGGTGTAGTCGAGAGGCTGGCATCAGGGATATAGGGTGCCCAATGTGTCAAAAAAGAGTTCAAGATATTCATTCAATGGAGTCTTGCCAAGGAGGAGATGGGTTTCTTTCATGTCAAAAGTGGCTTATCAACCCTCACAAGGATCTTTCAACCCACTTTTTTTATAGCTCTCTTGACAGTCGTGTGTGAAACTCCGAGAACACTTAAATGACCCTTCATGGACTTGAAAGAATTGGCTTGGAATGTTTTTTTTTAACTTTTTTGTGTTCAGTTTGACCTTTTTGATTGAATTTTTTTCCTTTTTAATGTTTTAGACTTCCTGACGGCGTAGACGATGGTACTGGAGACGCTCAGTTGCTTGGAAATTCTTCGATCACGTTGAAGTGTCATTTCTCAACTTGTACGCAAGCTAAAGAGCTCAGATTTATTTAGCTTTGTAACTAATTGTTTATGCTTTAATATATCGAAATATGAATTAATTTCAAACACTCAACCCTTATAAATTATTGAATTAGTAGAGGCTCAGATTTTAATGGATCACCCAGTAAGCCCAAGTCTTGGTTAAACTTAGAGTAATATTGAGGATCAACATAAGAGTAATTCCAACTTATATTTAGTTGCTATAAATGAAGTAGGATTTGTGTTTAGAGCCTTTATCTCATGGCTGATTTGAGCTAGTCTAATTAAACGTCATGGCTGTTAAGCTGCTCCTCTTACCCAAACATTCTTCAAATTGTCAGGATTACCATGTTAATTTTGTGTTACTTTTATTTTTATATAGTGATAGGTCATATTTCATACAACTGTTGATAAAAATGAACAAACAACGTCGAGCTATGTCGTGTACTCTATCTAGTAATTTATAATTAAATGCATAATTATATCTAAGTAGTAGTCGTGAAAGTCTTCATTTTGAGGGTAAAACAATTCATAATTTATGTTCAATTTAAGTATGTATGTGGATGTCTCAGTATTGAGTTTTAATATATAATAACTACACATATTACCACTTGATATAGCGAGCATAAAGTAATCACTGTCTGCTCATGAAAGACGGAAATACAGAATAGGAGTGCACATCAAAATTTCACTTAGCAATCTTCCTTTTTATTATTTGCTGTTCCTGTCATATCACTGCTCAACTTACAACTAATAAAACATCGGAAATATTATGATAGATAAAGTGTTTTGCTTAGGGCTGTAACTTTTCTGATTAAAAATAAACTCCAATTTTAGAAAAAGTCTCACAAGACTTTTAAAAAAACTTGGTATTCTATACGTAGTTATTTGTTGAAAAATGTAATTATTTTTTATTGGGTGCCTCTCTTTCCCTTTGTTCGTATGAAGGCCCATTTTTGTTCGAATACCTACATATTTACAAAGTAATAATAACTCCACAAGAAAAAAAAAAGTTCATAAGAGACAACATTTTGTGATTAAAGAAAATATTTAGAATGATTGGATTTTCTTTAATTCAATAAAGTAGTAATTGTATTAGTTGAGAAAACAATTTAATAGTTTCAAAAGTTGAAATTATATTTAAAGAATTATCAAGTTTGTATACTCGTATATAGCTACACTTTAGTAGATGATGTCGTACTGTTAATAATAGTGTTGTCTTGGTCCTTATTAAGGACTGAAGATTGAAGTCTTTTCCTCCTCAGTCTCGGCCCAGTCCTTAAAACTTAAAAAGCTCGGTTTTTGATGACGACACTCTACTTTACCTCTTCTTTTTTTAAGCATTTCTTTTACTGACAGTCCTAGGGATTTACAGTCTTAAAGACTGAATGGGACCGAATATATAAGGACCGATACAACACAAGCTAATAGTACTTTATTATGGAAATAAAAGAAATATTAGCGTTGTTATATAAACTCTTTAAACTATTCTGAGAAGCTTCAGCTAACTATTTGTAGTAAAAACATCCATGTAACTTAGGGAAAATTATGTTTTCAAAAAATTATAAAAAAAAAAATGCCAATCAACAACATAAATTGTTTTTTATAGCTTTGAAAAGAGGAAAAGCTCTGTCTTTAAATTACTTTTTTTTTTTACAATTAAGCAAAGTAATTTCATTTTTATTAGTATGTAAAATTCATCTGTAAGAGTTACATCAAAATAAGCCGGGTAAACTCATCAAGGAATTAATATATCAATAAGTTGAAATTATGGTAACTAGTATATTCAATTTTTGAATGATATTGATTAGGAAATTGCCCTTAATTTCCATATATGATAGATGAATTAGTAGTTAGCTTAATAATTCGTTATCAAATTGCTCCTAAACTAAACTGTCTATAATTTTAATATCTGTAAAGTTAAAGATATATTTATAATTCCTTTAGACATTCTGTTCACTCTTCAAATGAATGTCTTTTGAAAAAAATGAAAACCAAAGAGTGATCCATTTCTGAATAAAAACCCTTATTGCAGCTCTCATCCGCACAGGATTGTCCTAGAAAGCCATCTACAAGTAGTCTGGTCCTCGACAAAAAAGATTTGCAATGTCTCCCTGGGGTTGAAGGTCAGAAACTCTCCAGGATCAGGTAGGAAACCATCCACATCTGTCAACAGCATAAAGTTGGCCTTAAAGAAAAAGCCGAATTCCTCAATTGCTGACGAAGCCAGGAAGATGAACAAGTCCCCATCAGTGGTGACCAGGGCTCTAAAAAAGGCAGGAGGAAAGTCTCTGCGGCCTCTGTTGAGAGAACAGCATAGAAATGTCTGTTCTGATGAGAAGACATTTGCTGTTGACCCTGTCTTCAAATGGCAGAATGATCAAGTAGTGACATTCGGGGATGTAGCGTATGTCTCCAACACCTAACCCCTGGTTTCAATTTTGATGTTAGGATTGGTTGAACCCAACAGGAAGGCCATGAATCCCGTATGGTTCTCTTTAGAATACAGACTGAAAGCTGATGAGTACGTCATAATTTTTGACACCAAAGTTCTCCCATGGTTTTTGAGTAAGATGAATCACCTAACACCTCAAAGAAACCCCAAGATTGGTTCCAGGACAACATTCACCTATGGGCAAAGGATTTCTGGCCGCCGACAAAAATCCAGACTTCAGCCCATTATACTATTCCATTTAGGGGTACATGGAGTCCAAGGTATGCAGAAGACACCATAACAGCGTCTGCGCCCTGAATACATCCGTCAACAAGGACTGGCCTTCAAGAGCGCCGAGTACATCCAGAAGGTATGCATCAGCTTCTACCACCAGCTGGGGGTTTAATTAATAGTTAATAAACTTGTTTAATAATTCCTCCAGGATACTGCTATGGACCTGAAATGAGTAAATAATAATAAAGGTTGACCAATACAAGAAAGATAGAGAAGTATTAATGCTAAGGAATTATTCACAGCAAAATAACAGCCTATTTTTATATTTCATCAATCAATTTTATAACAACCAATAAGATAAAAGGAATATTGACAGCTTATAAATAAATAAATAGGAGTTGACGTTTTGGGACTATCATTGTGATAAATTAATGTTGAGTATTTGTACATTCTATAATGTTGAAGTTGAGCCAAATTTCCAACCCAATTACTTAATAAATAGAGATCTATCTACAAGAAACTAGCCTCAAAGTAATAATTTCAGTCTGTTATTTTTGTTTGGGATATAGTAGGGTGTGTCTATTCCGAAAATAACATTAGATGTTTAACCTATTTTGAAAAAGTATTTTTCCATATTACTTTCATTAAAGTAATTTAATAAATAGAATATTGGAAGGGAAGGGTTTTTATTTACTTGGGATAAAGGAAAATTGACTTATCTTATGTCATTATTGACTTGACTAAAGGACATTTTACTGGCAATATAGTAAGTATGTAGCCCGTTGCATTATAGTCATGTAATAAAGACTACATACATCTATTTAATTAAATCCACACTGATATTAAAAAGATATTGATGGTTAATGTACATATAATAATATCCGTAGGAGGCAAGAATTCTGCATTGGCACTATTACTAATATTATTAGGGCTGTGTCAGTCCATATTTATTTAGTCCGGGGAAGTCCATTTTTAGACCGGTACTTAAGACTGTCAGTACATGAACTGATTAAAAAAGAAAAGAAAAAAAGAAGTTGAATGATGTCTTTAAAGACCGAACTTTAATAGTTTTGGGAATAATATTCAGGACTGAACTAGACGGGACTGCAGTTTTCAGATCAAAATAAGAACCAACACAACACTAAATATAAGTACACTCTACACGTCGTTCCCTTGATTGTATGCCACAACTTTTCTTCCCAAAAGAACCCTAAAAAATACCAAAATCATCTTGTAGTTAGCTAAATAACTCAATCATACACACCGCTATATTTAAAAAAAAATGATATAATCAAGCAAATGTATAAAATTATACAGTGGTTAAAAATAATTAGAAATAAGTTAATAAAAATTGAGTTTTATCAAGTTATTTAAAACATATGACGGATTTAAAAATGGTTAAAAGATGATGCATTATACAATAAAAATATAAAATGTGGTTTAGTTTAAAAGCTCATTGAATCCATATATCGATTGGTTGTTGTGTTCAGACCTGCAGGAAGAGGAGTCCTTTTTGATTTGCAAACATAAATTGTCCTGAAAGGATTTGCTGTTATCGCCTTATAATTGAAGTCCTTTTCTCCTCTCATTCTAAGAGCAATTAACCAATCTGATGCTTGAAACTCTCCATCATAAACAATAGAGATCTTACTTGATCACAAAAATAAAATTAATGAAACGAAGATTCTACAGCATCTTTGAAGAAAAAAAACACATCCACGGACCGCTTTATTCGATTTACTGGTATACAGTATGTCCAAAAATCAATGGTGGTTTTTAAAAAACATCATGAAATAACCTACACGAGGGATTTTTTTTGGCGGAAAACTTTATTTCTTCCTATTATGACTACGTTAATACGTTTTTTATGCGTTTTGACATCTCTTCATACAGATTATTCAAAGTATCCGGAGCAATTTTTTCCCAAGCTTTTTTGCAAGTTTTTTTAAATTCATCATCTGAAGTTGCTGGAATTTTTTGCTTGAGTTCCCTCTGGACCAAGGCTCACAAATTTTCAATGGGAGACAAATAAGGACTATTGGCAGGCATGTGACTTTGCCACAGAAAGAATCCAAGTTGTCTGAACACCACTTTTGTGCCTTTTTGGAGTGGTGAGCAGGGGCACCATCCTGCCGGAAAATGGCTCTTGATGTGTCAAATAACATTTTCTTCTTCAAAAGAGGTCCAGTAGTACGAGACAAAGCTGACATCAGAGACTTGCTGAGGATCTCCGTTACGTAGTACTTGGCCGTCACAGTTTGGTTTTGTGGAATAAGGTGAAGATCTGACGATGCCTGGTGGCTGATAACGGCCCAAACCTGAATTTTCAGAGGAAATTTCACAGTTGGAGTGAGTTCAACATCTACCTTATCTCTTGCTTGATCTGTTTGGGGATTTGGGGCGTGAAATAGTTCAGATGGACTTTCATCACTGAACAGGATACATTTCCAGTGTCCAGTGTTTCCACTCGCGACAGAATTGAAGCAGGTCCTTTCTTTGGTTTTCTGAAAGTTTGGGTTGCAGAGAAGGTTTGAATGGCAAAGCATTCCATGAGTATCTCAGGTATTTGTGGACAGATGACTTGGATATTGGATATCCAGTTGAAGTCCATCTTGCTGCAAGTTTCCTTGTGGATTGCCTCTTTTTGGTCAAAGATTTTGAAATCACCAGCTTGGGAACTTTGCTAATTTTTTTATTCCTTCCTCGACCCTTCTGATTTGCAAGGGCTTGTCCATCCTTCCTTTTCTTACACCAATTCTCAATAGTCCTGAGAGGAATCTATAACCTTTGAGTAACGTTTCCCTGGGTTGATCCACCCGCTATCATGACAACAGCCTTGGCCCTGTTCTCCAAAGTGTGCTCTCTCACCTTAGCGGATATTGAATTTCAAGTAACATCCTGTGATGTTTTCTGAGCCCTATTATACAGATATATGATGCAATCATCAAAAATTATTGCATCAGAAACATTCAATATTGCCTAATGATTGTATTAGCCAAATTTCATTTTATTCCGACCAAAAATACTTTCCTTTAAACTATAAAAAGGATATTTTTAATACCGCCATCAATTTTTGGACATACTGTATATTGAGGATGTCGCCAACCTGTACCGAAAGCGTTTCTGTGACCATGGAGTAAAGGGGTTTGAGTCTATTATTCTTGGGTTCATTGTTTCTTATTCCATATTAATGTTCTTTAGGTGCATTGCAACCAACAAACTTGGGGTTTTATTTTTTTCCCGTCTTTATTTTTCCCCCCTCCCCTCTACACTGAACCAATTTCTATAAAGAAGGGGATTAGCAGACCTTGTTGTAGGAAATTAACAGCACGAGTCAAGGAAGTGATCCTTGCATGAAGAATCCAATCAGCAATGTTTCCTGTGAATCTTTTCAGCTCGCCTGTTGATGGTAGGATCGTAGTACAGTTCTTTATAGCTCTGATCGACATTTATAAGGCGTGGGTTTTAGTTGAGTGTTTCAAAGGGACCTAAGGCAAGGAGAGTACAAACAATTGAACTTTCCCAAGAAACTGCCATTCTATACCAATAATTAGCCAAGGTCTTTATTATTTTAATTTTTCATTCAGTCCAGCAAATATTCTTTCTAAGAATCTATATCAAGTTGATGTTTCTAACTCGATTTTTTTTTTTGCCAAACATCCTAGATTTTAGCCAAATAAGGCTTAAATTCTTACAAAAATACTCCTCTATCGACTGAATTATTTCCCTATCTATTAAGTGAGGTAATCAGGCAGTTATTAGAGATCTATTGTCGTTTATCTCTCGAGATAAAGAGTTGGGACAGTCTATTATCTTGCATGTGTTTTTGGAAAATTGTGTGTATCTCAAGAGATGGACAATTTTGAGAACGATCACCTATCATTTATCGCTTAAGTACTCCCAAACTATCATTGTTATATTATCTCTACACAATCCGATACTGTATTATTATATTCCTTGGTTATATTTTTTAAAGTGTAGCTTCATTAACGAAATCTCTTCATGGAAGTAATAAAATGGCCGATATACCTATATATATACAACGCCTACGAGAGATCAACAAGAAATTGTATTCCTGTCCTTTGTGAAACGGAACATAAGTAAATAATAATTTATTACTTCGTTTATTTATCAAAAATAATAAATTATGAAACAACCACGACGTATCAAGTGCGATGAGGTAATCTATAGCTGAGAATAAAATAAAAAGTGTATTTTTGTTTAACGCCGTGTATAAAACAAATTAGGGTTATATCGGTTCTCAATAAGGTACTTAAAATCGGTCCGGTCCGGTTTATAGCTCTAATATCAGTCCCTGAAGAAGTGGACGTTAGAGTCCATTATTTTTACTAATATTATAGTTAGATATCTTATTACATCATTTGAATTAGTTTATGCTTCCTAACAATTTCTAATTATTCTTAATTTTGGCCTAATTAAAGTATTTATTACTTAGTGGATCCTAAATGGTCAACATTGATTAATGATGACGTCACTGGCTAATACACATGATTACGTCATTTAGCAAAGATTGATCCATTGAACTACTTTTACGTTCGATATGAGAGCATCCTTGAGATTTAGAACGGAGCAGGTTGGAGCATAATAAATTTGCTACTATAAAGGTGGGCTCAACATGCTGGGGTATTTGAAGCCCCAATATTTAAAAAAAGATATGTATTTTATTGTTCACACGTTTTTTTTTCTTATCCTTCTCTTTATTCATATCCATTTTTTTGTGTTTGCAATTAAATACTCACTTGAATGTGAATATGTGAATGTGAAAATGTAACTACGTCCTTTGAATTGTTAAAACTATTCCAGCCAAAATAAAATTCTTTGTCACGTACATTTCATATAATGCCATAAACTCACTTTTTAGGCTTTGGGGTATTTGTTTAATATATTGCAGTTTATATAAGTGGGGAAAAAGTGACGTCACAAAGGATTAAACTTTAAATGAAAAAGGCTCTACTTCCCAAGTACAGACATAGTCTTATCAATTTATGTATACCTGCTCACACACACAAGGGAACAATATCTGAGCTGTAAAAAATATGACCTTTAACGAGTACAATACTTTTTGTATTGGGAAATTTAAGCAATGTTTTTTATTTACCAAAGCTGATACCCTTTAATTTTTGAGGAGGGAACATCTAAGTATAAAGTAACCACAAGTGCGTGTGGTCATGAAATGCTGAGAATAACCCTGAGGATTGGTTGCAGTCAAATTTAGCTACGGTAATCTTAGTCGGACATAGAGTAGAACTTAAGATCGACATTGAAGAGAAGACTTTTTATGTCCTTGCTTGATACGGAGTGCATTTTTTATTTATTTATAAATTTCCTCCCTCTCTCAAAGCTGATTATAGCTTATCTAATTAAACGAGATGAAACTAGCGCAAGGCTTTTTTTAGTTGGTAACATGAACAGTATTTTTTATCTTCCAAAGTTGTTAACTTTGTTTTATTATTATTGAAGAGAGAATGTCTTAGTATAAAGTGTGTGGGCACATGAATGACGGAAACATCACTGAGGGTTTGTTAGGGTGTTACAAGTGTAAACCCTTGTTGCAGTCAAAATATAGTTGAAGATCCACGTTGAATTAATCCTTGACCATGTCTTTAATAGATACTAGGGCTGTTACGGTACGTTATTAACCTCTGTGTGGTCCGTTTATACAGGGTAGGGAAGCTAGCAAAACGTGCCCTGTTTATATTCTTTTTCTGCCGTCTTTTTTACATCAACAAACTAAAGTATCATTTCATCATCATGAACGAGCAACAAGCAAAAAGGCAGTTCATCTCAGATCTCCTGGATACTGAAGTTGATGTGAGAAAAATTACAAACATTGTTAAGTGTTCTAGGAAGCTGGTTTTTAAGTTGTTCAAGATTAAAAACAAAAGAAAAAAAGAGAAGATTTCTCCAGCATGTCAGGAAGTGGAGAGCATAATTTGAAGAGGGATGTGAAGTTCTTGTTATGTTTGAATAATAATATAGATAAAGGAGGATGACCAAGTTGATGAATCACCTCGCCAATGACTTCTGTGGTACCTAGGACCATCAGGAGGGCCATAAACCACAATTTGGGACTAATTATTGAGCCAGTGGGAACCATCTGATCTCAAACATCTCAAAGCTCACAACACGGTCATTTGCCTGTTGATGTGTTTTCTCATCTGAAAAAATCACAAGGACCCCACACCACCTTCTAACAGAAGGCATGAAAACTAGGAAGCTCGAGAGTTGCAAGAAAATCCTCACATGGATAAAGGCAAATGGTGCATTTGTGAGAATTTTCTCGTACAAGAATATTTTCACAGTTGATCAATTCCACAACCATTGGAATGACCACTGGTTCGCAGAAACAAAAGAAGAGGTCCAAGTAATTTACCAAACAAATATCTGGCCCAAAAAATGGTCTTCGGCTTGTGGCCTCTGATGGAAAGAAGATACCTTCGTTTTTTTCCAAGGTTGGATAGAAAATCGTCCAGGAGGCCAACTATAAGGTACTTAGGTAAACCATCTTGCCATGGCTGAAGACCAACTACTTGTGGAGTAACTACATGCGGACTCAGGAGGGCGTTCCCTCTCACATGTCTGCCAAGTACCAAAAGTTCTTCACATATAACATGGCCCGATTCTTGTCCAAAGAGATATATCCCTCTTCCTGACTAGATTTGATCCCACTGGACTTTTCTATAAGGACCCTTTGGAGAAGGAAAACAACAGGACCTCACACCCACATATGGACTCACTGAAGTCCTCCATAGTGACTGCATGGGACAACATGTCAGAAGAGCTTGTCATTAGCTCCTGTATGGCCTTTAGGTGACGTGCAAAGGCTGTGATTGATAATGAAGGTGGCCATATTGAGCGAAAAAAGTTTTGCAAAAACCTTGTCTACATGTTTTGTAAGACATTTTGTTTTTGCATATTATTGAAAATATAAAATTATTGAGGTATTTCTAAATCCATCTCTCGAGTCCACGTTTTGCGGCCCTACCCTTTATATATTTATAAAATCTCATATTGAATGGTTTGATATTAATTTTTTTTGTAATTATTATTTTTAATCATTCTTTATTTGCTTGATACATATATAAATAAACCAGAACTAGACTTTGGATATTAGTTTTTACAAAATCAAACATATATTTCTTGTTATTAATATTAAATATTTCACATTTAATATTTATATGATGTCTACGAATCTGAGTCAAAAGAAATAGAAAAAGAGATACTGACTTGAAAAATGATAAAATCTGTCCCAGTTGACGAAAACCCAGCGGTACAAACAAGGGGTAATTTAGATACATTTTCCAATGTTTCCAAGTTATAGTCACTACAAAAATGATTACCACTGCATGTACATCTGTATCAAGAGAAATAAGATTTTCAACAGCTGGCAAAATTGTGAATTCAAATCGGTTTTGTTTATTATCAGAAAATATAGACAGGTTCATTTTTTTGTAAAAACGGTTATTAATTTAATAAATATAGTATGATATAACACTTGTATATTTTATAGCAATTTTGTTTTTTTAGAGAAGTTAAGTATATTTAGAAATAATTAATTTGTTCAGAAAATAAATTATAAAAAAATAAAATATCGTCAAAATTTAAAAAACTTTATTCATACTATTTAAAAAAAAAGCCTTTTACTACCATACCGTACCGAACCGTGTACCTTGTGGTTCAAATTGAACCGTGATTTTAGCGTACTGTTCTAGCCCACTAGATAAGGAGTGGATTTTTTGTTGCAAATATCTTTTCTTTCCAAGCTGCGGTAGCCAGATATGAAAAAATATTTTATACTGCAATTCAAGTAGATTCTCAAGTCTTTGCTGAGTTGTCGAATTCTTTGAATGTTTTCTACGAGCCCAATTTAAGTTTTTGATGTCATCAGATTGGAATTGAGGATCGGCATTTGAATAGATCTTGCATATTATGTCCTTAGTTGAAACAAAGTGGAGTTTGTGTTTACAATATGTACTTACTCTTGTATTAAATCCAATAAAACGTCAGAACAGCTAAGCAGCTCTTTTACAAAACACTCGTCAAATAGTCAGGGTTGTAATGCCTTTTCTGCTTTCCTTTTTTGCTATAGCATACTGTATAGCCATATTTTTTACAGCTCTAACCGTATCTATGTAGTAAAACTAACTTGTTGGATCATGCAAGAAGGCTCCCTTTCATTTTTTTAAATACATGTATACATTGTATACTACATTAAACGTTATTAACAAAGAGATTTCCTTTTAGGAAAGATTATGTTGAACATATTATCATAAATGCACAAAAAAACATTTATCATTTTTTTCATATGCATTAGCTACATTTCATGTGCGACATACGTAGAATGTGCATGAGTATTAATTTCATGATAACATTAATTTAATTATAAATGTATTACGTCAAATTTTTTTACTTCTCTTAGATTAACAGGTTTTGAAATTTGATATAATTATTCGTTATTTCAAATAGACAAGGTTAATAGAAACACTAGAATTTTCAATTTGATGTATCGTACCGACTGCTGAAGAAGACAGACCCATTTTGACCAAAAACGCAACCAATCATATTCTATGACGTCACCTTGCATCCATCCAATCTATTCTTGTAACGGTTGGAGAACTTCTCAAAAAATTTCTTCATTTGCAAGGTTGATAGAAATATAAGATTATATCATTAAGGGTGTACGACTGATGCTTGACTTCCAACACGCTTTTTGATAAAGACGTCATACTGTATGAGTGGTTGTATGTTTTGTCAATATCTATCTTTCTTACCAAGCAGTTGGTACGATACATCAAATTGAAAATTGTTGCAATAGTTACGTCTAAGACTATGAATGGTTGTGTGTTTAGTCAAAATCTGCCTGTCTTGTCCAGCAGTTGCTACGGTACATCAAATTGAAAATTCTAGAATGCCCAATGCTATGATGGTCTAGCCTTGTATTTCTATTAACCTTAGAATGGATCCACATTTTTTCAGATCGGGATCGGTTAGAATATTTAGACCTAAATACTAGGGGTGAATTTTGGGTACCTCAACTTTCGAATTCAGATCTGAAACCAAAATTAGATGGATATTTTTGTCAATTTCTTTTGTATTTCACCTCAAGTTCGGACTTTGATAAAATATAACCCAGATTACGTTAAAATTTTGGCTTTTGCCTGATACTGAATTAATAAATAATCCAACTTTATTAGTAAAACATAATTAATAGTCATTAATAAAATTATTGTTATAATAACATGGAACACATGTTTACTGTTATTGTATCTCACAACCTCTCCTCCAAAAAGAAACACAAAATGACCCATCATTTGGTAGTTGGCTATTATGGAATTATTATTGAGTAAAAGTTGATAACTATTCACTGCTTAATAATAACTAATTCGTATCCAATCTTTTAACAATTAAAGGAAAAGAAGAAGTGACTTTTACAGCTGACAACAAGTAAATTACATACATTTTTGTGTTTGTGTGGAAGGAGTTACCTTACTATCACAAAAATATACATTGTATATTCTTTTCAGCTGTTATTTTTTTTTGAAATATCATAGTCAGTGCCCTGAACGTTGATTGGTTGAGTTATTTTTAACACTTCTCCTGTTTCTTTTCCGGCAAATGTTGCGTGATCTAATAAAAATAAAGACATGTGAACTAACGCCTTTTAGATTTACTACGCAAAGCAACTCTTGATGTAGATGTCCCACCAGTCATTAATCAAGATAAATAAAGTGTATGTTCGATTTAGATATTTAAAAAAAACTAAGATTAATTATTAAGCATGGCTACACGCTTTTTAAGATTTGGAAAATCTCTTGTATCTTTTTTATGACACGTAAAAGTTCTGTTACCTGAAGCCAGTTCGGATCTTGGATCTCGGATAATGCAAGTTTACTTATATTGTACCTGGCAACTTTGTATCCGCGTTCAAGAAAAGTCCTATTTCTAGTCACAAGCAGCTATGATGAGAGGGGGGAGGGAAAGAAGGAAATATCAAACATATAGGCAGGAATAAACCATTAAACCAAGATGCGCATCGAGCACCGTGAGGAAATAGTTTTGTCAATATTTGTCATAATATATTTTCGCAAGATGTTGATTTTCTATGACGTCAGGCAGGAACAAGACATATGGTATTACTGAATTACGACCATTGTCAAAATCTGCTGCTTATTTTTTGACTTTGGAGGGAGACAATGAGTTGCTGTTATAAAGAGGAGAACCTTCTACATTTAAAATAACATTAGTGCAGGGATAATATTGGGACTATATTTAAGTTTATATATATTTATTTTAGTATATACCTATTTTTAAATCAATATATACAAGAGATGTTCTTCTTTTATAGGGAGATGCTGACACTTAATTGGTATACTTTGCTATTTCTTTACATAGATCTCTTCTTTGTTTATAAGTAGTGATGCAAATCGAGTGCATTTTTTGCTTGCCCGATTTTTAGAGTTGTGAATCTGAATAACTAATTTTTGTTTTCTTATGCCTTTGTCATTATTATTTAATTTCTGCCGAAGGAACGTCTTTTTCTACTACATGCAACATATCATGTATGAATCAAAACCAGATAGAACATTTGCGTGTGCTCATAAGAGGGGGAGAGTCACCTTGAGGGATTGTTTCGGAATTACAATTGTAAGTCCTTCTTGGATTCAGAGTAAATTGAGGATATACATGGGAGTCATTATTGCTCATGCCTTGTACATTTCATTTCCTACTCGTCAGAGATACTTGTAGTTGGTCAAAGGCAATATCATACAACAGGTAAGCTCATCTTTTCTGAAACATTCTTCCAATTGTCTGGTTTACAACGTTCATTTTCTGTTTCTTTTATTTTCATATATCGACATTATATATTTTATACATCAGTGATATGAAGCGGTAAAAAATGTGTCCTAGAAAGCGGAAGCGACTTTTTCTAGTTTCGAATCGAAACAGACTTTCCATTTTCTGAAGCTGTTTTATTCTTGTAAAGAGAACATTTAGGTGCAAAGTAACGACAAAGAGTAACAATGAGTATTTGCTCTGCAGTTATAAGAGTAAGTCCTACTTGGACTTCTAGTAGAATCAAAGTTCAAACTCGGAGTCATTCAAGCTCATATGTACTTGCTATATATGGAGTGGGATTTGTGTTTATTTCCATCTTCTCACGTCTGCTTGAATCGTATCTCATAAAACATAATGACAACTAAGCTGCTCTCCTCCAAACACATTTCAAATTATCAGGATTCCCACGTAAATTGAAACTCGCAAGCTTTCTTTTATTTTTTTTAACTAGGTTTTTATTTATTCACACATATACACAAAAATAAATATAATATGCAAACAATAGTAAATTGAATAAAATAAAATTTGTGTTGGGAATAAGACATAAATATACTTTATATTTTAGAATTATTTTTCTCTTTAACACGTCTTCTAAAATCTGTAAGATTATGGAAATCAAAAACACAACGACAGGGATAAGTATTCATAGTAAAAGACATGACTAAATATAAAATGATAATTAAAAGACCGCATAGTAAGACAAAATATAAAATCTCTACTTTTCAACCAGTGTTACTCTTATAGTGTATTTTTGTAATTGTTCCTAAAGCTTGGCATGTCTTATCGAAGAAAACGGTACCAGTTTCTTCCTGACTCTTCAGAGAAAGACCCTGGTAGGTTTAAGAAGTTTGTCATCTCAACATTGTTTCGTCCGGCACGGATCACTGCAAGAAGACTCCCCGATTGTGGAATAAATACTTCGTTGCTCGAGGCTGTTTTATTTTTAAGTTGACGCCAAACATTTCTAAATGCCCGCCAAAAAACAAAGGAAAACGTTCCAGCTGATCAAGGTGCAGTTCTCGCAGGCACTCAAAGTTCGATGTTAAACAACGGCCGCACGCTATATAGTATCATATGTAACAAGTACTAAGTACAAATAAAGTTTTACATTGCTAAAATAACCATTTTAATGTTTTGGGGGGGTAGAAAATATCGGTTTCCAGATTTGAAGGGGCCTGACTGGTACTTCTGCCATTCAGACAGTTGGTCGTCTTTGTTTATTTTTCTTATTATATTACTTTTTTTCACTCGTTTGAATTTATTACATAGTGAAATTTCGAAAGTATGCATTTTAATTTTGGGGCATAATCCATCATTATTCAAAAAGAAAATAACCATTCAACGCTTTTAATAAATATTACATATTTTGATTAAACAATTCAGAGGGAACATCAATTTAAGTATTTAAAAAAAAATAGCAACGTATAAACCTCATTTATTATATATTAAGGCCAAATATCCTTGAGGAACAATGGGTTTATGATAAAATGTCCTAAGGCAAAATAGTTTAAAGCAAAAGTACTAGTCAACGAGTTAACCCTTGAATACCTCATCACTCCTTGTGTCATCATTTATGAATGTTATTTCACACTTCATTATTAATCGGTTTTACCTTCAAAACTACATTGGGGAATACGTTTTGACTAAATTCAAAAATCATTTTTTTTTCTTTGACATCAAGTTGTATTCAAATACAATATATTTTTAATTTTTCTGGTTATAATTTAAACAATCATTTGATGTTTTCTGAAGATTTTTTTCTCTCTAAAGAAAGCCCTTTGTCATTCAAAATCTAAAAAACATGTACGTACATCATAATGTTGCATTTGTAAACCAATTACTTAATATAATTTGAATGAAATAAATACACATTGAAACTTGTATACGTTGTTTATAAGTTGCCATTTTGTACAAGTTGGAACCAAAAAATGAGAAAAATTATTTTAGATGAAGAGTTAATAGCACTTGCCATGATGATCATACCATCATTGAATATTCTATTGGTGATTGATATATTAATGGTGTTAGTTTTGAGTATTTTAATACGAATTAATAGAATATGAGTATTCTGTTGCACATTATAAGGTTCAAATACCCACATTAACTCTACTCCTAAATACATTATAACAATCTAATTAAATATACCAAAATATAATGGTCGTACTAATATATCGTTGGTCATTAGAATGGACAATGTTGTAATTAAATAATACATTTTAAGAGACAGAAATTTCAACTATTTCATAATACAAGTTGTACAAACATACACTTGTACACAAAATAAATCCATTCCTTTAAGTACTTATGAAATTAAAACTGGCTTATATTTAAAAAATACCAGTAATTCCTTTGGACTTTAATTTTTCCAAATCTAGAACCCTGAGACTCCGTACATTAAATAGATATAAACATATTTTATGGAGATTTTTTGAACCGATTTTTGTTTAAAAAGCACGGTGAACTACCAGGTTATTCCGAGGCTATTTTATCCTCTATTTGTAAAAAAAAAGGCTGAGAAATGCAATGCAGATCTCATTGTGATTAAAGTTGATTATAGTTTTTGGAAATAGACGTAAAAAAACAGGAGAAGTTTATATATATATATATAAAAGTTATTTTAGCTAAACAACACACACCCATCCATAAACGATCCAGCATATAAAAAGACACACAAATATAACAACTACCATTTATTGTTCTTTGAAAAAGACAAAAATCACACAATGCTATACGTATTACATTAAGACATCGACGTATTTTTTCCAGTAGTTGAATTATACGAAAGGAAGAAATTTTTTTTCGATGATAAAGTGACATCCCTTGGGGGAAAACATATTTCATATAGTGGGCCGGGGAAACCTTCTCAAATTAACAAATACCTTTCGTCACTTTGTTATACAGGTTTGGTCCTACTATGAAGTAAAAAATAAAACACCGTGAATAATGACGTAATGGGGCATGTAGTTTACTTATGTTAGTTTTATAAACAAAGCAACAGAGAGTGGCGCTGTATTGCAGCAAAAAAATACAACTTTGTAAATAATGATATTATTTAACATAATATATATAATTTTGTTACTGACATAGAGGGAGCTGAATTCTTCTCCAGATGCAATATTTTTTTTAACAACTAGTTTATGCAATAATCTACAGACTGTAAAATCACCTTGCAGATATTATATATTTATTTTTATATTGCTCATGCCTTATTGGCATACATTCTACTGATTTTGGGACATTTTTCTTCTTCATATTTCTTACAAAAAAGGGAAGATTGAGAGATATAAACAAGACTATTAGTCAACTCTACATCTAGAACAGTAAGTAACATAATATAGTTATACGTATAAGTAAAAATGTTGCCATTTTTAAAATTAATTACTAGGAAGAAACTGATGAATTAATATAGGACTAATCCCTTCTCTCCCGTCCTGGATAAAGAAATGTTTTAATTTAAAGGATTACATGCAATGAAAATATAATAATTAAGAAACGTTCATCATTAATTATCATTATACCTTCTGCCTAAAAAGAAAAAAATGAGGTCACAATGTACTCAATCATTTTGGTAGGTAAAAATATGCAATATCTTGGACGTTTCTGTGAATAATTTTCGTCACATTGACCCTAAAATCTCCTTCATTTTTATGTCCTCTATATGCTCAGTACGGACATACCTACGTTAATTCTCTATGCTCAAAAGGTAATAAAAGAGTTTAGGCCCATCGGATTCCATCCACATTTTATGTGGGTATTTAAAAATACGTTAGCTAAAATACATATGGATCAGTTACCTATCATTAACTATCAAAAGGGTTTTAAAGAGGTCAATGTCTGAGGTGACAATAAGTTCATACTCTATGAGGCTCTATGCATAGTTGGAATCTGCCACTTGCATTGATATATATTGATATTGATTAGGTAGTGGTTGTCAAACTGTGGTATCTGTACAACTGATGGTACGTGTTGGGAGTGCATTGATCTAAACAATATCTTCTCACTCTCAATCTTCCTATTCTAAATAATATATGTATGTGTATTTTTGGATGTTAGGTTATTAATCACCTGTATGTAGGATTGTCGCATAGACAGTAATACTATCCAATGTCAATCTATATTAAATAAAATATGTTTTATTCCACGCCACGCAAGCGTTCACTCCCTCTCTGTCTTTACTTTGTAACCTCTTCATGTTGTGTTGGCTAGTCTCATCAAGAGACAATAGTACGCAAGCTGCCTCTAGTAAAACTTAGAAAAGTGCCATACTGTATATTTAATTTTCTCTTCTACATATTTTTGTTTTCAGCCATTTTTATGGCAAACTTTTAAATCAAAAGTGGCTAATTTAACCCTTTTCTACACTTTTTATTCAATATGTCTCCCTCCATTCTGAATCATGGCTTGAATACAGAAGTACAGCTGGCCTTGATGAAGTCTGACGACAAGTTGTTCCACTCATACGTTATCATGGCCTTCAATGCATCGACATTCGCGTAAGAAGTCTTGTTTGTCTTTCCCTCCAAGACACACCAAACAGTGAAGTACAGAGATTTCATGTCCAGTGACGACGAAGTCCAGAAGTCTAAGGCCAGAAGGTAGCCATGTTATCCCTACAGAATTTATGTACCTTCTTGGACGTGTGTGCCAGGGCGCCGTCTTGGTTAAACACATACAGGGAGCGGGGATCAAATTGTCGCCAAAATATTTTTCTACAAAAAACAACACAAAATATACATTTTTTAACTTTTTTTATTGAAAATCAAAACTATGACGAGCATATAGGCATAGAGTAGCCATTCATTCGATATAATCACCGTTGGCATCAATAACAGCCTCAATACGACCTCTGAACCGGCCGCAGGCTCTTCTGACCATCTCATTGTCTATGTTGCCGAATACCTCCTTGATAGAGTCCATCAGGCTGGCCTTGGTGCTATGGGGATGTCTGTTGGTATGCCTCTTGACATAGCCCCAGACAAAATAGTCCAAAGAATTAAGGTCGGGAGAGTTAGGAGGCCACAAATCCTTGGTTACGACGTCATAACAGTCCTCGGTTAACCTCTGCATGGAGATTTTGGACACATGGTCCCTTATTGGTTTCTCATGGCAGGCCAGATCCCTCGCCATGGCCTTCATGGTAGGGTCATCCTCAACCATCTTCTTCACCTTGTCTACAAAGTCGGTGTCCCTGACCTTCCTGTCGGCGCCCTCCTCCTTGGGCGCCCTCTTTATGGTGGCATCAACATCCCAGGTGTCCTCTAGCTTCTTACGGATACGCTGACCAGTCCGTAAATTCACTCCTAAGGTTGAAGCAATCGTTGAATTGGAGATTCACCTCCATTATTAACCAATGCCATGACTACGGCGGACCTCGAAAGCTCCTCGTTCCACTCATAGCTCTTTATCTCCTCATATGATGACGGCATGATGCTAACTGAACTACGTATCGTCAGCTAACAAGAATAGCTTTCTTATTGGGTAACCAGTTTGGGTAAGGCGACAATCTGATCCCCGCCCCTGTAGTTGTCCTTGGGGAACGTACTCCTCAACCTTGGTAAGTCAGCCCTGAGGACCTTGTAAGGAGACATCTTTCTGCCATCGGACACCACGACACCGAGGATCATGACCTGAGATGTATGTTTTGTCCTGAAGGTTCCTTCTACCTGGGCTCTTAAATTTTCTAATTTTTGAGTCCCCACCCTATATATATTTTGAATAAGAGAGGCCAACATTTTGGCCTTACCTTAGGCCTTGCTTACAGTAAAAATGGTCCTGAGTAATATATAGTGAACCCCTCTATTAGTCACATCAATATACTTTTGGAATAACTTTTTAAGATAATTTATTTACGTGAGAAATAAATTTATCAATTGCTTTGTTTCAAAGATTTTTTAACGATGTCTATAGTTACATGTAGATCAGACTTTTGCATAATAATATGTTAGGCCTCGATTAAATTTCCAATAAATGATATTCCTTGTTTCTATGTATCTTGGTTTCATCCTATTCTTTTAGGTCTTATTTTCTACAACTCCATCAATTATCCCTGCTCTTTCCTAGATGTAGTATCAAACAACAGTTATTCAATGTATCTATTCAATTATCTGTGTTTGATATTCATAATGATGATGATAACTAAAAGGATATTATAATTTCTCAAATAATTTGTTTTCAATTATGTATTTTATTAGATGACACATTCAAAATATAATTATAGGCTTATGTCTATGTAATATCTATTCTTCATACGCATTGCACACATATCTAAATATGTATTTATAATTGTATGCTTGTTATTCCTAAAGCCTATTACGAAGAAGTGCTGAGAAAGGAAAATTCTATAACTCAAAAATAAATATATTATGAGAAAATATGAATACAAGATCGATATAAGTTATAAACCTATATATTTTATACGCTAATGTGTTGATCACATGGGGAAATGCCAGGATAAATACAAAAGGGAGCTTGTCTCCTTTACTTGAAACCCCTCTTCAAACCACAAGGAACCAAATATTCAATTGCTTTTTATGTATGGGTTAATATATTTGATCGTTTTGTAGGATACATTTTTAGTCCCATTTGTTCTCATCAAAGTCTCAATGGACACTCTATTGTGCAAATTTTCAATATTTTTTGGCATTTTCTGAGGCAAACTCTTCCTTGATCCTTATCGACAATTGGAAGTTCAAACCACATTGACCTCCTTGGCCGTTTTTGCCGTCGATATGTAAAGGATTTGATCAATTATAACTTTCACTTTCCAAATGTTCTGTGGATTGCAAAACGATCTTGGACGTACACTTTTTGGCTTGTCATCAATGCTAATAAGATCTCCTATATATTTTTGATGTTGTATTTGATGGAGCTGTGGCAAATTGAAGTTATGGTTCCCTAGTTTGGAATATTTAATGCATAGTTTACTGGTATGTTGTAGATTTTCAACTGCATTCTGAATGACCAAAATTAGACAATACATTTTTTTGTGAATGTAGACAAAAAAAAACCACCTAGAATATTAAGGATTATCTACACTCTACAACAGTGTTTCTAAACCTGTGGGCCTAATATCCCAATATGGTTGCGATACCAATGCTTTTGAGTTGTTTATTTCTTTTTTTTTCTTAACCAAAACAGGCGAACATAATTATTATCAATAAATAAGCTTCTAATTACGTAAAAAAAAGATTCAGAAAATTTAAGTGATGAAAAT
Organism: Lepeophtheirus salmonis; assembly: GCF_016086655.4. NCBI lineage: Eukaryota > Metazoa > Arthropoda > Copepoda > Siphonostomatoida > Caligidae > Lepeophtheirus > Lepeophtheirus salmonis. The sequence goes on along the minus strand of NC_052132.2, from coordinate 37,671,090 downwards.
GGAAGTTTCATTCATTCACCCCATTTCGTTTCCCTTCTCCCAAACCCAACTAAACAGATCAATTATCAAAAATTAAAAAAATTGAGACAGTTCATAATATGACACTAAACGTAACTGTTTTGTGAGTCACTCAAGAAAACGTTTGAACAGTAGTGAACATGCTTTTTATTTTTTGGTTGCGCTAGCAATGTTGTTCCTACAACCACTATTGCCAATTTAGTTTCTTTTGTCTAAATTAGACAAATTTGGCAGCATTTGAGCGATTTTTCCCCCTTTATGATAGATTTTTTGTAATTTTTTTGAAAATACCTTGTCAATAGTAGTCAAGGCTGCTGGCAGAAGGCAAAAAGATTTGAAGAGAGGCCATTCTTTACTCAAAAGCTATAGAAATTTCGTTTGGAGCGTTACAGGAGTCTTCTTCATCACATCAAACATCAGGATCATCGGAGGATTTTCATACTCAATGGAGAATTTACGTAATGTATAGTTAATGGTATATGCTTACAGATAATTTAGATCATACGAAACTCACTAATGATACTCAATTTCGAGTTTAATATAATTTCAGTGTCTTTTTTTAGGAAATTTATTTAATTTAGCTAATTTTACATGCCCATATCTCTGGAGCTAGTTAACGAATGGGTCTCCAATTTTCAAGATTCTCAAAATTAAGTGTATTTACATTCTGTAAGAGATCAACTAATTCTGAAATCTGTGTTGTTATTTTTTTGGAATTGTTGGACGTTTTGAGATGGAACGACCCCCCAAACCGTTCTCGTACATGAAAGATACTTTATGTTTAACAAATACAAAACTATTTATTCCAATCCTGTATATATTCAATCATCTCAGTGTAAAAATAAAATACAAATACATGCACACAACGGATATAAAATTATGCTAGAGATATAAAGTTCCAGCATTCATATTTTGTAGCAGATCGTTAAAAATAGAAAAACAACACAAAATACGATGTAATGTAAAATAATCACAATGACGAGATATATAAGCGAAGATGTAAATCTGGTTTGTTTTTTAGCTCGACCGTTTTTTTTTTTTTTTTGGAATTGGTAGTCTGAAAAATGATTTTTTTTTTTCAGTAGCAGTTGTCATTATGACTTAATTCCTGAGCAAGTGTACATATTTTCCTAAATAGATTCAATTATATTCAAAACCTGATTGAGCATTCGTGTGTGGTCATAAAAGTAACCCAGAGGATTTTTTGCAGAGTTATAATTATAAATCATTCCGGGACTCAAAGTAAATTGGGGCATCAGAGTAATTCTGCAAAATGTCCTTCTTGATATAATTTTATCCTTCATCCCTTGTAACAGCTGATTCTAGCTGATCTAATGAATCGTCATGAGTATTATTTTTTCTCTCCTCCAAGGCATTCTTCAAATTCAGAAGCTCTTGAACCTCGAACCAACAAATCAATTCCAAGATCGTTTCTGATATCATTGTTCAAACTTGTTCTCTCCCTGAATATATTTGAATTTGGTTTGAAGCTCTTTATCTTGTTGCAGGGCCCCACAATGAGAACCAAAGTGCCACCAACGTTTGCCAATATTTTTATGGACAAAACAGACACAATGATCTTAAAGATGGTACCACAATTTTCGAATCAAAATCTTTCTAATCCTCTTTATATTTACGTAGATTCATCGATCATTTTTTCGCTATTTGGACTGGAACAGAAAAAGAAACTCGAAATGTCATGTCACAACTGAATTCCATTCATCCTACAATAAAGTTTACGTCATCATACAGCTTTGCATCATAATCTAACCAGTTTTTGACCCAACAGATCAAATAAGAGACGGGAAAATCTACACAGATTTGTACAGCAAGAAAAAAGACCTGATAGTATTCAGGATCTTCTCCCCTCGTCATTACATCTATCCCTAGTGTATTGAACTGTTCCCTACAGTCTGTCTTTAAGAATCTTGAGAATTTGTAGCAATGAAAATGAGTGCGAAAATTGTTTTCAAGAACTTAAAGAAATACTGATAGCAAGTGATTATCAACCAAAAGCTATTAATGCTTCGATTGAGAAATTATTCTTCGATTGAGAAATTAATGCTTCGATTGAGAAAGTAAAGCTAATGGGAAGGAATGAAGCACTCAAGAAAACTGAATCCAACTCTAATGATCGCCAAGGGTTTCTACCATAACTTATTATCCGCAACTAAAGCAAATTTCAACCATACTTCACCATCATTGGAGGGCCTTAACGCTGGATCCACGAATGGGAATAATGCTTCCAAAGCCAGCAATGATTGCCTACAAGCAAAAAAAAAAAATATATATATAAACTCAGGCATCTACTTTATCGTGCTTAAGCTTTTCCAAAGACTCCAAGTAGGTCATCAATTAATGTCAAAGTGGGTTTGAAAAATTCCTTAAAAAACGAATGTAGAACCTGTTCATATGTTCAAACAGGTTCGGTTAGGTTATCAAATCATCGGCATCGGGTGTTACACAGAAACTGTCTCATGTGATTTCATGCAATTTCACAAATCTGGCTTATGTGATCGGTTGCACGAAATACTCGAATATGTGGACCAAAACAAAAGAAAATTATATAATATTTAAAAAGCCACTGGAGAACACTTCAGTTCGAGAGGACATAAGAAATCTAATATGCTAAAACAAGTCGGGCCTATAAGCTCCGATGCTGATATGATACAGTTACTTTGGTTGTAGAAAAATGGTGCATCAATCACTTTCAGTCAAAACGTCCACTGGAATAAATAATAATTTACTTGGACATTCGATAAATTTACTGTAAAAGAGTTTTGTTTTATAAAAAAATCACTTAAAAAAAATATATAATTATGAATTTATGTGAGGTTACGATCCTGTAAACTGAAAATATTTCAATATTTTATTATTAATATATTAATGTACTTGTAAATATTATTGATATATAATTTTAAATATTGCTACTTTTAAATTTAAATGGGAATTGTTATAATATTATTTCTGAAGAGGTCTTCAGTGAAGACGAAATTGATTAAATATTTTAGTGATTTTCTAAATATTTAAGTTTTATTGTGTTGGTTGAGTCTTTTTTTAAATTATTCAAATTGTCAGATTTACTATTTTGAGTTTCGTTTTTTTCGTTTTAACATGCACATTCTACACTGGATTTTAATCATTACATATAAGTTAAATAAAAAATAAAAAGAAACGAACGCCAAAGAGGGAGGGAGATTAAAACGGACCTTTAATCCTTACCAACTTAAATAAAGCATATTTAGTTTTTATAGTTAAATTATAAACTGCCCATTTATAAAATCCTCTGGACCGGATGTCCTCAGAGTTTGATTTTATGCCCCATATTAAGGACAAATGCAACCCTCAAAATACACAAATACATATGAAGTGCACTATTAATTTTTTTTTGATTTAAACTATTGCAAGGTCTTATAAATCAAATGACCTACAGTATGTAAAAAACAGAAACTGAAAATTAATAACCATGATAATTTCTAAAATGTTTGAGAGGAGATTACAAAGTGCTTTTTTAAATCTAAAAACTTTGAATTTTAAACTTCAACAAGATAGAATTAATACTATAAATGGATGTTTTTGGAGCTCTTTTAATCGTTAATGTAGCACCCCTTAGCGGCAATGATGGCTTCCAGGCGGCAGCGGAAGGTTTGGACCCCCCTGAAGATGTAATCCTATGTCATGGCGTCTCAGTTCTGGGTGACAGTGGCATTGAGGGAATCAGCGTTTGGGCTACCGACACTAGAAGTATTCCCCTTGATATGCACCCAAGTTGTGTAGCATCCGGCCTGTAGATGGACCAAAATTGATAAACATAAAAAGTAGAGTTCAAAAGAACTCAAAAGACTAATTTCAAAGAGTCTTGCAACGGAGGAGATGGGGTTCCTTTATTGTTGGTGTCAAAAATGGCCTCTCCATCCCCAAATACTTTTTCCACCCACTTTTTTGATAGCTCTCTAACAGTCAGATGTGAAACCCCGAGATATTTTGCATGGGCCCTCATGGAATTGAGGGGATTGACCAGGGGTGTTTTCTTTAACTCATCTGGGTCCAGTTTGGCCTTTTTGATAGAGCCCTTTTCCCTTTCAAACGTTTTGAACTTGTTGACGGCGAAGACGCAGGTTCTGGGAACGCCAACTGCCCTGATTGCGCGAATGAAAATTCGTCAATCACGTTCATGTGTCATTTTCTTGACTTGTTTGTAAGCTAGATAGCTAAGGTTGGTTTTGTATTGTAAATAATTGTTTATGCTTTAATATATCGAAATATGAATTAATTTATATCGCTCAACCTTAATTAATTATTTAATTAGTAATTATTCACATTTGAATTAAAGAGTTTTTTTGTCTGTAGGCGTTGAAGTGGAGTTGACTTTAATAAGACTAGATTCGAGAGTTATAGTAAAGGAGCTTTGGATGTGGGATGACCAACCCGTTTGGGTATTTTTAAGACGCAGTTCAAATTCTTATAATTATATTAATTCAAAATTAGCATCTTTTTGCTTATGTATCCTAGTGAGCCTTCTTTTATTTATTGCTTGAGTATTCATTGATACTTTACTCATGGGGTTTTATAGCAAGAACATTATGGGAAATTTATGGTCGTTCACAGATTCCTTTTACGACTGAAATATCTATTTTTTGTTTGCAAGAAATCCCCACAGCTTTTTAATATTGAATTAAAAAACAACTACAATATTCAGCTCACTTTGATATAATTTGAACTAACCTCAATCGAATTATCCTTTATGTGTAACATGAATTGATACAACAAGGTCATTAATAAAAAATCAGACTTTTTTTTTGATTTCTTCCTCCGTTTTAAACATTTTACTATTAGTGACGTCATAAATTATTTATTTGCACTTATATGAATAAAAATAACTTTAGAAAAATCATTCACTGTGGCAGTTAATGATAAATAAAAAAGAACTACAGACCAAAAATAGATAACTTAAACAAATTGAATTGGTAATCAACTAGCTTAGTATATCGTGAGGGTATGAGGTATGTAAATAATGAAGAAAACAACACGATGTCTCATCCAATCAAATCTAATTTTCTAAGTAATGATTCATCGTTATAATTTCATTTGGTTACATATTCAAACTCAAAAGAACACTATCGAAAGTTGTAATGAATATGTAATAAATAAATACGTGTTATATTTTTAGGTAGTCGGCAATCTGATCATTTTTTATACAAGAAGTTTTATGTGCAAATCGTTATTGGACTAAGAGTAAAATTGGGAGTAGACATTGAAGAAATGCTATACAAGAATTTGGATTTTTATTTATTTCTTTTGTTACATAGTTGCTTGTATCTATCTAACATCATAAAACAACATGACAGCTAATCTCCTCTTCTCCCAAACATTCTTCCAATTATCATGACTACCATATCACTTCTTGGCTTCCTTTTTTTAAACTTACCTGCAAGCCATATAATTTACAACTTTAGTAATATATATAATCTATTAATTAAGGCCAACTCGTATGATCATACTGTATTCCTTCATCCAATTCATTTCCAAAATCAAATGAATCAAATGTAAAAAAATTTTTGGCAATGAAAAACATAGAATAAATATATTTATTGTACAAAATATAAGATAGTAACTTGTAGCAATAATTTTTATGAACGATGGTTCTTTGATTTAGCATTAAGTAGCAATAATAGATAAAATAAAATGAAGTTACATGACCCTTCAATGTTAAAGAAAAGTTTTATCAAGGAGTTGTTACCACTAATTGAAGAGTGAACATTTGAAATTAGTATTGTATCTCCTAAACAATAATCAACTCGATTGGACTCTACTTGATTACATGAATTTTCAACTGGACTCAGATGGTGAGTCAATTTTCAAGTTTGAATGTACCCAAGTCGATTAAATATTAAATTAAGTGACTTAATAATTTTTATCACTAATTATACACAGATTGTTTTTCTTTAAAGCCCGTGGGTCCCGTTCATTGAAATTCTGTAACCTGATCCCATCTGTCCATAGGTATAAATCTCTGATAAATCCTTGAATCCAGAATCTCGATAGAGAAACCCTAGCATATCTTGTGCTATCTAAAATCGTGGATTTTTTTGATAACGAACAAAATAGGATAAGTTTTTTCAATAATGGAAAGGAGTAAAACATTAAGGCTTTATCAGAGACTTAATTGTTCATGCGTATATATATCTTTCTATTTATCAAAATTATTTCCTTTGGCTGCTATCATGGCCATCAACCTGGGAGAAGAGGCACACAGCAATTCTAGATGAAGGCCTTATACATAACTGCTCACTGCTGCTCGACAGAGACCTTGAGGTAATTTAAATTTTGGTGAATGGTGGGATAAGATCTTTTCTCGACAACACCCTATATGGCATAGTCGAAGGAAGAACAGCTTGTAGAGGAGGGTTGCCAAACTGGGCCATTATGCTTTAACCAAGTCAACAATTTTTGTCCTCTCTTGACCCGTTTGACCTTGGTTGCTGTTGAAAGCAGTTTTCAAATGCATCGTATATAAGATGCCCTCCACATACTCCTAATCAGTCCAATCTCTCACATGGAGAGCCATGGTATGCTGCCTCATTGACTTGACCAGACTTTTGCTAATCCCAGTGACCTCCATAATCCCAATGTTCAGGCGTCCATCGCTGTCAGGGGACCTCTCTTAGCTCTGAACTAAAGCCACCTTGATTTTAATCTTGTAAACAAGACTCCAGAAGCATCCTAAGGCGTTCATTATCTCCTCGACACTCACTTGGGCGTCGAGCAAATCAGACAACCTTTGCCTTTTTAGCTCACAATTGTTGATTTTTGAAAGTTTTTTATTTTTATTGTTTATTATCGGGGAAGGTGATAATTTTTAATATCACAACCAGGTATTATAAAATATTCACTCTTCATTAATCTGGATCGATGTTATAGTCAAGTCTACAATTTTACCTCACACACCCTACATATAAATGTAACAATATATTGTAAGCATAAAAGAAATTTATGAATATAAATTAATAAATGTGCAGTGATGCATGTATAGCTACTAAATTTTCTCTTTGTCAATTTATCGAATTGTCTCCAATTCGTCACAACACTATTTGAAAATGCTATAAGAAATTACATTATGTATACATATGAATCTCTTGATCATTTATAATATTGTTAATGACCAACATAATTAATCAGTTTATGTCAAATGATCATTCTTTTTCTATAAACAGAATTGCATAGTATATAAATTAAATCCAACAGTTGATTTATAAATTTAGAATATTATTAGTTCATATTCGACAATGATTAAAATTAAATCTCACAATAATTAAACCTGCAATTGACGTAAAGATCCTCCAAATAGTACACCGAGAGCCTAGATATTACAGGGGCGTCCGCAATATATTTTTTATTTTTTTTCGGGGAAGGGGAACTTGGTTTTCAAAAATCCACAGCTGTTCAAAAAAAGAAATAAAATTTGGAAGTTAAAAAGCTTCAAAAATGAAATTATCAACATTAAAATTTTTCGAATAAAATTTCAAAAATCTATAGCTATTAATAAAAACTAATTTTACGGACAAAAATTTCTAATATTAAATTTTTGAATAAAAGTTAAAAAAGTCTCAGCTATTCTTATAAAAAAAAAAAAAAAAAATTGCAAAATTCATAAGAAAAAAATGTGCAAAATAATTTTTTGTAAAAAGCCAAAATTTCTCTATTTTTGGGGGACGGAGGGGGGGGGGCAATAACACCTCCAGCCATGCCCCGTGGACGTCCTGCAATTAATACGCATACCCTAATAGGACATAAACTAGACAAAAAACATTTAAAGATGAAAGAAGGTGCAGATACCTTGAGTCTAGTCAAGGAATAATCATTCATACTACACGTGGAGTGATTGGACTATTAATCTGTATCTGAATAGCAAAATCAGGCGATATTTCTGGAATCCGGATCAGCTTAGGGAAATAATGTTTAATTTTAAATTTGCAACTATTTATTACTTTTCTGATTTACGAAAATAAGAAAGAAAAAATTTCCTGCAAATTAAGGAATTTTTGCTTTTTACTAGAAACTTTCATATTTTCAAATTTAGTTTACCTTTCCAATTTTTTTTTCAAAAAATTAATTTTCTGTAAATGACTATATACTGTTTGATACTTTTCTCTTCAAAATTAAATATTTGAATTTATTTATTTTTAAAATTTGTATTAAAAACTTAGTTTTTGAAATTTTGATATTAAAATTGATATTTTTTTTCAGAAAAATTGTGAATAACCATGTTTTTTGAAAAAAAAAATCTAAAAATTTAATTTTCTTTGAATAATTGTGGATTTGTGAAAATATTATAAGTATCAAATTGTATATTTGAAATTTAAAAAAATAAATAATATTTTAAATCTTATTTTTGAAATTTTGTTACAAAAAATTTAATTTTCCAAATTTTGTAGAGAAATTTTTTTTTTTCAAACAAATTCCAAAAACCAACCCCTCCTGTCCCAAAAATACATTTTGTGGAATTGTATTTTTTAAATATTATAGAATCAGACTCGGGATAAGGAATTTTTACTAGAATGGCATCGGTATCCGTGTCATAATTTTTTTTTTGAATCGTGCCATTAATACTTATTATAATAGTTATTAGTAATATTTTATTAAAGTCTGTATATGATACCAAAAATTTATTCATAGAAATAATAAGATGGACAACAAGAAATTGTACTCTTGTGCTTTTGGAAAGGGAGTTTCAATTTAGTATAACATATATCACTTAGTATATTAACAAAAAAAATACATCATGAAATAGACATGACGTATCAAGTGAGACGAAGGAATCAACCGCTTACAATAAAATAAAGTAGGTATTTTTGTGTTAGCGAGGTATTCCTGTGTTAGAGCGCTCAAGTTGTGTGAACGCAGGTGTAACAAACGCTATTTTTACTGTTGCATACTGTCTGTATATATCATAGCAAAAAAAACAACAACAACAACATTTCAAATCTAAATGAATTCCCAACTTTTTTTAACAAAATAATGTTAAATCCAGCTTTTTTTCTACGCCAAGCATTTGCTTTTGATTTAATATGTAAAATATGCATAAAAGCAGTCCCCTCAATCAGTCTATGTAGACGTTCTCTATGTCATTAACAAATTGCATATTGAAAACGTTTTGAAAGGATGGCGAAGGATTCTTTGATTGGTTATCAATATATTTCTAGTCATCGATATTTACACACTCTATATTCGTGCGTCTATTAAGTGGAAAATTACTATTGTGTTTCTTGTTCGTTGTTTAAAAAAAAATTAATATCTCTCATTCCCTACCGCCCTGACGGACTTATACGTTGTTGAACTCAAAACATTTCTTAAAAATAATGTTATTGTAAAAAAGATGACGCAAAACCGGATGTGACTTATAATTTGTAGTGCCAATTAAAAAGAATATATTTCGACATCACGACTTCAAAGTTTACATTGCATTTTGTTTCAAATCCATGTCGAACCGTCAATAAAAAATAGTTCGGATTAGATAAAAAAGTATTAAGTACATATACATATATTTGATACAACGATACGAAATATAACAAGAAAATCTTTATTCGCAAACACTTAAATAGTATAATTAATAAAGTATAGGTGAAGAGAAAGAAAATTTATACGATTCTGTGTCCAAATGCAAAATGACTTTGAGCCCAAATGACTACAAACATGAGTGCATATGCTTCCAGTCCAATTCATACCTGAGTCCATAAGGTTACAATTCCAAATTTATCAAGAATTGCTCAAGTTCTTGTACACCGTTGAAATATTATATTTTCACCTGTTGCCTTGCTTACTCTTGTCACTTGGTTAAAGAACAAAGTTGGTGATACCCGTCGTTAGCTCGATGATATCTCCTTTGCCAGAGGAAACTTTTTCTCCCGCAAGATGACATTACTATCTCATTTTCTCTCATTAAGTTTGCAACTTTTCTTCTATTTGCAGAACTTACTTTATTAAGAATTCACGGAGATTATACAGTAATATTCAACTCCCCTAGCGGGGGAAAAAAGTTGTTGCCTAGTAAACTATCTATGGCCAAATGCTGGTAACGTGGTGTTTGTTTAGCCATTTGATTATTAGTAACTTGACTTGTTAAATTAGAATTATATCAATTCTAATAACTAATGGATAGTGCAATTGTTGTAGAGAATAACGACATCAGCTAGATAGGTTCAAAGGAACAATTTAGGGTTTTTTTCTTTATCATTTTGAAGAAAAACAGTTAATCCTTTTTAAAAAGTGGGGGTTTATACGTAGACTATTACAACATATATGTACACTGTTCATACATAATTGTTTTATATGATCAAAATAAAAGGGGAAAAATTGGATGACTAGGCACAAATATACAAACACATAAAGAATTTAAGTCAATTTATGACCATGGAGAAAAATCTTTTGAAATGCATGCAGATCCTTTTATTATAAGAACCACTTTCTACCTTGTATATGATGTCATTTATGTGGTATATGTATGACGGTATGTATGCATACACCGTTAATATGACATCAGAAGTACAGACGGGTAGACTGGGGACAGTTGCAATTCAGTCCTTTGTTCTCCTACATTAAATAACTACAGTCAAAAAATTGATATATTATTGGGGGAACAGAATAATAATCTTAATTATTTTCTTAGAATACCGGGTGGAACGATCAAATTATCGCCTTAAATAAAAAAAAACACTACAGCTTTAGTTTAAAACTTATATGGAAAAAACCAATACAGGTAGCTTGATAATAAAATAGTGCTGACATTTATTCAATGTAGCCGCCTTCAGCTCAATTAAAGCCTCGATACGGTTCTGTAAGGCGGATCATGATTCTTCCACAAGCGCCTGGTGGGGCTCGGCGAATGCTCTGTGGATGGCGGCAATCAGGCTGACTTTGGTGTTGTGGGAGGCCATATTGAGGATATTCTCGACATATGACCAAACAAAGTAGTCAAATGGGTTCATGTGAGGGGAGGAGGGGTAAGTGAGAGAATGGTACAAAGTCGTAGGACTCCTTCTGAAGCCAAGTATGGATCATCCGATGGATTGAGATGTGCCCTCAAGCGTTGAACCGATCGGATATGCATTTTGAGGGTGCTGGCAATGGTCCTGTAATCATCACTTGTATCGGTAAAGAACATTAGTTGTACAGCGGTACATCTCTGATCTCGTTCGTTGAACATTGTGTTTTTTTTAATATGATAAAAGGCTCTTATATACTTTGGGATTTGTTCACAAATGACCAACTTATATATAGTCTCCTACAGAAGAAAAAAATTGGTTCCATCAAATTGAAATATAATTATGTCGTATTTTCAAGGACAACTACTTTACCGTTCCACTCTGTATATTGGCTAAAAACTGTTTTGAGGGGTAAAAGTATAATTTTTGAGGCTCAATGAAATTAAACAAAGGTCATGCTTTTGCCTCTGTTTGCTTATTAATCACCAGGATTACGGCAAAAGTTGCAGATCTATTTTGATATGGAGATTATATACATAGTAACAGTAAGAATCCATTAAATTTTGACAGGTAATGATCAAGGTCTCGGTAACACAAATCGTAAAAAATGCATAATTAATCATAACTTTGGAAAAAATTGAGAGATATTACTAGATTTAATTTGAGGTGGGAGTTTTGCCCATTTTAGTTATTTATGTGATAATAAAATTTGTTAATTTATAATTTCTCTATATTATTTTATATAAGTAGCTTTCAATGCATGTATTTTTTTATTAGGCAGAGCAGGACCCTAAAAAGTTTCTGAGAATGATTTTCTCTAATCTACAATACTGATCAGTTATCTGTATATAATATAAGTATTATCATAGTCAAACCTGGTTGAAAGGCCGCCTGTTTCAATTGTGTGTCTGCACTAAGGGGTCATATCCAGTTTTCAAATTTAGAACGGTTAAAAAATAGGAAAACTGGTGGTGTAAGAAGTCACCTACACTCAGCGGTCGCTGTTTCAGTTTCCCTTCTTAAACCGTTAGTTACAGGGTTAACTATATATTCTAATTGATTATAATATATTGAAATTAAATAATGCAAGATCAGACAAATAAGTATTGTTATTTTTTCCTTAAAAAATATTATTTGATTATCATCTTCGTAATTTCAAACACACGACTGAAAATTGTTTCTTTAAAAAACAATAATATATAAGGACAACTTGATTGGCTGTAGATAATACATATAAACTAGAAAAAACTTCCGACCCTTAGTAGGAGCAAGGACTTTGCAGTAGATTGATAATTGAGTTTATCCGTCAAAAAAAAAAAAAAAAAAAGGTGCCCTTTTTCCCAAACTTCTCAGAAAGATATAATTCTTTTCCTACCAACTTATTAATGCTTATCAGAATCATGGACTTATTTGAACGTGCATAGTAGAGAAAAAGTAGAAAGTTTGAAGTTATTAGTTTGATTTTTTGAACTTTTTATAGGATATTATTTCTGGAAAAAATATTAAATGACAAACCATTAAATAGATTCAAGCAATATTGACGAGTCAAAGTCAAAACAGCTCGGAATAGTTGAGCTATTAATAAAACTATGGCCGGTCTACCCAACTATTACATTAATATGTGCCATGCATATAAAGTATGCCTGGGGAATATAAAATCTGATTAGGAAATAAGGAAAATAAATACATAGACGGTATATTATTTACATTTAAATGTATATTTATTTATCAATTTTTTTTAAGAATATTCATTTCTAATTTTAATAGTTAGAAATGATGCAAAGGAATATTTAACAAATTAAATACAAAAAAAATGATTATTGATGATGGACATGAATTGCTGTAGAACGAGTAGAAAAAATGGATACATTTGAGTCCTTCTGTTTGGAAGACCTGTAATGATAGAAATACAATCAGATACTATACAAAAACTCTATACTAGACAATATATGGATTAATATAAAAACAGTCTTGAACAAAAATCAATTTTTGTAACAGCATGTATACATACAAACAGCTTGATGTATCATCAAGATTCTAAAATTGTTAAAAATGATAAAAAAGTCAAAAATTAATGCATCTAAACGTGTAACTAAGTTGAAGTTAAGTACTCCTTTTTTTAACTAAAAAAAAAAAAAACACTTCATAATTCCACTAAATATGGTTGTATTTCAGTCATTGAAATTTAGTATGTTTGGAAGGCCCTTAATGTTTATTGGATCGGATAACTTTGGTGGCGAGGTCTTTTATGGAGTGACCACTAAGAAAATTTCTAATAGAGTGGGGTTCTGAGTATCTTAAGGACAATTGTGCGTGACTGGTAAATTTTAAGTCAGTATTTTCCAAAAATATTTTTTTGTTACGGCTCGAATCTAATCATAAAACCTTTGAAAAATATTTGGAGTAGGAGATGCCAGAAATAGAATGTATTTATCCAGTGAGTCTGAAAACTAAAGGGTGGGACATTGCTGCTCATGCTCTTTTTGATCAAATTATCCTACACCATTATGGCTCTATTTTTGTAGAGGGATTAGGGTACTGTGCCCAACTGTTCCTTTCAGAATGAGGATTTCAATGTTGCCGGTGTCCTTATTTAGAAAGAGCTCTCAAACTCCAACTTTGGATCCTTTTAAGGAATATATAAAGTGCTGGAGAATTAAAGGGGATATTTGTGGATGTATCAATACCCCTAGGAATTTGATGTTAACGTCTGCAAATAAATGGCTCATACATAGAAAACTAACTAGAACTCTTGATTTGGGAGCCAAATTTTATAAAGACAAACGAGAGGAGTGGCTTTTATGCTGAATATTAGAAACAACAGACCATTTCTTTATTGGATATTTTGATATTAAATGATGAATATATGAAAGTTAAAATTTTGTTGGAGTATATCTTCGGATTTAAACTTGATAGGGATAATTCATATACATTTTTAAATGACATTTTAATATAATCCCAGTATATGTTATGCACGACGAGAATATATGGGAAAATTGACACATTAGTAAATATTGCAAAACATTACATGCTTTTTTATTAAGTTTTTTATTAGAAATTATTTTATAAACTATTTGTGTAACGAATTTTTGTTATGCTGTAACTTTGGAGCTTTTGTTTTGATTTTTTATATGCCTGTCAGCTGTTGTCATTTTTATATAGTCGTGTTATGATGTATTTCTAATTTAAATAAATGACACAAATAAAGGTCAAGAAAACAAAAAAATAAATAGAAGACTCAATTTTCATTCATGCTCTCTTTTTTTCTTTGATAGGTCACATATTAAATATGTTGGGTAGGTAATATTTTATTCTGTTATTTTCACTTCCGATATCCCTGTATAGATGCGTAATGAGCAGGGGTTACAAAAATATTGTATTTGCTACCTGAAATGAATTTTCAATTTATAAATGATGCCATCATTATTTCTTTATTGTAAAACAGAACAATAAGTTTAAAATAATCACAAGCGCATGAGAGAAGAAGATTATTTTTTGCAAAGTTATAAGTATATGTCTTTGTTGGACTCAGAGTAGAATTGAGGATTGACATTGTCCATTGAAATCTGAACACTTAATAATTCAATAACTAATGAAAGTTGAGTAATGTAAATTAATTCATATTTCAATATATTACAGCGTAAGAAACTAGGCTCCAAAACAAAAGAAAAACCTGAGCTTTCTAGTTTACGTACAAGTCAAGAAAATGAAACTTGAAAGTCAACGACAAATTTTTATTCTTGCACTCCAAGCAGTTGGGTGTCTCCAGGACAACCGTCTACCCCATCAGGAATTCCAAAGCGTTGGAGAGCAAGAAGGCCAAACTGGACCCGGAGGAGTAAAAAAAAACACAGGCCAATTCCCTCATGAGGGCCCATGCAAGAGATCTTGGGATTTCACACCAGACCGTCCAGGGAGCTATAAAAAAAGGGCATGGAAGGAGCCTTGTAAAGGCGGATAGGCCACTTTGGACACCAACAATGAAATAAACCTATATTCTCCGTTGTAGGACTCTTTCGAGTTCTTTTGAATGCTTTTTTGACAATTTTGGCCCCCTACAGCCCTGATGCCAACATCTTGACTACCCCTATTAGGTGCAAGTCGAGGGAAATGCCTGCAGTGTCCATCATTCAAACACCAATGCCTTCAATGCCACTGTCAGCTAGTACTGGGATGTTATGACAAAGGACTACATACCCAGCGGTGCCAGGCCTTCTATCTTGAAGCTATCATTGCTGCTAAGGGTGGCTACCTTAATAATTACGAGAGCTCAGGCACACATCTATTTATAGTATTAATTTTGTTGAAATTCCATTATTAATTAATAAATTATATCTTGTTGAAGTTTAAAATTAAAATTGTTCAGATTTTAATGGACCACTCGGTAGATACGGAGTGGGGGTTTGTGCTTATTTCCTTCATCATATAGCTGCTTTCAGCTAATCTAATGAAACGTCATGCCAGTTAAGCTACTCCCCCCAAACATTCTTCAAACTTTGAGGAGGACCCGTTTTTTTTCCAAGCAAATCCACGTTTCATATTATTTTGAACCTCTGATAATGTGTAGGGTTACTAAATATTAGGACTGCTATCTATACAAAAGATACTTAGTTCTTTGCACATTTTATGGGCACATATTCGAACTATGTACATCTAATCCCATTGTATTCCTTCAAATAAAACTAACTTATCTAATCAATTTATATGAAATAATAAATAAGTAAATCTTATATTTAAATGAATTAAAATTTATTCCCAGAAACAACTAAATTATGGGTATAATGACTCCCTTACATACATGAATGATTGTATTCCCGTCTCTTATGCCAAAATAAAAGGCATCCAAGTATAATATCTTTGATGAGTTCTTTCGTGCATCAATTGGTAATATTAGAGAGATGTATTATTTTTGTTCCATATCCCTACATTACATTTAGTGATTATGGAGCATTTAAAACAGTACTACAACGGATGTTGTATGGTAATTAGGATAGTCATTTGTACTGAAGGTTTTGTGAAGCAATTTTAAGCTAGAAATCTCGTTAGAAACTACTGAATTTATGTTTATTTTTAAAATAAGCTCAAACGGAGACGTTAGTGCCAAGATCTCTGTGCTTCTAGGTGTGGGAATAACTACCACATACATATATGACCAGCTTAAGGTGTCCAGGAACACAGTATACCTCTTCAAGCATAGCATGTCAGCTGTGAGAATGGAGAAAAAGCTCCTCGGCACAAAACCCGTGTAGGGATATGACAAAAGTTCTTGGTCAGATCGATGTGGTACAGCTCTGACTTGATCCCGCTTAACTTTACATTCTGACAGTACGTTGAGTCGAGGGACTCCATCATCAATCACCAGAACATTGCGTTCTTGAAAGCCTCCATCAATTAGCACTTACAGGGCATGAACGAGGAGACTATCTTTAACGGGTGTGTGGTTTTTAGACACCGCCTGAAGACCATCATCACTGCCAAGGGAGACCACATTAAGAAGTCATTGTTCACAAGTAATATGTGAAGAAAATTAAAAAAAAAAATACAACTGTCGTTCTACCCATCTGTTATAGAAATATAAATTTCTTTAAATCATTATTCAAACATGTCCTAATTTCCATGCAAGCCAAGTATTAACTGGACATTGAAATCATTGCTTGCAATGCCATGACGCTATAAAAATATTGAACTGTCGAGGACCTACACCCAAATTTCCTTAAAAAGAATTTCCTTTATGATAAAGCAAGAACGACAACTGTATTTTAATAAAAAAAAAAGACTCCAAATTTCGAAATTTTTCGAAAAAGACAGGAAAAGTAGGTTGTCAAAATTTAGATTTTTTTGTGACGATTCATTTTTTATCAATAATACATTTAAACCATGCCTTTTCTAAAAAAAATGTAATTTGTATATGCTTTTTTCTAATATGACATTATAAAAATATTTTGTCAAAGTTCTAAAATTTGTCAACACTCAATGTTGTGTCAGTTCTTATTTATTCAGTTCAGTCAAGTCTTAGGATCACTTTTATCAGTCTTTGGGACCCGCCTTATTGGCGTCGATCCTTGGGATTGTCAGTACTAGAACTGATTAAACAAATAAAAAATAAAGTTGGTTGACGTCATCAAGGACCGAACTTTATCAGTTTCAGGCCTCATATGCAGAACTGAACTGAACCAAACTTAGACTGGAGTGCAATCTTCCGTTCGAAATAAGGATCGACACAACACTAACTCCCCCTCCAAGTAAAGGCCCTGGAAACACTGATATCAACTTGAGTACTGGAACCGGTATCATGTATTTTATTTGACTTAATGAAGCTAAAAGAGAACCCTGTATATTCTTTTCAGTTGCCATCCCATAATAGATATTGCTCCACTAAGAATTAAAAATACAAACACATAACATCCATAAAATTAGGTTATTGTTTGATATTTTGTAATGTCATGTTCATTACTTTTAGATCAGTGACGCGTTATATCACTTATTACTAATAATAT
Source organism: Lepeophtheirus salmonis (assembly GCF_016086655.4). Taxonomy (NCBI): domain Eukaryota; kingdom Metazoa; phylum Arthropoda; class Copepoda; order Siphonostomatoida; family Caligidae; genus Lepeophtheirus; species Lepeophtheirus salmonis. Next base: position 37,653,593 of record NC_052132.2, on the reverse strand, counting down.
CATAAAAAAACGAAGGAAAACATTAAATAGATGTGGTATACCTTATGAAATGAAACTGCCAATTGGCAGGAATAATTGTGTAAAACGAATAGAAATACTTTTAATTCTGTTAAAAATGATTTGATTGTTAATAGCTATTGAACACGATGGTAAAAATATCAAATTCTTCAATATAAAATTTTCTGGGTACTTGAACTCAAAAGCAAAGAGTTGGTAATTGACTTGGGCTCAGAAGCTAAAACTCGAGACTGTATTGTACTTGAGATCATTATTTTACAAACATTCTAACAACTTTTCCCTAGATGTATTTTACTCTTAAAAGTACCTTTCATAGAAAAAACACAATCGACGGTGGAATGGGGCATGAGCGTAACTTATATTTAAAAGTTTGTAACCAAAGGGACAGAGAGTCACGCCCTCTTGTGGCAAAATAATACAACTTCTTGAATTATACTATTATTAAATTAAAAATATAAGTGTATGTTTCTCTCATAGAGGGCAATGTGATAATTCTTCTCAGCTTGCACCCTTTTTTTTTAAACAATTAGTTTAAACAAAAAACTACAGACTCTCATACCACCTTGCAGTGAATACATTTTCTTAGTTTGCTCATGTCCTATTCTTCTGCAAAATATGAATTTAATTCTACCTAACAATTGAGATTTGGTTATGACTAGAGTTGTTCTGTGTACAGGTACTAAAGTGGTACCGGGATACTCAAAACCGTAATTTAAAACCGTACATTATTAAATGTGGACTTGAACTGGACTCAATAAAACTATCTAAAGGCTTGGTTCTTTTGAGCAAGACTTAAAAATATAATCGAGATCTGATATCAAATATTTTAGACACAATCTCACCCTTAAAGGTTGCTGACCTCTGAAATAGATTATAATCAGTTTTGATATGGATTGGTACAGAGGAAGAATTCAAGACCTTCATCCAGATGATCAATAAACCCCACAATAACATTCACTTGCTCATATGACTTCCAGAAGAAATCCACAACTTTCCTTGACACTAATGTATCCATTAAAAAAGGTAATGACTGACCTGGACAGCTTCCCTCTTCCTCACATCCCGCTCATGATACTAAAAAACATCCGTTACAGTCTGGCTCTCATAATTGTTAGGCCAAGCAGTGACCCAGAACAAAGAAAAGGATGGTGATGGATGAGTAAAACTTACTCCAGAAGAGTTGTTGAAGACTGTCTGAACAGAGACATGACCATACCAAGAGAAGAAGCACTCAAACCCAGTGTCAAATTGGAATTTACTCGAGTTGTATTTCCCATCACATATAACATATATCACAGTAACCAAGGGTTTCCCAGATTATTAAGAACCACCGGAACACATTAATGAGGGATCCCACGATGAAACAAATCCTCCCATTTCCACCAATGTTTGCATTTAAACAACCAGAAAATCTCAAAACTATGATGTGTAAGGCCAAAGTTCCGGAACTTTCAAATGATAGAAGTGATAGTTTAAATGTGGGGCTCAAAAAGTGGAAAAAAGACAAAGCCAATTATTGCCCATTTCTGGATATTAATAAAAAATTATGTGCTACTCAATCAAAAACTGATGTACATATTCGTCAATTGGTTGACTGTGAGACAACTGGATAATATATTGCATTACTTGCTCAAAACCCAACTGTGGAGCCCAATACTTAGGCCAAACAAGAACAAGAATAAAATAAAGAGTTTGAAAACATATAGATTATATCAATGAAAGAGAAGAAGTTACTGGATTACATTTCACTGGTACCCACAAGATGCATTATATGAAAGTACAAATAATTAAATAAGTAATCCCAAATACAAAAGTGATGAGATTGATCAGAGAGAGAGAATGGATTTTGAAATTCAACATAAAGAGAGAGGGACAAATAGGCGATCGTGAGGAAACTACAACCCCTACTGTATCCCAGTTTCCTTTAAAAAATTGTCAGGTTATGTATTTCTTTTATTTATAACAAATATGGTCCACCAGTTACAATTGAAAAGGCTCCCAAGAAGGAGTAAAATATATTTCTGTATATAATTACGTTTTTTTTTCTCCTAAGTCCAACTTCGAGAATTATTGGTTATCTTACTCCAAAATTAATCTACAATTAGTCCACTGTTGCACAAAATGTCGACATTTGCAAACGACAAGTAATTAATTAACTCCTTTTCTCTTTTAAAAGAAGGAAAGGTTGAGAGAGTCAATGAAGATTGCTATGTGAGAAGTAGATATCTTTGTTGCTATTGAATTTTTTAATTATATTATAAAGTTCTTGTGACGCCAAAGTCTTTGTGTCTATAAATCTTTATTTATTCAACAAAATAGAACCAACTTTTTATGATAAGTTTTCCCAAAGAAAAAGAAAAGTAAATAATCTGAAGAAAACAAAATACGTATATCCACAGGTATTTTTTCTTTAATCCCATCAACATCATTATAATTCTTTCATCAGAATGGTTATATCTACCCGTGGAAAATACTAACATATCTTAAATATATAATGTATTGTTATTTATTACTAGAGTTGTACAAAATATGACCTAATACAATTGCAATTTTTTTTGTAGTTGGAAATTCGTGGTTTTTCTTATCCAATGATCTTTTCATTATTATTTAATTCTTAATGAGGGAATAATATGTATATCTGTAAGTGTATAGTAACTACGCGTTACAGTGGTCACGAAAGGTTGAGAGTAACAGGGAGGATTTGTTGGGGACCAGTAGCGTCACTAGCTCCTTGGAGGGGGGGGGGGTCTCAAGCCCCCAAATTATTTATCGTATTTGTATATTTTTATATTAAAGTGTTGATAATTTTTGGAGCTCTGTCCCCAAATGATGAAAAGATGCAATGCTCTGTTCTATTCCTGTAAAATGATTGCAAAAAAGATTTCACACAAAATGATTGTGGTAATATGATTGGGTGGCAATATCATCGTGTACATTTTGATTGTGAGACAAAGTGACTGTGGGTAATATGATTGTGAAGCAAAATCGTCTTGAGCAACAGAAATGGTTATTTCAACAATATTATAGTGGGTTCGGACAATAAAACACTTGAATGATGAATGTGAACTGCTGGGCTTCAGGGCAGTTTAAATTCAAACGCCACTGCTTCCCTGAGCATCAAAAACCCCATTGAATGTCCCGTAATACACCCCGGGTCGTGGAGGTGAACTTTTGGTGGTTCAAGGCAGTTTAAATTCAACCGATACTCCTTCCCTCAACATCAATGACCCCTTGTAATACCCCATAATCCACCCGGCCCTCGGGTTGTGCAAGTGAACTGCTTGGCTCCAAAGGAGGTTAAATTACACTGCTGATGCTTTCCTGAGCATCAAGGAACCCTTCTAATACCCCATAATACACCCTAGCTCACAGGTTATGGATGTGTACTTCTGGGCTCCAAGGCAGGTTATTTCCTTCGTGATCTGTGATATAATAAAAATCGACATCTTGCGTGAAGAAAAAGCACTAGTAAGGCCTTGAATTTACTCAAGTGAACAGTTATAATTCACTATATTGTTTACAAAAATCTTCAAATTATCCAAAGTTATCATAGGATTTCTTTTCTTTTTTAACATTTCTGCAACTCTATTGATTACCTATAATATGTACCTATATAAAAATATAACTCTATATTTTGTTGATTGTAAGGGTATTATCAAAAATAGTTTGCTTTTATTTTTTCTCGCCGTTATTTGGTTTGGAAACTTTTTAAGGTACAATAAATATCCCATGGGGATCAATTTTATGCATACTCTTGTATTAAGAGTTTGGTAAACACTGATGTAATCAGTGCTTTTTCGGAAGAATGAACTGTCACATTTAAAATCATTCCAATCTTTTTTTTATTCCATATGTGTATTCAAACAGTTTGTAAAAATGAAAAATTGCTGGAATATTATCACTATGAATAATCTTACGTATTAATAAACTAAAGTTTGTGTGTCTGTTTGACGATGTCATATTTTTGAGTGTACTTTTATTCATGTTCGTGACTACTTGATCTATGAAATAATAAATTATTATCAGGCGTGTAGTTTAAGCAGGCTTGGACATTGAAAGGAAAAACAAACGGAGTTCACTCTTTCCGTTCATTTTTTGAACGACAAACTGAAAAAAGGGAACGATGAACGGAAAAAATATATGATCGCCGTTCACTTTCCTATTGCCAATAAGAGGTAGCTTTTTGAATATTTTTTCTAAAGATTACTACATCTTTTTATCTTGATTATGGGTATAATTATTATCTGTTATGTTGTCTAAAATATAGTTTTTTAATCTATTTTTTTCCCAATCAATTGCTTCCTTTCATTGCAAAATGGAAAATAAGTCCTCACAAGATAGCCTTCAAAATCACTTATAAACTCTAATGGATAAAACAAAAGGTACAATGGACGTTAATGCATTTATTTACCTAGTATCTTGTAAAGTATTTATTTAATTTACGAAGTACACAGTTTTTTCTCGACATTAGCACCTTCAATCATTATTACTGCACAATATGAAAGTACTTTGTCTTAATTTTTAACATCTCCTTTTTTTCAATATCCATTATTAATTGTCTGGAGAGTATGGGAAGATATTCATGTACTCGAATATCATATTATACAATTCAATTCAATTTTTTTTAGACTGGGTGAAAGATTAAGAATTTATCTACATTTAATATAAACTACATGAATTTGATTTTCAACCATTTAAGTAGTGAAATATTAAGAATTTATCTACATTATATATAAATTACGTGAATTTGATTTTCCCCCATTTAAGTGATAATAATCCAGCATCTCTCCAGAACCCAAGAACACTTATATACGTCCCGTGCACGCCTCCTGCAAGTTTTTTTCTCTCCGTAAATCGACATTTTGTAACATACCTACTTTATTTGCTCTATTTTTGAGGAAGGTATTATATATAATTTACACTTTTAATAGATTATCATCGTTGACTCCAATCCAAGGTAATTAATGTTTATAAGACTCCAAAACAATATGAAATCAAACTGTCGTATATTTGTAAAGTTCCCATTAATAATGATTTAATAAACTTAGAGAAAAATATGTTTTTAAGGTCCGGTAGAATACACAGCTTGAAGAATGGACCTACCAACCCGTGGATATTTATTATTGCAATACTAAATTCAAATCATTTTCTTAAACTATAATTTGCAGTTACAAGTCATTGAGTACATAATTCTTGCCGATTTTATAGCTTTATAGGGATTACGTTCTTCTCCTCTCTACTCTTGCTTCTTGTATTTTAATTTCATTTATAATTAAAATTGTGATTTGTTATCAACCATGCAATCGAACAGGCTCAATCCGAAGCAATTTGGCGCCCTATACAAAATATTAGTCAATAATATGTATATTTAATATTATACTGTTACACAAAGCTGAATATAATAATTAAACATTCATTATATTCTGAGAAAACATAAATACCTGTAATAGTATTATAAATAATCAAAAAATGTAACACCCATAGCCAATGAAAATATAAAATTGAACTATGTACAAAAAGAAGACTGAAGACAAGTGCTACAAAATAAAAATATTACAACTGCATGAATATATGGATAGTGTATACCATTGATATTGAATTATTATTTTTATGCTAAGAAATGCAGTTATTAACTGGCCAGAGCATATGAACTCATACAAGGAATTTACAACATTTTGAAAAAATCAGCAAAGCAATTAAAGTCCAATCAGAGGCCTCTCCAAAAAAAAAAAAAAATAATAATAAAAAATAAAGAATGAAACCCGACTGGGCCTGACAATGAATGACCAACCAGAACCTAGTTTTATGGGTGCAGTCCAACTATAATGTTGGAAAAATTGAAGCCCGCCCGAAAGTGAGGTCAGGTTCCGGGTCATCTTTTTTTTTCTTTGCATCCATTATCGAACCCCTGAATGAATGGCACACTTAGCATTTTTCTATATTGCCTATCCCACGGGTAAACCTTTCCAGTACTCAGAAAAAATATGTCGGTTCAGCTATTTTTTAAAGGAGGGAGACTGTTGAAAATAAATTGGAGGTTGCCTTGAATATAAATACTGCCTCTATTTTGAGGGTATTAAAAAAACAAAAATCATTTGAAAAAGTTGGACAGAGTTATATAAAAATTGAGAATATTATTTTAGAACCTCTGGGATTGCCTGTTTTGCTTTTAGTAAGCTACGCCCTTGAGGCTCAAAAATTTACTTAAATGACTTGGGACATCCTAATGCATTCATAAATATAAATAGAGCTGATACACTTATATACAACAAGTCACAATAAGTTTTTATTATTATTTTTCAATATAAAGCCATGCATATTTCATTATCAACAAAATATGTATACAAACAAACACATTTATCCTTAGAAATCCTTACCAACCAATAATAATCCATTATTATTCATTCATAAGTACAAATCATTATTAACTCACTAATTCTACAATTAACCTACTAAATGTATAATATAATTCTATTTGTAGAATATCACACAGTGTGGTCCTTAAAGACTAATTAAAAAAAAAGTACTAACACATTATAGTTTGAATGATGATATGTAATCATAATTTTTACAAGTTCAATATTGTCCTACCATTGACCAATATCTTAATCAATGTACTAAATCCAAATTTTAAATGAGCGTATACTTGTAAATAGAACACACAGCGTCTTCCAGAAACTGTATTGACCTACTCCTTGACCATGCCCTACGTATAAAAATCAAGGTGGGTTAATATAATTAGGGATGTGCAAAAAGTTGAAAAAAAATAACATGTTTAAGCTAGGAACAGGAAATAGGTTGGTGTTATCTGTTATCTTTTTTGTTCATTCCTTCAAAGATCGTCGCAGTGTTAAGTTCTCTCTCTCTACCTATAGATCACTTAAGGAGGCAGCGTTGTTAACATGTAATACTAGAAACCTGTAAGCGAAAGCTAAAGTGCACCACCTACAAAATGGCGTAAAAAAGAGAAAGTTTATGCATTTGACTAGTTGAGAAGTGTTTTTATTTGCTCCTCAGTGATTATCATTGTGTGTGGTTTCATGACTCTTTTTTGGTGAAAAAAATGTATCAGTGTGTTTGCAAGACCCCTCTTCAGTCTGCTTGATTCATTTTATTCGTACAAACATCACCTATCGCGTCGAAAACCGTCTTGGATTCGTCACGGAAAGGGATTTTTTCCCACTTTTTTCTTCCTTAGTCTATTTTAATACCTGTTTCTAATTCCGGGAGTTCTCCCTCGGTGGTGTAATTTATTCAGTATGAGTAAACACACCTTGATTTTCTTCTTATCCCTCTTTTGTCGTTGTTGTTGTTATATTCACATATTATTTTTTATGTCTGGCGAAAAAAAGAATAAAAAAACAACATTCAACATTTGGGCTCCATTGCTTCTGAGAACATGGGGTTTCTTGGAGCAAATAGTACCAATCCTAATGATAAGAATAAGGACACTGTTTTCCTTGAATCTTCATCAATAATTCCTTCCACCAATATGGGAACGTCCAATACACCAAAATCAATGTCTTATTGAGTTGAGTTGTGAACTCAAATTTAAACAAAGAATAAATCCCTTCATTTAATTATGTGTCTGTTAGAACTGTTAATGACTCGAAGTGTTGTAAAAATTTCTGTTTATTTGCACAAAGAATTGACAAACATAGTCCTTTGAGTAAAAGTCAATCACTGATTTCATTAGGAGATGAAATTGAAACAATTGAGTTTATTGGGCAATCTCGACAGTGCAGAGACTGTTTTATGTTTGTTCATTTTAGGTCTTCTTGTGGTGAAAAAACTAAATCGTTTAATTATTACAAGTCTTGGATGATCTCTAGGATTAAGAGAAAAAACGGGGTAGAAAAAGTACTTTTCTCTCAAGAAGAAGAGCTAGCTCAAAGGGGAAAACATATGTGAGACGAAGGGAGAATATAAAGCTAATGAACCAAACGGGGTTGAGCTTATAGATTCAAATCAAGTATCAACTATTTATTCAGAGAACAATCCAGTTTCATCCACACCGGCTACGCAGACATTTAGTGATACTAAGGAAAGTATCTCAGATTCTACAGTGGAAATAGTTAGCTTAGTTCCGAACTCCTTGGAACCAAATTCAACATCTAACACTTTCTGTAAGGATACGCCTAACAAACTTTTTTGAGCGACAAAGTTGTTGAACTCAGTCGTACTAGTTCCCAATCACTTAACAAACGTATCAGACATGAATTGCAATCTAATTGCGAAACGTCGAACGATATGAAGAAACCAAAAAATGTATCTGACTACTAAACTCTATCACAAAATAACAGACTTTTATCCTCCGAAAATCTCTAATCATCTAGAGGCCGATATGGGACTCTCTACTATTTTGTCGTTGAATATAAGAGAAGTTGGAGATAGACGAGTTAGACATGGTCTTATAAAACATCTATATAGTTTACAACCCAATATCTTATGTCTGCAAGATGTTGGAACTCAGGTGTCCTCATCCTGCTCGAGAAATTGTACCCTGTGTCTGCCATCTTTACTACATAATTTCTTTTCTGGTTCAGGTAAGAGAGGAGTACTAACTTTCGTTTTTTCAAAAGAGTTCCAAAGCCAATATTTGCAAAAGAATATACAATCGACAGTCATTGGCATAAAATTATTGTTACCGTGTCTGGTTGTACTTTTTCAGTCATCAATGCGTAAGGGCCAAATTCCAAGTCGTTGACTTTTTCAGTCTATAATTGATTCCCAAGCTACGGAAAATTCTCCAATGCTTTTGGTAGGAGATTTCAATGCAGATCTGGATAAGCCAGCAAGCTCTTATCCAAATGCTGCAATATTGTGGGAACTTATAAAAAAGTTTAATTTTGTGGATTTGACAAAAAATTCCAGTCCAGAGGTTAAATTTTCCCGGAGTTGTGGGGATAGATCTTCAAGGATTGATTTAGCCTTAATAGCCTCCATTTTTGTTAAGCAGGACTTGACCAAATTTACGGGACAATTTCAAATTTCTACTGACAATATCACATTTTATTATCGTGCAAAGACTGCGGTTTTATGTTCAACTCTATCCTACATGCATTTGCTGATTGCCCAGTTTTGAGAATAGTCAAATATTTTATCCAATTCAACGTTTGTGTGACGGAAGATATTTCTTCTAACTTAATAAAGGCAAATATATTGTTTGGAACTTATAAGAGTAATAAAAATATTTCTCCTGTACACAAAGCCGTGGAGTTTCCTTTATTAAATCATTGATTGCTAAAAATTTACTATTGACTCTCCATTACATGTGGAAGAATTAAGAGCTATAATGAAAAGCACAGCTGCTCGATATTCACACTTTCTATCAAATCCCTCTGTCATCATCGTCGTTGTGGGCATGGCCGGAAATATCATCAAATTTGTTTCTTGGAGGTCCGTGCAATATTTTAATCTCATCAAGTCAATCATAAGAAGACATCGTTTTTTTTTTTTGTTAACCTTAGCTGATGTTTTGATTTTTTTAAAATATAAGATCAGGTTATTTTACTTCAGGACATTAAATATGAACTATAATGTTCATTTATATATATATATATTTTAAAACGTAATTGTCTTGTGGCTTTTTATTTATATGATCTACTTTTATCTTTATGTGTGTTCACTATTTAAACTCTTTGTATTGTAGAATATAAATAAATTATTTTAAGCAAAAAAAAAAACAAAAAAAAAAACCAGAGAAATAATGACAATGACATTCCAAAACTTTAAAATGCCATTGATCAATCATTTGTCATATTTTTAAGGTAAAAGAAGTATTTAATAGAGTAAAGAGGAAATAAAATATTTTTTCGGGGAAAACGCTGTCGCAATATTTATGACTTGGGTAATTAAATTTCTACACAAACTACACTTCATTTAATGATATTTAATTTAATAGGACTCTCATTTTTGATCACCTTTATATATATCTGAGTCAGATTATACACCTATTGCAAAAGTATGTTTATTAATTTCTATTTGGCACACAGATGTATTGTCATTTTAAGTAGTCTTTTTTTTTTACATAATGGAACTTATGAATAACTTCAATAGGTACATAAGAGGTATTAATGTAATCCTTTGAGAAAATTAAATTAACAGACACACAATATCGGTTTCTAGAGGGACTTTTGTATGAAAATACAAGGCTCAGGTCCTCTAAGTTAAGTTTTCTGAGGAAAACACAAGATATTTTTTTTTGGTGCTTGTAATTACATCAAGAGGGTGTTCTAAAATAATATTTTTTTGAAAAGGCTTCTACAATGGAAGAATATGTTAGTGATGTTTATCATCTATTATTGTGTGGGGAAGGTAAATAGAAATACATAAATATATGTATTGCGATGTTTGTGCAAGTTAAAACTTGTATAATACAATTTTACAAGCAGCATTTTTTAATATATATGATTTAATTACGACATTGGTAATTCTAATAACCAACTATTGATTGATACTATCATTTCATTATAAACTATTAAAAAAATATGGTTACTATTTATTTATGTGTAATATAACTGTGGGCATTTGAAATTTATTATTTACCATTAAATTAAAAAAATATTTTAGTATTTTTATTAAAGTAGTTAAAAAAAAAAAATATTCATATATATCGATAATCCATGGAATATTCATTATTCAATTATTAAAATATCCCCATGTTAAGTAATGTATATCCTTCATCTGATTTTTTGATTGTAACTAGTTCAATTTGCTTATACAAGTTACAACTTGCAAAAAAAAGTAACTTGTACACAGCAGGTACTTTAAGATTTATGTTATATACATCAAAATTCTTCAAGACTAAGCAAATTTCTTCCTCGTGTGGATACGAAATTTTTGAATCCAATCAAAAAAAATTCAACATACTTTAAAATTTGCTGTGGGGAGAAAACTTAAATTTTATAAGCATGTTATACCAGAGCTTTAAATTTTTAAATCAAGTGACGAAACGACGACCACAAGATCAATGTTTGTTCAAATTTAGCTGCATATGATCATATTTTTTCATATTATCATTGTTGAGGGCACTATCATTACTCCATAACTAACTATGGAACCTCCATGATCTCACACAGTTAATGGAATGCCAATAGAGGAATTCTGCAATGGGAACGGAAAATTGCATTTGTCACGAGGAAAAAGTACAAAATAACGCCCTCTGTGGTATCTCAGCACGGGCGTCCGCACATATATATATATACACTTTTTTTTTAGTAGGAATGAGTTTTAAATCAGTCTTTTGAACACTTTTTGACACTTTTCGGCCCCCTGCAGCCAAATTTCAAATGAGCCATAATTTGAAAAAATGACCACTTTAAAAAAAAAAAAAATCCTTCAAAAATTTGTTTTTTTCCAATTACTTCATTCGTAATTTTCATTACAAAGCGATAATCTAGTCTTTCTTGAACACAAAAATTACTTCATTTTGGGGGTTTAACGCCTTCAGCCTCCTTTGTGGAAGCCTCAGTCTAGAAGAGGCAGATAAAAACCATTTAGCATTAGCATCATAGTAATTTTTGCCAATGCCTTTGTTTATTTCCTTCTCTCCCTCCTCCTTAGTCACAGCAGATTATAGCTGATCCATAGAAACGTCATGACAGCTAAGATTATCTCCTCCAAAACAATGTTGATTTTCGGGTTCTCGCTTTTAACAAGCCCAAAATATTATATAATTTTATAAGAAGTTGTCCAAGAGATTTTTTGTCCATAAGATAAATGAAAAAAAATGAAAACTTGGGGATGAACTAGGGGAAGACGAGTCTTTCTTGTTATTAGTGATTTTCAGAATACGGGTGTTAGAATGATACCATAGCATCAACGCATTTAAAACGGTACTATTACAAATCAATTTTGAAATATATATTGAAACCAGTTCTTCCAGCGTCATTAGATCTTAATATTTATTACGTAACGTTCCAAATTTATGAGCTAGCTAAAAAATGAATATTTTCTTTTCGGGAAAAGTAAACTCTCCCCCGTCCCCACCAAAAACCTCAGGCACACTCTTAAAGGGATACCCTTAACAACATTTTTATTTATGTAACAGGTGTATTTTAGTTGAAGGAGTATCTAAATACCGATGTCAAGCTTGGTATCTGAACCAGTATGAAAATATTAGGTTCGTGACAAAATTAGTATGCCCATGTTACTTTTGATTGGAGCTTGTATAATCTACTTACAATAATAATTATAAACTATACAATTAAATAGAATTTATTTATATATATAAAAACAGAACATTTTTCCCCAAAGAATAAATGATTTTATTGGTTTAAAATGACATAAAACCATTCAAAAATGCAGTCCTATCTGAATGCTTTGTCAATCTTAATTTATTCGTTTGATTTTGACAACTATCTATATAATTTATTGTTTAAGGCGTTTTCACTGACGTCACAAATTGTACTATAAATCTTAGAGAGTCTATCTTGGCTCAAACCCTGATATATTTATCAAATACATAAGAATCAGAATCGGAAATTAAACATTATTTTCCCGATGCCAATTCCAATTTAAAAAAACCCAACCAATTCTCTGATTCCGATTAATTGTCCCATCATTATTTTGGAGAATGCAAGAGAGACTAAATATCTTATCAAAAACTCTGTTTCTATAAATATCCTACTAATAGAAATCAGTCTACTTTGAACAATAATTATATTTATCAAAGGAAATTTCCTTATGTAATGTGTAATTCATTAGATTTAATTATGGATGGATAATTCTATGTGAGAAGATTATGGATGTTGTAGATATTTTTGTACAAAGTATCTTACATTTGAAGTAAGAAAGATATGGACAGTTGTAACAAGGGGTAGTTGCAACTGTTTCTTTTTCTTGAACATCAAAAACTGATGTAGAGTCCATATTTTCTGAGTCAAGTTCGAGTCATTAGTATACATTCAGGTCTATATTAAAAAAGATACGAGTCCGGAATCATGCACTTGTTTATACATATTTCAATTCCTAGGGATGACATACAAAACTTTGTTAGGAACTGGAGACAGTTCAAGATAATTTGATCTTATGTAGGCCGAACCAGTTAAAGAAGAGAAAATAGCCTTTGGTTAGTGTCAAAATTTTCTTATCCCATATTCCATTGGAATTTCATTTTTTTACACCTGAAATAAACGAAATTGCAAATTTCACCGATTTCTTTATTTAGCCCATAACTTTTTTGATTTTGAATAAATTTAGTAAACGTTGTTATTCGTATAGTTGTTTTTTGAAACGCCAATCCCTTATTGATAAATAACTAAACCCCTTATTTAGTCTCCAAAAAACGGATTTTGGGGTTTGAGTATAGAATAAACCCCCCCTTATATGACCTCTCAAAAAATTGACACCTCCCGTTTTAGCCTGTCCAAGCTCAAAAGAGGGACCCATGAACAATTTCGGCCTTCTAGGTTCAATGGTGTGGGAACGTATAAAAGACATCTCCACACACAAAATCTCTCTTTTCTATATTTACAAAAGATACTGCCATTCAAATTTGTTTTTAACCAGAACTTGGGCAAGAAAAGCTTTTTGAGAGTAAATTTCTCTGATTTATTTGACTAATCAGTGATAAAAAAATCTATAATATAAATCTAATTATATATAATTTACTCAAATACATGGAAAGTAAATAGTTGAAGAAAATGCTTTATTTATTAATCACTTAAGAAATAATATTTAGTCTAATTTTCTTAATTTCTAACTCAAATTCGATTTTCAACCAGGGAAAGTTGCAAAATGTCACGAGTCTTATTCAAATGTCATTTTTTGAAGAACTTTTCATTCTTATAATCTTTAAATAAATTTAAACAATAGGATACATATGTAAGTACGTAGAGTCAAAATTTGACGAGTCTACGTAAAACAAGCTGGGAGTAATTCACCCCGATGCAAAAAGTGTTGCAACTAATTCATGTTTCTCCTAACATAAATCATTTAATTATATTTGGATGTTTATTTCAACATTTGTGCGCCACTAACAAGACACATTAAATTAATAAATTTTTATTGTAAAATTAAGCAGATAATTTATTTTCCTTGATGTAAATTGGGCTTTCGTATGTGTGTATAGATATATTTCTCAACTTGAACTAAATTAATACTATCTATATTCTACTCAACTATTACATATAGAAATAATTAATCGAAATGAAGATAACTAAAAATAATCAATTGACTTTGTCAATAGCTGATTCAGTTCTTTTTTATTTATTTAGTTATGCCTCTTTGCTCAAGTTTCTCCATTTTACTTAATTTGAAGGTCTTCCTAGAGAGTCACATTAATAGTTTCATTCCAATACAATGGATTCAACGTTAATTTAATTTAAAAAAAAAATAATACAAAATTAGTAAGTTGATTTTTAGAGTGCCAATGTCAACAGTTTAAAAAACAAAATATCCAATAGAAATAGTTCAAAAAATGTTAAAATGTTTAATTTAGTTTTTTAACAATATATTTTTTTCAATTTGTAGAAAAAGATTTTCCTGATTTTTTTAAATTATTTTGTTCCTATATTCTGGTATCAATACTATACCAAGATAACTAATTCAATTTGGCTTGTTTAAAATATATTATTTGTTTTTTTTTGTGATCAACTCGTAATATTACAGAGATTCTCTCTTTAAAGATTTGGATTTAATTTGCAAGGGCTTATACAAATTTAATTGAAGAAGTTTAATCTTTTTTCAATAATTGTCCTATTTATAATTTTTGCCCAAAGTATGTCACAATGTCTCTTTGTATCTAATTTTACCCACTTTTTTCAGTTTCCATAATATAATATTGAAATCTATTGCATATATAAATCAGCATTAAGTCTTATCATATAAATAAGTTCTTGATTCTTTCATATTTCTTTCTTTGGAAATTTTGTTTTTACAAATATTCCTCTATACATGAAAAGTTCACTCATTTTTACCCTATTTTTTTTTTTTTTACCAACTAAGATCTATTAGTACAATAGTTATGAAATGAAATATAGAATTGAATTAATCAATCGTGGAATGAACGACGTAAGAAATTAAAAGAACTATTTTAATTGATTATTGATATTTTTTTGAGGACATGTAATGAATAGATTAACCGAAGAAAATATTTTAATTACTTTGGATATTCATTATACGATTGTTTTATTCAATTTTCTCTTTCATTTCATAATGATTCTACTCTAAAAAGTATCCCTTATTAGGCAAAAAGAAGGATGAGAAAATACTGTTCGTGTTCAATTTATAAAGGACTCCTCGGATATTGGAAAGGTTATGTTTACCATCATAAGTCAAGATGGTGTTATATCATTGATTTTTTACCACCATTTTTTAAAACAAGATCTTTTCACTTAGTACTTAAAATAATATCAAAGCTGTAGTAAAAAACTCGAATCATTTTTATGGATAATGCTTGACTTGAATTTCGAGGCATTAGCCTATAGAAAATGACTCGAGTTTTTTATTACAGGCCTGACATTATTTTACGTACTAAGTTGGAAGATCTTGTTTTGGAAATATGAGGTAAAAATTAATGATATAATACCATCTTGACTTAAGGTAAATTTTGATTTTAAACAATATGACAGAGCTATATTCGAGTCCGACTCATTTGGCGTCAAAAGAAAGGTGTGAATGAGCAATTACTCCCCTTCTCAGCTTTTGAAAGGGAATGTCAATGAAAAATTGCGAGATTATGATTAAATTATCATCAATTGATGACGTCATTTTTATAAGAATGTTGTTTGGATTGCTTCGTCCAAGTCCATTTGGTTTCGAATCACAATGAGATCTGAGTCCATATAATAAAAAAAATTATAAAAATTATAATTCCAGATTTAAGTACTACATTTTTATCATATGGACTCAAAGCATGGGAACTCGCATTTAGCAATGATTGGCTCATAAATATTACAAGCCAATTTGTAGGTGATTCTTCTCAAATCCAGTCTACAGGGATCTGAGTCTTCATGATATTACTGTAGAGAAACATCTTCACTACCTCCTCTATATAATGTTTCCTGAAAACCTGCCCTAATTTATTTTCAATGATCTATTTCGAATAATCAGAGCATGAAATAGAAATGCATGCGTCAAATTTTCCGTCGTGTCATTTTCTTAGCATACTTACCAGTAGCGAAAGATGTCGTAGAGAGTGCCTTATCTGGACCCTCGGAGTATTCTCCAATGATCAATACTTTGGATTTCTCTAGATATATATCTGATATCCTAGCTACGCATTGGACCTTTAATTTTCCAGCCAGGAAATAATCTTTCCGTATCCAAAACTGTATTCCCACAATAGATTCATAGAGAGATCCCTTAGGAAGAGACAATAGGTTTTCATTTGATATAATCTCTGTTGACGGATAGCGTAGTACCAGCATTTTTCTTTCCAACTGAAAAATAATAGGTAGGCAAAAGATGAGAATGTGAGTGGGTTTTTTTATTTTTTTTTGCACAATTCCTTTTAATTAAGAGAATGCAATTAAAAGTTTGCAATTAAATGAATACTTAATATTATGTACAATGTTTATATATCTATGTAGAAACAATAAAAATTTAAGAAAACAAAAACTATGTTGCATTTTCTTTAATTTTTCCTTTGAACAACATTTTGACAAAAACTTTAAATATATATTTTTCTAAAAATACGAAGAAAAGCACAAAAAAACACGCTTTTTCAATATGAATACTATGATATAACTATTTAAAAAAAGCCTATCTACAATACATACAGGTATTATATTTTGAACTATAAAAAAAACCTAACTATAAATTAGGGTTCAAATGTTGAGCACAAAACTCATTACTATATAAATGCTGATCATATGGAAAAATAATGGTACAAATAAAAGTCAACTAATCGCTACGTAAAGCTTCACACAGCTGTGGAAACGATATGTAAATGAGGTAGCGTATATCCATTTTTTTTACTGATTTATCAACAATCAATTTGAAATAAAAATCAATTATGGATTTTTGAGCCCAAAATATCCTGATTTGTTGCTTCTTAGTCTAAAAATAAAGTAACTTTGAGTTAATAACACCGAAAATTTGTCCGGGAATTATAGGTGTACATCTTGGTTGGAGTTAGAGTAGAATTCTAGGTTGACATCTGTGTAATTCCTGCCTATTTTCTTTCTAGATACTAAGTTGGATTGATGTACATTTCCTTCCTCTATTGGCTCCTTGCAGCTGATTAGATAAACAGCTTGAAAGCTAAGTGGCTCTTCTTCAAAACATTCTTTAAATTGTTAAGGTTACCGGATACTTTTCTGTTTGCTTTTATTTGTACATGCCAGTAGCTCATATTTTCTACAACTCTAAAAATATCCAAAGCCTTGCTGTTGAATTTTATTAGTGCTTGTTGTTGTGCGTTGAAAATCCTTTGTATATTAGGCATGTTAAAAAAATAGAAATTGAAAATCAACATTGTAACCGAGACAATTTGAGGAATGTTTTTGAGGAGATCATCTACAATCAGCTTTGACAAGGAAGGAGGAGGAGGAGGAAAAAGGAATAAACAAGTACATTGGCAGGAATAACTCCAATGTCTATCCAATTTTACTATGTGTCCAACAAGGGCTTACAATTATAACTCCTCAACATATCCTCAGGGTAACACTCCGTCTTATATGAGCCAAGCCGAATGTTTAAACAAGGTTGGAATAAAATAATAAGGACATCTGCTAAGGAAAAGAAAATTAATTCTTCAGATTATCAATTCCAATAAAACAGGCCAGCTAAAAAATTCACAGGGTTTACATCACACTGTTTAAAACAAATGTTGTGCGTGTATGAAAGAAATAAAAGACAAAATAACGTCATAAATACAAATCTTATGTTACACAACCATGACGTTTTTTCTTTTCTTTTTTTTTTTTACTAATCGAAGGGCTAATGATTTAAAAATTGTTGAGCTAACGAGTTATGCCGATTACCACTTGAAATGTTCATTATTATTTTATCTGTACCACTATTCAGTTATTTTGCAGCTCTAACAATATTCATTACTTACCTCGTCACTTCCATTAATGAGCCATGTGAGACGAGTGGCTGGGTTGGATCCTTTGGAAGAGCAGTTTAAATGAAGCCAGTCTCCTGGGTCGTAAAGCTTATTTGGAAGCAATCCCACAATGTGCGGAGGATCCTGCGGGGTCACTATATAAAAAACAAAATGATATGATGGAGATTTTTCAAAAAGTATTTATTTTAAATTTATGTGTCTTAAATGACGTATTTTTTTGCTCATATGAACTACAAAAATAACACATTTTTGAGTGTGGATTTTTTAATTACTTTCCCTAATGCCATGACACCTCCTTTGTGTTTGTAAGTGTGTCAATTTGTTTATATATGTTTTCGTTAAGATGCTAAAATAATTTGTATTTACAACGACCCAAACATGCATCCAAGCTCTACAAAAACTTTTTGGAAAAGAAAGAAGCCTCTCACCTCTTATCTTTTATGCAATGATCAGCTGAATCTCCTGCTTTAAACCCAATTGAGCAATTGTTTTATTGTTCTCTTAAAATTTTTACTAGAAGACGATGCTCAACACTATTGAAATTTTTGGCTCGTATAAAATAAAATAAAAAGACTACTATATAATCTCTTATCTATGAACCAAGCTAGAAAAGATCTGTGTCTTCCATGAAAAAATGTAGATTATTTCCTTTTAAAAAGTACAACTATATTAAATATCAAAGACATTTAAAAAATATATATACATAACCTCGAGATATTTCTGCATCAAAAAATTTACAATTTAATTAAATATTGCTACTAAACTAGTCCTATTGTGAGCAAATACACTTTTTTAATTAAAATATCAACTATTAGATGCTATTCCTTTCCAAACAACACCTTCAAAAGGATAATTTGATTTTTTTAACTTTTAAGTAAAACTCAAATTAAATACGAAACTTAAAAAGAGGTTTTTTTTGTAGATCTCTACAACCATATTTCAAGTTATTATATTAACTAAACATTAATTTTACTTCTGCAAATTAGACACAATATTAAAGTAAAATCCTTAGACAATTGAGTTATAGGGATTCTAAATTTATATATAAGAAATTGCAATTTTGCAGCAATTTAATATAATCTCCCGGATTGCTGTAATTTTCACATCTCTAACAATAATGATAATTTCAGAACCAACACGAAAGATAAATATTAGATTTTACTTATTCTCATGGATTTATATATCATTTTTGATAGGGTGTACAGTTCAGCAGTAATCTTGAATAATTTATAGTTTTTATTAATGAAAAAAATGATATAGTACGAATGTATACTATGAAGATAAGTACGATTTGATATAGCCTTGATAGTAGAAAAATATTTTTTTACTTGTAAAAAAATTTGCAAGTATTTCCTTGGGTCATATTTCATACTACACACTAATATTTCATATTACGAAAAATAAAATAATCGTCAGAATATTTATAATGATGTCACTGGAAGACTAATGTAGTTTTTGTGTTATTATATATATGCCTTTGTTGTTGTATTTGATAAATGTAGAGACATTTGCAAAAGTGTTTGTAAATCTGAAGAATGTTTAAACTTATGGAGTTTTTATATTATAAGATATTGTGAGTAGATGTATCTGAAATCCAGATTAAATATATCGTTCTCATTGTCTCTGCATAAATCACATTCAGCCATGAAATGTAACCAATGAACATGTAGACATTTAGGTAAATTCATATTTTATACAACACTAACTTGTCTCGTGTTGTAAAGAATAAAAGTCTATACTCTATATAGTTGTTTAACAAATGAGTTGAGTACTAATTTTTAGTTTTTTTCTAAGCTATTATCATTACTACCCAGTGGTCCATTAAAATCTGAACACTTTGAATTTTAAACTTCAGCAATATATAATTTATTAATTAACAATAGAATTTAAACAAAAATTAATACTATAAATTGATGTGAATCTAAGCTCTTATTAATGTAGCCGTTTTTAGCGGAAATGATGGTTTCCAGGCCGTGTGGAAGGTATTGAACACACTTTGGATGAAGTCCTCTATCATGACATCCCAGTGCTGGCTGACAGTAACTTTAAAGGAATAGAGGTTTAGGATGACAGACACTGCACAGGCCTTCCTCTCAATATGCACTCAAAAGGTATTTTCAAGGGGGGGGGGGTCGGCATCAGGCCTGTAACGTGTCCTAAAGTCCCAAAAATGAGTTCAAGAGACTCATTAAATGGAGTCTTGCAACGGAGGAGATGGGGTTCTTTCATTGCTGCTGTTAAAAATGACCACTATACACTCACAAGGCTATTTTCACCCACTTTTTTGATAGCCCTCTGGACAATCTGGTGTGAACCCCCTAGATCTCTTGAATGGGCACTCAATGACTTGACGGGATTGGCCTGTGCTTTTTTCTTTAACTAGGCCTGGGTACAGTTAGACCTTTTTAACACAACGTTTCTTTCTCTCCGACGTTTCGGACTTGCTGACGGTGTAGACGGTGGTCTTGGAGATGTTCAACTTCTTGTTGTGAGTGAAGGGAAATTCGTCGACTCGTTCAAGTGTAATTTTCTCGACTTCTAGGTAAGCTAGAGAGCTCAAGTTTGTTTTATATTGTAATTAATTTTTTGTGCTTTAATAAATACAGAAATATTAATTAATTTGAAATAAATTGGCTGTTACTACAGCTAGTGTGTACTAAATGTGAAAATAGGGGGTTTGAGGTGAAATGACAAAAACTATACTTAACTATATTTTACGAATTACCTTAATATAAACAGATGAAATTACTTTATTTTAGATCGTTTTATAATAATCTGTATATTTATATGGACTTCAAAGAAGATTCTTAGGTCGGATGAAATAAATTTTACTATAAGGTTTACTTACATATACGTAATCAGTGCAAATTTATCTGACCAATTAAAGCAACATTATAAATCTAACAAAAAAACAACAACCATTTTTGGTAATAAAAAATGAAATTTAAAGTTACCAAATAATTGAAAACTCAAACGTGGCCACTGCAGACAATTACTTAAAGCTGTGTCTCCCATAATTAGATTTTTTAATCCAGATTTATTTACAAAAATGAGAAAAAATGAGAAGAAACTTCATCAAATGACATTAAAAACTCAACACTTGTATTTTATACAATTTTATTACTTACACAAACTGGGATATAAATTAAGTTTTTAGTATTAAAAACATTTTATATAGGTAAAATACCTATTAACAATTAATTTGTTCCATACAGGGACTATAAAAATAGGAGAATTGGAATTACGTAATAGTTAATTTATTTGCTACACTCAATAAATAAGAATGAATGTACATATATTGTATGATGTTGTAATAAAAACTGAAAACTTTTTAATAAAACTAGACGCTAGAGATATTATTTTTTTGACATCCAAATACACCGGAATAGTTATTTATTTCTCTTAATCATAAAAAAAAGGTTTTTATTGAATAGGCCCACAAGATAGCTGACGTCACATTAAAGCACTCAACTGTCATTTAATGTCTACAAAATACACTTGCATAAACTCCTATATATGGTCTGTTTGATTATTTTTCATTGTTCATTAATCTTTTGACTCATAATTAAACTTCTTTTTAAATTCGGATTTTTGGTGTGATGTAACATATTTAAATAACCTTCCGCCTCCGCACAACTTGTCAGAGAACCTGCTACCATCAACTGTTACGCTCAACGCCTATTAAATAATAAAGTACACCTCACCGAATTCAATGTTCTATTTTTATGTTTTACAAAATATATGTGAAATTCAATGTGTGTCATAAAAGCCTATGATAAGATCGATTAGCTTGAGTTTCTAGCCTATTATGTGAGACTTATGAGCCTTGGAAGATACTTGTTTACTAAGAAGGGTAAATAAGTAATGAACGAGCTGATTTTTGTTGGAATTGCTGGTTGACTATATACAAACCAATCCCACACGCAGGTCTTGCGGTCTAAAAGTCAACCCATACATCACAAGTAGGTATGCCAATTTTTTTATATCGTTTTTAACTTCAAATATATTTATGTTGACAGTATCTATAATGAAGAAATATAAATTCGTTGTAGCCTCAGGGATCTTCAAGTATATTCACCTACGTTTATTTTCAATAAATGTACTAAAGATTAAAGGCTTAAATATTCAAAAAATGATATTTTCAAAGATACAGGGTGGTCCATTGTAATATGAACACTTAATAATTCAATTATTAATGAAGATTAAAATTAGTTCATATTCTGATATATTAAAGCATAAACAATAAGTTACAAAACAAAACCAATCTGAACTCTCTAGTTTAGGTGCAAGTCGAGAAAATTACACTTGAACGAGTCGACAAATTTCCATTCACACATTCCTTGACGCTGGGTGTCTCCAAGATTACCTCCTACGCCGTCATCAAGAGGAAGAAGAGCATAGTCAAAAAGGCAAGGCTGGAACGAAGTAGTAAAAGAAAACAAGCCCAGACTAATCCCCTTCAGTCAATGAGGGCCCATGTAAGAGATCTAGGGATCTCACACCAGACGGTCCAGAGAGCTATAAATAAATAGTGTGGAAAATCTTTGTGAGGGTGGATAGGCCACTTTTGGCACTAGTAATTAGAGAAACCTATCTCCTCCGTTGTAAGGCTCTTTCGAATGAGTCTTTTGAACTCTTTTTATATATTTTTGGCTCCCCAAAAACCCTGATGCCAACCCCCTTGACTACATATTTTGGGTGCATGTACAGGAGAAGACCTCCAGTGGCCGTCGTCCAAACACCAAACCCCTCAAAGCCATGTTAGCCAGCACTGGGATGCCATGACAGCGATTCCACTTTTTCATTTTCCCACGGAAATTTTAAAATTTTAAATAGAAACCACTTCAAAGTTTTCAAAGAGTTAGTATTATGTTTGAAAAAAAAATGTTCATTAGGGAAAAGTATTTTTCTATAGTAGTTTAACATATAAAACAACTTTTTTTATTATTCAAAAGCAACGAAAAACAATTATTTAAATTAATCAAGAACTTGACATAGATACTGACCACAACATATCTTTTTGTGAAACTCAATTAGAGAATATGTAGAAAATGTAAAAACCTCCGTTATAGTATTTAAATTTTTTTTTTTTTTTCAAAAACCAAACATTCAGTAGATTTAGAGAGAAACTCGCTTCTTACCTGCAACACGAAGCCTTTTAGTTTGAAACTCTGTTGCAAAGAGAGGCCCCTCCCCTGAGACTTGACATTTATAATTTCCAGCAGATGTCCAGGAAATGTTCCGTAATGCTACCTGGGACTCATTGGTTCGTCTAATCTGTAACGAAAAATAAAACAAAACACATTGAACAGTGGTAAAAACATCCTCTTAATGGAAAGGACTTTATGGAAAGTGTGGACATGAATAATATAGAAGGAATTTTTCTCTCCTTTGATTGGTTTAAAATTGTCACCCATTGATTTTTCCCAATTCCGGGCATATTTAATATACAAAATTCAAACACTTCACCAAATTTGAAAATTAAAAAACAAATGTTTGTTTCCTTAATCGGTCTCATTTTATAAATTCAGTATAGAAGGATTCTATATTTGAATTATTGATGACATTATGCAAGTGTTTTAAAATTGTGCTCATACGTACAATTAAGTCATCTGAAGTTAAATCTGTTGGATAAATCATATTTGTACAATCCATCAATCAAGAATGGGGAGAAAGGGAGTCGATAGATTGTTATTAAAAAAATCGCTAAAAAGAATAAAAGATTATATTCCGGTCTAAGATCACAACTTGTACCGAAATATCCGTACAAATCGGTCTACAAAAAATTACTTAAGACAGAACCCAAAAAAACAAAAAAAAATCTCGGTCTTGGACCGAGTCTCAACACTAATAGAAATATTGATTTAAGTGATAATATCTACTATAATATAATACTATAGTTGTACTTGGGATTACCCGTATTTTATATTTCATTAATGATTTAAATAACTCCAGAATTTAGTAAAATTTGTCGATAGACAACATTAAAAGCTCTTTCATCTCTTTGGTTATTATAATTTGAATAATTAGAAATATGTTCCTCCTTTAAGCATAATGAAGATAGATACTAAGACTAACTTGCTAATCCTTTTCATAATTTCTTTTTTTTTTAAATTATATTCAATATACGTTCTCCATTTTTCCCTTTGTACAATAATTCGTTTTTGGATTTTTTATTTTTTTGGTGCATTTTGAATCAAAATCTCATACCTTAAAAAAACTTTAAGACACGGGGAAGCAATTTTGTTTTAATTACAATAGCCAAAGTGATGGAAGAA
Source organism: Lepeophtheirus salmonis (assembly GCF_016086655.4). Taxonomy (NCBI): domain Eukaryota; kingdom Metazoa; phylum Arthropoda; class Copepoda; order Siphonostomatoida; family Caligidae; genus Lepeophtheirus; species Lepeophtheirus salmonis. The sequence goes on along the minus strand of NC_052132.2, from coordinate 37,629,281 downwards.
TTATTCAAATGTTGTCTATCGACAAGTTTTTATTAAATTATGGATTTAAATAATGCATTAATAAAATAATTCGAAATAAAATATATAATACGGTTACGTCCTAGTATTTGATAATAATAATAATATATATTATATAACTTAACATGGACGATCAACTTTTCCCTTTATATTCTATTCAGCAAGTCATTAGCTCTTTATTTTTATCATGCAAGAAGGGGAACATTTCACTCTATTGTATAATTTTTTTTAAATTTCACACTGACGTCCACTCTTAGCCATGTGTCCTTTACGTTTGTGTAACTTACATCAACATCAATCCCAGAGACATTATAGAACCGCTTTGGATTTTCACGTAGTCGTGGAGTGTAACTATAGAACTCAATATTGTCTTTATACCATTTTATACTAATAAAAGAAACAAAAAAATAGATTAGTAAATAAAACAATGGTTTTAAAATTTGTTAAGCTCTTATAGGTAAATGAATTAAATTACATAAGAGAAGTCTTAACTACCATAGTATCACGAAAACTTTCCTTCAAATAAAAAAAAACATGCAAAAAATCAGTTGGTAGTTGGCCAATTCTTCCCAACTAAAGATTTTTATTCCTTAATTATTAGGATTTATTCACAGCTTAACAAGAGTAAATTCAAATTCAACCAATGAACGTTCATAACACTGATTAAGAGGAAAGAAGTAGGATCATTCACACCTGACATTAAAATACATTGTAAAATTTTGTGTTAGTGTGGTAACGTTGTGAGGAATGGAGGTACATATTTGCACTCTACAGCGTAACGCTTTGACATTTCCCTCTTTCATTTTTAACATTTTTTGTGTGTGTCTTGAAAGATTTTATTACCCAAATAAGTATTGGCAAATCTAAATGAGTAATTATTCAAATTTTGAGGCTCGATAAATCCTATATCCGAATATTCACTTAACGTGAGCTACTCCCCCAAAAAAAAAAAAGTCTAGGAGCTCCCCACTGATGAAAAGGTCATTGCTTTAAAGGTTTGAACAATTTTATGACATCATTTTAAATCATATGTGTTTATTAAGAATAGCAAAATCCCAAGAATTTTTTATTGAGTATGTATATTATTGTTTGCATATTTTAATAAAATATTAGATGCCATATTTTAGATATTTAAAAAACCCAGTCATTATCATAAAAGATCTGTTAAACACATTGAGTAATATACTTATATAAAAAAATAGACTTAACAGTGATTTAGACTCTTAAAAAATGTAGACTGTGTATTTTTGAAATTTCTTTCCCATTTTGCAAAAATATGCGTTATTGTATTTTACTTGATTTGAGGAATTGATAGTCTATCTTTGAATATTTTATAATAATTAATTTGTCGTTGATACAATATTTTAATGTTTGTTTTGTGCTAAACGTTTTTTTCTCTCTATTTATTTAAATGATTATATTATAATTTTTTTTTGTATGTATTGTATATAAATTATTATAATCTATTCTCGTCCAATTGTTGCTTGATAGATTTGCATACACATCAATTTGTTTTATTCAATATGATAAACAGAGCCTTAATTAATTTCAATACATGAGTAGGCTGTCTACATAAAAGAAAGCTAGAAAGATGTATTTGAAATGGAGTATGGATTACATATTTTGTATTTTTGGATGAATTATCGACGATTGCAATCAACAAACTATATTTATGAACTAATTGGAAGCCCAAAAAATTGCACCTATAGTAACTAAAAATAGATTATCCTAATAAATTAATGATAAATTGACAGATTTTATTTGAAAGATCATATTGGGCCCAATATAAGTCTCCTAAATCAAATAAAAGTTCTAAAATATAGCTAAAAATTTTTCATTAAATTAACTCATTGCATAAATTTGAAAAAAAGTCTTTAATTGCTTTAAATATGCCAAAGAAGAATTAGTCCTTTTGTTTCTATAATGAAGAAAAAATATATTGGGATATTCTTCATTTCTTTATTTTTGTTTGAAATTATTTTGTTGTGCACGGACCACATATTTATAAAAAAACTGAGGTGAAAACAAGAAATTAATGTGGAATTGTTTTTACTAAAATTAAGATGACTTCAATTTTCTATTTTTCGTAAAGTGTTCTACAATTTCTATTCCAAAAATATATAATTTAATAATAACTAAACTCTTGTAATTAGTACTACTAAATATAATGGGGGCACTTTTTAGATAAGAAAATAAAAACAAGAGTTTAATTATATCTTTGTTGAGTAGGATAATATTCCTTCTTTGTCCTATTAGAGGTGCTATTCCACTTTTTCTGATATATTAATTTTTATTCAAAGTATTCATTATAAATTTTGACCAAAACATATCTTCTTTTATGAAAAATAAATAGAAAAGAAAAGTCCGTTTTTGACCTCCCCCCTTAGTATACACCATTTCTACTTTCATCTCACAAATGGATTGATTGTTCTTCTTATCAGTGTTCTAAAAAATGATTGATTGAATTATAATCCGTTGATTCTAATTCAACCAATCAATGTTCAAGACATAGGCTAGAAGGATACGCATCACCAACATACAACAATATTTTGTAAATTTTATATGTTAATACCTAGTGCAATAGTGGTTATTCTTATTATGAAATTTAGAAATCAGGAAAATTGACGGGCTACCAATTCATGTAAGGTTTTTTTTGGAAAAAAATTAAGTGATATAATAAAATAACGTTCTGTTGAACTTTAATTAATTGAATTCGAATGATAAGGAGAGGTGAAATCAAATCCAGAGTTGTCAAACAATTAAATGTCATTACTCTAAAAATAATAATAATAAATGAAAGAATGTTTAGAAGTACAGCAGATTAGCTTTCAGGGTGTTTAATTAAATTATCTATGAGTATCTATGAGATGAAGGAAATAAACAGAAATCATACTCTGTATCTTGCAAGCACATAGGTAGTAATTTGCTCTAATTTCTAATTCTCAATTCTACTCTTAATCAAAAGAACTTACAATTCGAGGGCTGAGAGTCAAATTCTCGTAAGTCAAAAATTACAAATATTAGTATTATTACTTATATGTCATCATAGAAGTTTAATATTGAATGTTAACATTTAAAAAAAAACAAAGGAATTGAGACTGTTGAAGATTTTTCAGATCCATTTGATTATACAACACCATTATTCATAATGAAAAAATGTAGTTTCCAGGCTTAATTACGTTTGAGTTTCGATCATTTTACTCTCAATCTTCAAATTATAACTCTTTCACAAATCCTCAGTGCTTCGTGTTCCACACAGTAGGGATTATACGGGTACATTGTATAAGTTTGCCAGCTCTTTTTGTTTCTATCTCGAAATTGAAGACATCGACACTGGATAGTCGAAATTCAAACATTGCAACCTTCTAATTAGTGTTTTGTCAGTCCTTATTTAGGACTGAAGGCTGCAGTTCCGTCCTTTCCAGTCCTGTATAACATTCATAAAAACATAGAAAGTTCTGTTCTTGATGACGTCACACAACTTTATTTCTTCTTGTTTTAATCAGGCCAGTCCAGAGGACAGACAGTCTTAAGGAACGATCCCAATGACTGATAGGACTGGTCTGAACACTGGATTGGACCAAATAAATGCAGACTGACACAGTACTACGTTTAATAACGAGGAAATAACTTTGAAAAGTGGAGAATGTTTTATTAGAGTAGGAGGGAAGTATTCGCGACTTTTTTGATGTTTTTTTTTGAATGACAATAAAATTTTTGAAGGATAATGAGAGTAAATGGAAGGGGTCATTATGTAGAGGGGGTTGTGAGTTTATCCGTGGTCTGAGAAATGAGGCTGGAAGAGATCACATCTCATTCAGTAAAGCACCACGACTTTTTCTTCTTGTATCTACCATGAACCATTACAGTATAATTACAGAATCAACTTAATAAGTATGATGACGGAGCGTAATTCTATGTCATCAAATCCATTAAGCCCTGAAACATAAATTTACTATAAATATACACTACAAACTCCAATGATTGTCTAAACCTACGTGGAAACTTATTAGGGTAATTGTATTCGATTGACTTGAGATCCTTCTTCTCCTACTCAAAACAAATAGATGATATCCAATAAGTGGGAATCAATAAGATAAGGACTAAATATCAACTGATTTGTGGTATTTTTACTTTCCGATTTCGAAGAAAAGGCTGAGATTAGAGAGCTATGCTTTGTCTATTGATAAAAGTATGTATCATTTAGGGACATCTGATGTTACTAAATAGATAGATAATATTTATGTATAAGGTACCCAAGAACTTCACCATAACTTTTTTATCTCCTCTTTTCAACTTTTTCTTTTAATCTAAATCTTTCAGACATGTTGTTCCTCACTTTTACAACTTGGAAAAAACTTTTCATACATCTATATACAAATAAGTACCCGTGTGCATATCAATAAATGTTTCATAATGAAGGACTTTGATTCTAATTGAACAATCATCTCGCATCCTGACAATGATGTTAGTACTAAAATGCATGAGTACATTGATATGGCCTGATTACATACATTGGTCTCGTTAACGTGTTTTTATGGACTATTAAGTCGAGGAAATTAGAATTGTAAGGATGATGTTACATTGGATGATTAAGGGAAAAAGATCTTTTATGTATAGTATCAAGAGTATATTTTATTTATCCCCTAGTTGTTATTGTAGTGTGTATACAAATCACACAGGATTTACAACAAAGGATATTTTTTTGTTACTTCCGTATTTATGGTTTAATCAGAATAGGTCGTATCCAGGGCCGGTTTTAGCGTGAGCAAAGCCTGGTAGCAATTGGTGCATTTAAATCTGAACACTTTGAATTTTAATCTTTAACAAGATAAATATAATTTATTAATTAACATTAGCATTTCAACTAAATTAATACTATAAATAGTTGTGTGTCTGAGCTCTATAAATCAGATGGTGGCAGAAAGCTTGGTACCCACTGTGGATGTAGTCCTCTGACATTGCGTCCCAGTGCTTTGAGGGCCTCAATGTTTGGATGACGGACACTACAGGTCAAAATTTGTAGCTGAGAGGTTGGCATCAGGGATGTAGTGGGGTCAAAAATCTCAAAAAAAGTTCAAAGGACTTATCCAAAAGAGTATTACAGAGAATAAGATGGGATGTAAAAAGTGGCCACTCCAACCTCACAAGGCTCCTCCCCCCCACTTTTTGACTTTCTGGACAATCTGGTGTGAAACCCCGATATCTCTTGTAGTGCCCCTAACGGTGATATTAGAGACGCCTAACTGCCTGGAGTACACAAATGGAAATTCTTTGATCACGTTCGTCATTTTCTCACCGTGTACGTAACCTAGATAGCTTAGGTTTCTTTTGTTTTGTAAATGATTATTTATTCCTTAATAGCTCAAAATATTAGCTAATTTCAATCACTCAACGTTAATTAATTATTGAACTAGTAAGTGTTCATATTTTAATGGACCACCTGGTATAGAAATTTGGGGTTTTTTCGTTTTTATATGATTAAATTTTTCAAAAAAAATAATTTTTCTTTTTTAGAAATTAAAATTACTCTTTCTTCTTTTGTAGAACATTTTCCAAGTGCCTTTTTTTCCTAATATTTATCAAATTAAGCTTTTAACCAAGAAATATTTTGTTTTATCTTCAGAAAGATCTTTTTTTTTTTTTTTTTTTTTCAAAGGATCCATATTTCAAAAGTTTTTGTGGAAATCTTTATTTCATTTTATTTTCTATATTTAATGGTCTTTCAATAAAGATTCTTTCTTATTGTATAAATATGCCCTTCCCCATAAAATGTACCCTGGTCAAATCTCAATAAATTATTTTAAAGTGGGAGTCGGAGGGTCTAAAACTTTGAAAAGGCAGATTACATTTTTGAAGGGGCGTATATTTATGTTTATAATATCTAACATACATTTTTTACTGCTGACCTTGAAAATAGGGCACATAACCTATTATCATTATTAATATGAAGAGTTGTAAATTCTAAGTAATTTTGGTATGTAAAGAAACTAATTCAATGGACAAGGTAACCCTCACAAATGAACGAATGTTTAGAAGGAGAGGGGCTACAGGAAGGAAATAAACACCAATTCTATTCCGTACCTATTCCAATGTAGATATTCAATTCTGCTCTGAGTCCTACAAGGACTAACACAGAGACCTCCTCGAAAAAACCCTCAATTACTCTCTATCTTTCATGAGAACATGTATTTTATACTTAGATGTTATCGCTCCAAGAATAAGAATAACAGCTTTGAAGAATAAAATAAAATACACTGTCTAGCTCGTCAACTACAAAAATATTCACTCGTGATAATGCTTATAATTTACAACTCTAGCATTGCCATCTCTAGCTTACTATTCAAACGGCCCTCACTCAATAAGAATAATTTAACTTGTGGAAGATATTATTTATAAGTTCTTACTTTACAAATAATTGAATTAAGCCCACTCATCTCATTAAAGATCGATCAGTAAGTATGCAGTAAACATCTCCTAATTAATGTAAAATAGTATTAAGTATTAATAGTAGGCTCTGGGATTATTTCAACACAACAACGTTTTCTGAAGAAGACAGAACATAAATCTATTTCCCTTCTGTGTTTGTAATTGAAAATTGCATGGTTTCAATATCAACTAAAATAATACTTTTGAAAATGGTTTGTTGAGTGGAAGCCGAGCCAAGTAAGTTTTTTATTTTCCTCAAATATTAAAAAGCCTGTGCCAAATACCAATAGCTATTTTATGCTTTTATTTATTTCAACCAGCGGCGATAAACAAAGCCTATGAAAATGCACTTATATTTAGTATTTGTAAAATATAAAAAGTATCATTCTGAATAGAAGTCATGCATTTAAAATTCAAATATTAAAATTGCCAAAATAACGTGACAGTGCAAAGAAAAAAACCCAACAATGATCCACAAATGTAAATAATCTATTTCTATATATATACGTGTCAAAAACAAAAAAAGAAGTAATTAAAAATCGATCAAGGTCGCCCTCACTTTCTTGACGAAAGCAAAAAAGTATTGTATTTAGACTAGTCGATCTGTAATCAAAACTATGCTTCAAAATGTCAATCCTAGGTCTTGTGAGCAGAGAGTCTCGTTTTATATAATTATCTTTTTATAATTAAAATTTACAGAATCAGAATACAGAATTATCAAAAAAATTAAATTACTTCTTCTAAAATAGTTATTTTTTACAAAATGCTAAATTTTAAAGAATAAACATTTTTTTAAAGTATTCATTAAGAATTTTCTATAAAATTGAATTTTTCTTTACATTTTTTTTCAATGTTAGAAAATGACAGAGCGCTCCAAACGACGTTTAACCTTTTTATCTGTCAGACACAACCTAACAATGCCAAGGTGGTGGATATTGGTACCAACATATAGTAAAATAAATTTGAGAACTGAATTCAAAATTAGTAGATAACAGTTTCTTTTTTTATCAGAGTAGTATGTATTAGGGATGGAACTGTACAATATTGAACAGTACTACCATCACGTTACGGAATGGATGATTCTACAATACAATACGGCATTCTTTATAAATTATTTATTTATTCATAGAAGTTATACTCTATCCTTTAGATTAATACTTGATTACTATTTTCAAAATCTTGCATTTATTTAGTTATTATGTATTTGATATCATTTCTTCTATTTTTTATATAAAATGAATTACTTTATTTTTATGACCATCAATTACATAGTTAATTTATAAGCTTGTACTAGACTGTCTCGTTTTTAGATAAATTTCGGTTTATCAGTTAAAGATATAATGCACCTTACCAAATCATTGAACAAATCTTAGACCCATTAAATTAATAAGATTAATTACCATACTTTAAACTGATAAACCGAATGTCAAATAATTTTTTTTTTTCGACAAATACACCATACTTTGGACAAATACGACTAAAAATGAAAAACTTCGACTCAAAAATCCTTTTTTTTTTCAAATTAAAATGGCTTGTATCACTCCCCAAATGGCTTCAGAGGTCTCCATCTTTTGTAAAGCAACTGTACCCAGCTGAAAATACTTGTACGAAAAAAATAATATTAACACGAAAAGAGGGGAGTTTATATGTCATATTCCGTACCGCGAAATGTGAGTGCTGAGCTTCGGCACGTACTGCATCTTGAATTTTGCAGACTGCTCCAGTCTTAATATGCTTGTAATGTATGAATCAATATCTAGATACTTATTGGTTTGATGTTTACGTTTATACTTTTGTCTTGAGGCTATAGTAGAAGACAAATAGCTAAACAGATTTGAAGCTATCAAAATTATAATATCAGTTCAATTCCTCCTTAAGTAATGTTTATATTGAAAATAGGATTAACTACTTTATTGTAACTTAATTGCCTTTTATTTGAACTACCATTTAGTTTGTAATATGTGTACATGCGCATGACAATGTCCCACAAAAAAAAATTAACTCAACTACGCAAACTTTAATTTTTTCATTTCACTGCTAGAAAAAGGGTATCAACTTGAGTTTAAACGTTAACTATGATTTGACATAGAGGGGGGAGGGGAGGGGGAGATGGTTTTTCATACTTAAATGCAAATTATAGAAAAAGTATTTATGATAAGTGTTATTTTATTTATTAATGTTTTATTAAATACATTTAAATTTGTTGTATTAAAATTTATTACCCGGATCATCATTTTCAAGTAATTAAAAAAAAGCCTGCAAGACTCCTTCATAGTATCAAAAATATTTATTTTATTCATTTTGAGGGTATTTCAAACATATTTCAATTTTTATAACTGCTCGAATATTGGAACATTTTAATAATTTAATCAAATCATAAATAAATTAAATCAAGTCAACCCGGGACACTACATATATTTTTAATACTTTAAGGGAGTCATGCACAGTTGAATTTCTTGACGTTTAGTTCAATTACTCGGATATTAATCAGATTAGACGTACCTATGGACATTTTTGACTAAAGGGCTTATCAATTAAATAAAATTTATGAAGAGTACTTTTTCCATAATTTGCATGAAAGAATGAAATGTTCCGATCTTCCATACACTCATGTCTTCGTGAAAGTGTAATCTCAACTCGGCATCTATTATCCTTGTTCTAGATAGAGAGAAAATCATAATTGTATAGTGGATATGAAAAAAAAAAAAAATAGATGGGATTTATTTTAGATTTTGAAGAAAAAAAACTATTTTATATGCCTTGGGATATTTTAACATGCATGCTTGAAAATATAGATTCAAATCCTCTCAAAAATAAAATTCTAAGATCAAACTATGGATTGCTAAGCTGATAAATGTCACATATAGTACAAAATCAAAATGTATAATTTATCCATCAAACAATCAGTTTCTTTTTTTTTTTTTTTTGCTGACAGATTAAACTCATACTTTCAATGTAGTTTAATAGGGTTCATTTCGTTTACTTGGTTGTTCATTAAATAGGATCTGCGCCATCTTGAATGTTTTGTTATTTTGTGTATGAAAAATAAAAAGTTTTTAATCTAATTCATTTGGAATTCAGTCCTATTGTGGGAGTATCAAAGGATACACAAGAACGTGTTAATAAACTTTGATCTCTTTTTTCGATTATTTTTTACCATCTGTACACTTCCATTGTTATCATCCAACTTTTTCATCTTTTTTTCACCCACACAACTTCACATAGTAATGATGATATTTTGAACTTTGTAGACAAAGTAAATAATAGAACAAAAGTTATCCCACAAATAAAAATAAAAGTATTTATTGGTCAGCTGTCAATTTTAATTTGTGTTCTGAAACTTGATTGGTCTAACTCGAATTAGCTCTATGTTAAGTTGTAAAAACTACATACTAGAAAAAGGGAAAAATTCCTTATATTGCAAGTTCAAGTTGCATCTCAAGTTCAGGAGCATATTTTCGTCAAGTCTAGTTAAAAATCCTCTGAAATGTTAAGATACTTAAAATAATACTTTGTATCCAGGAAAAAAGTTGACATTACTTTCGAATCCAATTTGAATTGCTAGTCTCGGTTCCACCTTTTTTATTTACTATTAACAAACGAATAATTCTAAAGTTGGGAAGAATCAACTAACAATCAACTGATTTAAATACCATTTTTTAATTTCTCTGTTTGGAGGAAAGGTTGAAAGTTGTAATAAAGATTGTTATGTGCTTTATTAACTCCTGATGAACCATTATCCCACTATTAATATAAAAAGTTAGAGATTAATTTTTGTTAACTATCAACTTTTACTTCTTGTGTCTTGTATTAGTGTTCTGAACGTTGATTGGTTAAACTGGAAATAGTACTTGTTAATGTGTGAACAATTCCTAATATTAAATAAAGAAATAGGAAACATTGGTTTTAGTACTTTTTTATGATGATTTTATAGAGGAAAGGTTACGTGATATAATACCATATTGAACCCCAACTATGTACTACTCAATATCGAATAGTTCAATAGGTGGGGATCCTGTGAGTACTAGACAAATTATAAACTGATTTTGGACCTTTTCTTTTATAATCTAATAGAAAATGTTGAAAGATGTGAATAAAAAGATGCATTTTGTCTATTGATAAAAATATTGCCTTTTGTTTAAATAACTTTCAAGTGCAAGTTAAATCTCGAGCCTTAATATATTTATACCTACTCTGATACTTTAATATTTTAAGTAATAAATAAAAAATACCATTTTGCTATCAGGAACGTCCACAGGATTATATTTTTAAGGAGGGAAGGGCTTGGTTTTGGATTTTTTTTTTGAAAAAAATTTGAAAAATTAATTTGCAAGTAAAATCTTAAAAAAATCTACAACTATATACATAAATTTATATTTTTTGGAGATAAATTTCCAAAGTCCACAGCTGTTTAGAAAAAATGCATTTTTTTGCATACAAAATTTAAAAAGGTAAATTTTTGGTAAAAAAATTAAATTTCTATATATTTTTTTTAAATTGAAAAATTTGTTCGAAAAAAATTTTAAAATTAAATTAAATTTCAAAGGTTATATTTTCTTGTATAAAGTAAAAATTCCTTAATTTGGAGGGGGGGGCTATTTATTCAAAACTTAGAATAGTAATAATTAGATTTATACCCCTAATAAATAAGAATCGAATTCGCAAATTAATTTTTTTTCTCGATACCAATTCTTATTCCGGAAAAAAAAACGATTCTCCGATTTCGGAGGCTGATTAATCGTCCCATCACTAAAGTTTAATAATTTGAGTCCCATTTTTTTAATAAGAGGTTGAGAGATGTTCATAGTTAAGATTGTTGTCTGCCTTATTTATGCTCTGACCCTTTCCTCTACTAACATACAAATTAACAGAGTACTTTTTGTTTGCTTTGCCAATCTTTTACAGTGATTGTCTTATTTTTATTCATTATCGTTTTTGAAGAGGAAAGGTTGCTAGATACAACAAAGATAACGAAGGAGAAAACTAACCAAATAATAAGAAAAATCCCAGGTTTTTAGAATACAATATATAAAAGTACAATATCATATCATATAAAAATGTTCTTATCAATTAATGTCTTGTTCTCCTCCTATAAAAAATACCTACATATTTTACTCATTCGTTTCCCTTCCTTCCAAATACAAAAAATAAGTCTATTCTATTTTACAGAAAAAAATATATACAGGTATTATATATATAATATTTTGAAGAGCTATTCTTGCATAAAAAATTTACCTTAATTGATCAAAGAAAATAATATATAAGAGAAAATATAAAATTGTAATATAAATACAAATTTATATTCTGGAGATATATTGTGTAACCTAAAACTCGAACAATATATATGGTGAATCCATAAAATTTGGGCGATTTTAAGTAACTTTAGATTTATGAGCTGTAATTTCCCTCCGGCTAAAACTTAGATTTAATGTTGTTATTTAAGCTTTAGAGCACAAAAATGAACATTACTACTACCATCCACAGACATAGGTTTGGACTTAAGTGCCTTCACAAACTTAATAAAATTTTCTGTCTCACATTTACAAAGTTTCCATCTCTACTGATGCTTAGATTCTCATATGCAATGATGAAAATCTACATTAGAATGGGCAATTAAAAAAGGCAAACACAAAAATCAACATGGCCACCCTAAAAGTGTTTTACAGGAGAGAAAGAATAAAGCTCATGAAGTTCCATTCGATCAGTTCTCTTTGACAAGAGAAGAAGGAGAAAAGTATAGTAACAAGGACATCCCCCATTTACCCAATGTCGATCCCCAATTCTACTCTACGTCCAACTAGGACTTACAATTATAAATCGGCAACAAATCCTCAGAGTTACGTTCTATCCTTTATGAGCAGACACAAATGTTCAAACAGGTTTTGAATATAATTCTATAAAGGAATAATGAGTAAATTAAACTAATGTAAAATTATTTTTAAAATTTCAAAAATGTTTTGATTGCTTCTGTATCTTGTTCCAAATACGAGAATTTTCTTCATTTTTCAAGCTAAAAAAAGTGAAGCTAATCTTTGGATCATTATAAATTATTTAAAGTAATGAGGAAGATAATAGTTGATATTATTAAAAAGTATCCCATCTTGTATTTCTTTTAAACCCTATTTAAAAAAAAAAAAAAAATGCATCGTCAAGGTTTTTGTTCGATTGTATATTTCTTACCATTAGCGATTAATGTAAGGTATGGTACCTCACTTTTTACTGTCATTTATTGTCAAAGAAAGAAACACTTTTGTTCCATCCTTTAATTTCTTAAAATATTGGCAAATTATATAGTCTGCTTTGCAACGCTGATAATAATGAATATACAGTTGCCAAAAATGCCATGTCTGGACTTTTTATTTGATTTTGTCCAATGAACCAAAAAGTTTATTTCAAAAAAGAATTCACGGATTAATTGATTATTAGTTTTTTTTAAAATAAATGTCCTACATCAACTCCTATTGGTTATGTCCGAATTCGAGCCAAGAAATTATTAAATTACTTCTCATCATCTCATACATGAACTAAAAAGCCATACATACATATTTTCCGGGGTTTCCCATTCTCTGCTGAATGTTTTTTTTAGCAAAATCCTATTTTTTGGGATCTCATAAAATTTTAGGATGAGATAGTAAGCAACAAATAGAGTGAAATTAAAAAAAAAATTATATATTTCAACAAAACAAAAAATAATTTTTTAATTAGTCTAGAAAGGTCTATACAATTATTAGATCATTTTCACATTAGAATGTGTAATTAATAGGTTAGATATATGTGTTTCTTTTGGGATTATATTTTGCCGATCTACTTAGCCCTTCATTTGTATTTGCTCATAAATGGTTTAAAACTTTATCCAAAAAAAACCTTTTAATTTTCATTCATCTATTTATTTAATGAAATACGAAAAGAAAGTTTTTGTTACAAGTAGGAAATAATAATCTATTGAACAGGCTAAAAACAGGTGAAATCCCATAAAATTAGCATTTTGCATGTGAAACTCAATGTTAAAAAATATGACACTTTGAAAATGATCAAATTCTACTCCAAAATTACTAAAACTGTTATATTAATAATAAATAAATATTAAACATAACGTCTTATCTTATTCAATTTGTAAATAAGTCATAATTACCTGTATAACCCGTCGTACTCAAGATCGTATATACAGACAAGTTGCGCTGTGCTGCCATGACGAATGTAGGATGGAATGAGTATATCCAAAATGATGATAGTTTCTCCTAATTAAATAAATATTTGCGTTTATGAGGACAATTCAATTTTTGCAGTATTATATATATATATTTTTTTTTTTTTTGGGGGGGGGGGGCAGGGTTTTTGAAATTAAAAAAAAAAAAAATCTTTAATATGATTTTTTTAACAAAGTTCATAGCCGTTCAGAGAAAATTAATTTTTTGCTAAAAAAATTTCGAAAATTCAATTTTAGAATTTTACATTTCTTGGTAAAAATTTCAAAAGTTCAATTTTATAATTTTACGTTTTTCTTAAATTAATAGCTATTTATAAAAATTAGAATTTTTTGGAAAAAATTTGAAAAATTAAATTTAGAATATTAAATTTTTAGGAAAAAAATTTCAAAAATTTAAAGTTATTTGCAATAAATTTCAAATATTATATTTTTTACTATAATGCATAATTTGGCCGAATGACGGGAAAAAATTTAATTGTTCCTCCAGCCAACCTTGCAGATGACCCTGTTGTTTGATGTTCATATTATCTAGGCAGAGGCACAGTACCAAAACTATAAAACATGTGACCATCTGCCCTTCAAATTTAGTTCACTGTAAGAGTACTTTTTCCCCTGCGAGTAAAAATGATATAGTAGTTCGCTCATCTGTGGTATACATTGTTGAACTGGTCTAACATAGGACTCCCATGAATCATTTATTAATTATGTCCTTTCAGCTGTTCAACATAAACTCTTTCAGGATACCTGACAGCTGAAGTTTAAAGTAGGAAGTGTGTAGCTAGAACTTATTATTATACGTTCTAGCTATCATGTATTATTTTTCTTTGTTTTTATATTATTCAATACTAGCTATGAGTGAAGAATACCTGTAAAGATAGTTAAGACTGTAGACTTAAATCGTAAACAAGATTAGAACGATAAAAATAAAGACAATCTAAAACTAGCGGTAGGTCAGAATCAAGATACTTGCAGAGGAAAAAGATATCTTGTAGAAAAGGAAATCTACTTCAGCTAACAGACATCTTTTCTCAGTTTGTTTTATAGGTTTTGTCAGAACCAAATTTTGATGTTCTCCAAAAAGAGAACCCAATGGCTCCTTGGTCCCCATGTTCTGGTACCTTACTATCTATGTAAAGCTAGTACATACCTGGTTGATCAATTTGTAGCATAAAAAATGCAAAAATTATGTGAAATGATGATAGCATGACGTTTTCCTCATTATTAGTGTCCAATGCCTTTATTCAATTATGGCGTTCCTGAAAAGTAATTTTTGAATAATTATAAATTGTGATAAGGTGATTAATTTGGAACATAATTCATAACTGTTATTTGTAATTGAATGCTTGGTCTGGAAAAAGAAAAAAAAGACAAAGAAGGGGAATAACATTTTCAATATGAGTGACATAATATATTGCTTATGTATGTATATCTCTAAATATACTCCTTTCTTCTAAATAACAACCCCTCCCTTTTGTATCTTACAGTAAGCCCCAATACCTCATGCATATCGATAGTTAAAACTAGAGGACTTGAACTTTTCTGGCTCGAACCCATTTTACACAAAATTTAAATGCATTTATATTTTATTTAAAAGTATCCCATTCCTTCTATACCTGCTCACTAATAACTTTGAAACTTAAATAGGTAGGCATGAATTAGTGATGCACGGATTACCTACGGGTAAGGTCGGGCTTTGTATTGTCAACCCAAGAATTTCAAAAAAAGTCAGCTCGTTCATCACTTAGTAGTTAAGTTCTTAAATCCTCTTAATTTCTTACTACTTTACAAAAGGGTCTTCGTTCCAGGGCTCTCAAGTCTTACAGAATAAGCTAAATCTCATGCCTTTATGCTACACAACGTATTTTTTAAACGAAGAAGAGGTTGCCTTTGATGTTGGTAGACTTTGTAAACTAAACTTTTAGTTAAATTTATAGACCCTACCCATTAGATTTATCGTTGTTTGGGGATTTGCGGAATATGATTTCATAGTTATACTTTGCCTCTTTGCCGATACTCCAGCAAAAATAGATCAAAAGATACAACAACAAACGGTACCAATAATTGGGAAGGCTCTATAGGGCAATGGAGAGTAGTTCTACTTTGCCCATTGCCTCACCAAAAATCGACCTATTCAATTAATATGTTTACGATACGATTACAGGACAAGAAAAGATGTATAACATGTTTCATCAAATTTTTTCTACAGAAGTCAAATTAGATAAATGTTGCCGTCGGGTCAAATTACAAAATTTCTAATACTGAATCCGTGGGCTTCAAAAAAGACAACCCGTAGATCACAAGTATGAACGTATAGTTTAATTTGCTTCAGAAAACTTAGCTTTAGACATAAATTAAGATTGAGTGTTTAACCATGAATATATATCTCTTTAAACACAAAGCCATTGTTATCCACTCAATTTTTTTAAATATAACAATTGTGAAAAGACGCCCATTCAATTACTAACATAAATATCCTGATAAAATATAACAAGGCATTATGATTTATGGACAGAATTATAATCTGTATATATTTATTTTTTTATTGTCAAGATTTATTTATTTTGAAACATGTAGATGCATTTTTGATTTACATCTTGGGACTTGATGTAGTACAATAGAAGGTAGCTACATAGTGTTGAGTTTCGGTCTTGATCCGGTTTCTGGTCATTTTTTGATTGAAAAAAAAAAAAAAAAAACAATGACGCAATAAGAAAAGAATTTTTTTCTACAAGGAAATTTGGTTCAACACAGTCTTAATTTCGGTCCAGACAAAAAAACAAAACAAAAAAAACTTTCTTGGATCAAGTCTAAGCACGAGGTGTGTTTCATAAAAACACTCTAACGGTAGCGATTCCCAACTTTTTTATCACTGCCGAGTTCCAACCCTTATTTTTTGGGGTTGGTTGTTTGAAGTTTTTTTTTCTTCGAATGTGAAAGATTTTATAGAAAGTACAATTTTTGATGACACTTTTCTCAGAAATTATTTGTTGATGACCTCGTGGACCCCTTTATTACTCACTGTGGAGCCTGGTAGGGAATTACAGCTCTAAGTACAAGCATATCAACAGATAAAATAAATTATTACATCAAATCATGTTAGGCTTGTTTGTTCATCTTTTGTCTAACTTCATTGTTAGAAATGGGATTTATGTGAATGTAAAATGAAATTTTTATTCTTTTCTTTTTAAATTAAATTCTTAGTATTTTTTTAATCAAACAAGGTTGTGTGAATGAATGCAGATATTTTAAATATTTGTCCTTTTGTTTCATTGTCAATTCTTCTCTTTTGTGAAATAGTTTTACAATTGTAAGTCTGCGTAACTACTCAGACACTATTATAAACAAATACCCTCCCGGCACTTGCAAATACATTCCAATACCGCTGCTTCAGAACAATTAGCTTTTGAAAATAAACAGTGTACTCTCCTTTAAGCCATTTCATTAGTTGACTCTTTATGGCTTAAAAGCAGCTGTTATTGTGAATCATGTACTCATTAAAGGTATAATTTTTGTTACTGAATATCAACAAGAACTGTAATTCAATAAATAATTTATAATATCCATATGGAAAGACATATATTCTTTCTGTACAATAATACCAAAATAATAAATTCGCCCTTAATAATTAACAGTTGGCAACAAGAAAAAGGCGGAATGCTTGCTACCATATGTTTTTTTCAATTGTTCCATTTTATTTTTTCTCGAGGTTGCGAGAAAAAAAGGATCAACTTGAAGCTTAAGTAATATAGTTGCTATGAAGAAAGGGAGTTTGCGACTGATAATTTATACTTCGATATTATCATCACAATCAGTCAGTTGTATAATAAAAAAGTATATAGCTATTCACAGTAAACTTGTGGTTTTCAAAGTCAAGAACATATTGTTGATACTTCTTTGAAAAAATAAAAAAACAAAGGCGTTAACATACATAGAACTGCCATATGCCAGTATAGTCATAAAAGAGAAGAAAAATGAATGATCTACAAGTTATCATAGGTGATGTGTTGAGTGATTTAAAATATGTATTGTTCCGATAATTTTAAGGTCGACTTATGTACGCACACTACATCCGCCTGTAATTTGATACTTCACAAATATAGATTCATATATTTCTTGTACAATCATAAACAAGCCATAATAATAAATTTTCATAAAATTATTATTTTTTTCTCTAAGAACATCTGTTATATCAACTTAACCAAAATTACACCCTACACAAGTTCACAGTTTTTTTTTTTCGTGTTTGTAAATAAATAAAATGTTTTTCAAAAACTTATAACTGCTTATGAATATAATAAGTTTAAAGGAGACACTATTCTATTTTTTTTTACAGAAACAAAAGTCAAGGATGAGCTATTTTAGTCAATCTCCTTGTCAATACTAAATGTCATCTTATAGAAACCTGGAACTCGACGCTATTTTGTTCTGGAAGAAGCGTCGAAAAGTGATATAGTGAATTTCCGAGTCAATTGTCACACAAACACAAAGTAAAAGGATTCTACCAAAGCCCTAATTGTATTTTGTTTACAAAAGTAACATGAGGTGGATCGAATTATGAAGTTTTGCAATTTTTGTTTTCTGTACCGAAGCAAAAGTTGACTTTGAGTTAAACTAAATCACTCCTTTTGCATGTTTTAGTATTAATACAGTACAAGTCCAGAACGAAACACTAATTCGTTTCCGTAGAAACTTTGAGAAGCTATATAATTGAGTTCCGGAAATTGTTCATTTTAATGTCTACGTGAAAGATATGACTGAAAATCTAATTTAATTTTGTGATTTCATTGATTTTTTTCGAATTTTCAGGCAAATTAGCTTTCCCACCATTTTGAGTCGAGTACTGAGACAATAAAGTTCCGAAAGTATACTAAGGGTTGTAAATCTTAAGTACTTTTGGTATTTGAAAAAATAAACTACATTGAGTTCAACAAGGACTTACGCGTATACCTCCTCAGAATTCTTCTCTGTCATTCAAGAGTATACACACCCATAGCTACTCAATATTGTTATCTCTTCAAGGATTAAAGAATAATAATAACTAATGATGTAAGTCCTGTAAAATTTTTAACTGGCCTGTTTTTTTTTCGGAATTGGTAATCTGAAGAATAAATTTTATTTTCCTTAGCAGTTGTTATTATTATTTAATTCCTGAGAAGTGAACTTTCCTAAATATATTCAATACTTGATTGTACATTCGCGTGCTCATAAAAGTAAACCTGAGGATTTGGTTGCAGAGTTATAATTGTAAGTACTTGTTGGACTCAGAGTAGAATCGGGGATCGGCATAAGAGTAATTCTTGACAATGTTCTTATTTATTTCCCTCTCCTCTTGTCACAGCAGATTTTGGCTGATTTCTTCTCAAAAAATTCCTCAAATTTTCACGGTTACAATGTTGATTTTCAGGTTTTTTTTAACATACCCATTGTACACAGAACTTTCATCACTGATTACAACAAGTCTAGAAAATAAAACACTATTCAGTTAGCCAAAAACTAAAAACTCGTACACTAAAAAGGGTATAGGATTTACAAACCTAGTTATACTGTATGTATGTAATTTTTGGATATATGACCTTGATATATGAATTGATCTTTCCTTTATATGTATGTATACATACTACATCAATTAACTAATGCAGTTAGATTGAAAAAGCACTTTAAATCTATATACTTTGATTAGAGATAAATGTCATTGAATGAAATAGGAATTTATACACATTGGTATATCGTAAGTAAAAATATGTACAAAAAAACCTATTTTAAAAGTCGATATGAAGGGTGACTTGCTTAGTAAACAAAATGAGATTAATAATCATATTAAATAGAACAACAGCAAATAACAAACATACTCATTCTTTTTCAATAAATATGGTTTTATATGTGTGAATCTCTTCATATCAAGGGTCCATTGATATCTGAACACTTTGAATTTTAAACTTCAACCAAATATAATTATTCATTAATTAAGAATGTAATTGCAACAAAATTAAGCTTATAAATAATCATTAATGTAACCGTCCATAGCGGCGGTTGTAGGCCTTCCCCTCAACATGTACCCCAAAGGTGTAGTTGAGGGGGTAGTATTAGGGTTGTAGGGGGCCAAATGTTTCAAAAAAGATTTCAGAAGGCTCATTCTAAAGAGTCTTACAACGGGGAAGATGGGGTTCCTTCATTGGTGGTGTCAAAAGTGGTCTCTTCACCCTCACAAGGCTCTTTCGAACCACTTTTTTTGATAGATCTCAGGACAGTCTAACGTTACACTATGATATCTCTTACATGGGCCCTCATGGACTTGATGGGATTGCCCTGTGCTGTATTCTTTAACATCAAACCTTTATATTTCAATAAATACGACTAATTCTATGCATTAAATTATTTTGTTTGATCTATACTTTCATTCTGATGCTACTAGAAATCAATATTTCACTTTATAGTCTAATAAAGTAATTTTTCGTTTATATATTAGGTTCTTTTTGTTTAATTTATGCTTTCTTTCATAAATATAAAGTTTGAGTTAGTTACATCAACTTCAAAGTAAATTATGGCTAAAGTAAAACCTGCTACTAGAAGCATTTCGCAAATTCCCTATTCAGGCCAACCTGTTTCTGTGATTACCTTAACAACAATTGGTCAAATTTTGAAATATTTTCATTATATAAAACATGTTTCATGACTCTATAATCAAATACTAGGCAAGGGAATTTGAGATATAAAACACAGGAGAACACATGCATCAATAAATCCAAAGAAGTAAAATACTATTTCAGAGAAGTAACATCCAAGTCTTCATGGGGAAGAACAATTAACTTGTATTCAAAAATGATTTTAAATTACGAGGGATTGAAAGTTTTGCAATTGGAGACTCTTTAAATGAAAAAATATTGACTATCCTTGTAATTGAAAGAGCAACTGGTGAACTACAGGCTAAAACTGCATGTAATCCTATAAACGAGTGGAATATTTAAAAAAAATGTATTCGCTATCTCTTCTGATACACCAATATTAAAGAATGGAGTTCATAAAGAATAATTTCTTCTTATTGAAATAGCTCTAGAAAAACTTCTTATTCATTTCGCCTGTATGGATCATATTGGATAATTAATAATTAAATCCGTTTGTAAGTTTACTATGTAAGAATACAAGTCCAGTATACCCGGTGTTTGTGGAGCTTTCAAAAAATAGGATGAAACAAATAAAGAATCTGTGAAAACTTCCGATATTAAAGAAGATTCAGTTTTGAGCATCACAGGAGGATCAAGCCAAGGAGTTAGATAATTTATTACTTAAGAATAATAATTATCCCAAGATGATGTCAACTTTATGCAAGTAAAACAGTTTTACTGGTTAAGATAGCTTTATTGGGCGATGAAGTTGACAATGATACCAAGCAATCAAGGACTTCAAAGCAGAAAATGTTGAATTACCCGCATTGATAGGACCACAGTCATGGAACGTATTTTTAAATATTGGGTATAGAGCATAGCTGGTAGAAAAATCCAAAAGAAAAAAGGAGTGATTATTCTAATTTTAATGATATGAAAGAAATTATTACAAATCTCCATGTAGATAATGATAGTGCCGAAAGAGAAATTAAATTAATAACTGACAAAATTAAATTAGTCAAAAGTTCAAAAGCTATAATTTTCCAATAATTATAGTCTTTTCAATACCTTATTTATGCAAAACATATAAAACGAATGATTAAATCAAACATAAATAAATAGAGAAAAAGATTAAAATAAAAGAGTAAAAAAATATATAGACAAAAAAAACAACCTTAGATAATCAATAGATCTTGACGTGGGTTTAGGACTTGAAACAAACAATTTGCAAAAATTGGTTTATCCTTATATACTTAAGACCATTTTTGTCCAAAAAATGTAAAAAAACCTATTTTATGTCTCAAATTTCATTGGCTGACGGATGGCTGAATTCTACATGTTTTCATATAAATTTTATGTTGAAAGATAGGTTTAGGTAAGCCTCACAATAGAACAGCACAGGTTGCATGATACAAAAACATTTTGTTTTTTTTTGGGACCCCTAATTTAACAACAGTCATTATAATTATTACCAAGTATGTTATTTGATGCTATAATTTAATTTTAATCTATTGCAATGATTTATTTATTAAGCAGGCTTGGATATTGAGTTGAAAATGAGCACCTTAAGGGGAAAATATTTGAACGACGTTTATTTAGGCGTTGATTTCATCGCTCATTATAATATTGTTCTCCTAATATATTTTTCCTTAGGGCCAGGGATAAAAGCAAGGGGAGAACGACAAACATATTGCCCCAATTTTATTAGTTAAAAAAACTTTTTGTCCCATAGGGGTGCTGAGGGTATTGTTAATTACACAATTAATCTACCAATCCATGTGAATTTTGTAAAAAAAAAAAAAAAATCATACGTCACGAGGATAAATGATGAATTAACGTTATCAGTGTTACCTCAAAATGGATGTCATTTTGGATTTTTTTTTCCCCGTAGAAAAATTAATTTTGACATAAGTGGATCACATGGTTTTCATCTTGTCAAAAAACAGAATGAGCAAATTAATGAAAAAAAAAAAAAATGAACGAATGGGCTGCTGAACGGATGAAATGGTTCAAGCCTGATGTTAAAGAGTATGACAATGCACATTTGAACCAAATACTGAGCTACGTAATACTTATTATTTAAAAATCTGTATTCAAAAGTCAAAAATTATATCATTAATATTAATGATACCTGAAATATTTCAATACTAGCTTGAGTTCACGACATTGCTCGAAATTATTTCTTAAGTTTAAAACACAAAAAATATTTCAACACGTTTGTTACCCACGTTCATTGTGTAGTCAATTTGAAAAATTTCATCCTTTTTATATTTAGGAATAATTAGGTCCAAGTTTAAATTGATCAAGTATTATAAAGATATATAAACCCTTTTAACTAGCAACTCTTGAACGTGTAACTGACCATTATAAAAACATGTTTGATAATCCACACTAACAACTCGAAATGTCAAAACTTGTACCATATTAATGCTCATAGAAAAACTCAACCTCGCAATAAACTGAAGTCTCTTAAAATAAATTTGTGTATTTGAAAGTCACAATGATATATTTGGGATTAAAACATCTTCTTCACAAAGATTGCTGGTAATGATGTTTGCTTCTAACACATTAAATATAATATTTTTTGCAAATTATCTTGTACCAAGTTTGTGATCATTTATATTTTTTAGCAAAATTATTGAAACTCAAACGTTTAATGTGGAGGCATTTCATGGAGCTACAGAAAGTCATACAATATTTTGTTTGGTATCCTAAGTCATTTGTATCCATAAACTCGTCAACATATTCTTATGTTTTTAAGAACTTGTGTATTTGATCCAAATGATTTTCGTTGATTTGATTAAATTCTTGATTCCTTGGTGCTAGAATTATTTTTCATTGTGAACATTTAATGTCTTTGTAGCTTTGAGCAAAAAGAGGGAATAACTATTCTTGAAGTTTTGCTTAACAAGAACAGTTATTTCTGTAATATAATTTCATCATCCCGTTGTGTATATTGTTTTTTAACTGGACATGTTGAGCTCCATCTTACATTAATATTTTTTAGATCAAGTACTCGCTAACACTTAAAAATTAAACGTCGACGAACATCCAAGCTATTTTTTATTAATGCAGAATGAAGAATGATCGTTCTTGACATATATTGGTTTGTCAACAAAGTGAAGGAGAGTGGCGTAGTCTTGCGGTAAAATAATAGATTTCTTTGAATGATAATAATAATTTAACTAAAATTTAAGTGCATCTTACTCACATAGAGGACACTGTGAAAATTGTTCAATGGGTGCACCATGTTTTTAGACAACTGGTTGAACAACAACCTTGCAGATGGTATATTTTTTTAGTTTGCTTATGTTCTATTCTATTATCCTAAATACAAGTAGACTTTAGAAGCTTGATTTCACTTTTTATTTATAACTTGTGTAAAATTTGTCTTCTTGGATATTTGAGCATAAATGTGAATCGTTCATGATGTTTGAATGTATGAGCGGAACAATGGAAACATTCAACGCGGAAAAAATCATTAAACAGCGTGCATTTAGTCGTTTAATTCTTTGTTTCTTTATTATAATTATCTACAGACAACTTTAACACAAAGCTCAAACCAAGTTGCAAAACAATGCCTACGTGATGATACACTTTCAGCATTCATAGTAGACAAAAATTATTATTGTAGCCATCAAAATTTGGATAAAATAACTAACCACAATACCTCAATAAGCTCGCATAAAGGTGAATTCTGCGAAAAAAAGAGCAAATACCTTACGTCAAATAATTAAGTGACTTCATTTGTGATACCTCAAATGGACACGAGTAACCGTTTTTTTTTTGTTAAGTTATCTTAATTTGGGGAAAAAATTAGCATATGGTCCAGCTTTACATAAATAGAAATAAAATACCGAATGAGTGCTTGAACTGATTGTTTAAAGAAATGAACGGGAAAAGTGTGCTAGGGTTTGTTTATACAAGTTGGAACTTTTACATACATCACAACTTATACACAACATATATGTTAATTCAAGAAAATTTAGAAACAGAGTAAATCAGAAATACTATTATTATGAAATATTGCAGAATAAACACTATATATCACCTA
This sequence comes from Lepeophtheirus salmonis, assembly GCF_016086655.4. NCBI lineage: Eukaryota > Metazoa > Arthropoda > Copepoda > Siphonostomatoida > Caligidae > Lepeophtheirus > Lepeophtheirus salmonis. The sequence goes on along the minus strand of NC_052132.2, from coordinate 37,604,971 downwards.
TCGTGTATGTGGGGTGTCTAATAGTGATAAGCTATTGGATACATATTGTACTCAATTTTTGTATCTTCTTTTCATTAGATCTTCGTGGTACACTGGTGCAGGTGAAATAACGACGAATGATTTACCTTTCTCTAAGTATCTTGTGTTATTTTCTTGGATGTATATTAATGCGACCAAACTGTAGGAAAAATAATTTTATTTACTAAAAGTCCCATTGTATTTATATAACTTTTAACATGGTTTTATTTAGGATTAAGATAATTTTTCAGCAGAGAGCACCTCGGCCTATTTATGACTCTTTTTGACATAGCTCACTCGACATGCATCGAAAAGGTCTAGTCGAGGGCGTAGACATCAGGGTTGTAGGGACCAAAAGTGTCTAAAAGAGTTTAAAAGAACTCAACAGACTCATTCCAAAGAGTATTACAACGAAGGAGAATGGTTTCTTTCATTGCTGGTGCCCAAAGTGGCCTCTACAACCTCACAATGCTCTTTCCACCCACTTTTTTGATAGTACTCTGGACAATCTAGTGTGAAATCCTTAGATCTCTTGCACGGGCACTTAATGACTGGACGGGATTGCCTTGGGCTGTTTTCTTTAACTAATTCTGGTTACAATTTGGCCTTTTTACCACAACTCTTATTTCTCTCCAAGGTTTCCGGCTTGCTGTCGGCGTAGACATGCATGCACTCTTGCATGGCCCCTCATGGACTTGAGGATATTTCCTGGGCTGTTTTCTTTCACTCCTTCGGGTCTAGTTTGACCTTTTTCAGAGATACTTTCTCCTCTGCAACGTTTCAGACTTGTAGACGATGGTCTTGGAAGCCCCAACTGCTTCGAGTGGGCGAATAAAAATTTCGTCGACCACGTTCAAGCTTAATCTTTTCGGGTTGATTATTCTTTGAATTGTTTCAAATAATTTTTATTTGACAATAATAAAACTTTAAAAAAACTATAACATAACATAAATTGATGCAATTTCAAATGTATATTTTATATATCTACAAAATAAATGAAATTCTGCATTGTTGCAATGTAATTTAATATATGCATTGGGACTTCTTTATTTTATGGTTATAGATATTTATATCCCATAAGAATAGTACTTTGTAAAGAAAATCAATGGGGATGATTAGTAATTGGATTGATGAAAAGGATATATTTTTTTTACAAAAAAACTATCTTCATATTTTATAAAGTGTACAACTAATGACTAAAATATAAATTATTATTTTTTATCTTTATTTTTGAATCCTAACGTAAATACTTTATTGTGGTTTTTGCCACCTTTGTACTGTAACCTTGGAATGAGGGGGGTGCCCAACCAATACGATGCTTGTGTTGAAATATAAATATAACATTGAAATGTTTTAAAATGATTTAACATTTATAATTTTTGTTCTTCAGAATTGTTACTTTGTACTTGTACCCCCGACCTATGACTAGTATCGTGCGGATGCTTATTTAGGACTCATGACTGACTCAATTTTAGTTCGGTTCAGTTCAATCCTGCATATCAATCCTAAAACTGATAAAGTTCAGTCCTGCATATCAGTCCTAAAACTGATAAAGATCACTCCTTCATGACGTAACTCATCTTTATTTCTATTATTTTTTTAATTAGTTCTAGTACTACCAGTCCGTAGGACCGATAATCTTATGGATTGGTCATAATACTGGAATGAACCAAATATGTAAAGACTGCAACAACATTATTTGTGACTACTTAGTTTGTAATCATACCATAAATTACACATATATGGTATTTAAAAAAATTAAAATTTTATTTTACTAAAACTACAAAATTGTGACCACATTCCAACTGCTGAATGCTTGATATACATCTCAACGTACAAACTGTCTTGGGATTTTCCTACCCAACCCAAAAGGGATTTTTGTTTAAAAGTTATTGCAAATCAATTTTTGTTTGTATTCATAAAATATGTCTGCATTTTGAAACAAAAGTGTCACATATTCAGATTGAACCAATAAAAAAGTTATAATTATTCTTTTATTTACTTATTAAGTCAATAAAAACATGAATCTGATTTATCAATTTAAAAGTAAATCAACTTACAACAGTTCAGTTTTAAATATTCACTGATATAAAATATATGTATATTGTAATACAACCCACGTAATTTTATATTAGTACTAACCGTAAAATAGTATGTTTTAAAATTTAATTGGCTGTTTGGAGCTGATAAAAATGGTTTCTTGTTTGACAACGCATAAAAAATTTATCCAGCAGTACACTACAAAATCAGGAAGATATTATGGAGAATGAAAAGAAAGAAGGTACTGAATTGGTTTTGATCGGATTTAAATTTTCTTTCGTCAGTAATTGAAATGATGAGTGGAATCGCTGAAGCTCGCTTAAGTGAAGAATGGAAGCGTAGAGAAAGGACCTTCCCCTTGGATTAATTGCTCGTCCTACTAAAGAATCCTGATTGGTACATGAATTTGATGCTGTGAGAATACGGTATTCCCAGCAAAAAAGGAACTCCTTGGCAAAACGGAATGTACAAGGGTAAAATCATATTCAGATACGACTTCCCCTCAACTACCCTCAAAGTTATTTTAGTACCTCCATTGTTCCATCCAAAAGTGTATTTTTTATAGCACGATTTACTTGTTGCTCCTGGTCGGAATTCAAGATCTTTTAAATTATCTTAATATGAATGACCCCGCTCAAGCCAAAGGCTACAGTTTTATTGTCAAAATCGATTTGATTATGAAAAAAAGAGTTGGGAATCAATCACTATCGATGGCGGCCACAGAAATGACCCCTTAAACACTTTGTACAACCCTTATGAACTCTTTTTTTTATTTTGAACAAACGCAGGAAGTAATACATTACTTATTAGTATGAATGATGCCATCCATTGACTTAAATACTGTGCTTCTCCTTTAGTAGAACTAATCAAGGTTTTTTGTAATACGAACTTCTTGCAAAGCACTACCAACAAACAATATAAATTACTCATTGAAAACAAGATGAATAATCGAAGGGTTCTACGTTGTTTTTTTTGTAACTTTTCCTGCATTTTGATTCCCTTATTCCTATTTTAATCTTGACCACGAAGTTGCACACTATAAAGATTCCTCCTTGACGAAAAAAATCAAATGAATTTGTCGATTCTACAAATTGAAACAATCTTTCTGAAAGGACACTATATTTCTCCTCTGGTTTGAATCATTTCAAATTGTGAGGGATCTGTAATTGGACATGTCTTCTCCTCCTATTTTGTTGAGCAACTTTTTTCCTTTCCAATGTGTTCCCAAATTATACTACTGTCATAATTTATTAGTTTCTATGTAGTAATGTTTGAATATATCCACCTTATAATATATTTGTCGATGAAATTTTGAACTCTCACTCTTAGAAAATTACATAAATCATTTATAATACTGACGCACACTATAGCTGTGGTAGAAGAGGTTCAACGTAATATTTAATATCTAAGTTTTTTTTTTTTTTGGATGAAAGATTTTGACATTGATTAATATTTAATTTTTGTATAATTGTAACACCTATATAAATGTATTATAATTTTTCACTCGATATGTCACACTGGGGACTTATTAGTAAACTACTTAAAATTCATTTTTGCACCTCTGAAGTTTTTCAACGCAGTCCTGTAACCAGACTTATATCCAAGGAGGGAAAATCCAAATTATATGACTAGGATATTTATTTGCGGCTTGGCCAACTTGAAATAGAATTTCAAGGCTTGGATTCATAAGTGGCTGAACACTTTTTCATAATGTGGTCAAAAATGACACTATTGATATTTTCTTGATTACTTTTACTTCAAAGTCTAGATTAAAAATGGTTATTTCATCTTTTTATAAGAAATTATCATACCACTATCATTTTTCAAAGAATATTTCCTTAACTTAAAAGATCAAATATTTTTTAGATTGTATAACCATGGAAAGGTATGTAAATATGATACTTACAATGACCTTAAATCACAAAAACCTTTCAATTAAATTCTTTGTTATAATATAAACAAATTTTAAAAAATGGGGTATTCAAGGACTCAAGAAAAAGGATGGGAGGTTATAATCATTTTTTGAAGGATAAAGGCAGTTTTTACTTTAAAATCAAATAATCACTCTTTGAAATGGCTCAAAGTGACAATGCCTTAACAAATTTAATTAAGAATTGAAGGATGATTTTAAAGATACTTTTACAAAAGTAATATGAGAGATAATATGGTTTTTTTTTTTGCACTTATTATATGCAAAAAAAAAAGAAGAAGCTTCAAGATGAAAAATTACATAACTTTGTGAAATAATATTTCATGGAAACTTTTTCCCTTCTTTTGTTTTGATGCAGTTTTGTTTTTTCACTTTATGTACAATTTTTTTAAGGATCTTTTACATTAATTGTGAGTGCATTACTTATAGAATTAACAAATAATATATGTTACATTTTTAGACTTCCATCTGTCTGTGAGAAATTTCTTGATGGACTGGGCTAATTTTTGCCTCAGAAACTTGTAAGACACTAACAAAATTTCAGTTTAAAAAAATCTTTGACGTTTCATTTCTACAACTAATGGTTTTTCCGGGACATAAAAAAAAAGAAGAAAAAAAAGAACTATTTGCTTAGTAAAAAATAAAAAATAAAGACAACCAAATTTTAATAATTATTCTTGCATCATGTTGGAGTTGGTAATTCTCTTAGCTGCTCCTCGGTCTCAATGACATGCAATGAGGAAGTGGTTGCTCTGCTCTGTTTAAAACACACACCTCGTTGTTCCTCTGTATCCCTGGTACGCGGCGAGGAAGTGGTTGATTTATTCTGGGTAGGCCACCGAACTTGTAGTCTCACAACTGCTTCCCTGTGCATCAAGAAACCCTCTTAATATATCTATATAAAACCCGGATCTCAGGTTAGACATGTGAAGTGGGCCTATATACAGTTTAAACTCTACCGCCGCTGTGTTTTTAGGCACCAATGATTTTTTCTAATATTCTATAATAAACCCTAACGCATAGGTTGTGTTGGTGAACTGATCCAATTACATTTAATCTTCAGAATCCTATGCAGATACTGCTTTTCAGATTTACACTCTCGAACAACACTTTCTTTAAGTCGTGTTTTTTAATAGTTTTGGAATATCTAGGATAAGAGTAATATTGCCTTATACATCTTCATCGGAAGACCTGATATAAAGTTTTGGTTATAGTTGTAATAATATTTTCCACTAGAAGATAATACCATTTAATTACCCGCGTATATTAAAGGCAAATATGGACAACACTAATTGAAATGTCAACGTGAAATTTTCTGTAAATTACATCTAAACAAAGTTTCATCTAATCATGTAAAGTTCCATGTTCTAGTATTTTTCTTGTTTAATTCAATAATTCATGACTTATTAAGTCACCCTCGTATCTTGCAAATTAAATATTTAGAGTCTTCGTAATTAAGTGTGAGTTATTTTTGACACTTTAAAAACTCGGATTCCACTAAAATATAAAAATACAGTGAAACCTATATTAAGTGGTCAGGCAAGGGAAACAGACAACTTTGTACCAGATTTTATTTTTTTGGAACCATTACAAATTTGAAAGTAGGGGATAAAATAATACAGTATAGGATATAATTTACGTCTAGAAAATAATGAAAGAGGCTCTAGGAGCAGAGAGTCAAATAATATTAGAACTCTGTATACATAAAAAAAATTAAAAAAAATACTGAAAATTAATGTAGTCATCCTGACAATTTGAAGAATGTTTAGGATAAGAGCAGCTTAGCTGTCATGAAGTTTCGTTAAATTAGAGCTTCCATTTTCTATGAGACGAAGGAGATAAAGACAAATCTCACTTTGTTTATAGCAATGATATAGGCAGGAATTATAGCTATCTCGATCTTCAATTATATGTACTTCATTTCAAGAAGGACTTAAACTTATAACTCCACGACAAATCCTACAGTTTCTCTTCGTCTTTCACGCACTAGTGACTATTTTATATTTATTGTTTTCTTTTTAAGAATTAAATAATATTGATGCCAACTTTGGTAAAATTAAAATATTCAAATTTCATATTTCTTAAACTTCTAGCTATAAATCTATAGATAATCACTCTTTTTTTTATTTTGAACTCAACAGTTTATGTAAGTTTTAAAAAGTTAACTTTAAAAAATTATTCATCTACCTATGAATCTATGTTGTACCTATGTAATCATTTCTGTGACCTTTAGCCAAGGATGGACACGCTTAATAGAGCTTTTGTATGTTATGAAATTTCTCCGTTGGAATTGGATATGACCGCTTTGTGCCTTGCCAAACTTAAATCAAGTTACTTTTAGACAAGGTTTGACTGTAGATATGCATCTCATGCCTTACAAAAATGGGCTTTGTTCCAATTTAATTTTGAATCAGGAATTATTCGTTTCCAACGCAAAAATCTCAGTTTTGATTTTTTCCATTAGATTGAACAATTTTTTGAAGCTTGATTTTATATTTTATAAACCACAAAATATATTCTTTTTTTTATTATTTGTAAATAAAAATAATGTTATATCTACAACACTTTATAATTTTATTATTATTGTTTAGAAACTATTTTATTGTGAACCTTAAAGAAATGTTTAATTTTTTCATATATTTTGAAGTGCATCATTTATTTTATGGGCAACAAATGCTATGCAATAAATGTATAAATATAATATGGGATTTATGCATGTGGTGTACTTTTGAGTGCGTAATTAGACATTTCTAAAGGGGTTCAGTCTCAAGGATTGGGTCTAACCATTATATGTAACTTGAGTAATGAATATAATTTAGTTTAAAAAAAAACCCAATACTTTTTAAAGAAAATTCCAAATTACCTTTAGGACTCGGAAGCAAAACGTGGACTGAATGACTTATTTGAGAAAAATGTCGATAATTTTGAAATATTTTTTAACAAAACTTTGAGACACAACCTATGTGAACATGTCCCTCAATATGGCCACCCTCAGGAGTAATCACAGCCTCCACACGGTGGAAGAAAGCCTTGCAGGAGTTGATGATTAACTTCTCGGACAAGTTGTTCTACTCCTTCACAATGGTGGCCGTCCGGGAGTCCAGGTTTGGGTGAGATGTCTGGTTAGTATCCCTCTCCAAAGTGCCCCACACAGCAAAGTATAACGGGTTCAAATCCGGCGAAGATGATGGCCACATGTCCTTGGGCCAAAAATCAGCCATGTTGTCGGCACAGAACTTCTGGCATTTGACCGATCTGTGTAAGGGTGCATCATATTGGGTCCACAGATAGTTATCCTCTGGGTAGGTGGCCTTAAGCCATGGCAGTATGGTGAACCTAGCACATTGTAGTAGGCCTCCTGGCCGATTTTCTATCCTGCTTTAAAAAAGGAAGGGAGCCATCTTCTTGCCGTCGTACCCCAAGACCCTCGGGACCGTCGTTTGGGCCGGATGTTTTGTATAGAACACCCCCTTGACCTCCTCTGGGGATCCCGCAAGCCAACAGTCGTTCTGAAGGTTGTAGACCTGGTCCACGGTGAAAATCTTCTCATCAGAGAATTTTTTACATTTGCCTTGATCCACGCACGAACTTTCTTGCACCTCTGCAGTCTCCTTTTCTTCAGAGTGTCCGTCAACAGGTGGTGTGATATCCTTATGTAAGAGGACAACCCCATGTCCTCCTTCACAGCCCTCCTGATTGTCCCCTCGTCCCCGTCAAACTCATTAGAGAGGCGATTCATGGACTTTGTGGGGTCCTCCTTGATCTTCTTCTTCAGGTCCCCCAGAAACTCAGAATCCCTTTTCAAGTTGTTTCCCCCGCTTCCTTCTTTCCTTGAGAGGACTTTTTCATCTTGGCCATCTTGAAAATGAGGCTCCTGGAGAACTTCACAATGTGCATAATCTCTTCCATCTCAATTTTGGAAGCCAGAAGGTCTTAGACCCTCTGCTTCTTTGCTTCTTGCTCACTCATGATGAAAGATTTGAGAAATGTTTATTTTTGTTTACTTATGCAGAAAGAACAGGAAATTCGGAATCTGAAGGGAAAAATCACAAAACATCTCTTTTTTAATTACATGATTAGCATTTATTAACCGTCCACATTTTGCTTCTGAACCTTGTAATATGTATGTTTCAATTGTAGAAAATATGATCTTCGGTTTTAAAAAACAAAAGCAAAAAATGAAATGTTTACTATGATGATCCTAAAATTTTTTTTATAAAAGAGATGCCTAGCTGTTATGACGTTATATCATATATTTGTTGCAGATTTATATTTGTAAGTCCTTGTTCGATTCAGAGAAGCATTGAGGATAGACATGGAAATAATTCTTGTCTCTGTCTTTGCTACTTTCCTTCTCTTTTTTTGTCAGTGCAGATTGTAGCTGAGCTAATGAAACGCCATGGAAGCTAAGCTGCTATCCTTTCAAACATTCTCAAGATGTATACGGTTACTATGATTTTTTTCTGTTTCCCTTTTTTAATATGCCTAAATTATACACGATTTTCATCACTTTTCCAAAGTTTTCTTATAATTACACATACGCTTGGTTGGGGTGATCTTTATGATTTTCTTGATGTTATCAACATTGATAATTGGGTTTCTCCCAACGCCATCCTTCTTTTTTTAATGTTCCCATCCTCTTCTAGTTGCTTTTATCATTATTATCACTCCTCCTGGCCACTCCAATTAGCTTTCTTTCTTAGAGTTTATCGAACTTAAATAATTTTCTCAAGATAAACAAAATCCTTACCCTTTAGTTATAATCTTTGTACAATAATAAAATTAGTTGTATATGCTATTGATAAGCTATTACAACTTCAAAAAATACATTCATACTTATAAAGAGACTCTAAAGAAAGAGGCAATAAGACAGTTGAAGTTATGATGAAACAAATAAATATGTATCTAAATTTTGTTACTTCATTCACACAACTTTCATAAAAAAATAAAATAATAGTTCTGGGTAGAGTTGAAATGAACAATGACAAAAATATTTATCTGAAATACGCTTTTATACAATATCACAAAGAAAAACTGACAAAAAAATTTCAACTACTCCCAATCTTTGGTTACATATCTAGATTTAAAATAAAACAATAATACTTGTACAATATTCAAACGTATTCATAAAAAAATATTAAATATTCGTTTTAAGCAATTATGTAAATATTTTAGTATACATAAATTATTATCAGACGTTCATATTTCAATGTCTGTTTCTTAAAAGTGACCATGCTATGAATTATCATTTTTCCCTCTCTTAATATTACAATGGACAGTTAAATATATTAAGGTCACTATCAATAAATCATTTCTGTTTGTCACTACTTGCCTATTTACCCTACAGTATATTGTATATAGCATAATAATTTGTATTATTGCTTAGATATATGATAGATTTATGAAACATATTTGCACAATTAAAAGTATATGTAAGTAGGCAGCATTAAACTTAAAAGGAGAAAAGTTTTATAAGTAACGAGCAAGGCTGACTAGCTCATCGCTGAAGTTGTAAATTATAAGCACTTTCAAAATATAAAAAGAAAAGAATCGAAAAGTAAATCGGTAACTTTGACAATTGGAACCCTTATAAGTTTTACTCCACACCTGGGAAAAACATCAGATTCCTTGTTGACAGACACCTCGTACTCTAAACTTCCGATATATCGTCTTTTTAAAGGGGGTTCAGAATATAATTTTAGTTGCTTAAATGAGGTAATGAGTACCTACGTTATTTGAGCTGTTGTAGTTATCATAAAAGACCGATTTATCTAATGTCAATCTTCCATTCTACTCCGAATCCAAGTAGAATTTACAATTATAACTCCTTAACAATCCTCTTTGTTACTCTTTGTCTTTCATGAGGTCAAACACTTATGGTTAGGAATCGGAATATTGCTTATATAGCGTGAGTATAGAAACAACGCCTATGAAAATACAATTGAAAAAAAAAACGCTTCTTTTATTGCTAATATTTTATAATTTTCAAAATAGGGAGGAATAATTAAAAAAAGCATTCATATCTTTCTCTTACCAGAATAAACTTCTTTTAATTATTTATCTTCACCGCAATTAAGACAATAAGGCTACTTCATATTAGTTCTTAACTCCTTTAAAATAATAAAATGAATGAAGACAGCTTTGGAAAATAAAAGCAGTGTTTAGATTGCCAACAACCAAAAAAACTTGTACACGAGAAAATGCTAAGAATTTACAACTCTAGTCATGAGACGAGTCTGTCTCTTTGAAAGCTATTTAATATTTTTTAAAAGATGCATATAAAACAAAATGATTTCTAGTTTTAAATATTTATATTTTTTGATCTAATAAAATATGTGAATGTCTCGAGAGAATGAGAGATAAAATTTCTTTTTGACTTATTTCATCTATTAAGAGGAAAAGAAAAAGATTTTGTTTATTGCTTATACATGAGTAAATTTGCTGTTTTTTCCATAATTTCTTTGAAAGTCTGGGAATTGTATTCATAGGTAAATTTCAAGAGGATGAGTAAATTATTAATTTATTTTTTTGGGGAAGTGAGAATTGAGTTCATTTACAGGATGAAAGGGGTCAATCAAATATAATATAATTATAGATGTATAAAAGGGCATGTGTCAAAATGGCAAATTTAAAAATATTTTTTAGATACGAAATTATTTTTTTAAAAGATAAATTCAAAATTTTTTATCTCTTAAAAAAAAAATTGGATTCAAATTTATAAGAAGAAAAGAAAAGAGCTTAGAAATGTAAAATCGGGAGAATCACAACTTATTAGAGTTTTATAGTTGGACTCCAATGTGCCAAAAGTTCCCCAACTAGGCCCTCTCTTCCTATATTTTAACGACTTTCTCAACCTTTCCGCCAAAAAAAAGAAATTAAAAATGTCCCCAAAATCGGTTACCTAATTCTTCCCAAATTTAGAATTATTCTTAAACAAATAGTACATAACAAAGGAGGACTCGAGACTTGCAACTCGACATAGACTCGAGTCCATATTTTGAAGACTTGATCTCACAATCAAAGGCTCAAGACTTGACTTGGACTCAAGGTCGTTTCAACTTTTTTACTGGATACAAAATACTCTTTAATGTATCATTGAAAAGGACTCCATAAAAATATTCAAGGATTTAGATTTGTGGGCAGAGACTTTAGACTCAGCTTGGACTTTCAGATTAAGAATAGATTTTTTGTCAATGTAAGAATTGCGAGTGCACCTTTACATTGCTAAAGTAAAACGTGTATAAAGTGAAGCTTTCTATATATTATGTCTTTGAATGATTTATTACACAACTTCAATGCATTCAGTAATGTAAATTCAATTGAATAAAAACAATTCGTCTTGAAGAAAAAGTTTTAGGAAATTTATAAAAAAATATAAATAAATAACACTAAGGATGAAAAGACGTAGTTCTCACTGATAATATTTTTTATCAGTTTTTGAAAAAAAAAGTTTAAAAAAAAAAAATTGGGAAAAGTACGTAGAAAATATTTCATTAGGAACTATTGCAAGAAACTATTTTTGTTTTCATTCTTATAAGAAAGTATTAGTAGTTGTTGACGACATAAACAAAAGTTGAAAAAAGAGTCCTTTTATTTGAAATAAATTCACTTATACATACATACGTTTATAAGGTAATGGAATTTATAAAGCATTAATAATTTAATTTATAAGCAAAAAATGCAATACAGAGGTGTATTGCATTTTTGGAAATGTCTTAATTGTTATAGTAATTTTAATATTGTCAAAAAATATTTTTTTATTATTTTTAAAAGAATGGGTCATGTTTAAAGAATAAATCCATCTTTTCAATGATTTTATTAAATTTTTTTTCTCCAGAAATGATTTATATTGAATTTTGATTCATAGTTGATCAAAAATGTTGACAATGATATAAAAAAAAAGTACAAAGAAAATTACCAGTTTCCTTTCCGCACCTAAAGAAGAATGATCACAATCAGAAATAAAGTTTTTTTTTGCAGGCTTTCACTATTATAAATCATACAAAGTTAGATATATTTCGTTATGAGGTGATAGCTATAAATCTATACATTAGAGCTGACATCTGGTTGGATTGAAAGGCAAAACATAAATGAGTCTTGGACCAGTGCCACATAATAGCAACACACTCGGGAAAAAGAGATTGCGTGTTTTCAAATCCCAGTCGCTCTTATAGAGACAAGATACTTTTGTTGTGATTTCCTGTAATACTAAATTATACAACCCACAGACCTCAAGAAGGATCTTTTTTCTTCCCTTTTCCCCTTTTGAAAAGGAGACCGACCCTATTTTTAAGACCTACTATAGGGATATCACGTGAAGTACCTAACATCCCTATGGTGGATCCTCAATTCTACTCTGAGTCCAATCGGTACTTACACCTATAACTCTCCAACAATTCATCAGGGTTACTCTCTATCATTTGTGAGCACACATAATTATAATTACTTTATACGTCTCTTCAAGAACAAAAAGTAATGATACCAGCTTTATAAAATAAAGAAGAAATGCTCAGATTCTCAAATACAAAAAGAACAAATCACAATCGAGTAGGGCTATTTTTTTAATAATAGTTCTGCAGATATCTGAGCTCAAAAACATGCTTGTCTCACTCCTTAGTTTCTATCCCTTCGAAGCCTCAGAATTCAATGAGTATGAAAGAAATAGTGGTTTATATCATGGAAATTATATCTAATATCAATTATATCAAAGCATATAGAATTACATAATTATATGTGTTATCAATTAATTATTTGTTATAATATATTATCTAGCATATACTAAAAAAATATATAAAAGACAAGTTGTAATTTTATATCCTCATCACGTGATATTTTAAGATACTCTTCCATTTTGAGATATATTTGAAATCCTAAATTACCTAGAACCGGCTTTAATAGATACTCAGTAAGTGTTGTGTTTATTTATATGCTCTGATAGCTGCATATAGCGAATCTAACGGAATTGAATATCAACTAACCTCCTCTTTTCCCAACAGTTCTTTGAATTGTCAAAGTCACCATGTGATGTTTCCGTTTCTTTTCTTGAACATCCGGTTGGGATATTTTTAACAACTCTACATAATAGTATATGTATCGTCTACGACTTGTAATTATGTACAAATTGTAAATTGTACAAGCATATTGTATGAAAAAGCTACAAATTTTGTATCTCAAAATTCAAGTTTTAATTATGTCACTTAACATGTTAATTTTCATTTATTTAGAGTAAATAAGATTGTTTCATGTGCATTTACGTGTAATATAACTCTAAACATTTGAACTTAATAATGTGCAATATGCACTAGCGTTGGAATTATGTCTGAAATTTTAAAGCGATCATAGATCCCTATAATTTTTGTTAGACCAAACTAATTCGGTCAATAAAGACGTTGTATCTGGTTTGTTCACTTAAAAAAACCAAAAAAAACCTAGTTTATATCAGTTTCATTTGAATTTCGGTTTTAACCGATTTTATCAAAAAGTGACCTTAAATTTCCAAAAATATGATGTTATTCTACTTCTGTCTTCCCGAAGAAACAAAACAAAAAATAATTGTAACAATCTAACCAATTCATAATAAAAAGTAGTTCTTTTAAGCATTCGCAATTTTCTTTTACCCAATCTCGTGTCCCTACAAACTGGTTTTAACACAACTATACACTAATGGAGAGTAAATACGGTAAAAATGTCACTCTTATACGTCAGTTTTTCATTATACTACCTTACTACAATCCGAATCCCTACTTTGTTAAGAAATATATTTATATATATATAAAATAGGAGAATAATCCCATCCAATCAATGAATGTAATCGCTGATAACATTGACGTAGCATTCCGTTTAACTGCCCATCGTGTCATCAATGAAAACCAATGGTACCACAGCTCTGTGTTTCACATGGGACAGCTTTTAACCACGTCAAACTGGGAGAAAAGGATCACCCGAACCAAGGCATTAGTCAAGCTAAAATAGAAGGCTTTAATGAAAGTTCTTGACTGGTTCTTCTCAGACAATTTTTCTGTCAAACCCAGAATTATAAATCGGGGAACAATAGATATTTGGCAAAAAGTTCTTACAACGTCCAAAAACATATTGTGTTAAACCATTAGATAAAGTTTTGACAGTGTTTATTGGGAAATTTGTTAATTTTTATTTTAAAACTATACATCATCATATGTCGTCACTTTAGGTTAATGATACAATCCGTCACGTTCGTGAGAACACTCTATAAGATTGATAAAACCATACAAATCTATTTAATCCAATGAAATATGGACGAAGCAACTGTAATTAGATTTATGTCAAGCTTAAATATAAGTCAACATAAATGAAAAGTTGCACTTGATTTTTTCTCGTTTATTGTGTTTGAGAGAAAACTTAAGAAAAGTTCACAAAACGTGTCATATATATTTTGTAAAATATTGGTAAAAGTTATTTTTTCTAAGCTCACATATAATATAGCCCCCATTGTGAGTATAAAAAATAAAGTAAACTCTTGGGGGCCGGTTGAGTTAAGTTATTCTAACTATTTAAAACACCTTCTATGCATTTATGTTCAAAGAGAAATGATGAGAGTTTATATCGTTTGTTGTGACAAATAAATGTAAATAGGTTCTGGAAACAAGTACTTGTCTTGACAAATCTCAATGAAGCATTAATCTTTCAATAATAAAAAGCTAATATTCTTTGCATCTACCATTTCACTCCATTTAATCTCTAAGGGTCTCAATTCGTGGAAAATTAAATTGCTTATATTTAAAATTTGTTTTACTGCATTAAAATAAATTGCAGCTATTATAAAAAAAAAGATTCAAAAGCCTTGATTATTTCAATTCATTTTAAAGTCCCTATTTTCATTTATTTAACGTGGAATTTATGGAAATAAGTTTAATATATTTTTTCAGTTATTTTGTCGAATTTTTAAATCTATTTACCTTATTTTTTATTCTTTATAAAATCCCAAAACACTAAATGGAGGGGTTTGTTTACTATTTTTGGCATTTTAGTACCTATTTTTTTTTTTTAGATATCTGGGATAGAGCAAGCACTATAATAATTGGTCTGATTTGGGAAGGGTAAACATTTATTATCTAGAAAATACTTAGTTTTGCATCTTTCCTATCCCAGTTTTTAAAATTTTAAAAGAATATTTCCGTTAATAAAGGAAACATATTTTATCGAGGCACAATTTTAGTATTGATGTTCGTACCATAGTTGATACTGGGGTGTTTCTAATATCAAACCTTGGAGAATAATTGGGATTTCAACTTTCTTCAATAGTTATTCGGATAATCAAACCTTGATTGAATTGATTTTCTAAAATTCCGTTGAGCTGATGAGGCTGGGAATTTATATCTTATAAAGAATTATCAGGAAGACCCTGAGCCGATAAGACTGAGGGATGAACCTAAAAGACGATCACCTCTTATTGACTTATACCCATTATGTTATACACGACTACTCTCTCTTGTATCTACAATGAATGATTACTTCCAACCTTCGGGGATACCTTATATGGACTCTTCTTGTACAAAGGCTCTGTAATATTTGTTGATGATATCAACCGATTTAGCTTAAGTCTCTTTTACTTTTTCCTTTCTTTTGTTATTCAAAAGGTTGCAATCATTGATATTCAATTTTCCATTTCAAAACTCAACACTGTTCATAAAAATGTGATAGGAAGAGAACCGCTGAGGTGTTAAAAATAATTGTACGCCGTACCCTAAAGTTGTCATCTAATATATTGTTATGTTTCAAAACTAACATGTTTTGACGTTTATTGGACAAAAAAACCAAGGTAGTAAAAATAACATTACCAAAACAAAATCCTTAATGAAAACATACCTAGTTCTTTCCTTTACATGAGTTACTAATAATTATAAATGAAACAAAAAAAAAAAGATATAAAAAGTTGTCGATTTGATTGGAAAATAGATTTTGTTTTTATTTGGACATTTTATTAAAAAATAATTAATTTTTAATCTAGATTTAATTTTTTTCCATACCGATAAGATTTTGTCCCTGGGTTTTTTTTTGTATTGGATTTTATTTCCGAGGGATTTTTTCTTGATACCTGTTCTGACGTGGGGAGAGTTTTCAACAGAATAAACAATAATTTTAGGAAAACCTTGTCATAGTATTGTAATTTTATCGTTTTAATTTGATGTATTACATTTTATTTGTAGATTTTATTTCATTTGTTCTGTATGTATAATTATAGTAGATGTGGTTCATCTCCGGGGCACTAAATTTAGACTACAATGCTTTTTTATGTAACTTTAGGTAATTGCCCTGGACTTTATTATTATTATATTTATATTATCTTTTTTGTTTATATATATATATATATTAATATGAGTGGACTGAATAAAAAAACAAACAAATAAAAACCCCGTAAAGTCGTTGAATGAGCCCGTGAGTCGCTTGATTGGATGAAAAAGAGTCATTAAATACTCCTAGCAATTCTTTTTTTAATTTCGTTTTGTATTGGTCGTCTTCTATCAACAATTGGGGTATCCTTAATTGATAAGTTTTATAAGGTCTGGAGAATTTCATGCAAATCAATTTATGATCAGAGGAAGGTTCAGGATAATAAAATGTTTTTTTTTTTACCATTTGAGTCAAGGTAGGAGAAATCAAAGCCAAGTCAATTCTGGAAGACAGATTCCCTCTTTTCCAAAAAATACTTTCTTCAGGACTGAATTTTTTTGTGAAGTCAATAAGATTGAACTTAAAAGATATATTTTGTAGATCCTTTTCAATTCTGGAAGACTTCTCTTCATCTTTTTCTTCTACAGTTTGGGTCTCACAAACTTCTTCAATTTTTTTTTGGATAGAAGATCTTTATCAGTTCTGGAAGACTTATCTTCATGTTTGTCTTCTACTAATTATGTCTCCTTATTCTCTTCAACTCGTAATTTTGTTCGAAGACGTTCTTGCATTGCCTTTTTGAGGGCCCTTTCGACATTCAAAAGTTTTAAGTCGTTTTTCCAAGCAATAGTGCTTGATATGTCCAAAATTAAAGCATCTTTTTGACATTGAAGTTTCACTCCAGAAAACTTCAGCTTAGTTAAATTTCCTTGCACTGGTAAAATTTGAGGTATACACGAAGGATCAGCTACAATTTCCACGATTTAGTCACTGTC
Organism: Lepeophtheirus salmonis; assembly: GCF_016086655.4. Classification (NCBI taxonomy): domain Eukaryota; kingdom Metazoa; phylum Arthropoda; class Copepoda; order Siphonostomatoida; family Caligidae; genus Lepeophtheirus; species Lepeophtheirus salmonis. The sequence continues at coordinate 37,587,838 of NC_052132.2, read as the reverse complement.
TCGCCAAATCTCCTTATGACTGATATTTTCCCTCCGCTTTGTCATCATTTTTTTTGGGATAGTGATTTATAATTTCCCATAATTGCATTCAATTCCATTCAAACACATTTGCCTCATTTACACTTTTGAAAGTATTGATAAATGTCACAACCAATTTCTTCTTTTTATCAATATTAACATTGTCAAATTCTTTTATTTTAAAAGTGACATCCTCGATTGAACCGTCCATATTTTTTATTTTCATCACGTCTTGTTTTTTTAAGTCATCAATTCGACCCCTAACGTCTATAGGAATCTAATATAAAAACAAGCTTGCCCCAGACAGAATCTAGAATTAGCTCCCCCAATTTCCTACTCATTAAAACCATATTTCATTACTATATCGTATATACCAATGTGCTTAACATTATCTCCTCTGAAGCATAAACCTTCTGTATTTTCCACTGTGAGCACAAAAGTATCCAATTTAAAGTTATTATCCAGGTTCACACGAGCCGCTCCATCTCTATGAATGCTTTTATTTTCCTTCAAGATATTTGAGTAAACTCTTCCATCAGTTCCTGATATTATAGTTGGGAGGTTCAGTTGGCATGTTTTTAAAAAGTTCCGACTATTTCTTTATAATTAAATAAAGAAAGTTATATAGTATGTATAAATGAAAATAAAATATATACACCTTCCTAAAGAGAAGAAGAACAATAAAAAAAAATGACTTGTTGTAGTCTAGGGATCTCAGAAAACAATCTTCGACTCTCAGAAACTGACCTCCAGTACACTGTATTCCAAAAATAACGACGGTAAAAGGGACTTCTTGCACTTAAAACACTTAAACACTTTTCACCCATATAAAAAGGCCAAAATATCCCTTGAACTCACTAAATATGTGTTTAACTTACACAACGCAAAAAAGGCGTCTAGACAAAATACATAACGCCTCATTTCCAAAGTTTTGCCTGGTTGCATCTATCGGGAAGGCCATAAATCATGTTTGGTTTCCTTTAGGATATAGGCTTAAAACTTATGAGAGCGTCAAAATTCTAGACACCAAAGTTATCCTACGGATCAAATCCATCGTTGGCAATTTTTTTCTTGGATGTTCCAACAAGATGGAGCATCTCCCCATATTGCAAAAAAAAAAAAACCAAGAGTGGCTCCAGACCAACATGCACTTCTGGGCTAATGACTTCTGGCCGATGCAGAGCACAGACCTTAAAGTTGTTCTTAATTTTTCAGGCTATGGCCCTCCCAAATGATGACAGCTAGCAACGCCTCTGGATGTGAGAAAACAGCAGGTTTAATATTATGTCTATTTCTTTGGTGAATCTTTAGATTTTTTTAACTCATAAAAGTGGATCATAAGTAGTCATAACTTGTACATAACATTGTTCTTTTCTTGTAATTGAAGTAGGTACAAACAAAAGAACGTGGATTTTATAGAGTAGGATTTATGTATTATATACTTATATTCTATTCCCAAAGGCACTTTTAATATATAAAAATGGGCCCATAATAATGGAACTTAACATTACTTAACTATTGCAAAATGCAGTGAAAATATTTTATGATAGAAGATTATCATCATTCTATATAATAATATGTAGTTTGTATTGTTGCAACAAACTCTTTTGTTACTCTTTTCAACTATTAAATAGGTATACTCGTATGTACGAGTATTCTGTTCTATATTTATTATTAACTTAGGATATAAAAATAGAAGACATTATTTATGTATTGGAACGTATACTTACAATAATTAGAGTTATATAAAATATGACCTGTTAATATGAAAATTAGCATGATAACCCTGTCAATTTCACGTATGTTTTGGAAAAGAGCAGCCTAGCTGTCATGACGTTTCATTAGATTAGCTGCAAACAGTTACGAGAGGAAGACAATAAATACTAATCCCACTCTGTTTCTAGAAATTACATAAGGATGATTTAATCTGATGTCGATCCTCAATTTTACTCCAAGTTCAAAATGGAATAATAAAATAACTTCCGCAAAAGTTTCAATACTACTCTCCACCATTTATGGGTACACGAACACATTACAGCTCTACAAGGGGTGCACTTCGGCACGCTCTTCTGGGAAAACGTGTGCACTTAGACAGTTACTTTTTTGTTTGTTACATATCTTACTCAAACTGGGACCGGTTGAAAAAAATGGAATTCAATTGAAAAATTCGTTGTCCCAAATATTTGGAAAAGTCACAGAGGCCTCCTTTGATTCAATACCGGAAGCGATAACATAATATTTGCTCGAACTCTTGGAGTCTGTGAGACGTTTGTTTATAAGGTAAGGAGTAATTCTTAGGCCTCTATATGTCATTTGGAGGCAACAACAGTGCAAGCTGAGGCTAAAGGATAAAATGACTTTGTCCAGACGTCAGAATTTGTTCCCAGAATCCAGCAAATCGCCAATGAGGATCTGGGGAAGTCTATCAGAGCAATTGCTCGAGAAGTTGGCTGGTCAGAGTCACTAATCCGGCTCTGTATTCACAAAAATCCTTTGTAACTACTCATGCAAGGTGAGAAAAGGCCAAGGAAAAACACTTAAAGCACTCCCAAATACTCCTCAGAAGCTTCAAGCACCCACTTCCTCGAGATATACTTTGGTATTTCTCAGACGAGAAAAACTTTTGCTAGGACTAGAAGGTTATCAACCAAAACCACAGGTGGTTGGCATTATGCACCAAGGATGTGCCCGTCGTCATACAAACAAAGTTATCAGTACATGACATGGTGTTTGAGGTTGTTATCTCCGAAGGTCACGTCATGCCTCCTCATGTGTTTCTCCAACGCCTCAGGGTTAACATTGGTGGTGCCTACTTGGACGTGCTATAGACCAAGATGAAGCCCTTGACTGTCATGATTACTAATGGGAGACCTTACATGTGGAAGCGAGACTCAGCTCCCTTCCACACCTTGAAAAAATTCTCAAATAACTACAAGACAATTTGACGACTTCATCTCACCGTACTTTTGGCCTCCAAAATCGTTGGAGCTGAATCCGATGGATATTTTTTGTTCGTGACGTGTTCGACCAAAAAAACAACCGAACCTTCTCCAACACCAAAGACTAACTTATCAGTCTGATAAAGAAGGAACTTCAGCTTTTGCCAAGGATACAAGAGCATTTTCGGCCTCGTATAGAGGTTGTATTTAAAACTGGAGGTGATTTTATTAAAGAAAGTAAATTAAGATTGATTAAACTTTCAAGATCTGGTTTTATTCTTTCGATCTGATTAACCGGGTTGAGAGAAGATTGGGTTTAAAAAAATATTTTTGCAGCAAAGATAGCTTGTAGATCCCTACATATATATAATATGTATGGATGGGTATTTTGTAGAGAACGACAAGAATGCAGGAGTAAGGGTTATTGCACTACATAATTAAGACTAATGTTAGTATCAGCTGACTGCTATAGGATTTTGAGGAGGATAGAATATATTATTGCTCTAGAGGATACTTTCTACATTTAAAATGGCTCTTGAGAAGGGATACTATATAATCTTCAAACCTTTACAACTCAGTCTGTCAAAATAAAAAAAGTTCTTGATGATTTTTTTTTTTTTTGGGAAGACAAAATGCCACATTAATAATTTTAGTGCTTCCAAAATTTAATTTATAATTTCACTCCAGCAAAACAAAAAAAACTATTTTTATCCTGTTATTTTGACAGGGAAGAAATGCTGAACTTTGAAGATTTATAACGTGTAAACTTCTTAGGAATAAATTATATGTTAAAGTATTAAGTGTACAAGGATGATAAATATGGTAACCCACTGTTTACCAAGAGTTTTTTCTTTTTAATCACAAAAATTATTTTTTTCTTTATAAAAATCCCATCTCTAATAAAATGTAATGATTAGCATTCTCATGACAATATAATTCGTTAAAAACGAAGGATCTTTTTTTTCTAGAAATCTATGGCAATCTTTATCGACAATTTTTTCCTATTCCTTTGTTTCCAAGATTGTTTCTCTCTTTCTTTATTTTTATTGCATGAATATACATTATGTATATTATTTTATTTTAGAGCCCATAAATACTTTAATGGATACTTTATGTGCGTTTTTCTTCTTTCTTAGATGGAAGAAATATATGTAATATGGAAAAGACATTATACCTCGGTACCTTATGATACCTACCGAATTTGTTGAGGGTTTTATTTACTTTTTTCCGACAAGAGCATTACCTACCTATGTTTATAATATCTAGGCAAAGACTACGTGGTAGTTTTTGTAATATAAATCCACAACTTTCATTTTATAGGCAAATTAAACTCATTTGTTACGTGAAAAGACAAAGTTTATGTATTTATATAAAGTTAAAAATGTGAAAGGCAAGCAAGGAGGAAGGAAGGAAAGGATTGAGAAGTTGGGAAAAGAGTTATAGTAACTGTACATAGGAGTATTATCCATATATTGTAAGGCTACACATAAGGCAATGCAGTAAACTAGTAAACTAAAAGTGTGCAACTTTTCCTTCGTATATCATAAATTTTAATGAGACTATAAGGATAAATAAATATTGTGTAGCTTATATCAATTTAAGAAAGGTGCATCAAAAATGGCGTATATATGTCTGTTTGATTATTAATCTGGTATAATGGGCACTTAATGACTAAAAGTGGGTTCAATGGATTTATTGCACACACAGACTAATAATAACAGCAAAAAAAGAAAAAGAAGATTAGGGAACCCACGTTATAAACTGCACGAGTACTTGATCTTAGAAATAACGAGCGTGATGTTAAAAAAGAGAAGAAAAGTGTAGTATATATATTTGGGGTTGTAAATGCTAAGCTTTTTTGGGGTGCGAGGTTTGTTGTTGTTGGCAACCTGTAAGGTGTTTTTTATTTCCTCAAATAAAATTGCAATCTTTTTTGAGGAGAGAACTATTGATCCAATACATTTGAGTGTGCTTATAAAAAATGAAGAGCAGTACTGAAGATTTGTTATGGAATTATCCGCCATATTATTAGAGCAAAGTGTGTTTCCTCATTGACGCCTAATATCTCTGGTCACTGCCTTGTATTAAAGCTAGTATATTAAAGACAAAACAATGTTTGTTTACCTGTATATTTTTCTACCGAGAGCTCTTTTTGAGTATGCACTGAATTCTGTAACTGTATGCTATGACATGGTAATAACCCCCACCGGATCAGTGTGACTTCTTATACAGATAACGAATGTAGGAATGAATAAATAAGGAACTTACGCTTTTATGTTCAGTGAGTAGTAGGTGTTGAGCAAACAATTTCTTCTTCTTATCGGCGTATATTCATTGAATCTCTCAGCCTCACCTGTAAATTGAAGAATATTTATTACATTTTCATGTACATTTTAACAATAAATAAATATAAAAAGTACGGATATATTGTATAAGAATGCCCGCATATCATACTTTCTCTATCTATCTCGAATTTGTAGATAGCGGTATAATTGAAATTCGGCTTTGAACCTCCCTCCCCTCGAAATACTACATAAAAGACACACTCACAGCCTTCTCCAAATAATGAGACCTTTCACGATCATTTATAGAGCTAATTCTCCTACTCTGTACCACTACTGCAAAATGATGAAATATCTTTCTCAAGAGATATTCAGATTCAGTATATGACGAGGGATGGCAGGATGAAAATTTATCAGATGAAAACTACGAGCCTTCAAGACGAAGTAGATTTCAGTATCGAAACAATAAAGAGATTTATTCATGAAGAGTAGGGAATTTTAATATTTCAAATATAATTAATATTTATTTTATTTGAATTCGTCTAAAGGGTAGTATTGTGATATTAACTTTTATTATTTATTACAGAGTATGACTTCATGAAATTGACATTGAAATCTTACACATTATTAAGATAATGTTGTTTATTTGCTAGGAAACCAACATACAAAAAGGGATCACTTAAAAAATACAAAATGGAACCAAAAAGCTTGGGGATCCATATTTTGCAAAAATATAAATTGAATATTTTTCTATATAATATTCCTTAAAAACTTTGGATGATGAATAAACAATAAGTATCTAAAGAAGATTATCGTGTTTTTTTTTGTCATTTTCACCCTGAAAATGGAAATTTGTTGAGTTCAGAGCAAGATAAATAATAAATAAAAACACTTTGATAGTCGCAAAAAATACTTTTACATAAGTTTTATTAATCCTACTTTTAAATTGGTGATTGTTTTGAGGGACAAATGATTATACGATAATATTCCCGAATTACTATTTCAGAATTCAGTTGACTGAGATCCGTCTTTGATTCTGCGCTCAAGGATAAATTTGATTTTGGGTTGAATTCATTTGTACAAAATTTGTACTCCCCAGTGTTATAATAACAAAAATAAAAAAATATCAATAACGTCAATTTACCTTTATTATAATAAGATGAAATAAATAAGTATGTTTATTATTATTTATTTAATACTTAATATATTTACTTATATAATAAGCTACATTTAAAATATTTAAGTGTAAATATCTCAAAGAAAAACAAATTCCTATCTACATATATTTGTCTACATGTCTGGTTGATGAGATTGTGTGCATAACTCTCTATGTTTGCAACTTTACGTGTAAAATTATAGTCTGGAGCAACAATTATTCACCGCATACCACAATCAGATCTTCATCTGTATTTTAATATTTCTTCCAAAAAGAGAAAGAAAAAATATCTAAATTAATTTGTTCTTCAGCAATTATGCCCCCTAATCAAATTGATATTAGATGAACACTCTAAATTAATACCGTAACTATATATTTCTTTAGGATTACTTTTTATATGATAACTTCACTCTTTTAATCAGAAGAAAGTTCACCATAATCCCTTTCCACTGCAAGGAAAAATCGTTTGTAATGATAACTAATATTGACTTTGTTTAATTTTTTTTATATCAAAAAATTATTTTTGTTTAATTTGAATGAAATAGTTATGATTATTCTAAATACTCTTTACTGAATTTTTTTAATATTTGAGATAATTGATACATAAATTTACCCTTAAATGATATCTTACTCAATAAAAAAAATTATAGTCATTAAATTAATGACCAATCAGTAACACTTATGCCACATTGTTTGATAATTTTCAAACTACAAACAAGTTACAAAGACTAAATATGGAGGTACATACGGTTTCTCAGTTTTACGATTTTTTGAGATAATTTCTCCTTGTTGATTAGAAATCCTTATTGATTATTATGAATATATTCACTATTAAACAATATTTGATTCTAGTTGAACAAAATAACATTCAGGCCAGTCATAAATCAACAGCTGATAAAAACTACTGAGGATTGCTGGATGAGTTAGTGGATATAAATAGGTAGAAAGTACACAATTTTTAGATAATACACAAACGAAAAACAGCTGACTATAAAGTACATTCTATTTTTTCCCCTCTTTTTATCATTGGATATTTTTTTCTTTTTCATCAATTTAACATTTAAGTTAATATTTACAACTTCGTACTGAAGTTGACAGTTATGACTTTTTTCTTCCTTAATATCTCACTTCCGCCTGTGATTTTACACTTAATTAACACTTAATTTGATTTATACGCTCAAATAAATAGGCGAACAAAAATATGTCAATACTTGTGTAGAGTTGTAAAAAAATGACTTGTCAGTATATCAGAAAAATGAAACCGAAAATTCACATAGTAGCCCTGAGAGTTTGAGAAATATTTGGGAGAAGAGCCGATTAGCTTTCATGACTTTTCATTAGATTAGTTACAAGTAGGTGTGAGAGGAAGAGATTAAACACAAATCCAACTCTGTATTTACAAAAAACAAGGAAGGAAATACGCAGATGTCGATTCTCAATTCTACTTTGAGTCCAACATAAGCTTACACTTATAACTTTCGTACAAGCCCTCAGTGTTAAACTCCGTCTTTCATGAGCACGTGCAAGCGTGGTTACTTATATCATGATAGGTTATCTCCTCAAGAATTAACAATTATGCAATAATGATAACAGTATTGGAATGTATAAAAACATTTTTCATATTGATAAGTACTAAAATTTGGCATGATAGTAAAATGTATAAATTTATAAAGACTGTTATTATATGTGTACAGAAGTTCACTGCACTCTTTTTATCACCAGAAAGTTGAGCATAATCCCTTTCCACCATGGGGAGAGATCAAATGTAAGGACAACTAATGTTAATTTTGTTGAATTAATTTATTTTTTTATCAAAAAAGTTAATTTTTGTTTAATTCTAATTAAATAGTTATGATTATACTTTTAACACCTTCTTGAGTTACCGATAGTTATAAATCACCTAATTAATATCTACAATAAGTTGAAGCAAATTCTTTAATATACCAAAGAGTAAACTATGACGCACATTGCACTAAGATGTCTGAGATGGATTCAATAGAGTCTGTTTTTCTCTTTTATTCCATAGATGAAATAAATTTCTCATTTTATAAAAAATATATGAGGCAGGAGAACAATTGGAAATATGATATAGAAAGCCCTTTTAACCTTCATATAAAATTTTGAACGTGGTGTATCAATACCTAAATATTATTAATCCAATCTTTAAGTCGAAATATTTGGCCCATATCTATATAATAAATATGTCCAAAGTAATGTTTAGATGTTCCTGATTTAGGACTGAAGACTGTAGTTCCGTCCATTTCAGTCTCGTTCCAGTCTATTTCATTCCTGAATATCAGCCATAAAACTTATAAAGTTTGTTTCTTGATGACGACACTCATCTTTATTTCTTATTTTTTTAAATAAGTTCTAGGAATGACTGTCCGAAGGGCCGTTTCTAAGACTGGACTGGACCGAATAAATACGGGCTGACACAACACTATGTACAAGATGTCCTAAAATGGCCAAATTAAAAACTTTTCTTCCATGTTTAAAATGTAAGTTGGTATTAGAAACCAATATCAATTATGTCATTACATCGTAAAAAAATGGCCCACCAATGACGTAACTCCCAAATTGAATAGGTAGTACTCCCTATTCAATCAAAAAGATAGTTGCACTTTAAAAGAAAACAAAAAAAAATGAGAAAAACAAGAATTGAAAATCGTCTAATATGAAATACACATCAAGCAAAAATACGTAGAAAACCCCTAGAAGTTGTCTTTAACATAATTTTTTTTTAATAATTTTGGTAAAAAAAGTATCGAAGAAAATTAAAGCACCAATTTCTATTTTAACTGTTAAGAAAATATTAGTATCGTCACAAAAACTTATATGGTGGATGTTAAATTTTACAAATAGTGTTTTTTTTATGCCTATAGTAGAAAATAACATAGTGCAGTTAATCCAAAATTAATAACTCTAAAAAAGGGACACTCGGTATTTGAATCCAGCTTTCACACAATAGTTCAAAATCAATCAACGTTTAATTTTGAATTGACTATGGGTTTCATCAATAATATTTTTTTGAATAACATGATTAATTGCCTACAAATACGTCTAATATATCATATCAAAAATTATAAAATAATTAAATCAGATTATTTTTGTAATTATTATTTAATATATCTTTTTCTTAAATCAATCAAATTTAAAACATATGATAAGCTAAAGACGGAACAGATCTTACAATATATTTAAAATAATATTATTAAAGGTTTTTTTATTTTATTTTTAAATTAGATGATTTATTTCATTAATAATATTATTTGAAATTAATTAAATATTGGATTATTTATATCTTGTGGTGTCTATGTATATATAAAATAATTATGTTATTGTAAAGCACATAAGTAAAACCAAGGGATTTGTATTTAACTCCTTTTAAACTACTTTCATATAAAAACATGTTACTTGTCGTTCAATACTTTTGATTCCTTACCAAAATGAAGGAAACATTGTCTTATCTTTAAATAATATTTATTCAAAATAAGATATGAATGTTGCGGGGTATCATTAAATTGAAGTACTGTATAATGAAAAATATAATTAAATAAATATAAATCATTAATAGTCCTAAAGACAACCAGTGTGTAAAAAATCCTAAAGGTATGATATCTCAAATAATTTGTATAAATTTTGAGAGGAGATAAATGGAATATCATGACGTATTATTATGAAATTACAAATATCTATGAGTAAAAAACATTACTCTTTATCATTCATGAACACACAAACTCGTGATTGTTTAAAATTTAAATGTTCTCTCACAAAGAGTTGTTATTGTTATCAGTTCAATTACTCATATCAGTCCTAAAAACTTATAAAGCTTGGTCTTAGATGTCGACACCAAACCTAATTTCTTCATTTTTAATCAGTTCAAGTACTGACAGTCCTAGGGACCTTAAGTCTTTTGTAAAGGTTCCTAAGGACCAACATGACTGGTCCTAATACTAGACAACTCGACCGGACTAAATATATAAGGACATACATTTCACTAATAATAGAGACTTTCGAAAAATAAAAATGAAACACTGTTCATATTTCACAAGTAATTATATACAACTCTTATAATTAATGTCCAAGCATTTGAATAACCAACACCTATGTAAAGAATTTAATATGTTCCAAAGATATTTAATGTAATAATGTTACGGTATCATATCAGTTTCAAACCCAACAAAATTAATAAAAATACTATTCGAAACTTTTCTGAGGTAAAATATAAACAAAATTGACGTTAAGCTTAAATGAACTTAAACTGGAGTCGGATAACTTTTATTTCAGTATGCTCAAAAATTTGATAATGTTTTTCATTCTTATTTTTTTTTTAAATATACAGAGAGCAATCAATTTTATTTCTTTTCAGATTTTTAGAGGGTGGGCGAGAGGATCACGTCTTTGAAAAGTCAATGACATGACATATGAAATAGTTGCGATTCAAGTTTATACTCCAATACACTTCAAGTAAATTACTGAGGTTTTAAAAGTTTATGTACCCCAGTACCACTAATTTTAGTATCAGCATACCCAATAACATATGTTTAAAGTCTATGTGGGGATTACGATCATAAGAGTTCATTTATGATCGTTTTTGAATCAATGTGAATTCAGATAAAGAACTAACTTATGTACTAATAAATTAAACATTCAATTAAATGAATAATGCCGAGCATTGAAAATATATATTCTATAGCAAGAAATTCATTGTCTTGAAGATACATTTACCTTCTTAAAGAAAGTAAATAATGCATTTATGCACTATACATTTTATTTAAGTTTTTAAAGTTGAAAGAACAATTGGACATCATCTTATGTGACTTCCATATTGCTTGAAAGTCGAATAAATGAGCTAAATTCATCTAGGAGGGTCAGAGACTGTTATCCCGCAAACTATTTGATTTAGCTGTTGATCTCTCTATTGTTGCTTTATACTTGCATTCTGATCATGTATTTACTAAAAACTAATAAAATTTTGTTAATTTGTGAACAAACTCATCTAAGCAGAGTTGAGAAATGTCCTTATATTCCAAGTCGATTCAACTTGTAGTATAATGACATTTAATTACAATCACAGTTCTTTGCTCACAACTCCAAGGATTCAATATTTTCATTGAGCCCAAATTGGGTCAAACAATATTTTTATCAAGTTTATTTTGAGTAATTAAGTTGCACCTCTAGCTTGTCAAAGTTTCACAACCCTACCATAAGTTTTTGTCAAACTTTTCCTCTTCTTTTTTAAGGTCGAGATTGTAAAAGGACAAGAAAACTTGCTGCTGTGATATATTAATAAATTATCTAACTATTAGACATAATTCCTATTAACATTGGATGTTAAGCTTTTTAATTAAAAGATTGATAAATAGATCAAACTTAATTTTTAACACGTAAATATTTTCCCAAAATATAAATTCAATATTTACTACGACTGATAAAAATGTTTATACACTCCCTTTGAATAATAAAATATGCAAATTAAAATTCTACCTATGTAAATATAGACCGATTTCTTTTGATTTTCTTAAAAAACCCAATAGCTTATTTATGTATTTTTTCTCTCTGACGAATGGTCAATTTATTTTATCCGTTGTGATTGCGTATTTCAAATATATATTTATGTATGAAAAAGGAAAATAATTATGTGGTGAGTCAATATAAAAATAATTTTGAACAAAAATAAACATCCCAATATCTTATGGACATATTTCCGTCCACTATAGGCCTTGTATACAAATTTATGGGATTACTTACTGTACTCAAGAACTTTTAATATAGTTTAAAAACTTATTTCGATTTAAAAGACTTATATGCCCCCGATATAGGCCATAAAATAAAATATATGATATTTTTTTTAAGTATTGCGACGATCATTTTTGGTTAACTTAAGTGCAACTTACAGATTTTTTAGTTGATTTTAAGAGACTTTGATGTAACCTATACTCAGTTTTAAGAAAATTCATTTTAGCATGTTATTTTGTTAATTGGCTAAAGATACAAAATATATTAGAATGTATTTTGTATGTAAGATCCAATATTTCTTTTAGATGTTGTTTTTGTGTTGTTGAAGGATCATAATATACTATTCAATACGTAAACGAAGGAATTAAAAAAAAAAAAACCTTTCAGTGTATTGAGTATCTATGTTTTATAGATCAAAGAATATTATACCTTTCATTCGTGAATTTTATTTATATTTATCAGGATAAGGTTCTATTATACCTATATGGGTAGGTGCATGTGTTGATTATACTATTACTGTTTCAAAATATGACACTTTTCCTCAAATATAAGAAGGTTTTAAAAAAAATTAATCATATAAATACTATATATTTTTTTAACTAAAACGTGTAAATTTTCAACTTAACAAATTATATTTTACGAGTATATCAATATTCTCCTCTTTTCGTGCAATAAGATTACATATTATGGCCTCAATCATTATTGGAATATCAAGACAAATATATCAACGATGTTTAAATAAAAAATCTTCAAGATAGACTCAGAATTATAGAAGTTCTATGAAATTCATTCGATCCAAATAATAAAACTTATAAATACTTATTATTAATTTATTTTATTTTATTTAAATCTGTTTTTTGTATTAAATCTAATTTTCAATTTGAACTTTTTGAGTACCCCTTTTATAGGTTTGAAACAACATTTGAGTACAAAAATAAATATTTAAGATAAAAGTTAATATATAATTTGTACAATTTAATTATCATTTCATATATGTACTTCCATGTTTTATTCAATCATTTAATCGAGAGACAATGCAATATAAAGTTTAAAAAACCACCGTTTTAAGGGTTTTGTAAATATATATATATTTACGCCAAATGACTTTATCTGAAGTATGAATTAGTAGGGGTTTATTATACAAAGTAATATTTAATTCTAGAAGGTCTTCTACAGGTGCAATATTAATTTACTTTCAGCTTTTTTGAGAAAATATCTGATCATTGCGAATGTAATAATTAAGAATTTATTGGAAATACTATGTATTGCAATGTAATTACATATTTTTATACCATACTATGGGTCTTATCTTTAACAAAATTAAACGTTAAAGAGATATATTTTTTATTAATAGTAAAATTCTAAGGTTTTATATTTGTCAGTCCTATAATTACATCTAAATCTAAACATTATAAACTCACCATTTTCCTTAATCAAAATAGCACAAAGCTTTTTATTCTTAGAGCATTTGGTTGAATATGGGCAATGTTACTTAAAAACCCTTTATAGGATTCTCCAATCGCCAATGAACCTAGGTTAAAAAGTTCTTACTCGGGGGGTCTGTACAAAAATTGGTACATACTTTTACCTTATATAAATCCAGAACAAATGTATTGTGACGAATTTTTTTGGCTTTATTTAGTAGCATAGTTGATAATAGCATATTAATTGTCAATATGAACTCCAAGTGCCTCATTATCACTTTACTTCATAAAAAATATAAATCTTGCCAAAACGGTCCACGGGTAGGTAATATTGATTTTACAGTCATATTATTATTTTAGCAATAGTATATCTTTAGAATATACACAGTGTGGAATAAAAAAGGTATTCATTATTTAACCTTGCTTTCCATTTTTTTTCTGTGTTGCACTTTTTCAAGGAATAGATGCTCAATGAAAACAATTTAGAACTTCAAAACTGTATCAAGCTGTGTAGTACTGTTTGAAACTGTATTACTGATATTTATCATCTTTAAACACTTACATATCAATATTTGCTTTTATATTAATTTATAAAGTAAATTGGTTACAATCATGTTTACATGAGAAATAAAAATTTTAATCATCCATTAACAGTCCCAGAGTTAGTTCTAACGACCTGATCTGGACTAATTGCACCAATTTAAAATTATTGAATAACAGAAAATTAGATGGCATCAGTTATACTATTCAAGCATAAATAATTTTTGAGTTATTATAGTTTATTTTAGTTATTAAAAATAGCAGATTATTAGTAACCTATTAATATTTTGTATGAGCAAGAAAAACTAGGCTGTGATGTACTCATAAGGTATTTGAGTGAGGTTAAAGTTTGTTCTAATTGTATTGCACGATCCTGTATATTTGAGTACAATTTTTTCTCGATCTATGGCCTTCGTTTACAAAACATTGTTATTTGCCAATAACGTCAAATGTGAAAAGTGTTGTGAATTTGTAACTATAAATTATTACATTTCATAGCCCGATTGTTATTACTATTATCATAGTTGGTGATGTAAAAACTACTGTTTTCTCGGCGAGATAAGTTTTAAAAAAAATGCTGTTAATTTGCAAAAAACTGCAGATATTCGTCTCTCAAAATGACCATATTTTGTATGATATTTTTTACGGTCACTGGCATTCCAACAACTTTTACATCTCTATGCATAATTTTTACCCATTTTTGAACTGATATAAAATATAGGAACTAGTCCAAATTTGAAATGATGGTACATTGGATCCTAGGGCGTAAAACAGTGCATGAAATTTATTAGTTGGCTTAAGAGCTGATGAGTTCATTTAAATTAGAACCTTGAATACGTATTTGAATACATTTAATGTTTTTAAAGAAATAATTTAGATTGATTTTTTGTTTTTTGCACCCTTTAAGTTCCTAATTAAAACATAGTATTTTTTTTAAATTAAACTAATACAAATATAATTTCAGTAAACATCTAAACGACCGATTTGAATTTTTTTAAATTGTTGAAAAAATTAAATCATAAGAAATACTATGATATTTAATTCATTTTTTGGTATACATCCCCCCATATCTACAACAGCACCATCTATCGGAAGAAAGCAAAAAACAAATTTTCTTTAAAACTGTTTAGACCAATGTCTTTAGAAGTATTAACTAAAGCCTCATTGGTCTAAAAAGTCTAACCAAGCCCTTCAATGGACATTATTACATGTCATATTTGTTAGATCATTAACACGTGCTGCTCTTTAAAAATTTTTTACTTCGTTATGTTTGAGTGTATGATTTTTATAATGATAATTAAATGTACATATACCAGACAAAACGTGATTATTCTTACATTACAGAAAAATATAAATTTTTTATTTGATGAGCGCTCTTAATGTAAAATGTATTGTATGGACATTAAATATTAAATGTAAACTTCTTATAAAAATTTTATCTTAGCAAAATGCATAAATGTGCATATTTTATTTAATATAGAAAAACTATCATTTAAGTAAACAAATTTGAATTTCAAAATACTATTTTTTGTAACTTTTTAATCTTCAAATTAAAAAGAAAAGGTTCTATTACAAGTTTTTATCAAAAACTTATCACATTTTTGCACTTTTAATATATTTTTCTTATTAGAAAGTATATTTTTAGATAAATTTAATTTTATCAAACTACATGGGGTAACATTTAAGATTAAAGTCATAATATATAACTAAATTCAAATTTTACTTTTTTATATATCTTTATTTTTCAAACATTCTTTATTTGTTGAAATTGAATCACAGGCTTAGAAAATATAACTATATAAAATTTATTTTCGCCATCGTTTTTGGTAAATTTGCAATCACAAAAGGGCTTTATACCTAAGTGTAATCATTCATGACTTACTTTCTAGTAAATCTGGGGTTGATATTAACTTGTTTAGGTTTTTGATTTGGAAATCCTAGACTAGTCTAAGATCGTTTTATTTTTGGTTAGAATGAGCTATTTTTGTCCTTTAAAAAGTACAGCCTGGTTGGTAACATTGAAAAAGTTAGATTTTACGAAAATATCGTTCTGGATCTTATACGTTTAGAATATAATTTTTTTTTTTACATGTTTTTGCCTAAAAAAAATTCTTCGTTCGTGCAAGTATAATTACAGGTTCAGAGGATTTAGTTATTTGAAATTTAGTGTATGCCATAGTTTTTGGCAAATAACAAATATAAAGTGCTTAATATCTCAGAAACTAAGCATTTGGTTGCTAAAATAAATATATTTTGAGTTTGTAGGTTAAATTCTATGTGTATCCTAAATTTAATCAAATTCTGAGGTGTCAAGTTTAAAAAAAAATTCATTTCTTGAGACATTTGATATAAAATAATCTATTAAGAAATTATATCTACGAAATAAAAAATGAACTCATTTGACGTTTAAAATTTAAATACTTCTCTTGATGAGATCAAAAATCCTAAAGTTGATGTAGAACTAAGCTTTTTTTCAGTTTACGTAACACTATAAATGTGAGAAGTGCTGTCATACTGAAATCGATTTTAGGTAACTTTCCTGCATTCGTTTTCGTAACTAGTAATTTTGTCTCGGTGAAATTCAGCTGCATGACATAAACACAGCTTTTTAAATTTTATATATTATAAGTTTGAACTTTATGTTTAGTCTTTGTTGTAGAATCATTCCTTTATTTTTATCAATGGAGTTTCTACCATTTTTTATAGCCTTAACTAAGATAATGAATATTACTAGCCAATGAGTATTTTCCAAATAGACTCACAATTCTGGATCTGCTGCACCTTATCCTTTCGTTCTTATAACATTATAAACATTATTCCTTCCTAATTTCCTCACTATTTGTGATACAACAGTAAAAACTGAAGGTAAATTTGAGTTTAACGATTTGTATATTATAAAAACATAAAACACTGCCAATAAGTCATGAGGGAAAATCGCCAAGAGGCGATTAAATTCGCAGTAAAATTACTGGTAACGACTCCAACTGCTGATACTAGAAAGAATGAAACAGTACACAACAATAGTTTGATGATTAAATATTTTAATTAACTATGTAAGATTTCAACTAGGATTGATTTTGAGATTCCATTTTTACAAGATTTCTCGGGGTTTTATCTATACTAATATTTAACTGTTTAATAGTATAAGTTTCAGTTAATATTTATATTTCACGAAACTTAGCTGGTTAAAAGTTGATTTCGTTTTTGTCTACCAACTAAAAGCATTCTCAGCCTTTTGTTTCCTATTATTTTCACGCAGTTAAAAAACACCCTCACTAAGGCCAATTTCTCTTCTCTGAAAAACAACTTTCTTTAAAACTCTTTATTTTTTCAAAATCTAATTTGCCGTAAACTCATTATTTTTGTCAAAACCTCTCCCAAGAGCAATATCTTTCTTTTGATGGATGTATCTGATAAAAATACCAATCTGGTATTTTCTGAAACTGGTTCCTGCCATTCCATTTTTGTAAAAACTTTTTCCATTAATTACTCATTAATAGCTTTATTTTTCCACGGAATGGGCTTATATAATTAGTTTTCCGTGTAAGTCTGCATGGTCCGTTACTTCTCTCTCCCTTTAGTACATTGCCCATTTTTTCCAGGATCATTTGTTTCTGAATTTTATTCCATACGGAATCCTTATCAAAAATATATTTATTTTAAATTCTTAAAAAATAATATGACACTAATAATCTATGTTAATAAAGCAAAGTTTATTTGCCTGTATATATGGATATAAATGTACCTTACATCATTTTCCAGTGTATATTATGACTGCGTAGGTACTTGATTAAAAAAATGAATACAGGACTCTATTTCACAGCAAAAGTGGCATTTCATAGAAAAAATTAACATAATAAAATAAACCCTGTAATATTAACTATTCTAAAAAATGTAAATATTTGGTTGTGTGAGCAGATATGAATTAACTCGTTTAGGATTCGGGCTCAACTGTGCCACGCAGATAATGATATTTGTGTTATCATACGTCCTCTCAACGCATGATGAAGTTATGCCTAACTCTACAGTTCATTTCTTTGATAACATCATCATCAATTCAGACACAGTGGATTTCAATAGAGTTGTAGAGTTACTGAAAATGTACGGGCTAGAGACAAAGTGTTGGGGCTTGAGTTATATAGGACCAAGGATCCCAAATTGAATTTGAGAAGACTCAGAGGGATGTGATGTGTACAGGGATCTGAGAGGAAGAATAACCAGGAGTATTCTCTTGCCCTAGTAAACTGGTAGGGCATATACCTGTTGCCGATTTGATGAGTATCTGTAAGTGGCCAAAAGTGTCCAAAAAAAAGTTCAAAAAACTCATTCAAAAGAGTTTTGCATAGAAGGAAATGGGGTTCGTTCATTGTTGGTGTCTAAAGTGGCCTCTCTACCCTTCGTATAAATGTATTAATGCATGTAGTTAAAATATATATTTTTTAAATTAATGTATAATAAAATCGTCAATTCCGATAAAATGTACCTTGGAACATTGTTTTGGGGGACTGGGAACTAATATATTGTAGATGAAAAAAGGTCTTAGTTAGAAATCTCATTAAAAAAAACTTAAAGTATATTTTTTGTGCATTTAGCCTCATCTGCCACAGCATAAAAAGAGACAAAGATAATATAAAACACCTAGCATGTCTTTACATTCATCACTCTATACAACATTCCCTAGAAAAAAAAACAAAAAAAAAAAGGCTCAACATCAATTGGTAGTTGGCAAATTCTGGGGCAATTCTTCCTAAATATAAAATTATTATTCGATAATTGTGGAAAATTATTCACAACTTAATAAGGAATAATTCCTATTCAACCAATCAACTTCCAGAATATTCATTACGAGAAAAAAAGCAGAAATATTAACAACTGACAACAAAATCCACTCTATATTTTGTGTTAGTGGGATAACATCGTGCTAGTTTCGTCAGATTGAGTTTTTTCTCATTTAATTTCGTTTTGTCAGATTTTGTCTCGTCTATATTTCGTAAAGAAGAGAACATTTTCATTATATTGAAACAAAACAGAACAAAAAAAATCATTTTGTCCCATGTAATCTTCATTATGTAAAAAACATTCATTGACAAAATATATACGGATTAAGTTCTTTGCATTGATGCAATACGATGCTTATAGATAATGGAATAAAAATTAACAATTTGTAGACAAACATTTTTTATTCAGTATACAGTTTGTTCGTCGAATATAAAGAACTTTTTTGTTTTAAAAATATAAAACAAATTGTACAAAATACGAGTGCATTTTATATGAAATAAAAACACTTCAAAAGCATAAAAATATAAGACTAATAATGCCCAAACGAGTTAAGAAATCGGAGGATGTTCCTCGCTGTGTTCTCATTAAAAATGACAGTATTTTTTAGAGTTACATCTTTGCATATATATATATGCATTAGACTGTTCTTTTTTTTTTGGTTAATATTTTGTTTGCTTTGCAAATAAACCTTTTTTGTTAGGAGCAATAAAAAACTCACTTTGGTTATGTTTGAGACAACTCTGTCCATTTTTGCCATGTTTGATTAATTTGAATTTAAAAAAAAGGGGATTTTAGGGGACTTCAAAACAACGACCACATTTTTAAAATATTGAGAGCAGGGTGCACAATACTAACAATTGAATACTAAAATATATAAAAATGTTGTTTTTTTTAATCATTGCATCATTTTTGGGACGATACAAAGGCCTTAAAATTGCCAACTCAAAAAAAAAAAAATAATAATAAAATTAAAATTACCTTGAAGTAACCAGAAATTACTTGAAAGGCCTCAAACATGGCCAAAGTAAGTTTATTGGTAGTATCAGTAGAAAAAGTTGATGCACAGGATAAAATATACATTGCCAAAGTTGGAACAGTCTAAGATATAACCATATATGCCTATTTATAATATAAATGCAATCCTCTCGTTGAATTGTTAAATGAAGTATAACGAATAACTATAATCATAAAATGTAATAATATGATTCTACTTTCAAACCTAAGACAAACAATGAGAGACAAGAAGCTTGAAGAGGGAAAATAAAAGCTCCTCACTTCAAAATCAATTGCTATTCTATATATGAAACTATAAAATAAGCAAAAAATCTTATATATGTAATATAATAAAATTGCATTAAAACAACTATGTCAGACAGAGACAATTTAGGGTTCAAAGCCTCTCATTTAAGCTACTTATTTATGTGAGAATTACACAATTAAATATTACTTACTACAATTCATATTATTTTTATCTATACATGTATACATTTTTTTTTGTTCCTTGAATAGGTCAGATGGAGTTGCATTAATTAAGTATAAGTCAACACTATATTATTGTGATTAAGGAATTGTCTTTGAAGTACATATACCTACATAAATTATATTTTCTTCTCTAGGAACGGTCGAGTATTGAACCTACACACATTTAGTTTAAGAGAATAATTTCTCCTGAGCGCGTTGTCTATTGATTTTTAGTCGTACATATATATTTTTCTACAGTCCAGAATTATAGCCCCATCAAAAAATTAAACGGACTATGGCCTGTCTAAGAATATGCAGTAATACTTTTTACAGGTTTCATATTGTCCTACCAGTGATCATTCGATATACTTGCCTTTGTTTTGAACAACTTGTCAAAATATGGAATATTTTGTCTTTCTTGTCTCTGCGGCTGCAATTACGGAGTACTAGTTGAGTCTGGAAACTAAAATAGCCCTTTCTCAGAATTATACTTCTTTGCAACATCAATGATATTAAGATCAGGCGAATTAAATGAAGGAAGTTTATCTTTTACTAGAAAATTTAATATTAGATTTTTTTAAATTTTTAAATGTAATATTTGAAATTTAATTTAATTTTCCAATTTTTTTTTTTTTTTTTGTGAACAGCTATGGATTTTGGAATTTTTGAAAATAGCTGTGAATTTTTGAAATTTATTTTCAAAAAACTTAACTTTTTATGACCCACTGTGGCTTTTTTATGTTTAATGTTTGAAATTTTTTGTGAACAATTGTAGATTTTAGAAATCTTTTTTTTTTTTAATGTAATATTTGAAATTTGATTTTTCAAATTTTTATCCAAAAATATTTATTTTGGGATTTTTTTCCAAAAAAATAAAATAACCAAGCCTCCCCCCACAAATATAATCATGCAGACGTCTTTACAATTATAATATTTTGATTTGAATTTCTGGGATGATTTAAAACCAGTGTTAACCTCGTCAGCAATTTTCAGTTTCGTCTCGTCTTCGGCAGTCATTAGTCCTTGTCATCATTTCGTCTTCTTCAAAATTTTGTCTTGGTCAGTTTCGTTTTCGTCTCGTTTTTGTCATGATTTTTGTGAGAGTTTCATCTTCGTCAAGAAAAGAAGCTTCGTATACGAAATGATTTCGTCTCGTTAGGCTTGAAGAAGTTAACACTAGTTAAAACACACAAGAATCTTAACTATAGTTGAAAGTTTTATAATATTTATGTGTTGGTTATTTTGTTTCCGATATGACCCCTTTCCTATAATAACATTTAACTATTTTATTGTAAACTCACAATTTTGATCATTTAAGTGGAAAATATTTTACATTATTTTTTCATAAAAACACAGTCAGAAAGGACCAAAACAATGAATAATTGATAATAACTCTTAGAATACTTAAAAAAAGGACCAAGATAAAATAGATACACAATGTTGAAAATAAATCTCAAAACTCGGTGTGATCATATTTTTTACTTTTAATTCATATTTTTGACCTGGTCAATCAATGTAATTTGATATAATACATTTTATCTGATGTTGTCAAAGACTTAAAAACTTCCGCAAAAAAATATTCAAGTCAAAATGTAGAGCTGTTGAAAGGACCTTGCATTGGATTTTGGGGTGGAATCTTTTTCATGTGATCTTAAACATCTAAAAAAAAAAAAATCAGGCAACTAATCTTTTATAGGCTTCTAACCATCAATTAACAATTGTTCCTAAAATATCATTATCGGCCAAGTCCTAACATATACATCCCTGGGGCTTCCAAAAGTCCGAGGAAATTAAGAGAGAGTTTTATTGAAAAATAAAATCCCCAAGTTGCTTTCAAAAATCTGACAATATTTGACTAATATACGAAAATTGAAAATATAAGTTGTCAATAACTATATCTTCATATAATTAATTGTATGTTTCTAAAGGAAAGCTATGCGTTTTTGTTGATTTTTGTTTTCATTTCACCCCGTGCAAAACGATATTTATTTTTATTAAAAAAAAGAAAAGAAAATAAGACATATCTTATGATTCTTATATGTATGGAATATTTTTATAGATAAATTATAAAGATTACAGTAATGGAATATTTCTGCAGTGAGTTAATTAGCTATATAAATACATAAAAATATGATAGAGACAACTTATATAAAAAAATTCGAAATATGAATGTGTGTATGAAACTAATTTATGTGTGGACAATTTCTTCAATTTTTGAATATTTAATTAATTAATAAATAAAAAGGCATGCAAAAGGTTTATCGACTGCCAGCGAAACTTAGTCAAATAATTGAAATATTTAGCAAATAAGCAAAAATATTTTTATCTTTTATTTTTCTTAATTGAATACTAATCAACATTTAATATTCCTCTATGTAAATGTGTGTTTCCCAATGACGTCAAAAATGGCAAGTGTTTGTTATTTTTAATAAGTTTCTTGCTTTGTCACCTCAAGTTACAGCCATAATATTTTCATACTAACGACATTATACACCATTTATTACCATGAAGCCATTAATAAACAGGGATTAAGTAAATAAATATTACATAGCATTGAATGACGTTACTGGCATAAAAAACTTGAATTAAATGATTTAGTCTTTGATATCAATAAACTTAAGCATAAAAAGACCTGATTTTCTAGGCAAAGACTATATGATTTGTATCCTTAACGAAGCATAGGTAGATTTAACTTGTTGAGCAAGGGACAATTACATTGGCACTGCCCAAAGGGGCATGGATACCTTCCTCTCCACCGTTCGCAAAAAAGATCATTGAAATTCTAGCTTGCTATTTATTTTTTCTACTTTAAATAATTAGTTATAAGGGAATAAGCAATGTAAAAATTGTGCTTCTAACTTTCTATAGCTTCACATATTCTTTTGGGTATTTGTTATTTCCCCAGCAGCTAAATATCCATATATTTACGTATCCACATATGTTTAATACGATTTTGTTTTTTGTCCTTTTTTGAAAATTAAGGATTTAATATTACTTAATTCTAGGTATATTTTAGATTTTGAGCCAAGATATTGGGAAGCATTTGTACTATTAGATGAGCAAAAAAAAAATTAATGTGACTGTAAGTAATTGTAAAGACTTTATTGTTCAACAGCTCACAGAAGATGACTGAAGACATCTAAGGACTTTCTTAATATAAGCTGCAGCCTAGACACAGTACTTTATCTCTGAGGATTCCCCAATCGCAAAACTCATCGTGGAATTATACCGTCGAATTAATTAGATATTTTCCATCGATATAACTTTGGTATGAATAAACTCTTAGGATGATTATTCGGCGATATAAGAAGTATATGAAAGAAAAATACGAATTGAATTGAATTTATTTGAGTTGTTTTCCTGTTGTACTTTTTTTTGTTAAGTACATTGGGTAACAGTATTTGATTATATATATTTATAATTATTTGAAACTTCCTATTTATTATATTTGATTGCTTTGAGTTGTTAGGTTTTTTAGAAATAAATTAATTTTGCACCATAATGATGTTTTTTATAGAAACGCTAATTTCCTTTTATGTGTTTATTTTTATTTTGGTTCATCTAAATATTTATAAATAAAGACCTTGCAGTTGAGAAAAAAAAGAAGAAAGAAAACACGTTGTTTTTCATTCGAATTTGTTTTTTTTTAAATTATCATTATTATGCATTTTTTTCTTTTCTTTGCGGACTGGATTCCCCATAACCCTTTTAACGTTTTTGTTTAGCTTAAACAGTATTTTTTTCTTCAAAAAGCAGTGCATAACTAAAATATAATTTTTTAGACAATTATTATGGAAATAACAAAAGTAGTGTCATACTTAGCTCAATAACTTATAAAATAAAAACAGATTGCCACTATTTTTTGAAGGTGGGTACTATCTGAAAAAGTCTAAAGTCTAAAAAAAATGTGCCATCTATTAGTGAAACCAAGGACATTTCAGCACATATTTTAATTAAATAAAATAGAAAAAAAGTATTCAATCTGTTCACAAATAATTATGTACATTATCTTATTTAACAACTACTGAGGGAATAAAAAAATAGAATACTGTTAAAATGTTCATTTTAGTGTTGGGGCGGCTAAACATCCAAGGAAAGTACTCTCGTTTAGATTTGTAAATGAATAACAGAGCGCTAACTGAATATTAAAAAAAAGGACAAAAACAACAACGATAGTTCAATAAATGGTTGATTTATACAATGTGTGCTACTCTAATGATACTCGTATATATGAAATAAGGGAAGGGAACCATCAAAGATGGTAAAGGAGTGAGTTGTAATGACATAAGTATAATTTGTTTTTTCCAGCAAAATGTATAAATAGATAGTGTTAACGATCTATAAATCATACATACCAAAAAAATCTCATTGTCGAAAAATTATCTATATTACTTCCGAATAAATAATTGCATTAAGTAAGAATATTATTTTTTTCAATTATACTGGCAGACATGGTCCAACAGTCAAATGTTTTAAGCTTGTTACTGCATTAATCAGCCGTATCAAGTTTTCATATTTAGAATTGCTACAAAATCGAAAATCAGATATAAGAGATCATTTGCATTAGGCGGTCGCATTTTCAGTTTCCCTTGTCTGACTGTTTGATTGTATTTATGAAAACACTGGGAGGGGTGCAGGTCAAATAATTTTACATGAAAGGAAAAGAAAAGAGGGGAAAAAACCCAGATGAGTAGTTTATTTAAAATTATTTTTGTAAACATAGCGGAATTTTTTGGCAAAATAATACAATTCCTTACAGGATAATATTATTCATTATAAATATATGTATGTTGCTTACATGTGTACAATTTATGTTGCACCCCTAAATAACAGACTGTCACAACATCTCATGGATAATATATATTTTTATTTTGCCCATGTCATATTAGGTGATGAACATTTTACCCCTCGTATTTCACCACCTACTGGTACGTTAAACTCAGTGCTGAATAAAATATGTCCTGTCGGTATGTAAAAATGAAAGAAACCAAAGATTAATGTGGTAATCCTGACAATTTGAAGACTGATTGTACCTTATCTGTCATGGAACTTTATTAGATCAGCTGCAAGCAGCCTTAAGAGGAAGGAAACAAAAAGAAATCGTATTCCTTCAATAGGAAGGACATTTAGTGGCGTCAACTGGATTATAGATATTTTTTGTTGGGAGGAGGGTCACAGCATAATTCGATCGATCGAATGACCTTTTCTTTTAAAAAATAAATCCTTAAATTTATTTTAGGAGGGGAGGAATTAATTTTTATTCCTCCTTTTTTTATTTTACCAAAATTCCTCGATTGGTGGGGGCTGCGGCGTACACCACTGACATTTAAGCTTTAATTACTCCGATGCCCCTCTTCAATTATATTCAGAGTTCAACAATAACTTACACTTAAAACTCTCGAACATACCTCATCCTTACTCTCCGTCTTTCATGATCACATGTATTAGTTATTACTACTATATATTAGATGCTCCCTCCTCAAGAATTTTAATAATATTGATAACAGCTTTAGAAAAAAAAAAATCCTGTTTAGGTTACAACTACATTAAGTTCCCCCACCCCCTTTCTAATTTATACACCTCTAGCTATACTGAGTGATGGAATGGCGTGTATTGTGGCCATAAACAAATAAGCCAAAAATAAACATGGTAACCCTGACAATTTGAAAAATGTTATAAAGGAGAGCAGCTTAACTGTCATGACGTTTTATTAGATCATCTGCAAGTAGCTGTAACAAAGGAGGAAGTGAGAAGGAAACAAACAGGTGCATTGACAAGAATGAATCCGTTGTCAATCCTCAATTCTACTCGGAGTCTAACAAGTACAATAAATCTGTTCATTCTTCATATAACCAATTCCAAAAAAGCGGCTAGTTAAAATATGCACACGATTTACACACTGGTTATACTATTTTTTTGTTGTTGTGAAAATTAGTACCACGGTTTGTTGACAGAATAGATCCGTTTTATAAATTTTTCATCAATCTATTCTAAGATTCCCCCCCCCCCCTCAATAAAAATTTCGTTAACCATATTTCTAACTTATTTGAAAAGATATTAATAAAACTTGTATTTTATGAATATATCAAATTTAAAAAAATAAATTATACAAAAAAAAATTATAAGCTATGAGGCTTGTTTAATAACTACAAAATATACATTTTAAAGGAACTAAATAAGGTTGAGTACTTATATTTAGGAACATTATATATTAAAGATTTTCTTTTATGTACAAATATACTCCTGTATCTCCCCTCCTCCAGCAACGATTGTTGCTTTAGGCCTTAAGTATAAGAAGAACCTCGTTATTGTTAATTTACCTCCGAATTAAACGGCTATAATGTGTTTTAAGCTTCTGTAGGGCAATTTTATTTTATGAGGGAGGAAAAAAAACACAATGTGCATCAATGGTAGGGAAGACCGGGGACATTTGCAAGTTCCTCCTTTAACTATAACATTAATCCTTTTTGTAGGCGCAAAATTTTGGACATAATACCGTCAAACTCTTAATGTTTTTGCTGTAATACTAATATACTGGAGTTTACTAATCAATTATTTTATATATGAACCATCTATAAATTTGTTTAAATCCGCTTACATCTAAATTATTAGGCGTATACTTAGTTAAAAACTCATAAACAATTCAATTTTCTCCGGAATTTTATTATCATCAATATTCAACTCAAACTAACCACCTTATTTTTTTTTAAATGTTCCTTTAATTTGTTAGATGGGATTGCACTGATTAAGTACAAGTAAACATTATAGTATTACATTTACTTCATCTGACCTAGGAACCTTTTGGTGAAATTCATATACATAAAGTATATTTTTTTCTTTAGGAATAATCAACTGGGCGCGAACGCACATTGAATTCAAGAAAATAACTTTTCACGAACGCGTTGTCCATGAGCTACAGCAATTCCATACCCCCTTATTTTATTAAATTTGTTAATAAATATTTTATACTAAATTGACCAAAAATAAATCAAAATGGCCATTTTTAAGGGCTTTAAAAATTGAAATATAAAGTGTATTATATTACTTTATAACTTCAGCTATGATATAAAGCACTTGAAAAAAATAAAAAGCACTCTAAGTAAGGTCCTTCATTTTATTCGATTTTTTTTTTGTGGTTATATATACTTTTTTGTTAATTATCAACAAGGTAAAATAATAAATAGTTCATTTTTCAAATGTTGAAATATTTGTATCAATGATATTTACTTTGATTTTGATGGATACAGTTGTTGCATCTCGAAATATGGCACTGAATCGTTGTTATAGGATAAAAACTTGATTTTAAAACCTGTAGAGGCTTGGTGTTTTAATTGTTATTTTTGTGCTCTACGGCTTAAATAACAATAATCAATGTAGGTTTCACCCTGCACGCAGAAATGCTATTACTAGGTGTTATTGATTATTCTGCCATCAGTCGAAATTTTTTATTATAGTTATATTGTAACACTCAGTACTATATAGATAGTTCCATCCATCTTACTAATATATATGTTAAATAAATTTCTCGTATTCTATAGATGGCTTTAGTAATTTGTATCTGGCGTGGTATGTGTACGATCAGAATTTCGTGCTATCAAAATTTGTAGAAGTTTTATGACGGTTTGATAGAGTATTGTTTGAGCGCACGTCAATGATGGACACCAGCAAAGAGAGAATACGCATTATTTTTACAGTTTTTCTTCGATAATGATGAAAATGCAAGACATGCAGTTGAAATTGTGAGTAGCGTTTACGGTCTTGATACTGTAACAGCCAATAACGCGCAAATTATTTTCGTCAATACCATTTACTTAATTTTATTTGAAGATATGTACAAGTAAAATTGTCGAAAATTTCGAAGGAATAATGAAAGCGAAATCGGCACTGTCTTGATTGCCAAGGAGATAAATATTAATGAAAAAACAATCATACATTAAAAATAATGGATTAATTTTAACTACACCTATTATATAACTACACTTATCATCATATACGTTTTTTTGTCAGAGTAGAGCTTTCACAAGATTTCTCCAAATAAATCTTTCCGATATATAACCTGGATCAATGATCTATGTATAAATAAATTTATTATAATTTTCTTTCTTTTTATCTAAAATTAGACTTTCTTTAAAACTGTTGTTGTAATCGTTTCAATATTTGAAATGTAATATGTGAAAAAGCTTATTGAGTTTTAGAATCTTCAAATATATTATAACAATAGCCAACAAATGTTGTGTTAAATTTTATGGGGGTCTAAGTCAAAGCAGCACCGGATAATTTAGCCATTTATAAAAGCTTTGCAATTAGTGTTGTGTAAGTCGTTATTTATTAGGTTCAATTCATCTGGCCATATCAGTATTTGGGACTGTCAGACTTGGGGTGATAAATAAAGAAGAAATAAAATTGAGTTACGTCATTAAGGACATAACTTTATAAGTTTTAGGACTGATTTATAGTGCTGAGCTGGACCAGTCGGTGCCATCATTCATCTCTACTACACCAGAACGTAATAGCAAGATCCACTTTTGTGCATCACGAACCGAAAGAATATCGGCCCTGTATACACTGCAAATTTTCTTTGTCGCATTAGATGTGTTTTTCCCTTTCAAGTAGTAAAAATATCAAATGTGGCGAATTTCTATACTCGCCACATGATAATTCACGAATGATCAAGACAAGCGCAATAATGTACAAAATGCGTTTGTAGTATGCATTCACACCTTTTTACAAGATATAATTAGTTAATAAAAAGGGGCAGGAAAAATGATTTTTTTTCCCCCAACCTATTATAACTCCATTTTTAAGTATTTATGAACACTTTTAGGATTATTAGATTAATGTTCAATTTTCAAAGCGGGAAATGATATTATTAATATTAAAATATATGGCTACCCATGTGCATCATGTAATAATAATAACATAGAAATGACAGCATTAAGAATACGTGACATGAATACCTAACAACCATTTGGGTACTTTTATATAAATCTTACCGTAGCAACTCATTTATAATGGGACATGATGATACATTTGTTGAATGAGCTGAGTAAAGTTCTTATGGGTCTCTTGATACCACTAGGTGTCCCTCTCCTTTTAAATTAAGGAACAAAATTAATAAAGGCTTAATTTTACCTATCTACGTAATCTTATTAAGAAAGTGCATTTTATATAATAATATACAAAAATATTAGTAGAAAAAAAGAATAACTTGATTAATTTTAGTTTTTTTTTTAAAGTAGCATTAATGATGTGTTATTTTTGTGTATAAAATGTTTATTTTTAATGAGTTCGAAAGTTGATTACCTATTATTATATAAATTAAGACACTTTTTAATATCAGCTGCCAGATATATGATTTTGTAGGGTGAAAAAGAATTACTGCTATAAAGAGAGAAGAAAACCTTCTGTTTTTAAATTAGCATATATTCAGGGAAAATATTATAGTTAAATTAAAGTAAGTAAAAAAATAAATATATATATTATATTGTTAAAAAAAAAAAAAATATATATATAGACGAGAATACTTTTAGTAATGTACCTCATTTTCATAGTGTATAAAAGAGTGTAAAATTAGTAAGAACGTCTTCACATACAGTAAAGGGATACACGCCATAAATGTATTTTTATCCGTGTGTAGTGGTGATATAAAACCTTTGTAAATTTAATGAAACTGACAAGTAATGGGGTATTAAATGATATAGGAAAACGGATAATATCATTATTTACAAAATTAGTACGTATTAAATAAATTAGAAAAAGCTGGGGGCACTGTGCGCAGTTCTTGATTAGTTAATCTCAGTATTTACCTTTTTTAAACCCTTAAATGCTTTTTGTTGAAGATTTCCAACATACCAAAAGATGTCGTTTTAAATAATATTCAACAAAAAGCTGTCAAACTGCAACTTTTCTTACATTTGAAAAAACTCTGTTTGTATGTGTGATTATAAATTAATATTAGATTGCATTAGAAAATACGCTAAGTAGATAGTTATTAATTAAGAAAAAAAAAAACGACTCCAAAAATCATTATTTTTTTTATATTACTTCTAAGAAAAGTTTTCACTTTTTTTTTGATGGAATGATTATTGTTTGAGCAAACAGACTACGTTTTGCTTTAGATATATTTGAAATTAACTTTAGAATTTTAAGCTACATGAATTTTTTTTTAAAGTATTAATCTTTGACTTAAAATCCGAATGCAAATTTTTGACATAGGTTTATAATTTTTACATTTTTCAAATCAACATAAACAGACGCAATTATCATGTTAAGCTTTTGCTATAGTAAAAAGTATAAAATCAATTAACCCAAACATTCACAACTTATTAAGGCATTTATATCCTTCTCCCCGATGGTGAGAATAATTATTATGTAAAGATTAGGATATTTACAGTTTTGTAAGGCATAATTGAATTCAAAAGGTTAGGGTTAAGGTGCATCAACATTAGTAAAACAGCTGACAACCAATTTCAACGTAAATTTGTCAGAATTTAGTAGAAACATACCATTGTATTCCTCCATTAATGATAATTATTTTTACTTATTTGGTAATTAACTTACAAATAATTTAATAGTACATTTTTAATACGTAACTTTATTTTTTGCCTCAAATTGTAAACGTTTTATGTAAATTTCTAAAAAAAAAAAATCTAGATAATTTTTATAAGTTCTTTTTATGGTTGTTTGCTTATTATTAGAACCCTTTGAACCAAAAAATTCATGCTCTCTGCATTTTTGTTTTTGAATGAGGCACCTGTATATAAAAATTACTTTGAAGTATTCCAATTCATTTAAACTAACTTATTTTCCCTAATATTTCTTTAGTATAGGTTTTTTTAAAAGTAGCAATACTTCAATTAAGACTCGGGCGATATGGATATATTTTGGCCGATTGTTATTTGAGGGGGTTAAAAACCAATAAACAATTAATCAGCCGATTGTTCTTTTTCCAAATTACATTTGAGATCCCATTAAAAGAATCCAAGCAGAACCTCCAACATGACCATTTTTGCAGTTCTATTAATCTCCTAATCCCTTTTGCAAAGTTTTCGACAATAACGGTTATAGGTGATATAAAATAACATTGACTGTCAAAAACTTTTAAGTATGATCACACGCTAAGGTTTGAATTTTGTAACCTATATATATTATAAACAAATATATTGCTCTTAGTTATTTCATGTTTCCCACTAACCTTTCAAATATTCTCATTCTCTATTCATTAAAGGGTTGAACAGCTGCTCAGAGAATTATATAGAAAATATAGCTTGTCGTAGTTCAAATAGCAAAATCGACATCATTTGCCAAAATCTAAACAAAAAAGTTTTTTTTTAGAACTTTCTAGACACACATAAACTTATAAATCTTTACTAATAAAAACATCCTATTTCTCTATGACTTACAGAACAATCTTATGTTTGATAAAGCGGGAAAAAATATTTGTCTTGCAAAGAATGGTTTTTATTATCTTCCACTAATTTCTTGGTGCTAAAAATTCGCATACAATATTTTATTTTTTAAGGAGGTCAAGGAAATACTCATTGATTTTAATCATCATAATTTTAGTCATAACAAAGACTGCACAAATGTAGAATGATAGTATCCAAGCTTTTGTGGATACATAATTTATTATTTCCATTTCTGAGTGGCACGACAAATAAATCAAAATCTGCTTATACATTTTTGGTAATACAAGACCTTATAATTCATAATTATACTTTTTGTGTTGAAGCGTTGAAAACCTTCAGGAAAATACTCATGTTCGTATTTGAAGGAAGTGTAACGAAGAGTTGAGGGGAAATAAATAAATTAGATCAAGCCAATGATTTATTATATCTTTATGAAAAGGTGCCATTTCAATGACATCTATGAAAATAATGTATGAAATCTTATTGTGATAAATGTGAGATTACAGAATGCTAAAAAGGTAGTATTTCTGTAAAATAAGATGTATATATATATTTTTTTTGCAATGAAAATGAAGTAAAAAACGACTCAAATGGTCTAAACCATCGACATATTAGGTTATATAACCATTTATAATTTTTTATACATCATTCAAAAAAAAAAAAAAAAAAATGTGAAATAAAAGTTAAAAATAATATGGCGTTTTCTTTTTTTTTTTAGTTATCATAGTGAATATAATTTTCTTTTATGTTTAAGTACACCAAAAACCACACTATAGGAAACTTATTATAAGACTTGAACTCCAACAATATTCTTATCATTCAAAATCTACCTTTCAGTCAATCTGAGGTTAATATTAATCTTTTTAGCAGATAGTCCTTTATAATCTTTATCAGTACTAATCAACTATTAATTCGTTGTTGTTTTTATTCTTAGGTCCTAACGTATGTTGAATTATTTCTATAAAGCTAATTTTAATTTTTGATTAATTCAAAAATTTAATGATTTTTCTTTTCCATTGACTCTGTGTTACAACAACAACCCTCTTTGGATTCGGATTTCAGGCCGTCTCTTGATTAGCCATGTTCATGGAGTTCAAGATAAATGAAAGGGTATGCATTATCCTTTTTTTCTCTTTTGTTTCTCACTTGAGTTATATATCCTTCTTCTTATAAATGCTTAATACATTTACAGCCTTTAGTGAATAGTTTGTATTTAAATACATTTCTTTAGTTATTTTTTTGGGAAAAAACATATTAAATGATATCCCTAGAAAAGTAATTAGTTTTTTGTTTAAAAGTTAAAAAATGAAAAAAAAATTCTCAAAAATATTTATTTAAGATTAAAATACGTTATGAAAATAAAGTGAGATAAATCCATCTTTGCTGAAATTGTAGTTAGACATTTTAAAAATGCTGTACACAATATATTCGGTTTTATTTTACCCTGATATATTATTGTTTATGAAGAAAGAAAAAATGACTCATTTGGGAAAAGAAAAAAATCCGTCTTTATTACAGGTCTCTAGAGTGGTCCTTTTTAAATCTTTCTTGATTCACCAAATTTGTACTATGGATTATGTAAGAAAAGGTTTATTTTCCCATTTCAATATTTTATCATCCCTAGTTGATAACTGAATGTGATATCGTTTCTTCCTAATTCCATTTATAAAGGAAAAAACTGTTCTAGCAATCTAAAACGACGTATGTATGGCACATTTTTGTGTACTTTATGATTTAGAATATTCTCTTAAAGTAAATAAAGAAAATTTATTTTTGTTTTCAAGTAGAAAATTGTTACTTATAAAACTTAGTCTTACCGAAATCGATATCGAATTTTGCAACATTAAAAAAGCTTTAACAATAAAGCTAAATAGCTTTCAACGTCCAAAGTCAAAGTTAATTTTATAGTTAGTTTGTTAAGACCTTGGTGAATGGAAATGATATCAGTTTGCATTGATAAAAACAGTCAAATTTAAATAGGTCTAATGAGCAACTTAAATAAAAAAATAGATATTTCAAGGACTAATTATGCATATTTTTATATTTTTCAAGTAATTAGAGAGCACTTCAGAAGCAAATAAAATAAATTAACTTTTATTTGCAGCATGAACAATAAGGCACAATTAGTTTTTACTGAAATAAAAAACTGTTAAACTTACTTTTTCATTGTAGTCAAGTATACTATACATACGAGAATATACAAAGGTAAGTATTCCAACGAATAATGATATAGAACAAATCCCGTTGATCTGTCAGACATAAAAACAATATGAGAGAGGTCTGAAAAGTTTCCGATCTAATAAAGATAGAAAACAGTTTTTTTAAGTTTTTTTTATTGAGCATTTATTTTAACAAAGTTTTCTTGTAACTTTACAGGTTTCTTCAAGAGATGTTTCCACCTCTGTAACCTGTCCAAATAATGCTTTTCGTTTTTCTCTCCAAAATAATTGTTCATAACACACTTTTTGTTTTTGGCTCAATCACTCCGAGTTGCATGGACTTAGATCCGTCAAATTTTAACACAATAAGCCTTCATATATCTGCTATTGTTTGAATCTATTTAAAGATTACACATCAAAATTAAATATTTAATGAGAGCTCGATACACGATTTTGTCCAACTTCACAAAAATGATACTAACACTCAAATGACTGTTACATAACAGCTACACGCACAAAATGGCTGAAACTTTGGTGAGTGCCTGTCAACAGATGCAAGATAGATATGACTATATTTTATTTGCGAGTGCTGTCATCTTACCGCTGAGGTTGGAAACTTTTCAGAACACCTTCATAGTTCTCTTCACACGCTAATACGTCTGAATTTTTCAAATAAGGAAAAATAAGTAATAAGGAAACTAATATCCAGCAGCAGATTATAAATGAAGAGTTAAACGTCAATGTCCTTATTGTATTTGGGCTATAAGTGTGATCGACATCTGAGCTAAGTTTTGCTAGATACAGAGTAAGACTTGTGTATATTTCCTTCCTCTCATAAAGATGATTGTTGTTAATACTGGAAACAGCATTCATATGCTTCTGAAACATCTTTCAGAATTAATGTAAATTTTTGTTGTTGCAAAAATATTTTTTTTTGAATTATTTGAAATTTTTAATTAGTTAATTTTTAAGTCGTTCTTTTGCTCTGTTCATTTCCCTTTTTCAATTTAAGATTCTATAAATGTAATATCCGTGTGATATCCCATATATCACACTCAATCCTATGTTTATTTTAACTATAATAATCATAAATTTTATTTTGTTAATGACCAAATCTAATGTTGTTCTGATTAATTTGGAAATTTGGAATCTACGTCAAAGCTGTATGTAGAAATAAAATTTGTTTAATATTTAACCCAAGTTCATTAATTACGTCAAAAAAAAGAATGTTCACTAATGGAGGGTTAATTTAATTGAACGTCATGACAGCTAAGCCTCTTGTTTCTACAATGTTCTTCAATTTGTCAAATTTAAAATGATCATTTTTTTAGTTCATATACCGCCAGGTCATATTTTGTAATACTATAATCATTTACCTGTTGGAAAGCAAGTGCAATAAATCTAAAAATATATTTTTAACTTCGAAATTAACCATATAACAAGACTATTTTCTACATATTAAATAATATATTTTACAGAGTACTGTAAAATGCAAAATGAACGCTAATCAATGATACCTGTTTATATGTACATCTAATACCCAAAAGGCGTCCACAGGGGGTGGGCTAAAGAGGCTGTAATTTATTTTGAAATTTTTGTACAAAAAAAAAGTTTTT
This sequence comes from Lepeophtheirus salmonis, assembly GCF_016086655.4. NCBI lineage: Eukaryota > Metazoa > Arthropoda > Copepoda > Siphonostomatoida > Caligidae > Lepeophtheirus > Lepeophtheirus salmonis. The sequence continues at coordinate 37,552,317 of NC_052132.2, read as the reverse complement.
TTGAGAATTGCTTTGGATTTTTTTAAAAGTTTCCCAAAAAAGAATAAGTTTTTTTCCAAAAAAGTTAATTTTTCAAGTTAAAAAAACAATAATCCAAAAATTAACCCTACCTCCGTCAATTAATTACAATAAACTCCATACTCATTTATGAAAAGTTTTTATTACTCTTGTTTTGCTAAATATATCAATCCCTGTGTACAATTGCAAATATTTTTTTATAATTTACTTACATAGTGAAACTTCACTATTTTGGTACTAGTTTTGGTACCAAAATAATAGTAATATTTTGATATGTATTTGTCAAAAGAAGGAGATATCGTTAAGTTAATTCATATGACTCCCTTTGGTGTGGGATGAGGGTACAGGTTCAAAAATTAGATGACGTTATAACTAACAATTTTCATTCTTACTTTGTTTTAAAAAGCACAATTTTCAAACTCAGAAATTCAGGACGTTACGTACTCATTGGTTCAATTTATTTATGACGTCATGCCATAGCCAGAACCAGTTATAATAATCATTAATTATAATATCGTTGTACTCTGATAACACTCTATCACAGTTATACTGTACAACTTTCTAAATTAGCTTTGTTCTACAGAGTTCTAAAGTAATGGCCTTCCGTAGATTATGTTACTCGTAAGATAAGAAATAGAAAAAGTTTATACAAAATGTCCCTACATACTATAATATTAAGTATATATAATATTATAATTTAAAACTTTGTTAATCAGTATTGCACACTTTTGCTATTTATATACAGTGGAGGAAATAAATATTTGATCCCTTGCCGATTTTGTAAGTTTGCCCACTGAAAAAAGTTTATATGGGATTGAGAAGTGGAGACTGGTTAGGCCACTCCTTGACGTTAAAGTACTTCTTTTTGATCTATTTTTTTGTAGCTTTGGTCATTTTCAGCGCCTGACCGTGAGGGAAGGATGTTGTTACCCTAGATTTCAGAGTACATGGCCTTGTCCCTCCTCCCTTCCATGCAGTGAAGTTGTACTTTACCCTTAACAGACAAACACCCCCAAAATATAATTTTTCTACCGCCATGCTTGATAATGGGATTCGTGCTCTTACGGGGAAGTACCCGCCATTTTTCTTCCTCTAAAGACTTGTTTTGTTCATGTACCTAATGTCTCGTATTGTAATAAACCTACCTATGAAAATATAACCTTATTTTTTCCTTTATCAGTGAAAAAACTTACAAAATGTACAAGGGGTCAAATACTCATTTTTTCCACTGTAAAAGCAACGCAAATAATAGTTTTGAGACGGAAGTCCGAGGCTACAACTTGACACAAGTACATATGCGGCCAGAGTTTGGCCTTTCTCTATAAATGAAGTTTCTGTCCTCACTTTGCCGCCCGCCTTCTAAATATATTATAATTTGAAAAATGTGAATACAAGTCTATGTCTGTAAAGTGTTGTGTAAGTCCTTATTTAGTACCTAAGACTGCAGTCCCGTTAATGTTTTTTTGTCGTAAAAAAATTATAATTCGATATGAATATATGAAAAACGAATAAACTTTATACTTTTATTTCAATTACAATACCGATTGGACCAAATATTAGGTTGGTCAATGGGAAAAAGTAAAAACCCTATCTTTCGAAAGATTTGAATATATATTTGAAAGATTTATATTACTTGATAAGTTCAATGGGGCTTTGTCTTATTATTTTATTTGTTTTTAAACAAAGCGACCATTAGTTGCACTGTCTTGCAGCAAAATAATGCAAACACTCTAAATAATATATTAAATGGTCAGTGGGAAATATAGGTATATTACTCACATAGTAGTCTTTCCAACCTACAAACTGTCTCACCACCTTGCAAATAATAAATTTTCTATAGTTTGTATTCAGTATTCCATCAACAAATAGAGAAAAGGAAGTTAATATATATATATTAGATATTTATGTATATATAAATAATCTTTTATAATTATTCATAGGATGATAAAATAAGATTTATACTTGAATATTCAAATAAAATGAAAAGAAATACTTGGCATTGAGTAATATTTGGCTCCTTAAAGTAAAAAAAATCCAATTTCTTATTTCATAAAGTAATGTTTACATCTAGCATATTTTGACACTTTAAGTTTAAAGTAAATTTGCATAGAAAAAAAAACTGTAATTGAAAAAAAGAGAATACTTTATGAGAATAAGTTATACAAGTTATATATAATATTATGAAAAAAATATATTTATTTAAAAGTTGCATATGCAGTACAAAAAACAATTTTAAGAAGTTACTGAATTTTCAGTCCCTATCTAATTTTAAACATACGTTGGTCCAAAATTAGAGTCCCGTAATAAATAATAAAATAAATCCAACAAAATTCAGGCTTTGAAACCCTCTCTAGCCACAACCCACATTTATTATTCTTACTTAAGGCGTAAAACACTAAATGACTTAAACTTTTCAATTGCACTAAGTTTGCTCTTATAAGGTCTTTTTTTTAATCACGTTGTTAAAGCAAATTTTCGATTCAAAACCATATTTCGAAATAAAATAACTTTGTATATTTATGGAAATAACAATGAATAAAAAACACTCCATCATTCAAAAAATCAATTATTTATGAAATTATCTTGAATAAAGTTCCTTCAAAATTTGTTTAATCATAAAACAATCCAGTAAAATGAAGAATCATATATGGAAGAATATATTTTTCCTTTTAAAACTAAAGTATAAACCCTTTTATTACAACTTCAAATTTGGCTGTCAAAAAAAAAAAAATCAATTTTGATTGAAGTTTTTGGCTCAACTTTTAATTTTCTTATACAATCTTTAATATATAAACAATGTAAGATTACTTAAAAATGTTTCCAAATGGAATATATATAATTCAGTAATTTGACTAATTGTAATCCTATATAATTGAAATAATTTATATATACATATACATGTATGTATGTGCGTGTGATGTATGTCTCACTTAGTAACAGAAAAAGGACGAACATATATTAAATACGAATTAAAACAGGGAGTTAGGATGAAGATAAGCAAATTAATTTTAGTACTTATCTTCAATTTTCAACATGGTTGAATAAAGAATATGGCAAATGAGCAATGACAATAAATTTATCACAGTGTCAAACATTTAAAAAATCGCTTTATATTTACCAAAATCAGTATTTTCACATATGTTGCAGTTACAAGAGTGTCAACAGTGGGTGCAGGATAGATTAGTTTAGTATTTTAATAGAAATAAGCTATTTTCCATCGGGAATCTTTAAGATATTGTGGTCGTGCTAGTAAGTTATTAATATTTTAAAGGCAGGAATATTAATTCTAACTTAAATATGTTTTATATCCAATTTATTTGAATTGTATTTATTGATTAAATGTATGTATTATAATTTATTATTTTATGAACTTCTCCTGCCTCTAAAATATTGATTACTTTTTACAATAAGTCAAATAATTAACTTAATTATATTTAATTTAAACATTTTAACAGAATTTTATATATTACACGTGGATTTTATCCGGCGAGTAAAACTGCTGTTTTATAGGGTAATTGTTTGAGTCGTTATATGTATAAGTAATTATTGACAGGTTTCATATTGCTCTAAAATTAACTAATATATAGCCTTCCATATGCTTGATTTTGTTCTGAAAACCTTGGTGGAGACGCTGTGTCACTGACTTGCAGCTAATATGCACAATGTTTGACAAATTTTATATCAAAAAGATTTCTTATGAAGCTTTTGTGGCATCAATATTTTGAATTTTCTTGATTGAGTTTTCCTATTGTTGTTAGGTGTGAGGTGGTCCATTAAAACTAGACCTCTTTTAATTTTATACTTCATGAAGATATAATTTATTAATTAACAGTATAATTTCCACAAAATTAATATTATAAATGTGTATCTGAGTTCTCTTAGTCATTCATCGAAACTACCTTAGCGGCAATGACTGTTTCCAGAAGATAGTAAAAGGCCTGACAACCAATGCAGATGTAGTTTCCTCGACATTATCCAGAAGGTTTAGTTGAGGGGGTTAGAATCAGGGCTGTAGGGGCGGCAAAAGTGTGAAAAAAGAGATCAAAAGAACTTAAAAGAGTCTTGCGATAAAAGGAATGAGTTTCTTTAATTGCTTGTGTCAAAAATGGCCTTTTCACCATTACAAGGCTCTTTCCACCCACTTTTTTGATAGCTCTTTGATAGTAAAGGTTAAAACCCTGAGATCAGTTTCATTTTCTCAACTTGTACGAAAGCTAATGACCTCAGGTGTGTTTTCAGTTTGTACATATTGTTTATGCTTTAAACTATCAAATATAAATTAATTTCAAACACCCAAACTTTATTAATTATTAAATTAGTACGTGTTCAGATTTCAATTTACCACCAGGTATATGGATAAATAAAATCAAGAGTTATTTAAAAAAATAACAATAAAGCCAAAAACATATGTGAGAGCCATCTAATGCAAAGAAAAACATTGCTCTTCATTATAGTAAAATCAGACCAGCGAAGACAAATTCCTGGTATACAAGGACATATTCGTTCAAAATGTGACTTTGTAGCACATTTTAAGATCATAGAAGGAGTCAAATTAAATATTGGCAAAAAAAAAACTTTATTTCAATCTTCCTTCTATTTTTTTTTTCATGCAAAGAAAAATTACAGATTTTTTACTAATATATAAGTGAGTCTATAGAGATCCTTTGAGATCGATGGAGTCCTAAAAGGATAATTAGTTAACCTTCATTTTCAACAATGAATATTTTATGTTTCATAATCTAAATAATTTTCTCTGATAAAAATATTGAGATTCAGAATCTGGCTATTTGAATGCGCCTAAGAACTCCAATCTTGTTTAAAATCAAAGAAGATACCGTCAATGACATTGTAAGAAAAAAATGTTAAAATTAATTAAAATAAAACAAGTTATTTGTTTTCACTCTCCCATATTTTTAGACTTCTTAATTGAACTTATAGACTCCAAAAATTGATGGATTTGTATAACTTTCTTGACAATTGCATTTTATAGGACAGCGCCCTGGAGATAGGGCGAAAAGAATTGCTGGCCCCGCACCTGAGCGTCTTTGTTATACGTATAAACGCATTCTTCTAAATTTGGCTCTTACAAAAATATGCTGACCTTTGCCTGAAATTTGAAGTGCTTGATTTGAAAAATGATGACACTTAGGATAATGCTTTTTTGAATTTTGAGCAGGGATTCAAGATAAAACAGAGGAAAACAAAGGGTTCAATCAAATTTAAAAATCAAACAGATTAAAGTCTTACAATGTGTAATTAATTTATTTTGTTCCCTCAAGGGACATGCGTCTCTAACTACAATAGTATATTGGGCGTGTCTTTAATAAATATATACATTCATATCGTTAGATATTATTTCATTTCTCCGGCAGGGGGTTGTCTCTATCCTTTAATGTTTAAGTCGCTAAAAAACGACCAAAAAATTTAGGAAACATATACAGAATTTGGTTAACAGTCGAAATTGTACAACTTATTTTAATTAAAACTATGCAATCTATTTTCCTTTTAACTTTTTAGTCAGCATATTCTTCTTCCGATTAGCCTTAGGTTTATTGCTATTCAAATATACCATTGGAACATAATTAAATGGGTATATTAAGAGCTGATTTATACTATATATTTCCCTTAATTCCTGTTGTAATCGTCAAATTTGTTTTTTGTTTTTCTGGTTTAACATTTCAAAGGATCATCTCTGGGGTTTTAGCTTTAATTCCCTTAAACTATTGAAGTTTATTTATACCGATACATATCAATCAATTTTTTTATGTATTGGTTGAAAATATCTTGAATAGTTTCAACTTCAATTTTCTTTAAAGTGTCTGAATTATTTTCGCTTATAATCTATATCCATATTAAAATTAATTGTTATATATTTATGATGAAGCTATGTTACCCAAGAATATAAACAGAAAAAGTCCATGGATTTTAAAAGTAATAAAAATATCCAATCAAACTAAATAAAGTTTGTTCTTTAAAATATATCTAATATACAAAATATAAAGTTTTTGAATATTCAATCTAAAAGAAAAACATATGACGAGTGAAGCTGTAGGTTAAGCTAGTGTAAACTAAATGCAATATGTTAAAAACTTTATTATTTTAATCCCTATCTAATTTAATCTATTTTCTATATTTTATTATAGAGCATAATTAATTTGTGCAATAAATTTATGATTTCTCGATAAACATCTCAAAATTGGTATAATTAATCATTTCATAAAAAATAAATATTTAAAGGGCTTTATTGGATTCAAGCCTCAGAAAATACCTTCCAGGTATTTTGGAGAATATTACATATATAATTTAATCTCAAAATGTATCCTATTCTTCAAAGAACACATCGTTAGTCTCCTGTATCTCAAAAATAGGGTGACTACTTGTAAGGCATCATTCATAGTAAAGTGAGAAAACAAAATTGCTTTTGTAGAACATGAAAATAGGTTTTTGTCCAAAGTTTCCATGCAGTATGAAATGAACTAAACAATATTAAAAAACAAAGGCAGTTAGACGTTTATGTTATGTTAAAACTCTTTTTGTGGAGTTTTTTAAATGCATTTTTTTTTATTTTTGCAAAAGAGAGGCACACTCAAAAAGTTAGTTTACATAATTGTGAACAAACTCTTTGACAGAGTTTCAATGACTCAAACTACACAAATATGTACTCACATTATCCTACCTATACATAGTATATTTGATGTAACGAAGTAAATGCTTTTTTCTTATTGACAGTTGTTAATTATTACGGGCAGATTTACTTTTTAGATATTATTGTGTAAAAAATGAAATAATAATTTTTCTATGGAAATTAATTATGTATAGTATACAATGAACTTAAATCTTTGGTTTATATACATTATTATAAAATAAATTAATATCTAATACTCTTTTTGAGTTCATAATACGTAAAGTCAGCTGGCTTATATCATACAATAGTCAACACATGAAAGGAGCGGAAAGGAAAATAAATCTATATCCATGTTCATTTGAATAAACATGATTGTAAATGTGGAGAAACGAAGATCCAATAAGTAGACTTTGTGTTTTTACATAAATAAATAAATTTAAAAAAATATTTTAACCAATATAGTTGGCGATGCCACAAATTTTTATCGGCTATAGCCGTAGAGTATAATTAAAATGTAACAATATAAAAATAAATATAAGATATAAGAATATAACTAACTATGTGACCTCTATGAATTCGCGCTATTAATTGAATTAACAAAGTGAATTATGTAAAGGAAATAAAAAGTATAAATAAATAACTTAAGGGAAAGGATAAGTTACGTCATTTGCGGTATAATCAGAAGTGACATCTTGGTAAGAAAAACAAATATCAAGGGTGAGTGTGAGAGAGCAATTCCCATACCCCAAGTAATAAATGAGTGGCTGCCCCCTACAGACAGCAAACCATGTGGCCATTCATTAACTTCTCACTTTTTAAAAGTTTAGATGACTGAATTTCTATGACGTCATCATAATGAACCTACAACCTTCCCTACTTTTAATAGGTTCTAGCCCTCCTGAACCCCCTTCTCACATACACTACAAGGCTTTACATTATCACTTGTCCGACCGCCCCAACAGGCAAATTCTTCTGTCGGACAGGTTCATACAGTTAATATGCTGTCTGAATGGACAAATAATGCAAAGCTATGTTGGTTTTGACATGTGACACAGTTGTATTATCGTATAACCATTGGTTTTTTCTTTATTTTAAAAATTAACATTGACAGTCATTTTTGACTTCTTTTAGGTACCTTTTTTCACCCTGGGGAACAGATTAAAAAATTCTTAATCTGTCCTACAGGACATATTAGGAAAAAAGTCATAGTATGTAAATTAGAGTAACATTTTATTTTCTACAGTTGGTTAACCGTGTTTAAGCTTAAAATATACTTTTTGGTTCTCTGGCGCCTCACCAGATTCAAAACGTCTGACGTAAACCATGAATCTACTAAGTTAACACTGCTTTCTTTAAAAAAATATTTAAGCGATTGTTTTATCCGTTTAGATACATTGTTACGAAAGCTTCTTCAATTGCATTAACTCTAATTTAGTTTATTTTCTAAGGAAACTTATGTACATTACTTGACTTGTACTAATGTATTTTGTCCTATTTCTGAACTCCATTTAGTTTTTACAATCAAGTTATAACAGAGTGCCATGCATTTCTCATTAATAAAACAATAAGTGGTCACAAAAACATCCCCTTTTTCTAGAGAATTATACAAATGTACTGAAAAGGTAACGTATATGTTAATTATATTTGAGTTATTAATAGTTAGAATCCCTTATAGTATGAGTTTCCTCTCTAATCTATGTGTTTATACTACAAAATGTGACATTGTTGTATCTCTTAACATTTCCTACAAAAAGGGAAGGAAGGAAGAATGCACACAATCAGTTGGTAGTTAACCAATTACTCTTGATATTTCCCCCAGATATCGAATTATTGTTCCACCAATAGTTAATAATCGTAATTTGAATCCAATGGTAACATAATTAATGATTTAAAGAAACTAAACTGTTTTATAGGAGAGGAAAGGCGTATCAAATTTGGTGATTATATGTTTCAAATGTAACCAACTTGTTGTATTAAAGTAAGCTAGGCATATTTTCACAAAATTAGGTATGTATTCTTCAACCCATTGTTGTTTATTTCTAGTAACAAATTATTCTGTTTAACTCCTTGGGGGCTTCGCCAACTGCACTTAATGTGGAAAAAATATTTCATCAGATAAATTGAAAGAAAAATAGATATATTTTTTTGAAAGTCGACATTAAAATAAGTTTTATAAACCCAATAAAGATACTAAGCTATGGTTTACATTTTTAAGTTTTTCAAATCATTCTATAAAATGGAATACAACATATCCTAAGTCGACTAAGTATGAAAGAAAAAGTAAAAAAAAATTGAAATTTTTCATTTTCTTGATATTTGTTCAAGATTGCTTTTATGTTGACGTATATTGCTATAAACTAAGTTATTTTCTTTCATTTATTTATATATAAAGTTATGGTGTTGCTTTTATTTTTTGACAGTCTCTAAATTCTCATTGCATGTCATTTTTTTAATCCTTAATTAACAAGTGATTCATTATAATTTATGTAGAAGCGAGAAGTGCTCTTTAAATTAAGTAAATTTATTAGACAATGTAAAAGCGTCTTAATGAATTTATTTTTAATGGAAAATATTAAGAGTTGTTTAAAATATGACCAAAATGTGATCAATAATAAGTTATAAGTAGTGATACTAATGGATAGCATTTTGGACATGTAAAAAAACAAAACAAAAAAAAACCCACCCAAAATCAACATGGAAATTGGAAGACTATTTTATTTGATCAGCTACAAGAAGCTGCGACCAGTTGGGGGTAAGTGGAGAAGGAAATAAACAAGGACATTGACAATAAGTACGACAATGTGGATCCTTAATTCTACTCTGAGTCCCACAAGGGCATGTAATTATAACTCCACTACAAATCCTCCTTCTTTTATAAGTACATGCAAGTGTTTAATCCTATTTTGAAAATATCTAGAATTACTTGTATGTAGTAGAAAAGGAAGTTCACTCCTCAGGAATTTCAATAATAATCATAACAGCTTAGAAAATAAATCACTCTTCAGAAAGCTGACGAGCTGATCAATACAACCAATTAGCATCACTCGTTATAAATGTAATTCCTTGTTAGAAATTGGGCATGTCTTATTTTGTATTTTCTGCCGAAGGGGAAGCAAAATGCATTTGCATAAAATAATAACATTTTTTTTAAATCTGGGGTTTTTAAATATCCCAGGAAAGTTACATAAGGTTAAAGATTTTTATCCTGTAATTGGGGGTATTGAAACAAATTTTAATTTATGAGGAGCATGCTCATATTTATTCATTCATAATATAATACTACCTATTCTGCTTGATATGGCACTTCGATGAGTACTTTAAGAGTATATTTAATAAGAAACAGGAAGAACATTTGTTAAAAAAACAAAACATTTTAAGCCGTTGGTTCTTATTCAAGTCTTGATTCCTTGATTTTGAGCTTATTCTTTATACATAAAACCTCTCTTAAAACTGTTATAATAATATGAAATAAAACAGAAAAAAAATGCCTTTAGTAGGTCAGGAAAAAAAAAACAAGAAAAAAACAAACAAACAATGCGCATTCTATGTATTCCTAAAATTATCCAACTGTGAAATTCACCCTATGCTACTCCAAAAGGAATGGAAACTAAAAGTTGATTTTTAAGTTATGAATTATTTATTCTAAATTCATATCTCAAGTAAAAAGCTTATGCCAAAAGTAAGAAAATAACTTTAAGACAAGATTAAGTAGATTTTAATAATTGAAACGATTTATATTTCAGTTATTTGTTCATCCATAAACACTTGAAATGAGAGATTAAACATTTCAGATTAATTAAGTATGAGGAAAATCAAATATAAAATTGTACGTTCCATAGAATGAAATATGATAAAATTTTAATGTCAGCCTTATTCAAATCTTCTTGATATATTTTAGTCAATTTGAGGTTGATATTAACATAAATACTTAGGTGATGTTTTTTTTTGTCCCAAATTTCTTGAATTATTCAAAATAGGCTGTATTGTGGATTACATAAATAAAACTCTAACTTTTCAACATTCAAAAATCAAATAGTTTTGTATCAGACTTTGTTTGATTGATAAGGAATACCTTCAATATAGAGCAGTCTACTTTGAGATACAAATCCCATCACTCGATTTAAAAAAAAATACAAGATGTATTCCGAGCAACAATTTGCATTGATATATAAGTAATAATCAAGATACGACCTAGTCCAGAGTTGGCCACGGGACGTAAGAACTGCTTTAAGGTCCAGTTTTTGAAAGTTTTCTCTTAAAGAATAAATTGTTTGGTCTTACAATTTCTTGGACAAACGACCTCGTTACAGAAACGCATAAAAATTGTATGTACCATGTATAACCGAATATTGAAATTAAAACGTTTTTTAAGCAATTCAATTTTAGTATAGATTGAAAACCCGCGTTGGTTATATATATATAACAGTAAATACAAACATTGATTTAATGAGAGTTGTAAAAATAATAACTTAAACGCATGTGAAATGTTTGTTGGATCGCAAACTGAAAAGTGTTTATATATTTATTGATTGTATAATTATTGAGGAGATAATATCTACAAATATAGTTAGCACAACTCCTCATGAATGACAGAGAGTAACACTCAAGATTTCTGAAGAAGTAATAAGTGTAAGTTATTGTTGGAATCAGAGTAGTATTGAAGATTAATGATTTGAAAGTAAGTCCAGCTCCTCTCCTCGCTGCTAGATACGGAGTGGGATTTCGGTTTCTTTTATTTTTTCATCTTATGTTAAGTTGTCTCATGAAACTAAGTATCTCTTCTAACAAATATTCTTCAAATAGTTATAATTATCACATGATTTTTTTTTAAATACTTGTTGATCATATGATTTACAGCTCTAAGTTGAAGACGTTTATGATTTAAAACTTTCTCACAAATGAAAATAAGCATCCATTTGAGAATATTTTTTGAATAGTTTTGAATGAATTGTATGATTTACAGATGATTGCATAAGAAGGAACATCTATGATAAAATTTAAATATTTTAAAATATAATTATCATTTTGGATTGGTTTAATGACACCCATAACAATACAGCAAAGTTTGTCTGTAATTATAAATACAATTTTGATCTAAGAAATGAGAACATAGTAATTTTGTAAGCGTTTTGTATGTAGCACCAAACATGCTGTCATTTTAAAGGTTCTAGGATGTTACACCCCGGGCAGTTTCGCCCTGCAGAAGTTTCACCCTCATATATATATTATAGCATAAATGTATCTTTTACATATAATTTAAGATTTAAAATTAGTTTCCCTCCAATTGAAGTCATTTGGAATGCATTTTTGTATTTAGTATTGTAAAATGAGTGCATTTAATTCAATTTTAATACATTTTAAAATAGAATATATTATACGGTTCGAATTCATTATCATAAGAAAAAGCAATTATTTCATATTAATTACTCAAATACCATAATTTCATTATTAATTACAAAAGACTTTAAGTTGAAGTAAAGGAAAACATGTAATTATATGTGGAAGATACATTTATGCTACAATATATGTATGAGAGAGAAACTTCTGGAAGGCGAAACTTCCCAGCGCAAAACTGCACAGGGTGTAACTTCCGGTCACGCATTTTAAAAGTGATAATACAAGTATATAAAGAGTGCATAATCTATCTGTGTTTCTCTCCAACCAGTTATCCGATTAAAAAAATAAAACCAGATTCGATAAATTTTGATGGACTCGGATTTATTTAATTCAATAAAATCACCTCTATCCTCTATGACAGTCTAGATACGTTACCAAAAGTGCTAACTGGCCTTCGCCACTTTGTCTCTTAGCAAATCCTGGAATTCCTTCTTGATCTCACCGATAAATTTGTCTTTGATGTTGCAGAGGGATCGGTTGGTTTGACGTTTGATCACGCCATCCACAAAAAAAAAATGCATTGGATCCAGATCCGGGGAATTTGGATGCCCAAAGTTCAGAAATGAAGTTGTCAAAATTGGAGCTGATGAATTTTTTTTAGATATCACAGAACGTGAGTCCTTAAGAGTCCTCAAATTATTTCTAACCTTGACAACAATAATCGTCTCTCTAAGTTCCAGAGTTCTAGCAACTGTTTTTTGTACTTGTAAGTGTAGTTTTCCTTGGATTCGATATAGTATTGAGGGTCGACATCATTGTAGCTACTGCCTTTATCATTGCTAAGGGAGAACAGAGATTTGTGTTTATTTATCTTATCTAGTAGCTGTTCTCAACTGTTCTATTAAAACAACAAATCAGCTAAGCTGCTTTTGTATTAAATATTGTTTAAATTGTCTGTATGACGACGTTAATTTTCGATTTTCCTTTTCTTAACACACAAAGCCATTTTAAATTATGTCTTTATTATCAAATATGAGTATAGAACTAATTTTTAACAACGATTGTGCCTAACTGAAACTCAAAAAGCAAATAAGTGCATTACACAAAATAATGAAAACAACGTAATATGAGGCATAGTATCGAACGTGTGCAGCTAAATCTCTTTATTTTCTGAATTTTTTCTGAATTATTATAATTTTTTTTATTTTTGAGAGAAGATCATCCAACTATTAAGTTACTAGGAGTGAGTGTGCTTATGACAAACACGTAAACTAAAACACAGGACATAACAAGTATTTAAGAAATTATGTTTTTACCATCTACCAAAATCTATGTTAATAATAATTCATATTATTGTATAATATACAAACAAAGGATTACCCAGCGTTGTTCGCTCAAGGTGGGAGCGGGAAATCACCTTGACAATGGGGCATGTTATTTGTTCTTACTCATCTCCTTGGTGTGGGCGAGTATTATAATAAAATAAATATGGCGTCTGTATTTAATATACTCTATAGTAGATGACGTTGCCAGCACATTAAGAAATTAAAGTTTAGTAGGAATTATTATGCTTAATATGAAAAAAAGATAGAAAAAAAGACCGTAAAATCTTCAGATTTATTCTCGTTGCATGTTTGTATGTATCATTGCACACTTAAAAAAAAAAAAGATTATAAGGTTAAGAAATTAAATAATAATGTTCAAGTTGAACTGTCGTTCGATCAAATGTCATATTATTCTCAAAATCCTTTATCTTATTCCTTTTTCTTTTTTTTTCTGTCTAAATTGTATAAGCTCCTTTAAAAAAGTGTGCAAAGATACATATCAATATGCAGCAATAATAATTCTTAAAGCTTTACGTTCTTAATTTTTTTTTATGAAATATTCTTTTATTTGTTAGAAAATGGTTATTCAAAAAATGCTATTTAAAGGCTGCCATGTCCTTGAAGACAAAGAATTTTTTCTATGAAAACCATTTACTGAGCCTTAAGAACCTACATAATAAATTAAGCTAAATCTATTCATTTTTTGGGCGTGATTCCCTGACAAACACACATCAACACAACATTTAATATAATTTAATTAATTAATTATGAATTGGAAAATATTCATGGACTGACAAACAAGCTTAATATTATTATTATGCATTTTTTTAAATATCCATATAGAAAGTATATGTGTTACTAGAAAAGGGTTATTCGGTCTTGCTCTGGGAGAAAAGGGTGTGGGAAATCAGATTGATAATGATATTTTTTTTTATTCGGAATATTTGCATATTTCTTTTTTCAGAAGCCCCTATCTAGTAGACTTGGGGCACCAAAATATGTTTTGAATTGTATAATAATGCCCCTTATATGAACCCCAAAAAAATTGGAACCCCAGTCTTAGCCTGACCAGGCTATAAAGAGGCAATCCCTCAAAATTTCATCATCCTTGGTACAAAGCGTTCAACACACGTATTTACAAATTAGTTCTTTCATTTGAAAGGATCAAATATTTTTCCCAAAGTATCTTACCTTTTACGTTTCCTAATTCAAACAAATTATATTCCATCGTTAAAACCCATTACTTTTATTTAAAAAAGAACGTTTAAAGGAAAAATTACCAAAATATAATTTTTACTTTATAAATAAATTAAGTCATAGATTTCATGAACATATTTATGTAAATTATAGGTTTTTTTTCAACTAAATCTGAGATAAATTGAGATACCAAAGAGTGTCACCTACAGCTCAAAACATTCATTTGTATTATGAACCTTTATTTGACTCCGATGTGCCCCCTTGAAATAGGGATGTAAACTATTATTTTCCTTTAATTATGACAAGGAGTTTTTGGAAAATGTAAGTACAATTGGATTGACTCAGAACATTTTATTAAGATAAACAGAGGATAATTTTAAGTTAAAGAATATAAATATTATTTGTAAACTCTATTTTTGAGAGTAAATATTTCAACTTGCAATAAAAATACTTTGATTGATTGCAAATATAATTTTTCTTTAGTGTCAGTTTTTTTTTGTTAAACTTTTAATGTCATTTTATGAAATTTTCTTAAAATCTCTTGGGAATGTAATAATCTAATTCAATATGCGAACCCATGTTTTTGTGAATAGAAACATATTCATACAACTTTGGCAACGTACTTTGCCAATGAATGTTATTTGGGGTCAAATTATCATTCAAAAATTAAGTGCATTATTTTTACCTTTTGATCCTTTGTAAACTTTTTTATTAACAAAGTAGTATTTTAAACTTATAAGCTACACAAAATTACCATTTCAATATTTTTGTATCATTTTTATTTTTTTCGTAAGCTTTATTTTGCATTAATTAACAAAATAACTTAATTATTTACTAATTTTTCAACAAGATAATTACTTTTTTCAATTACTAATTTATGCAAAAAAAAAGTAAAATTCATAGGTTACTTTTTTATATGTACATTGTACATACGTACTTGAATAAATTAGACGTTACAGAATATGGTTTTTTTTTGCTCTTTTAAAAAAATGTATTATTGTGTCCCAGTTTTTTTTTTAAGTTTTGATACTGCACTATGATTTTTTATGCTAAAAATCTTAACAAACCCTTTTTGTAAAGTTTTAGGTCTCTAAAGCCATTTTCGTCATGTTATTGACTCTTTCAATATGAAAAATAAACTTAAATTGACCCCTTTCATTTGGTTTTTACATCCCTTTTTTTAGGGATGATGCAACGTATTCTGATTGTTTTGTTTTTTAGGTGTTAATCTGCACAAAAACAACCTCAGTCCATCTTGACTACAGTCCACAATTTATTGCTTACCACTGCTGAGAAGAAAATTGAGGGTATAAAATGTAAATTCATTTGAAATTAAATAAGACTCTATATCTATAAGGCCCAATTTCAAACGCCTATAATCTTTGAGGGTTTAGGGTTGATTGATACAGATGAATTCGAAAGATCATTTGACACATCAATTATTCTTTATAAAAACAGGATACCATTTCGTGGACAGAATTGCAATGAACTTTATCGAACTTATATAATCGATAAACCAAAGCAATTCCTTTTGGAAAGCAATGACCAATTCTTGGAGCACAACATTGCTTAAGATATTACTTCTTCTTGACAATGATGAGCCACTCAACTTCAACAACTGTATTGACAGTCACGAAGACTTCCTTTAATAATCTGGCTTAACATCCTTCAGTCAGATAACTACATTCAAAAACAATATTTGACATCAAGAATTCAAGAAAGTGGCTAAATTTAAGATTATTTGTGAGAATCATCCAAAAAAGTGAGGTATGTATTCTTTAACTCCGTTTTACATAGCTCTAGAAGCCTTAGACGAAACCACATTGTAAAGAAATATCATAGAATGCCATCAAACATCTTAGTCATAATTATCGTTGAGGAAACTCATAAATGGCTAGAGGTGGATGATGAAGAGATCATGAAAGAGGGCTGAAAACATTAATTAAAAGTAGTATTACAAACTTGAAAGAAAAATATTTTTGTTATAGACTGGTAGCGTCCAGCTTATTTAAAAATAAATCAAAAGCCACCCTCAATGATCCTGTTTGTACTTTCTGTAAGTTTTCAGGGAAAACTTCACTCTGCCTTTTCAATTGTCAATGGATGATAAAATATTAAATGAATTTCAAATCCCCCCTCAAAGAACATACTGGCTAATTGTTGTCAAACTAAAGAACCTCAGCCACTTCTAAATCCAGACGGCACTCTTTACTAGCTACATTTGTAGTATAAAAATTTAACGAAGAAAAAAATCGACACATTCCCGATAACATTTTTGCCAAAACCACTTTCCCGAAAAAAATAGTTTATATATTTGATAATGATTCATGCTTCAATAGTATGTGATTATATTATCTTATTTTAAATGATAAATTTTTCACTAAATTGCCACGAATTGTAATGATTAAGTTGTAATTCATTATAAAAATAGTTTAAAAGTTAGGTAAAACCCCCTTCTTTTCTTTAAACGATTTTACAAAAATCTAAAAAACTGCAGAATAAATATATAAATTAAAAAAGGAAAAACGTTTAAAGAATAGAAGGAGTCAATCAATCAATGATTGAGATTCAATTGAAAATATAAAATGATTAATTGTTTACATCGAATATGTTGGTAAAGTCCTGATCAATACTTCTACTCTTAACTCTTTATTTTAATCCTGTTTGGTTTTGTTTTTTAATACTCAACGTTGATTTATATAGATTGCTTTTACTACAAAAAATAGTAAAAAAACTTTTCGACCATAATTTTTTTTTCTTTTTGTGGCCTACAGAGAGCCACATTTTACATGCGTGAATAAAGTTTGATAACTTAAAAAATATAAAAAATAGTTTTTCATGTAAGACATCTTAAATAACTTTTAAAATAATACATTTTTTGAATTTTTCTTATTTCATATGAATTTCTATGTCTTCATTTTACTTCTAAGCAATTTTTTTGTCATTCTGATCAAAAGAGAAGAATTGATTATACTATTGAAGAGAGGAGCCATTTTTTAATGTTCAGTATATTTTCTTATTATTGAAATACTCCAACGATGAATATGGAAAAAGTAAATGAAAATATATAGAAATATGTCCTATTCAGAATAAATTATGTATTGTTTGATAATAATTAATCACATTAGAAATAATTTATTTTCTCCAGTCTATAACTCTTATCACATCTTACAACAAGTAAGTGCAAATGTGGCCTGTCCGCACAAAAGAAAGCTATAATAATTTTCTTAAAATTCCGTGTGGATTATATTTGTATTCTTTGACGAATTATCGTCTATTTTTATCTATAGTTCGTTCTTATTAACCCTTTTGAAGTGCCACGAATTGCACTTTAAGTAGGTAAAATTGGTCTTAACGATAAGATAATGATAAATTGATATACCATAGTTTTAAACTTTAGGTAAAAATTTAGCATATCTAAACTCATTCCAAAAATTTAAATATAAATCCTATAATTGACTCATATGTGTGTACGAAACATGAGGCTGAAAAGTCCAGGCTTCCCACATATACTTATTAATTTACCTAATTTTCAGTTAGTACCAAATTTCAAACGATTGTTTTCCAAATTTTCTGATAATTTGCTCGTTAGTTTGTGAGTTATTGGGCTAAGTGTGAGGACACTACTTTTGTTATTTCCAAAACAATGGATCAAAAACAATTTGTCTTTTAATTTTACACTATTTCTTCGTGGGGAAAAAATACTGCTTAAACAGAGCAAGGGCTTGAAAAATGTAATTGGAAAAACTTTCCATAAAGCTAATAATATAATTTTTTAAAAAAAGCTTTTTTTTTGGTTAATCCCTGGACTTGCATGTGTTATATGCAAAAAGTAAAAAATACTGCTCTCAAGATGATTTTATGTCGATACACCACGAATATATTTTATACTATTGAAATATTTAGGAATATTGCCTAGGTAGCTAAACATCTCATGGACGATGTGCAGTTACGCTCTGAAGGGAAGTAACGGAAGAATACAGTACCATACCGAAAATAACATGAGGGATATAAAAGTTTTGCGAATAGGGATGCATTGACTCCCTCCAGCAGAAAATGACATAGTGCAGTAAAAAAAACAACTCTAAAATCGAGACACTCTTCATTGTTCCATGTTGACATCTACATCTTTTAAGCTATAACATGTTTAATGTTTTTTTTTATTCCTGGGTAGTATAGACATACCTTTGTGTAATATGCATGTTTATTTTAAAAATCCAGATAGGGATTTGCTGGGAAATATATATGTTATTTTATTTGCAATAATATTAACGAGTATCTTATCTAAATTTAAAGAATTCATTATTTATGGTATTACCATTAAGGAGAAAAAGCTTATTTTCTTTTTAGTAATTTTAATGACAGGACAATGATTTTTATCACAGATGGATTATGACTCATAAAAACTTTTATAGACCAACCATTCGGAAAACCTTTTGAAAAAAATAACGATAGTTTTATTAAACAAAAAAGAGACTTTAAGGCACATCTTTTTCTTCATTGCATATCTAAATATTTCATTTGAAAGGACAAAGAAAGAAAAAACTAAAAATATATATGTTAATAAATCAAAGTTTATCCAAATCCATGTATTTTTGAATGAAAATTAGTCATAATATTATTATTTGTTTCTCAAGCTGTCAATAGTATTCTTTCATTCTTGAGAAGATAATATCTTTGTATTGAGTATGTGTGAGTGTGTTTATGAAAAACGGCAAGTAGCACTGAGGATATCTTGGCTATTTATCTTTTATATGTTTAAGATAAAGTTTTTTCGGTAAGCGCCTAATAACCCCGGGCAATGCCGGGGTTTACTACTAGTCAACTGATAGTTAGGCAATAACAGGATTATTTTCAAACTGTTTAGCTGTTGTTTATATAATAGTAGATCTAATTTGAATTCTTCAGATCAAACTGATAAATACTAATAGAAGCCATAAATAGAAGAACAACAGTTATCAAAAGATATTTTATAATTGAATTGTACCCTAGATGAAAGAAATGAATCCAATGTTATAACGTTATACGTATCATGATACAAAAAAAAAATAAGGTGGTCAATATAATACAAACGAATTAAGGCACGTCAAAATAACACCATGGTACATCATTTTTGTTCCGTACGTATCATATTTGATAGATAAGTTTTGTAATCCTAAATTTGAGCAGTTTGACAATTGTGTGGCTCCCAAACTTGAAGGGTACATTTACAAAAATATGAAGTTTGTATAATCAATGGATCATTAAAAAGGGAAAAATGTAAATTCTTAATCATGACCTCAGTTTTGCAAATAGATTGTTTCATCAAAAAAGTGTAACAATCCATTTTTATTTAAAAAAGTTAGAAGTTTTATTTTTGAAATGATCTCTTATGGAGATAATCATTCATTCAATGTATAAGCATATGCAAGAATAGTTTGTCACTTTCTTTGAGTAACAAAAATAATCAGTTTCTTAAAATAAACCTAAAAATCTATAAATACAAAAAACTTCAACTCTTTTGCATAAATAGACAAGGATTTCAATTTTAAGAATATCAGAAAATTATAACAACAATTAAAATATTGGGTCTTGTAAGATAATTCACGGCAGATAATTAAGGCTCTATCTACGGAGCACATTATTTCCAACATTTATTTACTAGGAAATGATAAGCTATATCAAAATAGAAAACATGGACCGATTTTTTTTCGGTCCCAATTTATGGACCAATTTTTTGGGGTCTCAGATATTATGATTTTATGATTATATATTTTTTTTCTAGATCAACTGTCATTTTTTTTTTTTAAATCTCAAAAGTACACGATAAGTTTTAGAAAAAATACTGTATGTTTATAAAAAAATGGAGGGATCAAAATGAATCCGAGTCATCTCTGTTTTAACCTTGTATAACGTCATTGTACTTGAAGAAACATATAATGTCATTTTATAAACAATTTATCTGTAAAATTGGTCTACACCGATTTTATTTCCGACCAAAATAGACCAAATATCTTAAACATAGTGAAAAATAATGCAAGGACCAATGAATGAAAATACGGGACACCAGATTTCCGTCGATGCTCAAGGGTTAAAAACCTCACTTTTTTCTTAGATACATTTTTCAACCTATCATTATTTATTCTTTGCCGTCTCAAAATACTGCTTTCTAAAAGGTTGAACCACCGTGGCAAGAAAACATAACCCATATATATACGTAAATGTTCTTCTTTTTTAATATTGATATTATATTTTTTTGTCAAGCAAATTTTTTGTATTAGCATAGATATATTTATTTTAAACAACAAATTGATCAAGTTCCATTAAGTTATTAAATAAGAAGTTGTTTCCTCTTTCTTTTGATTAAATCCTTTTTTGAAAAAATGTGAAAGCTTTTAGATGTATTATATTGTAAATTATTTTATAACCAATTATAATCTATTATTCCTCATATCAAAAAAATTATTGATATTGTTCATATGTAATGTATTTAAGTCAATTTTTTTAACATTATCTTGCAATATCAATTTGTATGATTGGCTACAAAAGGAGACAAAAATATCAAATGTCTACAAAGTACATATATTTAAAGCAAATCAAGTCCCTTAAGAAAAAAAAAGAAGAATAAGAAAGTTACTCAATTAAACTCTCGTAGAAACGCTCTATATAATTATTGTTTCCGACGTTAGTCGTCATTTTTGACACTTACTAAAGAATTATTTGTATATCTTTAGTTGATTCCAAGGTGAAAAGTAAAGTCAAAATATCTTTTGCTATCCCAGAAATATTTTTTATCAAAAGCGTACGCAGAATGATATATATATATATTTTTTTTTTTTGGAGGGGGGGGAGGTCAGAAGGGTTTGATTTTTTCAATTTTATGGAAAAAAAAATTATTCAATGAACTATTAAAATAATTTGGAAAATAAAATTTTGTGAAAAAAGTTTCCAAATATTAAATATAATCGAAAAAATTTCTAAAAATCCATAACTATTCTAAAAAAATAATTTTGTTGGAAAAAAAATCTAAAAATGAATAACTATTCTCAAAAAATTAAATTTGTGTAAAAAAATTCAAAAATCTAGATATGCTTAGAAAAAATTAAAATTTTTAGGAAAAAAATTTAAAATTAAAGTTTGAATGATAAAATCTTTTGAAAATAAATCTCAAGTATAATTTTTTCTTGGAGAAAAGTTCAAAAATCCATTGCTATTGTCAAAAAATTAAATTTTTCCCAATAAAAACAAATGAAAATTAAATTAAATTTGAAATATTAGATCATTAAAAAAAAATTCAAATATTAAATTTGTCGGTAAAAAGAAAAAGTGCCTTAATTGGGGGAGGGGGAGACAACCCCTAAAGCCCACCCCTTGCTGTCCTCTTTTTTTTTCTTTTTTTTTTCTAACATACCTTAATCGCTTATATTCAAATTTTGTAAAAAGAGTCTACACATTTTCAATTTTTTCCCCCTTATACCTCGAGAAACATGAACATTACATTTATACACCTAAATTTTTGATTTTTTGGACAGGTGATAGTTTTTGGGAAATATATACATAATTTTTTGTTAGTTTTCACTTTGAAAAAGCTAATTAAAAGATAACATCATACAATTAGTCTTTATATACATGTATCAAAAAATTCTAAAAAAAAAAAAACATTTGAAATTTTAACCTATTTGGAAATTTAAAAAAATAATCCTAATTGTTAATTATAAAATAAAAATTATAGTTTGTCTTAAAATATAGAGAACCTTGAAAAATAATTATTTACAAAAACATTTAAGATTCTTTATTTTAGTGTAGTTAGTTGGTTAAATATTTATTACTACTTGCCATACACACATAAAATAACATTTTATCAATATAAGGCAAGGAACACGACCACACAACGGGTTATTTTAGTGTAATAAACTATACAAAACCCCCGATGACAGTAACATTATATTTCTAAAGTACTTTAAAACTCAATGTGATTAAGTACAATTTATTACTTTGTTGATGTATATGTAAATAATGGAAATCATGCCGCTTGAGGTAGCTTTCAAAATGTGATGTTTTTCGAAATTCAAGTGTCTACTTTAACTGAAAGAGGTTACCATTTTTATTTTTATTGTTTATTTTTATTTTTACTTTAAAAGTAAGTACAAGCTAATATTTTATTTACAATTAAATAAAATTGTCAAAAAACAATTCAAAATAATGAGGGCTTACAATTTCAGTTTCTTGTGGGATTTTGATATGAGTTAAAATTAATAATTACCAGTATGATGGCATTTTTAATATTTGAAGAAACATATGGCTGCAAAAATTATTTTATAAATATGATAAATTACAATTTTTTTTTCCTCATATTAATCCGAAATTTTTATTGAAATTTAAAACCTTAGTTTCATTATTCAGATAACATGATTTTACGAAATTTCAGTAATTCTACGACCCCCCTAGTAATAATAAAATAAAAAGAAATTGACATGTCTCTTCCCAATATAAATTACTTCCCACGCCCCTGAACAATTGCATTACTTAGATTTGAATTACTTTTAATTGAAGAAGATCATTAATTTGAGATAGGAATTGGTGAAGATAAATATTGGATTGTATTAATTAATTAATATCTCTCAATTATTTCCAGTTTTTTTTTTTTTTTTTTTTTGGGGGGGTAATATGATTGTACAATATCCATACTTTTAAATATTTTAATTAAATAAAGTACTTTATTCCTTTTGGAAGAAGCTTGAAAAATGAATGTTGTATCGAACCCTATTTAAGCATGGGGATGGTAGAATAGTACAGTCCGGTCTCAACCATTCCCACTTGTTGGTCCTTAAAGTAGATACAATTGATCACTCGTGACGTCAAGGTTTAAAGTATAAATATTTTATTAAATAGTTATACTTTAAAAAAAAAAAATTTACAACTTTTATAAGGACCTGTTCCAGAAAGCGACCCCACACTAATATATTTATACAATTCAGGAGTAAAAAAAAAGACACTCACTGTGGGAACTGTGAGTTTCACGTTTATTATTAGTTAAAAATCAAAAAAAGTAGATACATTTTTGATAATGTAAAACTTTGGAATCGTATATTTTTACTAAAAAATAATTAAAGTTTCGATTAATAAAATTTTGTTAAAGGGGATGAAGGACTGTGTGTATGAATTTAAATTTTAAACTTATGAAGAATTATTTTGATGTAGTCATTCACTATTGAATGTCAAGTTGCTCTCTTTTTTGTATAATTTAAGTTATACCTTCAACATAAATTCTACAAAACTTTATATGCATAGAAAAAAAAGAAGTTATAAATAAATAATAAAATTCATGATACCTTATATTGGTTCAAGAATGAATTTATATTAAATAATGTAGCAGTACTATTAATTTGGATTTGTACCATAGTATAAACGAGCAAAAAAATTATTAACACTACGATGGGAAGAAATAAAAATTGGTCAAAAATGTACCTCAATATCGAAAAATGTTACTTTTTAATATAGGAAAGAGGCAACAATCATTCAAATGGACATATTTTGACTACCGTCATTATTAAAAACATATAGCTTAATCACCTTTTAGTATCTAAACCTTAAAGCATGTCCTTAAAGAGAAGTTTAGAGAGTAAAAAGTAACATATTGAACAATTTTAATTGGTTCTCATAGTTGTACCCTTTTAATTTTTCGCTCACCTATAATACAAATATATTTCAATAATGAAGCAAATTTTTACCTAATTTCTTTTGCAGTTTGTTTGATATTCAAAATCAACTGACGAAATCAGAATAAAACAAATTCAACTTTAACCCTTCGTTAGTGAACATCCTTTCTATTACACGATTATTGAGCCGGGTACATTAAAAATCCCAAAATACACACATTTAATTAGATGATAATCATTATAAAAGTTACGTCAGTTTGTATCATTTTTGTGATTATTTAATACTTTTTGCACTCGAAAAAATCAATTAAAATGCTACAAATACTTGCATGAACATAAAACATCGAAAAAAATACGAATACTCTAAACAAAATGAGTGGAGGGGTTTAACAAGATATAATTTGTTATTATTATAAAACAAAAAATTTGCATAGCTTATAACAATTTTTATAAAATATTCATTCCTGTAAGAGAATTTTAATAATCAAATTTATACTGATCAGTTTTGATAAGGTATCATTCATCATATAAAATAAAAACCTACCATATTATAATTTTTGAGCTACATTTTATAGACCACAACTCAGTCCTTATATTGACAATAAATCGAAATGAAAAACAACGAAGAATGTTTAAGCAAAGCAAGTAATTAAATTAACTAAACTTCAAGTATAAATTGTTAAATATACGAATAAATCCTAAACAAGGCATGATCTATATTTTTCAACAGATTTGCCTTTAGTTATGTATAATGTTTTTAGAGCATACTGAAAAGTATTAGCGATAAATTGATATATGCAAGAAAAAATAAATTGAACGAGAGTATTTTTGACGGATAAAATATGGACCAATCATCTAATAAGCCTCAAACTGTATTATTCTTATTTTCAACTTTAGATACACATTAAAAATTATCCAAATTCTGAGACATGAGTGGCAAATATATATGACATGGAATGGAGCTGACCATAATGTTATTCAAAATGATGCCTTCTAGAGGTACTCAAATATTTGTGACTTTTTGAATTACCAACTACTAATCGTACTGCCATTGCATTTTGATCAATTCAAATGTCTTGGTTATTATGATATTACAAGTTATATAAACGTGAGTATTGGATTTTATAATGCGTCATAGAAAATTTATTCATTGGAAATTTTGGTAAAATTAGTTATAAATTACAACATTAATACTTGTTGAAGCAACGTGTACAATCTGTTTATGCCAATTATAAATTATACAAAATTGCATCCTAAAAATGATATATATATTAAAATCGCAAAAGCTTGGAATTTAGTGTCAAAGGATATTTTTGATTTTGCATTTTATTCTTCTAAACAATAAAATAACATTTAATCGTTCCAAAAAGGTCCTTTATTAATAATTTATAAAATAGTTTTTGTAGACCAAAATGATAAATAGGCATAATGGTGCTTCTTATTTAGCATAAATGAACTTTGGAAGTAAAATACTACTATATTATAAACTTGATAGATTTGTACAATACCATTTTATCATAATATCATTTTAAATTGCAATAAAATATTCAATAGCATGAATAAATATATTAAATATCATTTTTCGGCAAATTATCCTTGAGAAATTGTCCGTTTGTAAAAATGTTTTTATCAAATGGTCCTAGAATTGTCTAACATATGGGTTGAAAAGTACGAGGCTTCACCCATAGATATTTTGTATCAAAATTAAAAGACAATATCTTCGCTTATTTGTAAGTTATTGTGCTAAGTGTGAATCGCTGCTTTTATAGTTTCTAAGCAATGGATGAAAAACAATTTCTTGTTTGAATTTTACACTGCTTCTTGAGGGGGAGGGAATATGATTCAAGCTAAGCAATGGCTTGAAAAGTGTTATGGGGACTTCACTCCATAAAGTGAATATAAAGCTCATAATGATTTTAAAAAAAACAACAACACGTTTTTTCTTTGTAAATCCCGGGACTTTTCCACCCATATATTAATATATATGGATCCATTACATCCAGATGTATTAAGTCTGGTGAAGGTGAAATGAATCTAGTAGTAGTATTTAAAGATATAATTAAAATAAAAAGATCAATAAAAACTATTCAAGTTCGACTGGTATGAAATGTAACTGAGTAACGAAGTACCACTTTTTAACTTTGACTAATTTTAATTTGGAATATTTAATAAATATTAAAACTAATCTCAATTTCCTTATCAGATACACCCCATAGTATAAAATGGATAAATCCCAAGTTGTTGAAAATAAATATTAACCATTTATGGATACATGTTGAGGAATCAAGAAAAAGTTTATTTTTATTTTTAATGTATTAATTTATTTTCTATTGGTATAAAGAATATGCTATACATAATACTTTTTTTTCTCTTATATGAAAGAAGGCAAACTTTTCTTAGTTACTTTTTTCCTTTGATAAAAATCTCTTATGAAAAATTAAATTAAAAAAAAAAATACGAAATAATGAAAATTTGATATAAAGTTAATATACTACCTATTAAATAGAAAAGGAAAGCCTGATTGTTATGATTCCTTTTTATAGAGTTAAGTTTAAAAATACCCTTTAAAACCTTAGCATAAGCAGTTTATTTACTCGCATTATGATTATGAATGAGGGACATTTTCCTACACATCACCACTACAAGGATGACATTTGTATACGTAAATAATTGTGCTATTAAAGTTACAAAAAAAAATTTGATATAAATATTTTTTATGGAGGTAAATAGTTTATAAAAACAATCATTTATGTGAGTTCTGCATTGTTGATTTTGACCAATTTTTTGGTCCAAACAATCAAATGCATTATTAATAGAAACCATTTTTTATGATCATGGACTTCGTAAAAAACAATACAATATTTTTTTTTAATGGACTTCTTTAAATTTAATTTTTTTTTCCATTACTGGTTATCATTTTAGCCATCAAAGCGGTGCTTATATGACGGCCGGAATAGACAATTTCTATTATTTTATCCACGTTTTCCAAGATTAGCCATACAGTGCGTTGTGCACCTTTGACATCAAAATTATAGGAACAGAATCGACGAGATCAAAATACCGCATAATTGGCTTTT
Source organism: Lepeophtheirus salmonis (assembly GCF_016086655.4). Taxonomy (NCBI): domain Eukaryota; kingdom Metazoa; phylum Arthropoda; class Copepoda; order Siphonostomatoida; family Caligidae; genus Lepeophtheirus; species Lepeophtheirus salmonis. The sequence continues at coordinate 37,525,100 of NC_052132.2, read as the reverse complement.
ACAGAATCAGGACCATCAGCTGCCCAGATTATTTTTTCACCTTTATTGAAGAAAAAAATTTAAAATATAACGTATTTTGTCTTTGGTGGTGTCCATCTTTGATATGCACTCAAACAATATTAAGTTAAACAATGACAAACCTGTTGAAAAAGTTTTTTTAGGACTAAATCTGATTATTTTGTCCCTATCCAGTGTAAACTAATCCCACTTATTTAACGCTAGATGCACATTAATAAAGCCATCTATTGGAAAAATAATGGATTTTTGTTTACAACACTTATTCTTAAGGAAACTTCTTCAGTGTATTTTGAATAGACCATTATTTTTGATCAATATCTTTAACTTAATTACATATACATCAAACCCTAATATGCCCTAAGCTTATTTTAAATTTTTATAGTGTAGACAATTAATCAACTGTTTATCAGAAAATATCAGATATTGATCTCCAATTATCCTACTCTTGTCGTCTCTAATGTATTCAAAACAAAATGAATGGTTCAAGTCTAACCTTTTCATTGGGGGTTTGAGCACTTTTTTATTAGATTTTATTAAAGTATCACCATTTTTGAATGAAATTAAATCAGTATTCAATACAAGTGTTGTTTTTTTTGTTAAATCCATTTGATATATTTTCATCAAGATTTTTAGGAGATAATATATATATATATGATCAACTTTAGGCTACCAAGATGGTATCTCTTTTATATATGATGCGACACGTGTCTTCATTGAAAATCTTGAGTAAGGCAATTTTATATGACGTCATCATAATGTAAGCTTGCCATCTTGCTAGAGATATAAGAATAAAAAACCTTGCTCCAATACAATTAGGTCTATTTTTTTTTTTTTTCATTTTTAAAGTATGGAGCGTCAAATTAAAGGCTTATAGGGCAGATTTGGCACGTGAAATATTTTATTTAGATAACTTTACAATTACATCTGTCTCTTTGAGCATCGAATTAAGTTTTCTTAAAGAAATTCGATAAAGGGTGTCAAACTCAAGGCTTACGGATCAGATATGGCTCGTGGAGTCATAATACCATTACATCTGCCTACTTGAGGACACATCAACCGTCTGTGAAAATGTATTTAATAACCCTGCTTAAGACTAAGTAATAAGGGTTTATTTTATTAAACATTAACCGTTCCATTAATTGATGCTATTATTTCATTTTTGATGTATTGAAATTAATTATATGATGTATTCTCGAGTAACAAGTATTGGATTGGTCTAAAATGCTGGAGTATTATACGTTCTACCTGGCATTTATGATTTTATTCGCTTATATATTCTTTAATCCTAACTAGGACCGGAAAAGATGGATGAGACCGTAGGACTAAAGGACCGTTGAATTTGAAAAAAATTGGACTGATTCAATACTACGAGTAACATAACCATGGATATTAAAAATTTATAATGTGGGACATGATACTTAAAAATATTAAAATTTTTATCATTGATATATCAACTTTCCTCATTACATTTAACTCTAAATTATTCATTTTTTGTAATTATTTATCTCATTTTTGGTTTGTAACTTGTACAGTCTTTTTTAGTGTTCCTTTAATTGGTCAGACGGCGATTTACTGAATAAGTATATGTACTTTTTATAGTATTAAATTTACTTCAACTGACATAGGAATCTTCTTTGAAGTCTCTATACATAAAGTATATTTTCTTCCCAAGGAACGACCAGGATCGAACCTACCTACATTGAATTCAAAAAATATAATTTCTAGCTAGCACATTGTCCGTTGAGCAACGTCGTTCCTATTTATACTTTAATCATAAAAGTTAACAAAGGTAAGGTGCCATACCAGATCGTTCCTAGGAAATGTATATGGACTTTGTAGAAGATTCCTCTGACCAATTAAAGGACCAAAAAACAACAACTTGTGTAACAGATATATATGATCCAAATATATAATCTAGATGTCCTTGTATCACGATGATTTGTATCCTACTAAATTTATTATTAGAAAAACAGCCTATTTTCTTTCTTCCATACAAGTATTGCTAATTAATCTATAGTTGTCAAATTGAAAAATTAAGTTTAAATATTGGACGTGCTTCTTTTTTTTTTTTTTTTTTTGACAAAAATGGTTCAATAAATTGTAATTTTATCAAAGAAAGAATATAAAACAAAAAACACTTATTTTAATTTCACCTGAATTGTCTGTGATGTGAGTGCATCTAATGAAAAAAAGAACAAAAGAGAAAATAAATCCTTAAAATTGATCATTTTTGAAGAAAAATTGATGTTAGAAAAAGTCGTACAAATACTCTCTGTCTCTATTTCATTCTTAATAAATGTATTTAAGTAATCTATCACGTTTGACTTAATTGAGACTCAGGAGGAGAAAAAGTTTGCTGACAGTCATTAGTGGTGCATTCATTTCGCACGACCCGGTATGTACATAAAATGGATTCAATGTCTTATAAAACTCGGGTAATAGTCATATTACATATAATAGATATACGATTACAGCTATAGATAGATCTGATGATGGTTAAATTACTAAAAGTGGGTTCCTACATCTATTATGCGTGCATACTCTAGAGTGTACACGTTATTTATTTCTAAGAAATTTTTAGATTTTAATCTTCAAACCTCAACAATGATCCCTTTTAGTGTAGAAAGGTTAAGTTATTTATTATGCGTCTTGTTTGGGCGGAGAGAAAATGCCATGTGAGTCATTTTCATGCTTCCCAAAATCTGATTTATCATGACATTTTCACTCATACAAACAAAATACTTTATAAAGCATAAAACCTTTTATTTCGAATGTGAGGATTGTTAATGTTCAAATATTATGATATACAAAGTTCTTAGAAATTAATTTTCTATTGTCCATTATAAAAATTCTATACATATATACAATGCAGAAAAAAAAATATTATTTGATCCCTTGCCGATTTTATAATTTTACCCAGTAGCAACGAAAAGAGATGTATTTTTCATGGTAAATTTATTTTAATAAGACATTATGCGAATTAAAAAAAAGTGTTTAGAGAAATAAAAAAGCGGAGTATGACCCCAAAAACACCATTCCCACCGTCAAGCATGGGAGGTGTGGGAGGAGGGGGGGAAACATTATATTTTGGCCGACTTCAATACATTTATGATAGGATAGACTGGACCATTTATCGATAAATATGGGGTAACAACCTCCTTGTTTCAAAGCAGGGCACTGAAAATTAGTCGTGAATGGTGTTTTGGCATAACAATGATGCCAAAAATGGGTGACTAAAGAAGAAAACATTTAGCCCATGGAGTGGTCTAGTCAGTCTCTAGACCTCCATCCCATCGAAGGGCTTTATTCAAAGGAGTTTGCAAGGGGTGGACACGAAATTTGAAATTTAATTTTCGAAATTTTTTACCTTGACTAGAACATGTACTTATTTTATGATATTCTTGTTTGGCCGATAGTTTGTCAAAAAATTGGATATTTTCTAAAGTAGAAGGGTTATGAAAGGAAGTGATAATTAAATTAAAACAAATTTGTTATGAATGTTTTTGTAATTGATATGTTGTTTTTTGACCATTGATTTATATATTTTATGTCATCAGAACAATAATTTATATATTTCAATTCGTGAGGACATTAATTACATGATACTTTTAATTAACTTCTTTCTTTCTGTTCATTACTACTTTTCTCTCTTCTCATAGATAAAAAATGTCTCTAATTGGTCTAAAAAAGGAAGGGTAAAAAGAATTAATCTTCAATTAATAAATTATTCTTTGCACTAATAATCAAAATGTCAACTCTTTTTTGCATTGGGATTGAAATGATGTGCTCCTGATTGCTTTTATCTCGAGAAACAAGAAAAGGATTTTTATCACACAAAGTTTCTGCTTTAGTGGCCTACTGAATTTTAGTTTGATTTTTTAATAGAAATGGATATGAATCTTACATGAACGTTATGAAGCTAAGAAAATGTATGTCTGCTTTGCCTCAAAAATTTACTTCTTTACAACGAAAGTCGAAAATATTAGCTATTAGAAAACAACTCTTTTATGGTCAATTATAATGAAGTTTCAAAACGACGGTGTTAATCGTGTATTTAAATAATTATACAATTTTTATGAGAAGGAAAAGTAGAAGGAAAACTATTATCCATTTTTTTTTTCTTGTTAAATATCTATAACAAGAAAAAAAAATGGAGAATAGTTTCTTTTTCTTCTCATAAAAATCATTAACTTTTATAAGGACTACAAACGTAAAGGTCTACAAGATAACTCAGAAGTTGATATGCTGGGTGGGCAATCTGAAATTTCATTTTTGAGTATTCAAAGGATATATGATTACACAAACCATCATTATTTCATATCGGATTTTTAAAAATGAAGTGCTCATTGATGATAAATTAATATTGATATAATTGTATTTATTAACCACACATAAAAATTATTCCTGCAGAAAAAATGAATTTAAATATCTTAAAATTTTAGTTGATCAAAAAGCTTATCAACTTTTTGATTAATTTTTAATTGTTATTAAAGTTTAGAATTTAATTTTGTTAAAAGTTCCTCTAAAGAAAATCAATTAACTTGAAAATAACTTATTACAGGTTCATTTAATTAAATTAGGTATTATATCATATGCATAAGTGGATTTGGAGATATGCTGAAAATTATTCGGGAAATATTTCAAATACTTCTTTATTTTATAAGTAAATTGATGACGGAAGAATTTAATCAGGGATTTTTTTCTTCTTTAAATTCAGTGTGACAAAATGATAATTTGTTGGGAAATTACCTCTAAATAACACGACTTTCTCCTTTGTTGTTTTTCCTTGGTTATAGAAAATGCTTGAACATTTTCTAATTTCGTAACTAATTAAAAATATAACATGAGTAATTTTCTCTGAAGAACACTCCAATGAGGGACTTCAAAACAAACTGACTCAAGATAAAAAGGAAACATTTTAATCAGGATCCTTTTACCCATCTCTTTGCATTTTCTCTGCTTGCTTTTTTGGTGCGTCTTTGTATAATTCATTCCTTAGTCGTGGGGGGAAGAAACAAAATAGTATTAAGCTTATATAAATATATGATGGTATTTTATTTTGTATTTACTTTTTTCCCAGTCTTTCATCAAAAAATGTGACATCTATTTTTTTTTTTGTGATGATTAGCTTTTTTTTATTTCAAATTTGCATTTGCAAATAATTTTAATCCTATTTTTTATTAGAAAGAAATAAAACGAAACTTGTTTAGGGTTTATATTCTTAAGTTTAGATAAATATTTTTTTAAAATTATAAGTATTTAAGTACATCCATTGTTGTTTTAATTAGAAAAAATACTTAGGGCTAAAAGAGAAGAATTTTTGTGTTGAGAGAAGTCCATTTATAGGTTCTCATAATTTATTTATTTTAGAACGGTTGTGCTTTTGATTTTATTAAATTTTTTACATAAAGAAAATTTTGTACTTTTTTGGACTTATTTTGATGTTTCAACAACTTTTGTTTATGCTCTTTTATGGAAGAAATCTTGGAGAAGCTGTTCCAGAGTTCTTCAAATCTTCTTCTTCCTTCTTTTATTAAATTTTCTCATCGTGTTTTGTTCCTCACAGGAGGTTTGTTGTTCTTTTAACCTTTTAATTTATTCCAAGTAATAATAAATAACTTGGAACAAATCTTCAAGTAGCTCTTATCCTGAATGCAATTATATTAATGCACTTATGAAATTTCTTGCATTAAAAGCCTTGAATAGTAAGATTATATTAGACCTAAATCTGATTGAGGACAATCATTTTCCTAAACAGCCTATTTATTGAAAGATATGCTCTTTGGAACACTGAAAATGAACTATTTTGTTTTTCATGGTATTAACGTGTGTCCAGGCTTAAGAAACAAAAATGATCTAGATATTAATACAAAGAGGATGACTTTATATTGGGAAACACTGAAACTGCACTATTTTATTTTTCATGGTATTCACGTACTTACATAGAAGATGACTTTATATTGAGAAAATCAGATTAAAATGGAGGTGATATTAACAAAATTGTTAAGATCCCGTGGATATGTCATTTTATTATCTCTTGTTGACGATCAAGTATCCCGGGTCTCTTCTCTTTGTCCTAATTCATAAAGAAGTTTCCTTTTTTATTAATAAAGATCAATCTAAGTGAATGTAAAAGACTTTAATACTTATAATTTGTCCCTCCATTTGCTCAAATATTTTTGCATGTTATTTTAATATATTTAAATTTTATAACTATAGCTTATGTATAGTAATTTTCTTCTTATAATAACTAATATTCGACTTTATTTACATCCAGTCTTTAATTTTATTCAATTGTAATGGTAGTGTGTGGAAGCGGATGCATGACTCAACACAGTTTCAGCATACATGTTTTTCACTTACTAACAAATTTAACTTTTATCATTCTTTGAATCATCTTTTTACTAACATTTTTCTTTTTTTTAAAAAAAAAATGCATGATTTTCACAGAATCCGTAGTTGAATAGTTATTTATATAACTTACAACAGTACTCTTTAATGACTATTGATTAATTACTAGCAGCATATATAAGAATTTTATTTGTTTGACAAGTCCGAAGCAGATTCAATATGATATTGTATATTAAATAAATCCTTAATTTAATCTCTTTTTTTCAATATTTAGTGGAATTGATCTTTCATAAACATATGATAATGATATTTAAGATATGTTAAAGATAATAACTAATTGCAAATTCGAAAACAAAATAACTAAAAATACTTTGTCATAAATGTACTTTATTACTAAGTATTATTAGTTAGTGGGAAAAAAAACATGGGAAGATATATAAATACAAGCTTTTAGATACAAATATTCAAAACTAGTTTAAATACAATTTTACTTTGACAATTTTTAAAGCCTAATATCATTCTTCCTTCACGAAGACCTGAAGAAGTGGACTTTTATGTTCTCTAAGAATTAGGATCAAAGGAAGATGCTTCTTACTTTATTATCCATCTCAAGGTATGTTTTTGTCTTATTCGGAACTTTGTAGTCCACGAGGGACGATGGGATGAAAATTCAACTGAAAAAAACTAGCAGATAGAGTATAGTGGACTCCTAGAAATCCATTCATGATAAGTAGATAATTCTAATATTTAAAATAAACTTAATTAATAATTATTTTATTTGAATTTATGTGAAATGCTGTGTTATATTATGATTATGATATGAATTATTTCGAGGTATGACGTCATTATGAGGATATTAAAATCTTTAAAAATATTAATTAATGTATCGCTAGTTAACCCTCTAAAAAACGGGATCACAAAAAAAAATCCAAATCGAACTAAAGTCCTTGTAGATGCGTATTTTTTAAATAAAAGTTGGAATATTTTTCTATAATATAAGCTATGATATTCCTTATCTCTATCAATGATGAATAATTAATAATGGTCTCAAGAAAAGTGTCGTTTTTCATCATTTTCAACCTAAAAATGGAAATATGTCGAGTTCAGAAGAGTATTTAGAATCAATAAAAATACTTTGATAATCATAAAAGACCTTTTTACATCAGTTTTATTAATTGTATTTCAATTTGGTGATTGCTCTAATGTTGAAAAATGTCTTTGAACGATAATAGTCTCGAATAACTATAATCTTAGATATTTACTTAACTGCATGTTTCTCCTCTTTAAAACATTTTTAATCGGTGATGATTTGCACCACATTTTTCTTATTGATACAACTCTTTTCTCAGCTAGTTGCTGTTTTAAACAAAGCTCCTTAGAAAAGTCATTAGTATACCCATGTTTTATTTTCTGTATTTTAGAAACTTTTTTATACGTCATCATAGCTAAAAGATTTTCTCTTTAATTAAGATGATCATCCAAAAAAAAAAAAAAAAAAAAACAAACCCGGAATTCTCTGGAGAGAAGCGGGAATTTCTATCAAGGCACCTTTTAATAGATTGTACCCACCCATGACTAATTCAAGAAATATGAAGTTTATCATTTAATATCATATATGACAGGAAAATAATAATAATTACATATGATATCCTGAATCATTTTCATATAAATGTAAAGAAATTGTTGACACTGAAAGGATGAACTTTACATGGAAAAGATCATACAAGGCTTTTTCAGATAATCAAGTTTTCTCCTAGGAACGAATAGTTTCCCACATCACAAAAAAAAAGAAAAAAATCAAATACAAAAAAGCACTTGGTCCAGATGGTATTCTTGGAGAAATTTTCAATTTTTTTCCACGAGGAAAGTGCACCTTATTTCTTGCACGTCGGTAAATCTTTGAAAAAGCTTGATAAAATGCCAAAATCTTTAACTGATGGATGAATAGTTATCTTTCCTAGAAAAGGTAGTTAAACTGATTCTATGAAATGGAGACCAACAATACTGTTGAACAAAACGTATTTAATTTTATCTGATAATTTGGCAGAAAAAATGCACCCTATTATCAATAAAAAAGCGAAATGGCACAGAAATAATTTGTAGAAGAATTTCAAATATTTCACAAATTTTCAAGCAGTAACTGATTTTGTCAAAACTAAGCACAAGTTTGGCAGTATCATTGGGATTGACTTCAAAGAAGCTTTTGATTCCATTTCTCATAATTGCATTCTTCATGGTGTGAATGCATTGAACCTAAAAAGTATTTTAACTTGTACGTTAACTTTTGTTCAACAGTACATCATCAATTTCGATTGATGTTGTGACGAGTTATCCAATCTATTGGAAAAGGGATGTACAAAAGGTAGTCTGTCTGTTCCTCTCCGGCTTATACCTGCAATTGAAAGGGGAGCACGGATTATATATATATAAAAAAGATAATGGATTGGGAGTAAAATTCCCAGACTGCCTTAATATTTTGGATTTATACAGTCATATGCATAAATATTGCCACTCCACATTTTTACTTAGATACTCAATTATTTTAGCAAAAAAAAAAAAAAAAAAAAAAAAAAAAAACACGAGGGAATAAAATGACAATAATTAGAAATGTTTAATGATATAAACTTTGTCTACTTTGATAAAGAGAAAAATTGATATATTTTATTTTAGAGACAATAGTTTTTAAAAAATACAAGGCAAAAGGATGGGCACACCACCTTATATTAATAGTCAATTGTGTAACTTTTATTTCTAATAACTTCAACTAATCTTAAATTATAATTAAGTTCAAAAAAATAATAGAAGAAATATTTTGTGACTCTTCAATTCTAAATGATTGGAACTCTGGGATATTTCTGGAGTTTCTGGCATTAGCTCGTTTTTTTAACTCACTCCAAAGATATTCAATAGGATTGATGTTTGGATTTGAACGAAAACCAGTCTAAAATCTTAATCTTATTCATTTCTAGCCACGAAGATGAAAATTTGCTGGAATGTTGCTGATCATTGTCCTGTTGGAATAATATCTTACGACCAAGGTCTAAAATTTGTACGTAGGATTTCAAAGTTTCCTCTAAAATATTAACATAATCCTCTTTTTCATTCACTCTGACAAGCCTTCCAGTACCTAATGAATAAAAACAGCCCCAAGGCACCTTTGATCCAACACCATACTTTACTGTGGGTATCGTGTTACGAGAAGAGAAGACCTCTCCAGATTTCATCCTAAGAAACATGGTAGAGCTGTGACCAAAAAGCTCAATTTTTGTTTCATCTGACAACAAAACTGTGGACTAGAAGGTCATATCCTTCTCCAAGTGCTCTTTAACAGACTTTAATCTTGATCTTAGGTATTAAGCTTTGAGTAATTTTGTCCTTCTTGGACGACTCCGTAATAGCCTTCTTTGTGAATCATTCAAGATACCATTTTTCGGGAAACATTACTTCCATTCTTCTCTAAATCATTTAAAATCAACTTGGTATCTGTTCTGGTGTTATTTTTTCCTTCCTTGACAACTTTAATTTGCAAGTGAGGAGATAGCTTTGATGGACCACCAGTTCTTTTAATTAAAAACCTCTCCATATTTTCCATATTTTTTGATTATGCAGACAGTTGATTTAGGAATATCAATTTCTTGGAAATCGATTTGTAAACACTCCCTTGCAAAAAAAAAAAAAAATGAAAATCTTATCTCTGACTTGAGCACAATGTTTTTTGGCCTAGACCATACTAACCAATACTGAGGTACTTCATCAAAAAAGATTATCAAAGGAGGATTTAAGGTACTCTCCTGATCTTCTTGTTTGAGTAAAAACCTATTAAAAGTGATATTCTAGACTCGGATGAAAAAAATAAAACAAATATTAAGAACTGAACATGAAGATTGACGAAACTTTTGAGGGTGTCAATACTTATGCACATATTAAAATAAAATTCCACCAAGATTTTCTAAAAAAAATGTTTTGAAAGAAAGTGAAAAAGTATATTTTTAGGGATATATGACATCCAAATCTACCCTGGGCCTCATGCCAGCAGAGTGTGCTTAAAAGAGGAGGGCTCTTGGAACTTGTAGTTCAAATTGTATCACTAATATAAATTTTATCAAATAGATAATTTTTCGTCTTGTATATATTTTAGAATGTTAATATTTTATTAGGGCATTAATGATCTGTGTGCTTAAAGGTTTTGTCCATTTATTTATATTTGTCTTTGTTAATATTAAATCTGATGCTGCTACTCGAAAGCTTATTTAAATAAATATACTCTCTTCAATAAATTAAAGCCATTCTTCCCTGCTATTAATCTATATATTTACAATCCAACATATAAAGGTTCTAAAATTGCACTTACAAAATATAAGTAGTTTTTAGTTTTAAATTGTGTGCTCTTAAATTTTCTTCCCTTTTTATTGTAATTTGTTGAAATAAAAATAAATTTTTTGATTTATGTATTTATTTCAATTTTTTAATAGTTTAAAAAATTTGACAGTATTAATAGTAATTATTTAAATTTATTTTCACATTGATCGATCAAATTAACCAAAGTACTGAAATGGGCAACATAAGTAATTACAATTAGTGATTGCATTAGCTTGTTTTTTTCCTCAAATTTAATATGTTTATAGGATATGACATTTTAGTAACAACCTGAAGGGGTTATTAATCAAATAAATATTCAATATGGCAATCCTTATACTTTAAAACATGTGACAGTTATAAACATGCAGAATTCCTTTCATAGTAAAATGTTAGAAAGGGACTTACAACGTTAAAAAAGGTCTAATTATATTTGTTTCTTTTTTGTTTTGCTTAGAACCGAAAACTGGCATTACTTGTTGGTAATCTATACAAAATTTAGATCTTATAATTAAAAAAGAAGTTAATTAACATAAATTTATCAGACGTAATAAGTAGGCTGTACTAAACTTGTAGTAAAAATGTCATATAGTTTGCATAAATAATAGCTGAGATATTTGCACGTCAAAAAGTCTACGCTCAGACGTAGTGTTAGAATTTAAGCATCAATAATTGAAATATACAGGAATTATATAAAATACAAACTAAAAAATGGACAACAAAAATACATGTAAAAATTTTATGTTAGTGGAATAACGTGTCTGTAAATTGGCACAGCCTATCAGACGCATTTATCCAAAAATTATGACTGAACACTTTTTTTCAAAAGTAACCACAAAAAAATAAATTTTTGGTTTCGACAACAAAGTGTTAAAAACCCCAATGTCGTTAAATGTGTACAGGGAAACGTCCAAGAGATTACAAAAATGGAAAATGACCAATAAGAGTATATTTATCAGTAGCTAATTTTATCAGTTTTTTAATAGAATAGTTTTTCCGAAATTAGGAAAAAAAAATTAGGTTACTAAAAATTTTTTAGTCTTTTTGGTCATGTTTAAATTTTAAGCATTGTTGGCACATCTGACATAAAGGATCAGCCAGAGCACTGGAAAGGAATTTAAACTATTTACTTGAGTGATATTTGCATATGGACCATACCAAAATGAGTGTGATCATAATTTTAAAGAACGTCTCCCATAATTTGTCTCAGAAAAATGATGATTTTTTTGCATTCTTTTGGGAAAATATACGCAACAAAAAAAATTGTATTTTTGTACGTCTGTTTATAAAAAAATTTTATATTGGTGCAAATTTGAATAAATTGGAGTGATTTAAAATTTCCACTGCACAATTGGCGCAGCTAGGTTATTTATTATTATTTTTTGTTATTCATTTTTGCTAATTCAATATATATTTATTAATTTGCTACAATTTTTAATGTAGTTAATAAGGTCGCCAACAAAAATCAATTACAATATTATTGTTTGAATGATTGAAAAGAAGGCAATGTCTTTTTAAGACATCGGTTCAAGTAAATCAGTACTAAATCTGCTGTTCAGCTTTAATTTACAAATTATACTCAAAATATACTATAATTATAAAATATTTTATATTGATTTTTGCAGCTTTGCCTACTTTTTAACAAAAATCTTTTAAGATCTTGTGAGAATGTAATGGTTATTATAATTCTAAACTATAGAAAATAGAATACATCTTGCCTAAAATGATATCTGCAATGAAATAATTTTGATGCAATTTTATTTCAGAAAGGAAAAAAATTGTAACTTTTCTCTGTATTGAATTTTTAAATATTCATTATTATTCTTGTAACGTTATCATGCTAGAATACAACAATTTTGTAGGTGTGAACGGTATACAACTGTTTATTATTTTATATAAGAATATATAATAATATATGGTGTCGTAAAAAAATATATAATATTTTTAATGATTTATTTCAATAAATCAATAATATTTATCTCCTTGGCAATCAAAACAGTGGTTACATGACGTTCGGTCCCGACGATTTTCATTATTTTATTTGCATTTTGGGGCATTGCTCTAGTATCCTTGACATCCAAATTACTGAAGTAACAAGACAACCAAACCCAAAATGCATTTGATTGGATGTTACAGTATCAGAACCTTAAGTACTATTCACATTTTCAGCCTTATTGCTTGCGTTTTTGTCACTATCGAAGAAAAACTTTAAATTATGGCGTATTTTCTAATTGCTGGTGTCATATATTACAAAATCTTTCCAACACCATCTAACATAACCCGAATGCACATATGCTATGCAAGATACACATTAATAAAGTCATCTTTTAAAACAAATAATAGATTTATTTTTATTACAGCTATTGTTTTGCTTTAATAGAAGAGTTTAAAGTTGTTTTTTTTCATGTTAAAAGCGATTACACTAACTTTTTAAAGACCATTTTAATATTCCTTACTATTTGTTAATTTAATTTATTGACTATATAAAATAACTACCTCTAATATCCCATCACTTTAAGTTGTGTTAATGTTTATAGATTTAACAGTAGTTCTATTTGAATAGTATCTTATTGGCATTCAAACAAATCTATGCCATAATCAAGACTCACCATTTATGGGTACAAAAAGAAAAAAAAAACCCTTGAAATTTTAGTATATCGGTAATCCCAAAAATTAATTGTTCATTTTAATGATGGCATTGCTAAAAAAACCAAGATCATTATCGTGTTAAGATTCTTCAGGAAATAACAACAGGTAATGTTTGTAAAAATTTATTTGAAGGTTGAAACTTCGTATATATATATTTTTTTTTTTCATTTACATGCACTAACAAATACTTTTGGGCAAAAGAACTAAGATATCACTCCAAAAACGGGACAATATAACCGATCATTAATGGTTCTTTTAAATTATAAAACCAGTTTTAAAATCCTTAATATAGGTTCTAACTATTTATACATCTACACTTATAAAAGAAATATAAGATAACGAAAAATTCTTTCTAAATATTAATCTTTTGAATTGGATTTTTTTTCTTTTAACTTCTGTTTTTAAAAAATATATACAAATATAATACGTAAGTTTTTCTATATGTATTGTATATAGATTATTTTAAAATTAAGAATTAATTAGATATTTTAAAAGAACTTTTACATTTAATCTATCTCATACCCAAATAAACTGTTTCTTTGATATTCAATTTTTGCCTACCAATTTTTTTATTTATTATTTAGGTGCCAATCAAGATCAGAGATGAAAGTGTGGGTTGATTAGAAGGTTAAATTCACTTTTCTTTGTCCGTTATCATTTATGTTCTTGTCATACGCACCCAAAATAGCTACAAAAGGTTTTTTGTTGAAGGAACTCTAGCATAGGTTTATATCGAAGGTAGTTATGAGGAAGTTGAAACTTCAGGGATGGAAAATCTTTAAGAGGGGTGAGGACAAATTCATTAATCTTACCAAAAAAAGATAACTAGTTTGTTATTTTGCTTGATGTGAATTTATAGAGTCAATATAATTTTTTGTAATCAATTTTATTTAACATAATATACGGTACAGTGTCTTTAAAAAAAAATGAAAACAAAAGTTGGCCAATTTTTCTTAACACCTATGATCTACAATACCGATGCATACTTCATGCATTTTAAACATATTAGGGAAAAAATACTTTTTGGGTCCTAGTGGCATCAGAGTCAGAACTCAGGTGCCAAGAATATTGAAAATAGTTACATCTGACGACTTGTCCTCTAGAATAAAGCTTCAGCTGGATAGATTCTAACAGGTCTGCTAAAAAGTTTGTAGATTCATATAGTAGAACACATTAACATAGATTTGTGACACAGTGCATTGTTTTACCCTTCTCGAGGTAATCAATGAGTATTATACCATACAAATCCCAAAATACTCATGTCTTAACCTTGCATTTCGTCTTTCCAAGCCTTAAATTAATTTCATAGCTTTGCAGTCCAGTCGACGGTCTATTGATGGGACTCTGGAGTGTAGTGTTTGAGCTACGTTTTATTCATAGTTACATATCGTGTATGAAAAATGTATTTATTACAGATGAATTTCGCTAAAATTACACTGAATCATGAATACGTTGTTCTGTTTAACCGATTATGAGCTCACGCGGCATCCAGTTTACACAAAGCTATAGTACGTCTAAATATCTATGCACAATATGCCCAACCCTTTCCTTTGATATCTGTATGCACGAAGGTATTTTGATCAACTTCACTTTACATCATTCAAAATTATTTTGTGGAACATTTTAATGTTTTCGTCCGTACTGCCTCATATGGACTTTCAGTGGAGGCATCTTTTTGGACACTCATTGGCCTTGTTTAAATTTAATAAACCATTTTTAATGGTTGATTCTACTGGAGTAAAGTACGAATAATAATGATTAGCTTAGCTTCCACAGTATTTTTTTACTTGTAAATTTTAAACTATGTAGATTTTAGTACAAACGAACAATAGAACCTCTAAGATAATTAAGAAAAAAAACAATGAGATTGTTTTTGTCAAAGGTTAAAGATAAATAGGAGATTTAACCATTCTTCTTTATTTTCAAATAAATAGTTTAGTTAGTTAAATGAAGCAAACACATTTTCTATAAAAACTAAATTATCTTTAAGATAAAACTTTATTGATTTCTGGCAATTTCAAGTGTTTCATAGGTTTAACTATAAGTCACTACGTATGTTCAAAGCATATTCCAAATTAGGCTTTTTTTTTGGCTTCTGGTTCGAAAAAATTTCTTTGTACCGTCAAACTGTTTTTCTATGAGGGGAGTACTATATAATTATAGTTATCCGTGAATAACTATATATATAGGTATATATATATTTATATTGCATATATTTTCGAGGAAATAAAATGGTTAACATATACAATCATACTTATTATTTCTGTATGGCTAAGAAAACTTTTTGATTTGATAAGATTATAGGAAGGGATTTAGTTAATTATTCGACCAAATTTTATTACAAACTCAAATAATTTTCTTTAATTTTTTTTTATAGACAATTTTAATAAGCACACATTTTAAGAGTTCAATAAATATGCACTACTTTGCTATTTTATTCCACATAGTATACTCTCTACTTACATTTAAGTAGTCAATATTTAAAAAAAATATACGCATTGTGTTTTTGTTTGTTTGAACTTAAGAAATTATGACTGTTAAATATACAATAAAAACGAACAATAAGATGCATTTTTGAATTGGGAAAAGGATATTGGTTATTATTTAAAGGTTATTAGGATTTATAAAAGTTTTTTAAAAGAATTTAAGAATTTAAAATGTTTCATTAGAGTTATTTTCCCTATTCATACATAAACATATAACCCTGATTTTTCTTTTAAAAGAAAAGCAAGTTGTCAGCCAACGATCCAAAACACTGAGTTGAGCTCCAACTCGAACCAAATAAATATTAGAGCTCAGTCTTAAATTGTATTGCAAGGGTCTGAAGTAATAGATATTACTGTTATATAGAGTGCCAAAATCAAAGGTTCGCCAAGTTGAACAACCAATACTAAGGTAATCTGCTTATGAAGTAAGAGAAAAAACTAATTATTGACATAATTTGTTAAAAAATGATGTAATATTACTAAAGGGTATAAAACTTTTATGCAAATACTATAATTAGTATTTTTTATATTCGTTATATATATTTGAGATATTTTGGGATTAATGTAGCTATGTATGAATTCATTTTCCAGATAGGATCCAGATTAATTTTGAAGTAAGGTGTATAATTTACATAGGTAAGAAGTTAAACACTCCATTTTATTGTGAAAATAAAATCAACTCAGACATATCTATACACCTTTATTTATCTTTTAAAAACCTAACCCTAGTATAATTTGGAAGTAAACTGCTCAATATTAATAATATCATAAAAAATATAACTAATTACATAATTTTGCATTTTTATTCGTTCTGGTTGATAAATATTCCACTCTCAATGTCCAAGAAAAAGATAGTAACAAACAGGATCTGTCAATTTCAGGATAATTAAACTTGACATAAGTTTTTGTTGATTTGCAAGAAGGAAATATATATAAGAAGTATGGGTAGCTTAAAATATCATTTAACTATACATTTATTGGTAGAAGGGAACCAGTACGTCGGACTGTGGAAACTTTTGAGAAATCAACTTTTAGAAAACACCTATAGACACCATTAAGATTGGGGATAGGGAAGCAATTGAATTTTTTTAGTAATCCTAATTGAGGAAGTGTTAACACCTCAATTTATGTCAGTGATATTTGTCTTGTTGTTTTTCTTTTTTTGTTTTGATAATTGTTTTGTTTTATTTGTTTGTTAAATTTTACATTGTAGTTGGAAAAATTCTTAAAAATTATCTTCTATTCCACAAATAGAGGACATTTTTTTATCGTTATCATATATTCAGAAATTCAGTGGTAGTTCAGAAGAAATATGTGCTCATATCATTTATGCCAATCCCTAAACAATGTGCCGCAAAAATGGTTTCAAAATAGACATTCAGCCTCCTACCTATATACTAACAATTGAAAAAAAAAAAAAATCTCTACTTCTTTTGTAATACCTCAGTAGAAACCTCTTTCATCTTCTCTTCTATTGTGAAAAAGGGAATCCGATTATAGAAATGATGGATAATCTCATCTCAGAAAGGTATGGAAAGAAACTCTTGCCTACAGACTGATGTAACTCCCACCATTGGATTAAAAAGTCAAATACAAAGGGGAGGCAACACTTGTTTAAATAATCTGGCTAATCTAGAGCTGCAGATCTAATGAAATCTGAATTTCAGTTAGACTAGGGGGAGAGGATTGTGCGTTTATTGAACTCCATAGAATAATGAATTTTGTTTTTATAGCATTTTACTATCGTCTTTTAACAAGATAGGAAAATCATTTTTTTTTCTAATTTTATATTCAATTGTAAATGTTTGTTTGTTATATTGATTTGATAACTTCTAGTTTTCTATCTAATTATAAATTATGTTAATCATGTTCAAATAGTTTGATATAAGTTAATTTTTCGTACTGATGTGTATTCATAGGATTATATTTATTTAATAAAAAAAAATATTATTATTCTATGTTAAGACCAATCCTTGCATTCCGTACTACGAAGGAGTAGTATATGACTTTTTCAAATATTAATGAGGATAACAATCCTGAATTAAATTAATTAAGAAATACTCCCTGAAAATTGATTTTTACAAAATTCAATGACACTTTTTACAAACCTTTACAATTTTATTCGGTTATCCACTTAATAAAGATTTATATTTCAAACCTTGTTCCGAGCATTTCTTGTTAGTCTACAGGATCTAAAAGAACTTACCCCAAAATGACAATTTTAATCAAGGATAATATTAAATCCTTAAGTAATGATTATAAAAGATTAGCAGTAGATGAAGGGATAATAAACACCGTACCCAACAAGACATCTGACTTAATACGTCAATCATTAAAAAGGTTATTAATGATATATCAGCAGTCCATCTAAAAAACTAAAGACCAAATGGAAGTAGTGGTATAATCATAAATAAAATTATTATTATTACTGCAGATCCCTCATTTGATCTCTAGTTTAGTTGGACGCCCTTGTCTCTATTTCAAGTTTATTAAATTTTTGTCCATCTCTGGTTCTAGAATCACATATAGAAGATTCTCTTGATGTTTTAGCTGACCAATTACAGATTTGTGTAAGATCCAATGTATAGTGTATATTAATCAAAATAAAAACTTTCACAAGAAACAACAACACTCTTTGTCTCTTTCTCCTTTTTACTAAAGTAACTGTCCTGGAGAATATAAAGATGACATATTTTTTGGAAAAGTGCACGATCTTGTAACCCCACAAACATACGAGTTGGTTCAAATATATAATTGCAAAATACAAAAATATCTAAACAAAGGGTTAAATTTAAGTTTAAGCTTTATGAGTGTCTTGTTTACCTTTTTAGTTTCAAATTTCTCAAAATTGAAATTCAAACGTAAATTTTTCAAGTTGTATTTCATTTATTATTATCCAAGGTGAAAACATTGCAAAGCAGAAATGTCCATAGGCAAAAGCGTTGTGAGGTTATTACGCAAAAGAAGAATAAGTACAAGGCAGACGCATTCAAATAAAAACTGTTCTAAGCGAATCTTCTTTGAAACCTTGTTCTCAAAGTTCCTTGTCAATTTTTAGTGGAGTGTCGTCAAGAGGGAGTCACATGCTATACCTTTTCCAAAAATGGATTCTCTCAAAGAAGTCCTTACATTTTTGTGTGACGTTTACCTTTCAAAATATAATGACCTCTTATATTTAACAAATATAAACTTCACCTAAATTTTCCCTAACATTGCTTACAAACAATCAAACCGAAGTGAAAACGTAACTTTTGCTCTACTTTGTTGGCTGAAGTAAAAATTCCTCCAAAAAGTATGGTTTATTAAATATATAAATTTTATATACCAACCAACAGATGTATTTTTTAAATAAATTTTAATATAAAATATTAGATAACATTATGTCCAGAACTATTAAAAATAATGGTGGTGTCTTGACTTTATATCAGGATGTACGTGATGTAAATAGTTTGAAAAAATTAATAAATGCTACTTAAGCTACTATTCATTGGAGGTAGATAATTCTTGATGATAAATTGAAGTTACTCGGAATCAGAAAGGCGCCCTATCATGCTTGATTATAGTTTAAATCCGAAAAAATATTCAGCCGTGGATCATAGGTTACATTGAAAGGCCCCATAGAATAGAGGTCATAATCTCGTAACACTGGATCCATTATATTTATTGCCCAGACGGAGTTAGAAGAATGGATATTAAATTTTAGAAAAAAATATTGGATTTTTCATCTCTAAGACTGTCAATTTATTTATACTCATACCTCTGTGTACAACAGTCTAAGAATAACTGTACCATAATACTGATATGTATCAACTTACTTACATTTTAACAAGTCCTACTCCCCCTAATATTTGTTACTTATTTTAAAGCTATTATCTTTAATTGAATTCTTATTACGACTTAAGATACACAATGACATTCATTTTGTTAAAAATATAGAGCATATACATATATATATATATTTAAGAATTATTTTGAGTAGTTTTATTGAAGGAGCACTATAATACATATTTTTAAAAGACAACTTCTCGAAACTTGGATCTCACAAAGTAAATTCTTCTTCTACTTAACCAATAGTAAATAAAAAAAGGGGGAAAAAATTATTTGAGGTGTCTGTAAAAAGAGCTTTCTAACTTTATAAGGCTTTCACCTACTACAGTTAATCATTGGAATGGTATTGCGATCGGTTTTTATACATATGTGTATGTCAAAGTGAAAAGTATGTCAGTATATATTTACATTTAATATACTATTGATTTTCTAGAGTTATGCCAGTCTATTTTCGACTTATTCATAGACTCAAAAACGATTAAATTAACTTAGCAACTAATTTTGAGTTATGAGCCCCTTTGGGCATCTTTTTTAACATACTCTACTTTTCGTCTGTTCTAACCGTCATGATGTTTTTGGGACATCATTAGACAAATTTTTTTCAACCTTGATACTTTTGTAATAGCTTATTTTAGATTCAAAAAGTATGTCCTTGCTTAGCTTCAAAATGAAGAAACATGATACTTTGATTTTGAGATATCCCTGTTGAATGATACTCTTAATTTGAAGTACGTTTAAATTGATGTTCAATTTATTTATTTAATTAATTGTGGAATAGTGATTTATGTTTATATTATCAATAATCATCTTGAAATATATGAGTATTTTTATTCATGATTATTGAATTATCTTGAAGTCAAGTGTGCCGTCAACATGCCTAAAAAGGAGCCACAGTCAGGAAGTTCCCATTCCCAGTGTGCCGAGAAGTTATGCGACATGATTCAGAGCCAATATAACTCAACTCAAATAACGAATTACAATTCATGTTAAAAAAAAAGCTCCTCCTTGTGAAGGACCTCAAATCGATTTCGGAACCTCACAGGAAAGGGTTGAAATAGTTTTCTAGCCCGCGGTAAATGATTTTAAAGGATAACAAATGTCAAAAAGGATAATATTTTCGATGAGCTTTTCCAAACTTGCAAAGTCTTGCTGGGCAACTATATTCTAAAGATGTAGGAAGAAGATGAAGAGTATGTGCTCTCAGCCATTGAATCTCTCACTATTGTTCCAGAAGTATGATGCATTAAGCAGACTGACTTATTTGCCATGAAACAGTCTCATGTGAGCCAATAAAAGAACTTACGGATTTTGGATATTTTTAGAGTACGTAGTAAACGGATCTCTTGTGATTTCCTCAAGAAATGTAAATATGAAATAGAACACAACTTTATAGAAGAAGCAATTAGGGTCGTGCTATCGACGGGAATCTCGGACATGGAAATATTTAGGAAGATCATAACTATTCTTAATGTTGATTAGAAGACAATTAATGAATTAATCCGAATAATAGAATCTAGAGAACAGGCAAGAGTAGCCACACATGAATCGACTACTGACTGCAGCTTCAAGAAACAAAAGTCAAAACTCAACAAAACGCCACTTAAGGTATGTTAATTGTTGGAGAAATTCTAAAAATCAAAACAAACAGGTTAGAGGTTGTATATTTATGGTTTTAAAACCTAAGCATTTTTTAGCGTGTGAATTTTGTTGTTCTGGGCAATCTGAACAGGTCTCTTCTATTTCCTAAAAATTTAATTATTAGGCGTGTACCTACGCATTGGAATCGGAAAGAATCGGCCTTTTTATGAAGTATTGGAGTCGATTATCGGAATTGTCTACATACTGCCGATTCCACTGGTTTCTATCCATAAAATATTTATGTGGATCATATGACTTATTTGAGCTGATTTATAAAGAGAAAATTATAGATAAAATAGCTAAATTAGACACAGTCGTTCAGAAAAAAAAAATAAGCAAAAGGGGAGAGTACTTAGAGAGGTTTGTACCTGAAATTTAATTGACAGTAACAATTTAGAAATAACCACGTTTTTAGTGCCAAATACATTTAAATTGTATGATGGATTGTTCAAAAAGTCCGGAACGGTTGGAATTTCGTTGTAGGGTTGACTCTGAAACCATTAAGTAACTTTTTCACTAAATATGTATATAAGTATTGTATGTTTGATCAACAACATTGTTTATAACAGAACTGAAGTGGAGTCCATTTTTTCTGAGTCAAGTTTGAATCATTAGTGTCCTTCCAATGTAAAACTAAATTGCTCTATTCTATAACTTCAGCTAGTATATCAAGCACTTAAGTAAAGATAAGTAAGGTCCTTCATTTTACTCGATTTTGTAGTGGTAATCCACATTTTTTTATTAATTGTAAACAAAATAAAGTAATAAAACAATCCATTTTATTGAAAGAGAGTAAAACTAATAGTCTGTTGGAGAGTTATAAGTATAGGTCCTTGTTGGACTCAGAATATAAAGGAGTATCAAAAACATAGTAATTCTTGTCTATGTCCTTGCTAGATAAGGAGCAAAACTTGTGCTTATGCCCTTGTTCATAAAGCTTCTCACAGCTAATCTAATGAATCGTCATGTTTTATAAAAATCAATCTAATATAAAATTTATGATAGTTAAAGTCAATGAGTTCAGCTAGTTCATGCATCTGATAATTGCAGGAAAAAAATAGCTTTTAAAAAATAAAATAAAAGAGAAAATATTTATCATGTTAAATTATTTTGATATGTCTTTTTGTTGATCAAATTTATCAAGCCGACACTTTTTTTTTCAAATTCAATATTATATGTATGAGTATCCACTTCGATATAGTACAATATATTTTTTTTTTTAAATTGTTGAGCGGAGAAAAATTATAAATTTTTCAAATCTCTGATAAACTTTGCTTGTATATATATATACAAAAACCATACCCTTGAATTTTGGAAATTTTTGCTTATATGTTTATTTATATACCTACATATATTTACTTATTCCACTAAGTAAAAAAAATTCAAATTTAAAACAAGAAAAACTCTCTAACTCAAGCTTAAATAATATATATTAACTTTATGTTACTTTTTTAAGAGTTATAAAAGTGATGAAGATCCTGATTTTAATGTTTTATCGTTAAACAAATCTAAATAACACTAATACTTATGTAACAAGGTATTAATTTAAAAAAATGTCAAATTAGTCATCATATTCAAGAATTTAAAAATGTCAAATTAGTCATCATATTCAAGAATATAAGGGCTGTGTTGACTTGAATCGTGAGTCAATTTTAAAATTAAAAAAAAAAAACTTTCAATACGACAATTTAAATATTTTAAATGTATATATATTTTTAAAAGATGCTCATTTTTTTTAACTATTATTTTGCACTACAATTGATATTCAATTAATAATTAGACAAATAACTTGAGGAATTTCATTATCAAAATATAAATAAACATTTTAGTTTAAAATTAAAATTGGATTTTATTTACTTTTATTTATTATTTAGTCACCTTTATTGGTTTGTCTGGTATAGCATCTCCATATTTTAATTTCACTGGCCAAGGGACAGGGGCTTGATACCGCTTGTTACTTTTTATTAACGGATATAGTAACTTCCTCTTTGAGAAACTATTGTCTGAGAAAGCGTTATGGTCAGTCATAATATTTTTCTCCACTGATTTCCACTCCAAGCTCGCTGCATCTTCCCGTTGCTGGAATAAATTCGTCTTTTTATAACAATAGCCAATGATTCTGATAGATCAATAATATGATTATTGGATATTTTTCTATAATTAAAAAATCTGTGAAGTAAAAATATAGAAAAATCTACAAGTCTGGAACTCAACATCAGATTGGGCAGTAGACATTATTAACAAATTACAAACAAACAAGATTAAACCAGTTCTAACAAATTTAGAATATATCCAGATTAAAGAACTTTTTATATTGATAAATTTATAGGAAACAAGTTTGTAGTTTATACAAAAACTTGTTATAAAAGGACATCATCACCCTTGTGTACATTATTAAGAAGTGTATAGCTACCTAAAATATTGAAATAATTTTTTTGATCTACTTTAATAATATATATTGAATGTACATAAACTTGAGTTTGAAGAACATTTGTAGGAGTTATAATCAAAATAAGATAAAAAATAAATATTTAAAAAAAAAACAAGTCGACCCTATATATTTTTAAGTTGATTTGATTTTAAATTTGAGAGCTGTAAAAGATTTTTCTTTTACAGCTCAAATAGCATTCAAATATTTTTTTAAAGTCAGTTCATTCATGTGAAGTAAACAAATAAACCTCATCAAAAACAAAAAATCCCAGAAAACATATGATCCAAACAAAAGACAAAAAAAAAATTCATTGCTATAAATCACTCAATATAAAAATTGAATTAAACTTTTAACAGTCTGATTTCATGAACTAATTTACGGATTATTCAAAGATTTAAAAACTATGTTTATGCCCATTTATATCTTGTTTTTGAAAAAAAAATAACTATATAAATAGCTGAATAAATATTAAATCTATAATTATTTATCTATGTTTGTATGCGTCGATAGTTACTTCACGATTTTTAAATTACAAAACCGACTACATAATAAATTTTTAAAAAATTACTATCAAATTAAAAAAACAATAAAATAAGTTTATCTTTTCTTTTGCCTTAATTTTAATAAGATTTTTTTCTTTTTTTAATTTTATCTCATTTTGAAGTACTTCCAGAACGCTGGAATTTAAACCAGATGGAGGGTAACGGTTTTTGTTGGCACAGGAAAAAAAGTTATGAGGTAACCAACACTTAACAAATCTCCTGATCCCTGGTAATTTTGAATTTGGTCAACTTCAAAAAATGACGAACACTCTAATGTACACATTTTTGTAATTGTCAGGAAAAAAAATAACACATTTGTAGAAGTTATAATTAAAATAAGATAAAAAATAATTATTCTAAAAAAAAAAAAAAAAAAAAAAAAAATCTACATAATATATTTTTTAAGTAGGTTAGGTTTTTAATTACTAACAAATTATTATGATTTTTTTACGATAGAAGTTTGAAGTTCTAGATTTGGCTTCAAAATCCCATCGTTATTACTCGGAGTTTATTTCCTGATCCTTTTAGTAAATCATTTGTGTATAATTGATATTAGACAGAATATATTTCGTTAAGATTAAGATCATTGAAGTGTTCATTTTGTTATTTTTTTATAATATATACAAAGTGGTCCATTGAAATTTACTACTTACTAATTCAATCATTCACAAAGTTGAGACATTTAAATTAATTCATATTTTGGAATATTAAAGGATAAACAATTTGTTACAAAACAAACATATACAAATCTGAGCTCTCTAACTTACGGACAAATTGAGAAAATGATAGGCCCACTCCAAGCAGTTGGCTGTCTCCTAGAACACCGTCTTCAAGCCCAGAACTTTGGAGTTTAAGAAGGGCTATGTCAAAAAGGTCAAACTGGACCCGGAGGAGTTAAAGAAAACTTAACAGGGCAGTTCGTTCAATTCCATGAGGGGCAATACTAGAGATACCATGTAATTTTCGAGGTGTTTTTATTCTTACATACCGGCAAGTCATATTTTTTTAAAACTCTATTTATTATATGTTTCCTTGATACACTTCGAAGTTTTTAAAATTAAGTATTAATACATTGCTATTTATTTTCCTACTACTTAACAAATGTATTGATAATTCCACAGTTTTTATATGTTTTGAGATATAAAAGATAATATTTATTATAGTTAAAAACTTATTCATTGATCAATAACATCATATGTTTGTATTTTATATATCTATTAACAATAAGGGGTTGTATTCGCAAAGGAGAAGGTATAAAAAAGTGTTTTATTTATGATGTAACTCTGTCAACATGGACAATTTTGGAAATATATATAAGTTTTGCTTTTTGGTTCAGAAATTTTTTGACCAATCTGAGATTTTTGTAATTTTTGTAAGGTTAAATGTTTGCAATGCTTTCAATTTCTCTTCTTTCATTTTTTCAGTTAAAAAATATATTATTTTAATAAAAAAAAGAAGAAAAATAATTGAAGGTATCATATTTTATTACATATGAAGGGATATGTACAAAAAACGCTAATCAGAAATCTTAGATTATTACCGTCAATGTACACTATCACTTTATTTTGTAGATTAATAAGTATATTATTGGCCCATCTCTTTATTTTTTACACAACATAATAATGATGTTCAATTTTTTACCGAAAATGACTATTTATCCATTTTTCAATGGCAAAAAACTGATATGAGAGAATGAAATTTTTGAAAAAAGTGTTTTTTCTTTGCCTTCTATCAGAAAAGACGTTAATGTGACAATGAAAAATTTACTTTAAAAACAAAACACTCCAATTTAGGGATTTCCAAACTTTTTTGAGTTTTACCCTTAAAATATGTGGCTAAATAATTTGAACTTCTAATTAAAATATGGATATAAGTAACTTTTTTCAAATAGAAGTCATGCAAATTTTTTTCTTTGTTTGGCTGTTAACATTAGAGTCAAATCCAAACATATTAACATTCATCATTATATAAGTTTTTATGCCACAATTTAAATTTAATTCTTTGCTTTTAGAAATCATTGGGAACCACTGCTCTAATTTTCAAATATTTGGTATCATTGTATATGATTTTTGATAGACTAGGCCCCATAACTTATTGAATTTTTGTGTGCCTAGTTTGAAAAGGAATTCGTTTTGTAATTATTATTATTTATAAAAATTGAGTAGTTAACAATTTTGTACATATTTACGGTAATGGTTTGTTTGTTGAATAAAAAAGTATAAATATTTGGTCGTATCTTAAAATGAAGTGTGACCACTGATTGAATTGAATTGAAGTGTAGTCATTCTTTAATAGATAATGCAGTTTAAAATAGGATATTCCATTGTTTTGTCTTAATAATCCAAACACAGGAATGGGAGCGACTGTTTTTTTTTAACTCCTTCAAATTAATCTCAATATTTGCAGATCATAACAATTCCTAAAAAAACATTAACCACAATGTTAAAGAGTTGTTACAGTCTTTACTTGGAAAATTAAAATAAATACAATCCGAGCTTATTGGAAATTGTGCTGTGAACTTCCTACCATCTGTTATACAAGTAAAAGA
Organism: Lepeophtheirus salmonis; assembly: GCF_016086655.4. Taxonomy (NCBI): domain Eukaryota; kingdom Metazoa; phylum Arthropoda; class Copepoda; order Siphonostomatoida; family Caligidae; genus Lepeophtheirus; species Lepeophtheirus salmonis. Next base: position 37,498,253 of record NC_052132.2, on the reverse strand, counting down.
TCTTAAAATTCGACTTTTCTAAGACTGTGAAAGCACAAGGGTATTTAAAAACCTGTCTCATAATTTTGTCGCCTCTTCAACCTCTGAGCGCTGGATTCTCAATTTTCAAAAGTCAGGGCATTTGTCATTCCATAAGAATACAAACTCTTTTTCAAAGCCGACCACAATTGAAAATGGAACCATCTTAGGAAATAAATTGTTAAAATATTTTTGAGAAAGTTTAAGTATCCAAATTTACCATCAGGTTTCCAAACAATATTTTTTTTTACATTTTATACTAACTATACAAACTGTCGTATTGGAGTCATACGTAGGCTGACCTTTCCAGAAAACCTTCTTTAGGGGAAAGTAATTCAATAAAACCATTAGAGTGATCAGAACCCGTCCTTACCCTCTTATAAATAGGTGAGTATCAAACAACTTTTATCCCCTCTTGATCCGATTTAGATGAAAGATCAGTTATAACTTAATTATAAATTATCCGTAGAATCGTTGCCAAACGAAGTAGTTCTCAACCAAACTGATTTCTTTGTATTTTCAGAACAAAAATAAATGATTTATCGAAGATGTCTGACATACCTTTTCTTTCTTAATTTATAGATTTATAAGGTAATGTAGGCAGGGATGTTGCTTTATACAAAACAAGGGGAAAAACAAAGGTACTATAAAGGTCAATAAAATTCCGTAAGCTCAAGTTTCTCCATTTATTTACACTATCAATTACGTAAACCTTACGTTAAGATAAGTCCAATTAGCCTTTGTTTCCCGATTTATTTCATATTAAATTCCAGGCACAACATCCTCTTTGGTTACAAGACAACTGGCAATAACCATACAACCATAGGGATGACATTAGTCTTCACGACATTTAAGCTGAGTCCAGATTTCATGTCAAACTTCTTGAAATGATGTAGTACTACTTCCCAATCTTCGGCCAAGCTGCAATTCGGAATTAGTCTTTAAATACAGTGTACCATCACCTTAATAAAGATCGATCAAATGTTTAGACTCACTAATATGAATCCAAAAATCCACAATATTACCTCATTAAGGTTAAAGTTATTTCTTCAATTGATATGCCAAACAGTAAAAGACCTGAGAGACGTCTTTGCTGCTGTCAGTTACATTCTAAAAATATAAAACAACTCACTTTTTGCTCTATCGTCATGGTGTATGTTCCGTTGAGAAGGAGGGATCTGATTGGAATGTAGAAACGCTTTGGTAAAAAAACAATTAAATGCCCTGAGAATATGATCATAAAGAATTGAATCCAACGTTTTTGTAAAATCAACAGTCAGAATAACACAAAATTTTTGTTTTCTTTTCACGGAGTCAATTGTACATTTCTTACAACACTGTATATTTTTCTATGCGTAAGAAAACCGTTTAGATGGGTAGTTATTTTATTTCATATTCAGTATTGGCTCCATTTTTTTGAGCAATAATGCCTAAAAGAATTCGACACGATAAATTTAGGATTCTTATTTGTCGCCAATGAGTAATATCAGTTCAATATCCCTTTTCAGGAATTAAAAAGAAATATTCTCTTTTTTAATTGATTCTAGTATCTAGTATCAATTCAGAGTATGTAAAGCTATCTTTTAATTATACCACATATAACATCATTTTATCGTTTTTGTCATCATCCTCTCTCTCCGTGAGGTATGCAACATTTTATTCCCTCTGCAAAATTCACTTAGTCAATTCAGTTCAAAGAGTAAATTAAAAGATAGTTAGTTATATCATTGTTCTATTTATATTTTCACTACTTATTTGCTCTAATGAATCGTATCAAAGTGTCAAAAAAATTAAGTAATAAATGGAGCATTAAAGTCGCAAAAGGAAAATGAAGTAAAGAAATGAATGCCTCATCCAAAGAGTTTGTCCTCATCATTCATCTTCTTTCAGTATGTAATTAAAAAAAAGTTTATTATTGTTTGAAAATCATCGGTGACTCTGATAGGAAGATAAATTAAAATATATCAATCTTTAGGGATGTCATAAAAAGTTATAATGCAAAATATATATATATTTTTTTTTTTGATAAGTGTAAGAAAAAAATATAAATATACCTACCTCATTCAGATGAAAAGTTTTATTGATGAAGAATATTTGCTACAAAAACTTTAACATAAGAATAATTATAAATTATTAAGTTTCTCAAAATTTATACAGTTCCTTAAAGCTTTATAAATTATTATATTATATGATATATAAACATCTCTTAACCTGTCAACTATGTCTTCTTTATTCGAATCTATCAACATCTACTTTTTCAGTTATCTTTTTACAGAAAGAGACGCAATCCATATGACGTTGTTTGGATACATTTTAATCCAAGCTTGGACAAGAGCTGTTTTCATTGACTACACACTTCTATAACATTTTCTACATACATACCTTCAACTCAACATGAGGGCAGAATAAACTAGAATGGGCACTCGGCGGAGGGCAAAGCCCACGCTTAAAATCAAATTGAGATATGTACTGTTACGTTCTGTGTTAACTTGCCCTCCCAAAATTTAATGACCTTTGACTCTGTCCATATGTAATCTTCATGCCAAGTTCCATCAAAATCGATCCGTAACTTTTGCCCTAATAGTAGTGAAAAACAAACTAACAAAAAACATAGCTTTAGCTTCATACCGGAGGTAATAATAAGAATTTTTTTAACTTTTCTCTTTAATTGATATTTTTAAGCAAGAATAATGGATGATTATACTGGATTCCATCCAACTGGAAGATAGCATTATCATTATATGACCATGGAGTCAATTAAAATGAGTTATATAAATCATGTGATGGGGCACACTAAAACAACTATGGCTTTGTTTTTCTTTGGACACTAAATAATATAAACATGATAAATGTAGTGGACAATAGAAAAATTTTAATTATACAATCTATAATTCGAATGACCCTAATTTTTTCATAAATTCTAAGTTATCTTTTTAAAGTTTGCATCCATACTGGTTATGAAAATACTCATTTTTGGATTTAAGTGATCATGAATGAGTTTAAACGATATTTATTTTTCACCACATCTATCTCAGAGAAAACAAAGTCACACCCTTAATAAATATAACTATAATGGGGTCTTGATGGAGCACAAACCTCCGCGCCTAGAGTTATTTTCTTTATTTGGATTTTTTGGTATATTAAACATCTTTGTTAAACCTACATAAGGACATAAATTTGAGCTCTCTACATAAATAAAGTACTAAAGTTACGGTCGATGATGTATTTTTAACGTTATGTGCTACCTTGAACTAGGAACCTCACCTTTGAAAGTTTTCTGACCTATTAATGTTCTCATTTATATATTATTCGCACTTGGTTAGATCAAAATCTTTGTAACAAAATGAGATACATTACTAAATTTGATTTTAAGTGGAGGCTTTGTGTTCTACCTAGTGGCCATTTTAGTTTAAATGTATGCTGGTTTTTTTGCATATTATTTTCCTCCTCTTTTCTTAGAGCATCTTTAAGTTAATCTAGCCAAAAAAAATTCCATTCAACAAAAAATGTATAAATAAAAACTTAAATTTCAATCAATTTTTATTTACAACCGGGATTCAAATATTTCCTGGAGAAGGAGAACGCCTACTCTGCAATATGCATTTAAATATTATGTATATATACCATGGTTAAAGTAAGCAACCAAATAAAATGAATACTTATATTCATTCCTTTCTTAACAAACGGAAAATAGATGCAATTAATTGTCAGTCAACAAAGCACTTTTAGATTTTAATTCAACAAAGATATTTACACTTTTATTGTTGTACATTTTCTGCTTGTGACATATTCATAAATTTTATTATTGTTAGATATTTATTGAAATTTAAAAAAAAATGTATATACATTAACATTTATATAAATCTATGTATTTCTCAATTGTATGTATAATTTAAGCCATTTACAGACATGCTACAATCGACAAAAATAAAAATAAATATGCAATAAATTGTTCTTAGCATTTCATATTTTATCAATAAAGTACATTGATATGAATCATTTTGAAATAAATTACTGAAAACTAACTTTTATTTAAATATATATATATTATAAGAAATGTAATTATATAGTTATGTAAGAAAGAAATGAAAAAGGCCATAAGTTAACAAAAAAACAACGATTTATTAGAGTTATAAACTTAAAAAGGATTGAAATCCAGAGGAAAGTAAATTGTATAATAAACTTTACGTTTATAACTAGTAATGAAAAAAAGGGTGCATTGTTTTAGCTCGCCATAGTTTTTAGAATTGGTAATCTAAAGAAAGTTTTTTTTTTCATCAGCCGTTATCATTATGATTTAACTCCTGAGAAGTAAATTTCCTTTTCTACTGCTCTCAATTATATTCAAAAACTGATTGAACATGAAGTAATCTTGAGGATTTGTTGCCGAGTTATAATTGTAAGTCCGAGAAGGAGTCAGAGTAGAAATGAGGATCGAATTTGGAGTAATCCTTGCCAATGTCCGTCTACCCCTTCTCCCTCGTCACAGCTGGGTGTACTGCTGATCTAATGACAGCTAAGTTGCTCTTTTCTAAAACATTATTTAAATTTCAGATTTCCCGCGTTGCTTTTTCGTTTCTTTTGTTAACTTGTCCAAAATAAAAATGATTTTCAGCACTACTTGTAACCTGCTTGATTAGACTTGTTAAAAAAAAAACTTTTTTAAAAATATATTGCTATGATTTTGGATGTCAAATGTATTTGAATAGATTTTTTTGGTTTGAAATTTTTTGATAATGGTACTTCCTGAGCCTTAAAATATTACATTTCTTTTAATTTAATTTACAAATTTGAAAAATATATTCGTATTTTCTTGAAAATTGGTTTATTTAACAATATGTACATAGATTCTGATTCATATTTCATCTTAAAGATAATAAAGAATCCTTGAAAAAAGATATGATCAGTATGAAGTTCTACTATTGAGAATGTTACTATGATAACAATTTTGCTTAGTTTTTTTAAATCTTTTCTTTAATTTATAAATGTATTATTAAGAATAAAGATATGCGTTTCGGCTTTAAAAAAGAAGAAACCAAATAATTATTATCCGGTTTTATTTTTGACCCCACTTGTGCATATAATGTTTCAAAAACGCACAATACCTTTGGGAAAAATTAAATGATTCACAAACTATTTAATATGTATGTACGGCTGAGGGAGTGAACGGCCAACTTATTTCAAGTTGAGTTATTTAAAAGTGTATTACCCATGACTAAAGCTGTATTGTAGCCCTAAATAAGTCTTAGTCCACATTTATGGTGCCTTGTCAGGACAAATTTATAACAAATAACTTGATTCCGAGTGGAGACTCTAGTACTAGAGTTCCAAATGGATAAAAATATTAAGTACAAATATATTCAATCTTATATTTGATAGAATGAATATATTTATTAAAATTCCAATGGAGTTATATTATATATAACAATTGATAATCGTTTGCTAAAGTAATTCAAATTACAATTATATTTTTTAGCATTCATATGTACTCAATTGTATAGATATTGATTATTTCTTTTGGCATTGAACATCCTTTAATTAACATATACTGCTACGTGTCGGAACAAAGAAAAAGCATATTACCTACAACTAAAATTATATAAGCAGTAAATTATATTTGTGAAGATAAGATTTTATGCTATTCTGTGTCCAAATAAAGTTTAAACCCGTTTCTTTGTACATCAATTCATTTCTGAAAAAGTTATGTTTAGGTGCTCATTTGTTGATTTATTTCTGTTCATTCGTTCAATTAAAATTTTTCAGAGGTACGACCACATAGTGAATTTTTGATTAAATTTTCCTTGTGAGATTCCAACTTTGAGGTATCAGAAATGACGTCATTGTGTCCCTTTTCTTCGTGATGTATGTAACTAAATTTTTCTTTCTCAGAATTTACTTTGTGAGTTCATGGAAATTGCGTAATTAGTTATATAGTAACTCATGATAATATCATATCAAAGAGGAATAAATAAATGAATGGCTACATGTTCGCCGTAAAGAGTTTTTGTCTTATAATCATTTAATTTTTATCCAATTCAGACGCTCAAAGATGAACAGAAAGTGTCAACGGTACTTATTTTCTCCTCGATATCTTTGTCAAAATTATCAATTATAATAAAACTAAAAATATTCCGTCGAAATTTTCTAAAAAAAAGCCCGGCAGCCCTGCCCTCACAAAAAAAAACAATCATGTGTCCTCCCATGATAATGTTACTATTATCTAATTTGCAACCCTCCCCCCTCCCCACTTGAAATTATATTCCTGCACAGGTAGGGATGTCTGAGTAAAGTGAAGTCTTAATCCATCTGAGTCCAAGTCGAGTTTTAGTCTATAAAAACAACTCAAATACCATAACCTATTCCCTATGACTCGTTAGGTTTTTTTTTTCGTAATGTCACCCTCCTCATAAATAAATGACGTATAAAAATAAATTATGTAAATACTTGAGGCTACTACAGCTTTTCCTCACTTTAGTTTTTATGATAATGGTACATACAATATTTGAGGACTTGAACAGTGTGTGGGTTTATATATAAAAAACCCTTCCAGCTTTGATAAATAGACACATTGGAGATCGATATAATTTATTGAACTTGAAGCAAAAAAATAGAAAAATACTTTGAGGCATCTGGGAATGTGTTTGATTTTTTTTTTTTTTTTTTTTTTTTGAGGATAATTGAATCGATAAGTATATGTTTACACGTTTATTTATATAGGTATAACAAACAAAGATATATTTGCAGGGCAAAAAGATTAAAGTAATCTTGAAGAAAATAACGGATTTATAACTAAAAAATCATATGATAAAGTACACACTTTAGCATATAGGTATTCAAAGAACTACTAAAGAACAATAGGAGTAATTGAATCCAGCATTGCAAAAATGGAATTTTATTATGATAATAAAATGTTAATAAATGCAAATCGAAGTGGAATATTTACATATACTCAAATTGCAAAAAATACTCTAGAAACCTCAAAGATTGAATATTTGTTGCTAAGTCGAGCATTTCCTACATTGTAAATTTAAAAAAAAAACATATATATGTTGCTTCTTGGCTTGTTCTATAACAAACAATGAAGAACTCAGTATTTTATGCTACATAAAAAGTAAATTGGGTCTCGGTTGGGATTGAATAAATATAATACTTTTACGTTTACTTATACTTAATCAGTGCAACTCAATCTAACCAATTAAAGGAACATTAAAAAAATGGCTAAATTATATAATCACTACCTCATCAATTTATACTCATCCGTAAAATCAACTAAAGGAGAGTATAAATTGCATTTTAAATAGCAAGAAACTAGAAACGTTAGTACACATTCTCTACAAATGTGATAAGATTAATCTTTGAGTACAAATGTGTGAACAAACAATAAAAGACCATCTACAAGTCAGGACCACAAAAACAAATTGGGTCGTCACCACAGATCCGAATCTTCCTAGGACTTTTAAGGTAGAGGCCATCATTAACAAAAAACAGGAGTTAATTTTTTGAGTAAATATTTCTTTACACCCCAAATAAAAATCCTCGTCACAGCCCTTTAGTTTCTGAGCATCAGAATCAAATAAAATTAATGGGCGCAACCACTTGTCCTTATTTGTATTATTTCTCCTTAATTGACAGATTTTTTGAAGGAAATTTTATATTCGTACATCTATTTTTCAATGTATTCATTCGTAATTTTGTAACTACATGGAAAAAGTAAAAGAATTAACTTCATAATTGAAGATTAATTTTGAAGTAAGACAACCAACAATTCCCCTAGGTGCACTTCGGATAAAAAATCACAATTTTTTAGTATACAAAAATATATTTCACTCCTTCTTAGGAGCCTTTTCAATTGTAACTGATTATAATATTTATAAATTAAAGGAAACGAAACCAAAGGGACGAATTGTCAATAAAGAGTACTATTTGGGCGTACTAAGACGTTTGCATGAGAAAATCCGTCAAAAATGCAAGATTTATGGAAGAGCAACTCGTGGATTTTACTCGGCGATAATGCGCCATCTCCAAAGCCACAATTGTGAGCAAATTCAAAGACAAGAACGCAATAAATACCATGAAACTTTTTGTCTACCAATGAAAGACAGTTTTTAATTTAATTTTGCTTATACTGGCTAAATATTTATCAAAAAATGAAAGTGTGATCTCAATGGCAACAATAGGTATGAGCCCAAAAGTATACATTTTTTTAATTATTCATTTAATTGGTCAAATCGAGTTGCTCTAACTAAGTAGAAGAAATCATTATAGTTTTACATTTACTATCCCTGACGTAGGATTCTTATGTGTAATTCTTATACATAAGAAAGTATGTATATTTCTTTCTCAAGAAATTACCCTGGCACGAACCTTTGCACACTGAGTTGAAGAGAATAATTTTATCTGAGCTATTGAGCTACATCAATTCCACTTGTTTCAATTTTTAACCATTCGGTGTGTAAGAAAAGCAAGTCCTGCTCTTGATGATGCTAAAAACGATATGGTAGACGTGGAAGTAAGCTTATTTGCTGTTGACCTAACTCTATGAATATGTCGGCTGTTATAATTATACCATTGCTGCAAAGATCGTAGAAAAAAACAAACAGTAGCTTCTTGAATTAATTTAATATATTGATTGATATTTTTTTAAGACCTCTGCTAATAAATTTAGATATTTTCCCTTCATAAGTCTTACGGTTGACATGGAATGCCTCTATAATATATTGTGTGCTGGTTTTTTTGGACAAAATATTTACTAAAAAATGTTATGAATATCATGCAATCTCTTATTTTTTGTTCATAAAATAAATAAATCAAATATTTTCTTCCGCAACTTTGTCAAAAATCCGGACTTTCATATTTGAACATTACGTACATATTTTAAAAATGTGAAAGAACGACAAATTTGACATAATAAATTCACTTTTGAGAAATTTATATCAAGTTTGACAACAATTTTTTTTTTTTAAATGTTCAAAATCTTTGTAATTGACATAGATTTTTGTTACACTTATAGTTGTAAATCTTAAGCATTTCCGTTATTCTGTAAAAAAAACCCATCAAACAATAATGTTTGGGAGGAGAATAGCTAAGCTGTCATAACATTTTATTGTATAAGCTACATGCAGCTATGAAGGGAAGTAGTAAATACAGAAAACCATAGATAAAAGTTCCTTTGATGTCGATCCTCAATTTCTACTCAGAGTCCACTAGGACTTATACTCATGACTTCCTCACAAATCCTCATTGTTACTCTTTGCCTTTCAAACACTGGTGATTATTTTATACTTTTATGATCTCTCTTCAATATTAATAATAACAGCTTTGATAATTAAAACTGTTCATATTGCCAACCACAAAATGACTCGCATATTAACAAATGCTTAGAATTTAGAACTCTAGTTATACTTCACTGCCTCCCCTCTTTGTTACAAGCCTGTACAACTGTTTTTATTGCTTCTTTTTTCCATAAAAAGGTAATGGATAGAAACTATCATATCATGAATTAAAGAAGTTACTTAATATTGATTGGTAAAACAAATCATACCAAAAACGTTTATAAGGTCAATGAAAATGTGTCAAACCTGACTGTTAAAGTCAAGATAATAGAATAAATACAAATAAAACATCTTTCCAGAAGAGTGTAAATAGTCAAATATTCGTCTCGTCACACCTTTATTATTGTGTATCTTTGTTAGCTAGAGGGCGTTTGAAATATTAATTTTAATTCCAAAATATCCTTTTATAGTCAATTTTTGATAATCATGTGTAAGATGAAGGAGCTTAGTGAGGACCTGCATGAGCGTCTTGTGAATGGATATAGTGAAGGAAAAGGTTACAAGGCCGTTTGCAATGCAGTATTATGTTCCTGTGGCGACGGTCCCCCAAACTCACCAGAAAATTATACTAAGAGGTCAATAAGAACTCCCAGACAACAACTAAGACTCCAATGTAAACGCTTGACCAGGCAAGGACGAAGGATTCAATGTCCACCATTGAGCTAGTATTGCACTAGAAGGTATCCATGGACTAGGCCACAGCAGACACCGTTGCTCAGGAAAAAACATATAGACGCTCGCCTGGCCTTTGCTAAAGGTTATCTGAGCAAGACCCCAGCTTTATGTTAAACATTTTGTGGTCTGATAAGACAAAGTTAGACAATTAAAAATCACAAAATTAACAAGGGTATGAATAATTTTGAGGTCTTCAAGTGTACATCAAGATAATGCAGTTGCCCCCAAAATTAGAAATCCTTGTTACAATCATCGGAACCTAATTTCGGTACTGCAGCTAGGTAAATTAAAACAAATACAATATTTTAGCAAACTTGATGAATGTTTACCTGTAGCTCAATTGCAATTTATAAACAGGGATGAAACAAAACTTTTTTTGTGTGTGAGTCATTTTGAAAACATGTTTAACAATAAAAAAATTTATTAAAAAAAAAAAAAGATTTTGATGCTTTATATTTTTTTTATAACTCTAATTTTTTTCATTGTAGAGAAAAATAAGTGATTGTGCCTAGACCATATATTAATTATAATAGACATTATTAGACTTCCGTACAGAAGATAAAAAGCAAGAAAACTTTCCTTCCGTTTGTCCTTATTCTTTATCCTTTAAATATAATATAAATCAAAATTATGAATGTAAATACTGTATTTATATTCTAACAAGAAAAATAACTACAAACTCTGCAATAGCGTCAGTTGAACACTTATGCAGATACAGTTACTAGTACATATGTCAAAGTTTACTGCGTAGTGCATAAGTTTTCCTTTTTTTGTTTCAATTAGGTATTACTGATAGACGAATGTGCATTGACAGGGCAAACTTAGGCCATTACTTGCATTAGTCAAAACTTGATTATTGGGCTAAACTATTCTTTAGTCTAATTCATTATGTTGTTGACATATCAAGAACCTCAGTTATCCATCTATTGACGATAGACTAGAAGAGAAAAGAAGATATCCTTCAGCATTGCAAAAAGTTGTCCACTAAGTCTTTTGTTAGAGGGGATGGTAAGGAACTCGTAATACTGGTAATTTCTTTACATAAGTGAGGGAAAAGATAAAGGTTTCGACAGTTCATCTGACCTGGTGTCTTATACAAAGCAACGTAGATGTCCAAGCTTCTTTATGCTATTAAGATCGATCTGCTCAGTAAAAGTATAGTTCAAGAATTATCTAAGGGGGCTGTATTTGCGACTAGACAGTAGCAGAAACTAAATCGATATGTATGCTTTTTTATTTTTGGTTATCTGTCTTGGCGGTAAAAAGCTACACTTCCTTCAGCAGCATCTTTGAATGATCTCATATCAGTCAATAACTTGATCAGTTATATGAAGATCTATAAAACTTTTGTAGATGCAGTAATCATGGTATTCTGGGCGGATTCCTGGTACCTAATTAAAGAACTTGTATTTCAACCCATTATTTTTGGATCAAGTTAGAAATCTTTCCTTTTGCAAAATATAAAAAAACTTATTTTAAAAATACGTGCTACAATCAGATCATCAAAATTTCGTTATAAAATATAGTAATGAAGCAACGTAGCTCAATGGACAACTTACTCAAGAGAAATTATTATATTGAACTCAATGTGTTTACATTCGACTCACAGTCACTACTATTGAAGAAAATAGAAAGTATATTGACTTCAAATACCATTTCTAGGTCAATTGGATTAATTGTAAAATACTATAATGTTTACTTTTACTTAGGCCCGTCCAGGGCTAGTTCCAGAACATAATGCCTTGGGGGTGCATCTGAGATTATAGGGGGTGCACCAATACTATACTAAAACCAGCTACCCATCTTCAGTTCAGACTTTGCTATTTTAAACAAAGACATTTCTATCATAGACAAGTACTTCTGGGTAGTTCTACTGACATGTTGAGACACCAAACAATTACTGTGCTTAAAAAATGGAATAACATCATGTCATATGATGTGGAGAACATTTCAGTTATAACATAAGCTTATTGATATCTTACATAGCTTTGGATATGAGATAGGTTTGTGATATGTGGGAGGTGTAAAAAAGAACAGAATTCTGCATAAAAAAGACATACAACCGCAATTCAAAAATAATGTTTATCTCTTATAAATTAAGCAAATATTATTTTTATTGTATTTATAAAAAAAAAATATTTTTTATGATATATAATTATTTTCAATTGAGGAGACAAATAATTTCTTGGGGGTGCAATGCATGCTTATGCACCCCCGTAGAACTATGCCTGGGCCCGTCTCCACGGCAAAGTTTTTAAAAAGATGCAATATTTATTTTTAATTAAAATTATAATTGTTTTACGTTCACACAAATCTACTTCATTCAAGCCGGTTAAGAATGTTGATGTATATTAATCTAACGGAGAAGGGGAAATGAGCCCCTCAGCGTGTAAAAAGTAACTCTTCCTATTAATTTATACAATCTACTTATACCCGAGTTCTATAAGAAGAGTTACGTTACGAGATTTCAGCGCCCCCTTGTGACATTTATCAAATGGCCCAAAAAGAACTTAATACAATAAAAAAATAATTTTTTTGAGCTTAATTATTATGAAAACATGGAATAATTTCTGTAACTTACTTAATTTCGCATACACATTCTTCGTTATCCGAAAATAGAAGAAGCTATTATATTTTCTTTGATAATCGTAGTTTGCATTCATAAATGTATGTGCATTCTTATACTAACATACTTAGACAAAGTAAAAAATAAAATTTTATGAAATTTGGCGACATTTATAGACGACTTAATTAATAAAACCGCTACTTCAGTTATTGAGTTTACAATTTTTTTCCTTTTTTTGAATTGATTTTCAAAGCGGACAGCTCCGTGATGTAACTCTAATTATAGGGTTTTTACTTATAGAAGTTACCAACTTGTATAAGTAGATTGTACATTTTAAAAGGAATCGACGTAGCTCAATGAACAACGTGCTACGGAGAAATAATTCTTTTTAGTACTATGTGCGTGGAATCGAGTTTCGTTCGTTTCTAGAGAAGGAAAATAGATTATGTATATGGACATCAAAGACATTCCTAGGTGAGATAGAGTAAATGTAATACGATAATGTCTACTTATACTTAATTAAAGCAACTCCATCTGACCAATTAAGGGGAAATTTAAAAAATGGCATAGTCAGATTATTCCACTAAAGAAGGCTTTTTGAAAGAATATCGTTTTAGATTAAATGAAACGCTTGCTTCGTGTGTATTGAAGACAAGAATGGATTAATTATTTAGATTTTTCATTTCGTATTGCAATCCGTAATAAGTTATACTTCATCTGACCAAATATAGTATTTTAACTACTTTTCAAACATAGATTGGGCTCTAGGACCCAAAGATGGAATCATAGAAGAATAAATTTTTGCAAGGATTATTTTCTCACATATAACAACTTTTCCACACTAGCCGTACTAAAAATTTGAAAAAAGTTGAAACACAAACCTTCCTAATGTATGAATTTATACAGATCGATATTACACAATATAAGCCTCTATTTATGTATAATGTACATAAATAAAAAAGTAAAAAGTATATCAACAACAAAGTTTTGGGTCCAAAACAACAAGGGCACCAGATGGTTGATTTTCCACACCAATTCTTGGTATGAGTTATGTGTTGTGAAAGAATATTAAATATATATTTGGTAAAAAAAACTTTACCTACAGAGTGCCTCAGGGTATTGTATTTATTATCCTCCCTCCCCTTACTGCTCTATTATTAGAACCATAGACCAATATGTCCTTATTGACTCTACTCATAAAGATTTTTTGGGAGTTAAAATAAAAAGATAACTAAATAATGATTATTTTTATTCTTACTTCAAATTAAACTTTGAGGTCTTAGATTTGTAGTATCAGTTTCGGAATATCAATAAGAAATTTCCACGAAGCGACATATTTGACTTTTTGACATTTTTGGGTAGTTGGTATTGTCAACAGAAAAGCAGCTTAGAAAGGAAATTTTGCATCTGTAACACAATCCAACTTTGAGTTTCTTAGTGGCCATAAAGATGAAGAAAGTGATATTTTGATGAATGTGTGTGTGAGACTATGAAAATACAATAAATGTACAAAAAATACGATATGTACATTGGGGAGACAAAGAAATCATTTTTTTTTGGAGAAGCAAATGGCTTAGGTTAAAACAATAATTTGTTCCGAGTTGAAAAAAATAAACGTTTGAATAATTTTTAAGAATACCGGGCCATGCAGAATTATTTACCGATTTTTGTTCAGAACATATTGCAGACAATGATGACATTTCGAATAACTTGAGAAACAATTTATTCATACATTTTTAGAATAATAAAAATAGTTTGTGATCAAATTTAATCAATGTAGCCACCATTTGACTCAATGACACTGGTCAGGCGACGTCTGAAGCTGCAACAGACTTGCTGGATGTAATCGGCGTCCATGGAGGCCCAGGCCTTGTTGACAGCAGCCTTTAAGGCATTTATGTTCTTGTGTCGTTTTTTGCAGGCCTTGGTCTCGACGTGCGCCTAGATAGAGAAGTCTAGTGGGTTCAGATCTGGGCTCTGAGGGGGCCAGTAGTCCTTGGATAAAAGTTCATGTTGTCCTTGAGCCACTCCTGAGCTTTCTTGGAAGCGTGGGCGGGTGCTCCATCTAGTTGAAAACCCCAAGTAGAGTTGCCAACTATGGATTTGATCCACGGAAGGACCTTGGACTCCAGAATCGTCACATAATCCTCCGCTGTTAATCTGAGCCAGTGGGGAACCATACCGGCTTCATGGCCTTCCCGTTGGATCTCCAAACATATCCAAAGCTCACAACACGGTCATTTTGCCTGTTGAAAACAAGATCGACCGTAAAAGTTTTCTTATCTGAAAAAATGATGATGCGTCCAGATGAGCTCTTGATATCATTCAAGATTTTCTTGGCACGCTTAAGTTTGACTTCTCACTGACATTCAGTTAGCAGAGGGCGTTCAGTACGCCTCAGGGACTTTCTTCCAGCCCTTTTCAATGCCCTTGAAACAGTTGATGTCGACGTTCTCATCTTTCTGGCCATGTCGGCAATGGACCTGTTGGGAGTCCTCTTGAACACTGTCTTTACTTGCCTTGTTGAGACAGTGGGCTTCCTGCCATCCACAGGGGAATGCTTGAGATCTCCCCCCCAGCTTCTAAGCGCTTGGAAACATTGTAAATTGTCTTCAACGAGGCCCCAACCAGTTCCTTAATGTTGTTATGAGGCACTCCCGCTCGGAGGAGGGCTGCAATTTCGATCCACTTTGTTTCCTGATTGGACATGGTCTCACGTGTGGAAGTTGTTACGCTCTCACAGGAAGGATTTTTGTTTATTTTAACAGTAAAAATACGAAACAATCAGATTGGTTGCCACAAAACCTCTTAAAAAGTATGTTTACATCATCGGTAAATAATTTTGCACGGACTTGTAGTAGTTCAACGTATCTAAAATTTTGAAAATTTACATTTTTAAAGAAAAAATTGAGTATTTGCTTGAATACTGTCCAAATACCTGAGATTATAGCTTTTTTTAAATAAAAAAACAATAAAATGATCTTTATGTTTTCAGCGGGAAAACTAGTCAACTGATTTTTGCCTTTTGATTAAGATTGTGTGTGTCTTGGTTTTTTTTTACAGAAAAAAAACATTGAAATATACAGTAATCCAATTTATATATTTTTATGAACTTACACAGGTCTACATTTAACATAGCAAAGTCTTTATAACGTTTTTATCATGAAAGAGCAAGTTATAGTTCTTGGGGTTATTAGCATCGAGGATCAAATTATGTCACTCTTCATCTTCAAGCAGGGGCTGAATGTCAGCATCAAGATCTACATCAGTTTTCTGCACAACAAAGTCTTCCTCTGATTCCGTAGCATCATGATTGACCAACCTTGGGCATGTTATCAAAACTGTCACATCAGCAAAAGAACACTCGATTTTTTTAATTCTGAGAACGTGATGTATGCAAAATTACTGGCATCCTAAATCACCGGGTTATAAACCTTAATACTATTTTTTCTGTCTGTTTGGAATGTCTCTAAAGCACAACAAGATCCCTTAAAGCTAGTATAAGGAGTGCATTCCGGACTGAACTCTGTAATAAGGTCAAGAAAGTAGAGGGACATATCTGTGAAGGTTGTGAACGTGAGGTCCGGTTTAACAGTGATTTAATTCAATGAATAAAAAAAATTATATTATAGTATTGATTTTTCTGCAAGTTTTGATAAAATCAGTAATGAAATCAAGACACAGTACCATTTTTTTTCCAAGTCATCGAACGTTTAGATAACCCACCCTTTAGTATATATATATCTCCATGGTTTAATAAATGTACAGAATAGGGCAGAAAAATGTGGACTCGAAAGATGGATTTAGAAGTACATATATCATATTATATATTCAGTAATAGGCAAAAAACATAATGTTAACAAAACTTGTAAGCAAAGATTTTGCTGAACTTTTTTCACTCAATATGGTCACCCTCATTATCAATCACAGTCTTTACACTGTGTCTGTAGGCCATACACTGGTTGATGACAAACTCCTCTGACAAGTTGTCCCATACAGCCACTATAGTGGACTTTAGTGATTCCACATTTGGGTTTGAGGTCCCATTGGTTTTCCTCTCCAATGTGTCCCATATAGAAAAGTCAAGTGGGTTTGAATCTGGTGAGAAAAGGGGCCTTTGTACCAGAATCGAGACATGTTATCTGTGCAGAACTTTTCGCACTTGATAGACGTGTGCCAGGGGGTGCCGTCCTGAGGCAACACGAAGTTACCCTCCAAGTAGTTGGTCTTCAGCCATGGTAAGATGTTGTACTGAAGTATCTTATAGTAGACCTCCTGGCTTATTTTCTATCCTGCCTTGGAAAAGAACGGAGGTATATTCTATCCATCAGAGGCCACAACGCCGAGGACCTTGGTTTGGACCGGATGTTTGGTGTGGTAAACCCCTTGGACCTCCTCTTTTGTTTCCACAGGCCAGTGGTGGCTTCAGCGTTCTGGAATTAATCAACTGTGAAAATCTTCTTGTCCGTGAATATTTTCACAACCGTCGCATTTCCTTGATCCATGTGAGGATTTTCTTGCACCTCCATGACTTCATACCTTGTGTGGGGTCCTTGTGAAAGAAACTAATCCCAAGTTGTACCTTGTAGTCCTCTTGATGGCCTAGGAGCCACAGAGAAGTCGTTTGCGAGGCGATTCATCGACTTACTGGGATCCTCCTTAATATTCTTCTCCAAACTTAACAATAACTTTGTATCCCTCTTTAAATCATGCCCTCTACTTCTTGACATCCTGGAGAGGTCTCCACATTTTTTTTTCAATTTGGCCAGTTTAAAAACTAGGCTCTTAGAACATTTAACAATGTCCGTAATCTACGTCACATCAACTCCAGCATCTAGAAGATATGAGAAATGCTGTCTTTTTTATTGTTGCTTGCTCATAATTATGAAATGAGTAAATGAATAGTATAGTTTGTTTATGTAAAAACGACGGCAGAAACATAATATTGAAAAATAATCAGTAAACCTTTTAATTGTAACGAGAAAATAAACATTAATTAACTTTCCACATTTTTCTGCCATACCATGTACATAAATATGTATTTCAAAAAAACAAGCTTCATTAAACTATCCACTTTTTTATTATAAAGATATATGTCTTTAATTAAGGACAGACTATGATATTTATCATTGTGATTAAGTATAAGGAATTTATTAGATTTAAAAAATAAAGCACATATTTGCCTCTTTTTTTGTACTCGCAAGACATTTTCTCTGATTCAAAAAAAGTACTGAAAAAATTAAAATGGTTTTTTTTAAACTAAAAATATGTACCTACAAATTATATTTGAAGATTTTTTCTTTTGTTCAGATTTTTCAAAGCGAAAGGTACGACTAAATCCTGTTGATGTTGTAAAAAAACCTCTTTATACGCCATAAAAGTGGAAATTTCAAGTTATAAAGGTTATTTTTATGTTTCTCCAGATAAAAACAATTAATAACACACCATTTGAATCCAAGGGCTAAAAAAGTTAGAACTTATTTGACTACTCTAATTAGTAATTTCATTTCATCACTGACATATCTATAACTGCATCAAATTGTCAAATCTTTTGGGATTATTAATATGTAGTTGAATCTCTGATACTAGTTGTATTATTTGTATCAAAATAGTACTTAATTTTAATCTATATAGTTACTTGTAGCTGCAAATTAAAATTACTGGTAGATTAGTTGTTTAAAAATTTGCAAACTTCGTAGAATGCCAATGTGTACACGGTACAAGTACGATAGTGTACAAAAGATATATAACAATTGTTTTAATTTGATTTAAAGATATTGTGTTCAAAGCAAACAATAAAATCTATTTTCACCTTTTGTGTGTTGTGCATTTTTTCGCCCTTATTATACAAGTAGAATGAAAAAAGTTTGTTATGTCGAAATTCAAATAATTATTAATGTAAAATTAAAAACTTTCAATTTAGTTTTCGATGCAAGAGTCGATTAAACTTGTCCCTTGGGAACACTTTCTTTGATTCCTTTTTTTAGTAACGAATATTTTCTCTGCGCGCCTTAAATCAAATAAAAACTACCATTTATATATTTCTACAATCATTTTTTACTCCAAGTTGACAGATAAATTTACCATTATCATATAAAACCATTTGAAAAAAGGAAGTAAATGAGATCTGAAATGTATTTTATTTTGTGGGAAAAAAATCGAAAACATTATAAAAATTGCCAACACATAAAAAAACAATTTACAAAATACTGTCAAGGTAGAAAAAAAGCTGATAAATTAACCTCCTTGAAACGCGGAGAAATATTAAAAAGCTGCTGTATATGTAGCTTTCAAACTACAAATAAATCTCAAGCACCTGTCTAGAAAAACTCTAATAATTTTTTATCCATATGAAAAATTAAGGTTTATTACGTTTTCAATTTGATTAATTGTTTTAAACATTATATATCTATATAAAATGTAAATATTAAACTTCATATACACTAAGATGTCTTTTAAAACATATATTTTCATGACTTTTTCCTTCTATTATGAAAAAAAGGGTGTATAATTGAAAAAAACTTGATATTACATATAACGTAAGAGGATTAATTTTTATACTTGTAGAAGTAACATAAAAATAACCTGGAAACACTTTTGTGGGAACTTATTCTTTAAAATTAACTTTTTTTCACACGATACTGTTCTCGAAACTATACGCATACTATTTTTGAAGTAATTGGGATCCCTGTTATTGAAAACTAGTAATAAATTATTAAGTTATTTTCCTTTAGTCACCCTTGATTTTCTATGCAAGAAGTT
The DNA here is from genome assembly GCF_016086655.4 of Lepeophtheirus salmonis. Lineage (NCBI taxonomy): Eukaryota > Metazoa > Arthropoda > Copepoda > Siphonostomatoida > Caligidae > Lepeophtheirus > Lepeophtheirus salmonis. Next base: position 37,478,900 of record NC_052132.2, on the reverse strand, counting down.
TGGATAGAAAGAGAAAATAAAAATAAATCAAAGTCAATGTGAGAGTAGACCATGAGCAATGACATAAATCCGGTATGTTTTTTAGCTGGCCTGTTAATTTGTAATTGGTGATATAAAGTAGGAATTTTATTTTCCTTAGCAGTTGTCATTATTATTTAATTCCTGAGTAGTAAACATCCTTTTCTAAATAAGTTCAACTATATTCAAAACCACATTGAATATTCGTGTGTGCTAATAAAGGATGGAGCGTAACCCTGTGGACTTGTCTCGGAGTTATATTCGTAATTCTTGTTCGGAAACAGAGTAGTATTGGGAATGCAATCGGAATAATTCTAGCAAATGTCCTTGTTTATATCCTTTTCTCATTCCTCTCTTGTCATAGCTGATTGTTGCTGATCTAATGAAGCATTATTCTTTCTCTTCTCCAAAAAATCCTTCAAATGATTTAGTTTACTATACTGATTTTCCATTTCTTTTTAAACATGGCCATTCCACACTGGATTTTCACCTTTAACATTGAAACATGGTCTCTTCTCAATGACTTATCACATAATAAAGGGAGAAAGAAGATCCACTGCAGATTTACTCGTTTCAATTGAGTGACCAAATTTAACGTTTTATCAAGTATTTCATAAGATGATGAATTAAACATCATATTGTGCAGCTTTATATTCATGAAATTCATAGAAAAGATATGTTATCAAAAACTTTCCATTTTTAACAATGCTATTATTTTACCAGAATAGAAATAAATTTAGGGTTAATTGTATTTTTTTATCTATGAAAAGTATCATTGTAATTTTATACAAAGTTTGTAATAATAGCTTGAAAGAAAAATTGAAGTTTTCTCCTTTTTCTCTTAAAAATTACAAGATATTTTATCCTTCCGCTACACATATCTGAGATAATCGAGTTTATGAACTTGTGCATTCTTTGGATTATTATGCAAAAATTCATTTATGGGACAATTTTATTAAATTAAGTTAATATTACAGAAGAACTTTTTGTATACATATTATCATGGTATACATTTTTTGAAACCAAATGTGGTTTTCAATGCACGTTACTTTTAGAAAAACTTATAAAAGTATTCTAAGTCACACAAACCGTCATATAAGTCGTATTAGTGATGTAAATCATGTGTATTTTTAAGTAGGCCCAGATTTTTGAATTGGTATCCTAAAGAATGAATTTTATTTTCCTTAACTTTAGGCTTTATTATTGAACTCCAGAGTAGTAGCACTTAAAGGCTCCAGTGAAGGTTCTGTTTTGGGATTTAAAGGGAATGGTTGCCTTAAAAAAGCATATTTCTAAAATGTACTTTTTGACTAACGAATGACTACTTAAAATAAAACAAAACAGAGACCGTAAAATTCATTATTCTAACTGTAGGTTTTTATGTATCTTTGCTCACTTTTTTAAACGAGAACATAAAGTTAAGAGAAGAAAAAAAACAGCAAGAGTAAGACAAATTTTTTTACAATAACATGACAGTTGAGTGAGAGACAATTCAACAGGTGGCACTCTACTGTCCACAATTTTCATTAAAAAACTATTCCTTTTAATAAATTATAATAGTTTAAAAAAAATATATATAATAACTAAAAATATAATTAAAAGAGAGAGTTCACAAAGGTATTAATTTTAATTTCTTCCCAGGAAACTACTCTAGTATTCTAAATTTTTCAAAACCGGATTGAACATTTGCGTTTGGTCATAAAAGACTTAAAGTGACCTGTCGCAGAGTTATAGCTGGAAGTCGTTGTTATAGAATTGAGGATCGACATCGGATTCATTCTTGCCAATGTTCTGGGGTTTCCTTCTCCTCCTCCTCTCTTGCAACAAATGATTTTATCTGATCTAATACATTGTCCAACAGCTAATCTTTTTTCTTCAAATTTTTTTTAGATTTACATTCCCAAAATGCACACACTTTTCAACACTTTATCGAACTGTCTACTTGTTCTTTCTTTTAGCCATAAAACCACCTACTTTTTCTATGTATTAACCCACTCGCTAACCATTTTCTACGATTTTGTAATATGTTACTGATATGAGTATTGTAAGAAAATTAATTTGATTTATTTTGGTCTACTTACTTTAGGGTCTAAATGACTTCTGTACAAAATTACACCACAACAATAATATAGAGAAAAAATAGTTTGAGTAATATATTTTAGTTTTCAAGTATAGTAGTATTAAACAAGAAATGGTCAAAAATAAAGTCCTTCTAAACAACTGTCTAAAATTTACACCATAGAAAAGCTTAAAAAATATTCATTTATAAATATTTGCACGTGCATTTCACAGCCAATCCATTAAATACAAAAGGAATACCGGTATATGAATCAAATTGAACAGGATCATAGATTTTAAGCCCAGATAATATTTGAATTAGTTGATTGTCACCCATCGCTAGAAATTACCCAGTTTTCTCCCATGTGATGTGTCCACATAAAACCAATCTTGAACAAAAATCAAGGAATGGAGAAATTCTGAATTATTTTTTTACTTCATATATACCTATAGTATAACGTTTCAAAAATATATATTTTGCTCAATTATTTGGGACAATTTGGGATACCCCAGAATGGTAATTATAGTTTATAACCTTTATTTGGTTTATAATACTTATACTGGACTCAATATTGCCTTTTAAATAAAATTTATATATTTATTATTCCTGTAATTGTGACAATCAACTTTGGCTACTTTAAGTGAAATAATAATATTTAATTATAATATTAAGGCCCTTTCCAATAAAATCTATCAATTTCTAGTTATTTAATCAAATGATTAACTTTTCCTACTGTAAGTACAATTTACAACGCCTCCAAAAGATTAATACAAAGAGCTTGCTGTTAGAAATGAAAGATAATTAGTAAAATAATACAAATTTAGTTTATACTCACTTATGATAAATATCATTTTAGCTTGTTTTTTTTGTTCAATAAATTTGAATACAAAGTCTATAAATGGTCAAAATATGGTTATGAAATATATAACTCTATAAAGAATCATATAATGTAAAAAAAAAATGTTTGATCGAGAGAGATACATATTTGTGTTAACTTACTATACTCTAAAATAGTAACTTACGATCATACACACAGCAACGTTTTTGAGGAAAATCCAACCTATTTTTCTGTTTAAAATTTAGAAAGGCGTTCACCTTATGTATAATTAAATATTATTTGGTGTAGGATCGATCTAACAATAAATAAAAAGAAGGCATTCCTATCAGTCCGGTCCTAATAAAATTTGATAGTCCTTGAACCCGTCCTCACGGGTCTTTTATTGTAACCACAACATATGAAATTACATAATTACTATCTATGTTATTTCAGTTGGGTGAGTGGCTAGAACCTATTATTATAGGTTCTATCTACCATTTATTATTTTCTTGGTTTAATATTATTCAATCCTAGCTATGAGAGAAGAAAAGCTATACAAATAGCTAGGACTGAAGGATATGATAATGAATGGTTGAATGATAAAAAAGATCGGACCGATAAAAAAAGACACTAAAACGGGGGAAACTTATTAGACAATCAGTCTTAGGAGCGGTTCAACACTAATATGAACTCTTGATAGCTGATGAAAGGAAATCTCAGTGAGAGGAACTCTTCTTCCGAAATTACATATATATTATATCTATACACATATACGCAATACTTCTTCCGATGACTTCTTCCCTTAAAGTCGCTAATATGCTATGTTATAACATGAGTAATTAAAAACTAATGTCTAACACTTTAGACGTAGCAGTAGACTACTAGTAAATTGATAAGTTAAAGTATTATTACATATATTTATTTGTGATATTAATTTAAAAAAAGTATGGGTAAAATAAAAAACAAACTGAAATAACGAATAACTATTACAAAAAAATATTAATTAGAAATTTAATAGTTCAGTTATTCATAGAAAATCAAAGAAATTAATAATGACAAATGATACGACGTAGAAATTATTGATATTAAATATTACATATATATTCAACAATATATTCATTAGTGTCAAATGTAAATTATATATATATACAAAATATAATAAGGCATTTTGACTCTGAAGGATATATCTTTATCTTATCAAATACACTAATAATAAGTATGATTATCTTGAATAGTTCCACATCTGCATGTTCAAATCCATGGAGCATACCCAAGTTTTACGTGAAGAAACGCATGTTAGACAATCACTTTGTATCCATTTGAAGCTAAGACTCCCCTTAGAAACACTACTTCAGGCAGTTATTCTTCTTAAATCCAGATACAAATTAAATCATAACTGCGATGAGGCGAAAATATGGAAACTCTTCAGATATGTTTTCCGAGAGATATGACCAAAACCAGATAGATCATCTATCTTAAGAAAGTAGATTTGACTCATTCGATGCAAAGGGTATTAAACAATTTGTAACATTGAAAAGATCCATTCACAATGAGTTGGGAATTTCAATATTTCAAATATAGTTAGTATTTACTTTATTTGAATTTGTACAATGCAGAAATATTAATTATTGGTATTTATTATGGTCTTTATCGTTACATTAAAATAGTGAACATAATTAAGATAATTTATTAAAGTATTATAACGTATGTTTATAATAGTAGCTTAAATAAGTATGGGTACATTAAAAAAAATACAACTTAAGTTATTAATATAAAATGAAACAAATAGATTCAACAAAATATTAGTGACATTATACATATACAAATGAAGGGATACATTTTGATAAAGACATAAATATCCTTATTAGGAGAATAGAATATGCATTGCCAATGCAGACAAAACTATCAAAAGAAAGAGGCACTTTATTTTTAGGAGTCTAGAATTATCTTCCACTCGTTTTCCAATTACAAAAAAAGCACAATAAGTAATAAAGAAATCAAGGGTCCAGGATATTTAATTATCCATAAAGATTATACATCACAACTACACCTTATAAATGAAATATTGATTGAGATAAGTTATTTCTGCATTATATACATCAAGTCACCTGAAGGATTCTTATCAATGAAATATTGTTCTTAGCGTAACAGACAAGGCAGAGTTAACTTAAACAGAAAATGACTTCAGAATTTCTATGAAGGAGCAGTGGATGGAACATGATATCTCTTTCTGTTCCTCACTTGGGCTTTCAGTGGATTATTCTGTATTTTATGGAACGAATTATTTCTTATAGCAGTATACGGTTATTCCATAAAAACTTTGGATTTATTTAATTATTTTTTTATTATAGTGGCAATGATACAGGATGTCAGAAGTCATTATCACAGACCTTGATGGGCAGGGACATCTCCATAATACACGAACCTTAAATTAAAGAAGATGAGATTCGCCCAGTGAGGCTCGCAGAGAAGAAATCCCTTGAGCAAAACATGAAGAGAAGATCAGAAGGCGTAGGGCTAGGATATCCAAATTTAAAAAGAGGCGAAAATGGACAGATGCAGATCTCCAATGGATTGCAATCCTGGAGGAGGTTTACTTTTTTTAAAGGAGTTTGACTAATAAAATTAATTATATACAATGTTGCACTTAAGTAAGTGGTAATCAATAGTCTTTATTAGAAGGATATGTCTTATAACAATTATTAATAAATAATTAATAAAAAATAAGAAGGAGAACACGCAACAACCATTTTCCTTTACTTATCTCGAAACTGTAATTTATTTGACCAAACGCGCCCAGCCTTATACATTACACGTGGACAGGATAAGTACAGGGAAATTTTTAAAAACGATGGTAACTTATTTTTTCAAATTAACGGGATAAAAACAGCCTCATTTTCAGAAAATAAGATTAAAGCATTTAAAAGTGAATAAACATATAAAAATTCAAACCTCAATTGAAAAATATATAGTATGTCCAAAAATTTATGTTTTTTGTTTTTTTTAAATCATGAAATATCCTAAACAAGTGATGTTTTTTTTTGGGGGGGAAAAAAATTTATTTACTTCCCAATTTGTCGACCTTTAAGCTTAATTCATTTTTTATGCGTTTTCGCATTCCTTCATACAGATTACTCAAAGTTGTTTTTTTTAAATTTAATTGATCCTCTAAAGTTGCTGGCGCATTTTCATTGAGTTCCTGCTGTACCAAGGCTCACAAATTTTCAATGTTAGCAGGCCATGTGCAAGAAAGAATCCAAGTTGTCTGAACACCACTTTTGTGCCTTTTTGGGGTGGTGAACAGAGGCGCCATCCTGCTGGAAAATGGCTCTTGATGTGTCGGACAACATTTTCCTCTTCAAAGGAGGTCCAGTTTCTTCAGTACAAGTCAAAGCTGACATCTGAGACTTGCTGAGGATATCTGTTACGTAGTACTCGGCCGTCAAAGTTTGGTTTCGTGGAATCACGTGAAGATCTGACCCTGGCTGGTGGCTGATAATGGCCCAAACCTTAATTTTCAGAGGAAATTTCACAGTTGAAGGGATTTCCACATCTCCCTGATCTCTTGCCCAAACCCGATCTGGTTAGAGATTTGGGGCATAAAATACCTCAAATGGACTTTCATCACAGAAGAGGATACATTTTGAGTCATCTGCAGTCCAGTGTTTCCACTCACGACAGAATTGAAGCCGGGCCTTCTTTTGTTTTTCTGAAAGTTTGGTATGCAGACGAGGTTTGTATGGCAAAGCATTCAAAGAGTGTCTCAGGTAGTTGTGGATCGATGACTGGGATATTGGATAGCCCTTTGAAGTCAATCTTGCTGAAAGTTTCCTTGTGGATTGCCTCTTTTTGGTCAAAGATTTTGAAATCACCATTTTGGGAACTTGGCTAATTTTTTTCTTCCCTCCTCGACCCTTCTGATTTGCAAGGGTGTGTCCATCCTTCCTTAACTTACACCAATTCTCAATGGTCCTGAAAGGAATCTGTAACCTTTGAACAACGCCTCTCTGGCTTGATCCAGAGCTGTATCATGCCAACAGCCTTGGGCATGGTCTCCAAAGAGTGCTCTCTCACCATTTCAGATATTGAATTTCAAATAACATCCTGTGGTGTTTTCTGAGCCCTTTCATACTGATGTATGATGCAATCATCGCAAATTATTGCATCAGAAAAATTCTATATTGCCTAATGATTGTATCAGCCAAATTTAATTTTATTCCGACCAAAAATACTTTCCTTTAAACTATAAAAAGGATATTTTTAATACCACCAACATTTTTTGGACATACTGTACAGGGTAAAGAGTAAAGAGGCATTACCTCACCGGTGCTGCACATGACACCCAGGGTCATCACGGAGGCCGGGAACTTTGTGGTGAAGACCTAAGGGACCTCTTCTCTCTCCTTGGCAAGCCACCTGTCATTCTGGACGTTGTAGCTTCTGTCGACAGTCCAGTTCTTCTTGTCAGAGAAGAAGATGATTCTTCCTCCATGGCTCTTCAGGTCATTGAGGAGACTCTTACCGTTGTTGAGGCTGGTGGCCTTCATGAATGCCGTGAGAATGTGTTGTTTGGCCATTCGGTATGACCTATACCCGAGGTCCTCATTCACAGCCTTGGAGACCAGCTGCTTGCTCACTCCACGATTCTTGGCCAACATAGACAAGGAAGACCCCGGTGAAGCCTTGATGAACTTCCGGAGGCCTTCACGGAAGCGGGGAGTTCGGATTCGGTCACTTCTCATTTTGTGGGCCTCTTGCAGACCTTCCCCTCAACCTCCCAGGCATTGAAGACCTGGTACATCGTGGTCTTGGGGTAGTTAAGAAGCTTGTAGATAGCAGAGGGATTGTGTCCTGCGCGAGCCAATTCGAGGATGGCGTCTCTTCTTGCTTGTTCCATGATGACTACTGTTTGTTGTCAAAACAATTGGGGTGGAAGTTATTGTGTAATGTTCATGCAACCTTTTATATTAGTATGATATAACCCCGAATATCCACATTATGGATCTGGATGAAGTTTAAAGTAGTTCCAATTTATCGTGGACACCCTGTAAATATATATACTTTAATGAGATTCTCAATATATTGATACATCAACATATGAGTACATACCAATGAAGCCAATGTGTTTTTTTGTTTGGACTCGACACGTACTTAAATTACATCAATTTCAGTCCAACACTGTTTAAGAAAGAGAAATCCCAATAAATGTGCACATAACGCTTTTGTCTCCTTACAGGCTTCCATTCTCGAATCATTGGCCAACATGGACAAGGAATTTCCTCATTAAGGGCTGTGCCAGGTTAAGGGGCAGGTTGGAAGCTGTGGTCGAAGCTGTAGGTGATTGTTTTGAGTGATAAATTTTCCTATGGACCCCCTACATGTAGGAGCAAAATATTTGTGAATTGGTGAATTAATTTCGAGAAATAAATTATAATGTATATATTATCCTTAAGTTTTCGGATTTAATATTCCACCCTGTATACTCATACATAGTTAAACTTTAGAAAATTTAACCATTCCAATTTTTATGAAATAGATAAATAAAAAGGATATGTAATTAAAAAAGCGAATAATTTTAAGAATTAAGTGTCTCCCTATATTAATTAAGAGTAGTATTTCAAAGTGTCAGCCTCCAGCAGCAAAAGAGGGAGCTTGAACATATACGACCAACTTATTCCTGATTAATTCGTCTTCAACTTCTTCTATGAAGACCTGGAAGACTTTAAGCAGGAGGGTAATTTGTCCCCTAATTTTCAGGGTTCCATTGATGGATAATATAATTGCTGGTCACTTATTACTAATACTATTAGGCAGGGAAAATAATTAACATACAGAGCTCTAATGCTTATCATTGGTTCATTATTCATGCTAATTCCGAGGGGTACATTAATACATGAATACTTTGAATTTTAAACTTCAGAAGATATAATTTATTAATTGACCAATATAATTTCAACAAAATTAATTTTATAAATAGATGTGAGTCTACGGTCTGTTAATAATTGTTGTGAAACACCCAGATATATTGCATTGCCCCTCATCGAATTGACGGGATGGCCTGTGCTGTTTTTTTCACTCATCCAAGTCCAGTTTGACATTCGTGAAAGAGTACCTCTTCCTCTACAACGTTTCTTACTTGCTGACGGCGTTGATGGTGTTCCTAGAGACGCCCAACTTCTTGGAGTGCGCGAAGGAAAATTCGTCGAGTACGTTGAAGAGTCATTTTCTCGACTTGTACGTAAACTAGAGAGCTCAGGTTTTTTTTTGGTTTTTTTTGTAACAAATTGCTTATGCTTTAATATATCAAAACATTAATTAATTAGTAAGTGTTCAGATTTCAATGGACCACTCGGTACAAGAGTAAGGGGTAAGGGATATCCAAAGTTATGTATTTATGTTATTAAAGTAGTTATATGTTTCGGAGACTTTGCATTAATTATGTAGTTTTAAAAACCTACATAGTAAATTTAAAGATAGGACCCCTGTACTAATAGTTTTGACGTTCTCTAATTAACAGACAATATGTTCTTTCTTACACATTTTCACAAAATATAATATACATTAATTGGACAGTTAATTAATTATATGGAAGTTTTATATTAATGATGTACAACCTTCTTCCTCCTTTCAATTGTAAATAAATTTAGGTTGAAGTTTTATCCTGAACGATACTCTTTTAATTGTATTTGTCCTATAATTTTGTAACTGGGTTTTGAACTAGACTTCCAATTTTTTATACCATGAAATTATTAGAATGGATGTCTTAATATGATCTGGACTTTATGCGCATATCTTTTTCTGTCCTTCTAATATATTTTATGGGTTTCTTTAGTCTTCTTTAATGTGTAAACATTGATTTGAGATTTTGATAATGAACTTTTTCATTAAGTGAGTATCCATATTTTTGAATAGAGTTGATGATTGAAATAGAGTTTTCTTTTTGACACCTACACACTTTTGCATATTGGCTTCTCCTACAACATTTTTATCATTCGAAGATTTTTGTAGGCAAAGAACAACACTCTTATGAGGAAATTGGCAACCACATTTTCTAGACAATATTTCCTGGCTCTTGTTTCACAATCTCCAACCGCTTTCACTTCTTCTTCTATGATATATATTGACTCCACTTGATATTTTATTTGCGTTGACACTCTTTGCTACTAAATCATTTAGACTTTTAATTATACCTTGCTGTTTCTACTATTCTACATAAAGTGAGAATATCTTTTAAATTCAGCTGTGGAGTCTTCTCCAACAACTTTTATCTTACTTCGTCGTTGTTGATGCCGCTAAACAATTTTATGGCTACATTTAGAAAATTGCTGCCTCTTCTTCTAAAATTTTCTAGCAACAGTAAAATTCATCACAGTTTTTTTTTTTTTAAATAATTGATATCGGGTCACTGATATTTGTCTCTTTTTCGCTCAATTTATATTAATGTAATTTTCATATTAATGGTTTTATCCCTTATGCCTTCAATCTCTGGGGGATGATTCATCCATAATGATAAAAATCTCCGCCGTTTTACTATTGAATTTGTCAGCAAATTCCCTTATTGTCGCCATGCTCTTTTTTTTTAGCTTTGAAGTTATTTCTGAGTCTTCTCTATTAACATACCCTTCACCTATGTTATTTGTGCATCAAATAATCTTAATTTTTCTTCTCTTGACCTGAAGACTCTTCTAATTAAACGTGCTCTTCGAATTTTCCAAGAAATAAGAGTTATTCTTATATCTGAGGTCTAATGATAATATGCCTTCCATGCACTATCGACTAGGCCATGTAATGATGGGATTGACGTTCTCTAATTAACTTGCAATATATTATGTCTTACATAATTTTACAAAATATAATAAACATTAATTATATAGTTATTTATTCGGAAGTTATACATTTAAAATATACAACAACCCCTCTCTATTATTTTGTTAGAGTTGTAATTTTGAGGTAGACATGGCTGAAAGCAAGTATAAAATAAAGGTTTCTATAGATAATATTTTTTAAAGATGGCTAGCATTAATAAATGGGAGGTGAACAATTGAAACACTCTCAAGATAATCATTGCAAATTTAGGGGTTATTATGAAAAATGAGTTTTCCTAAAATGACTTGTTTGAACAACCAAATTACGTGTGATTATTATAAATGGCTTCAAAATGTCAAAAACCCTGAAAGGAAAGTTTCAATGTATCACCCTGTACATCGTAACTGTCTAAATATTTATTTGGATTATTTTTTATAAATTTAACTATAAAGTATAAATATATTTTCGATATAAAATGTATATATGTAAGTGAATTTAGTTTTATCGGTCAATTTTTTAAATGTATGTTTATAATTTAATCGAAGAAGGAAAAAATATCCACTAATATACTATGCGCATTTATATTTATAATTTTATATAGATGAAAATAAAATAACTAATTTAAAGTTTACTTACATCCCGTGTTACTAGTTCATGTTATACAATATATGTAGCGTGTCAAAATTGTGTATGAAATGATTGCCCCATTAGACTTGACTCAACTTGAATAGTGTGAATCTATTTTTTTATATAGAAAAACTTAGGCTGGCATCAATAATTATTTGAGTTCAAAGACGTCAAACCCTCGGACATGAAAAAAAAATGAAGTGCACGTATTTATTTAGTAAAAGACACGTATTAATGTTAAATAATAATACGTATCATTTACTAAATATATGCTCCCACTTCAATTTTTATTTTATGTCCTCTGGTAAAAGATGTCTGGTTTGTATCTTGTGTTGTTCAGTATTTTAATACTAAAGAGTGGTAACGGGGTACTGATTGGTAGAGGTAAATAAAGTATGTCGGAAGTGGCTTCACTGTTGGTAATATTAACAGATATAATTCGTATAGACAAGTATAACAAGTACTAGTACAATTACTAGTGCTTGTGCTAATGAAAGACAAAGACTAACAATTTAGGGTTTTCTTGGGAGTTATGTGTATATACGTCTAAAATTGAGGAAAGAAATTAGAGTAATTATAGCTTATATCTCCTTGTTGTATATAAGGTGGAATTTTTGTTTATTTCCTTCCTTTTACGACTGGACGCAGCTGATCTAATAAAGCGTTTTGAAAGCTTAGCTGCCCTCCTCTCAAAAAATTTCAACTGTCAGGATGACTATGTTAATTTTATGTTTTTTTTTTATTTTTTTACATACCATTGGGACAAAAATTATGTAAAGTGATTTTTTTTTAAATTGGTAGTTTGAAGAATGGTTTTTCTTTTTCTTAGCAGTTGTCATGATCATTTAATTCCTGAGTATTGAACATCCTTTCCTAAATAGACTCAATTACATTCCAAGCCTGATTAACCATACGTGTGTGCTCATAAAAGACGGAGCGTAACCCTGAGGATTTGTTGCAGAGTTCTACTCGTAATTATAAGTCTTTGTTGGATTCAGAGTACAATTGGAATTGACATGAGAGTAGTTTTAGTAAATTTCCTCGTTTATTTTGTTCACCCCCCACCCCCCTCCGTAGCCACTGTTGATTGTATGTAGCTGATCTTCTTCTAACATTTTTCAGTTTTTTAGTTAAATTTTTCATTGTCAGTCTTGCCATGTTGATTTTGGCTTCTTTGATTAATATATCCATTTTACTAACAATTTTCATCACTAATTATGTGTCACTGCTAATAGGTGTTGGATAGATTGAAAAATTTATAAAAACTGCAGTCTTTCAATCCATTCCTCACTAATTTATATCAGTAATATATCATAACAGTTGTTACAATTACATCGATGGCTGAGATCATGAATCATTATTCATTACAAGGTCTTGAATTAATGTTGCTTCTATTTAGCAGTAAATACTCTAGTATTACGGTGACGTACAAAAGTTGTAAGACAATATTTATCACTTAATAGCTAAGCTTTTTATTTCTTCAATTTTAAATATTAGAGTTTATTAACACGTTGCAATAACATGAAAGATGAAAGATTGCAACCTTGTTCCCTTATGTTTTTCTATTACTAATTTATGAACTTACATCAAATGTTAACGACCTGACTCAAGTAAACACAACATTAAAAATAGATACATGCACAAGTGAATCCATTTTTAATCCTGTCTAAAAAAAATCCGTCAACAAATAATTATAAATTCATGAATGGAAATATTACAAATGTTTGAAATATTTCAAAATGAACACAATTTATTATTTGAGTGTACATATTTTTCAATATAAAAAGTCACATAAATATAAAGATGATCCTTTTTTGTTATTTATTAATGTATTTATGTATGTACACCAGACTGTCCCGTATTCAAGTTAATATTTTTTTTCTCCTAAACAATAACCTGTTCTGTTGAGCTAATAAAAAAAGTCGAAGGGCTCTCAAGCCATTTTTGGAGTAGTACAGGCCTTTTTATTTATATAAAAAAAAGAGATTTGAGGGTAAAAATTGGTAATTTTGAAGCCTCCCTTGTTTTGACGCCATTTTAACAGAGTGGGAACCTAAAACTTGCATGTAAATTAAAACAATCTCATTCCAAATTACCCGTTATTTTTTATGACGAGAGTTTATTACACAACCAAACGATAGCTGAAGCCAAAATATAGAAGGTTTGATTTTATCCAATTTCTCTCACCGTAAAAATGTCGGAGCAAGAAAAAAAAGACAAGGGTTGTGTGATCTTCCCTGCCCGTTGTCACTGACGAGAAGGCTACATAGACCGTCAGGATCTCCAATCGTACTGCATACAACATCAAGAAGTCAATTAAGGAAAGGGAATGGCGCCATACACCCAAGAAGAACCAAAACAATATAGTGGACTTCTCGCCTGACTCTATGTGACCCTCCTCTAGTCCAGACATTCACCCATATGGACTTTTTAAATGAAGGCCTCTTGAAAGGAAAGTCTCCTAAGCCTTTTATTCAAATTTGGTCTTGCTCTGAGCTGTCGTCATGACAACTTAGTACGTCTTGGACACGCTTCCTTGTCAAGAGCTTGCAATCTGCCCAGGCTGTTATTGCTTTTGAAGGAAGATATATTGAATACAAAATATAGCTCAATATATGTAGTAATTCAGCTTATCAAAAATTGATTTGGAGTTTCGCTTTTTGATTAATAGTCATCCTCTTACATATTTTGGGTACCCACTCCGTAAACATCTTTTACCGATCCCAATAGGATGCGATGAGTCGTTAATTGTAAAAGTTGTACAATTTTTCACTCAAGGCATCATATTTGGAACGAGAAATGAACCTTGTGAATGCCCTCAAACTTTGACAATGTCTGTTTTTTAATTGTGCCCTATTAAAGAAAGACGAAGGAGCAGAGGAGGGGATGGATGATATTAACCCAAAAATTGTACAGTCTAACGTGCATATGATTGGAAAAAATCATATGAACATTTCTTCTTTTCTTGAAATTTGTTCAGTAATGTTACTTATAATATGTGAATATGATTATATTTGGTTAAATAACGAATAGAATGGAATCAATTATTACTATTAAGTATTCTTATTAGTTGAGCTTTTTAACTTCCTTTTACCAACGATTCATTCAGGCATGAAAACTGCATTGATGATTTTTCCTCAATAAAACTTCTATATCTATTTGTACTATAAATAACATATTTTTTTTAAATAAATTATAATAGCTAGGATTATTTTTCTTCATAACATTTGAAGGTCTCTCCTATTAAAATTTCTCTTTTGCAAAAAGAGATTTATTGCATTCTCTTAATGGTCGATAAAGTAATTCGTGCATATTGATTCTAAAGCAAAATTTATCATTACTCCTCTAAATATCACATATAACTGCATACACGTAAACTATTATTGAGGTACTTATAAAAATGACTTTCTTATATAATTATACTTTAAATAATATAAAGACCATAAAGTATTTTCAAGTCCATTGTAATAACATCTATTTGAAAAGGTTATTAATCTTCTATTATAAAAAAACATTGGTACTGTATTTAAGAATATGTATATCAAGGTTAATATAAATACAAGGTTGTGCCATTATGTTATCGGGCTTGCTAGAAATTTTAATTTGATGTACCGTACATACTACTGGGCAAGACTGACATATTTTGACGTCCTAGAGTATAAATACGGTACCAAATAAAAATTCACAAGAGGCCAAAATTAAGAACTGTAACTTTGTTACAAGCCGAGAGATAGAAGTTTAGTATACTTGGAGGAAAATATTATATTTTATATGAAATAAATAAATTATTATTATTACAATATTACCTATTCGCCTAATTTGGAAAAAGTAAGATGGATTCGCACAATAAAACTTTCGGTTGTGCAGTTATCATTCGTGATTATCCTAGAAACGCAATTTTTTATAATTTTTAAACAATCTCTCAAGGAAAAAAAAGATGGGAAAGTGTTTGTCATCGAAAGGTAACCGTAGGAAAAGACCATATAACTTGTAAGAATCAATTTGAGCAAAATGATTATAAAAGAGGAATTGTTTCGACTACTTTTTACAAGAAAATTGAAAGAAGATGTCATTCCATCCAGAGGTTTCATATTTGGAGTAGAATATGAGTTTGCTCCCAGGAAAAAGTAGAGAATTGTGATTGAGGAACATTTTGAGAAGATTCTTATCAAATACATTTGAAAGCATTTGACAAATCATCCCAAACCAATGTAGAATGAACTTAATAACCTTTGCTAGAAAATGTTTATGCATCTAATTAAGGATTTGTATCCCGGGTTATAAAAATTAGTAGAGCTTGAATGACCAGAAAAGATTCACCCATTCAAGAATTCGACTCACTACGAAAACAGAATGCACATCTATACGAAAAAGTGAAAATCCTCTAATCAGAAAATAGGTTATTAAAATCGAAATCTAATTTCAAGGAGCTAATAAATAAGAGAATTTTTTAGATGGTCCCTTTTGTTGGAATTGGTAATCTGAAGAACGAATACCTAATTGAACATTTTTGTGTACTCGTAAAAATAAGGAGGATAACCCTGAGGATTAGTACGGAGTTGCAATAGCAAGTCCTTATTGGAGTCAAAGTAAATTGGTGATCGACATTGGAGTAATTCTAGCAAATGTATTTGTTTATATTCTTTTTTCCTTCATTCCTTGTCACAGCAGATTGTAACTGATGTAATGAAACGTCATCTGCATTATTTTTTTCACTCCTCCAAAACATTCTTCAAATTGTCAGGTTTACCATGTTTATTTTCGGTTTATTTTTTTAACATGCCTATTCTACACAGAATTTTCATCACTAGGTATAAGCTTGTATTTTTATTATCTTGTATGTATATATCATA
Organism: Lepeophtheirus salmonis; assembly: GCF_016086655.4. Classification (NCBI taxonomy): domain Eukaryota; kingdom Metazoa; phylum Arthropoda; class Copepoda; order Siphonostomatoida; family Caligidae; genus Lepeophtheirus; species Lepeophtheirus salmonis. Next base: position 37,462,720 of record NC_052132.2, on the reverse strand, counting down.
TAATATTTGTGAAGTTAAATAATTTTATTTACTTAGTAAGAAAGAAAGCCGATTTAGATCAATCAATTGATAGTTTTGGACAGTATAGTACTCTAGGCCAGTTTTACTGTGAGCAGAGTCTATGACAATAATAAATGTATAGGTCCTTTTCTCTGCATTTTAATTTTTATCTAAATATATTCGAATCATTTCTTTTGTAGAAAATTAAATGGTTAGCCTTTTTGAAGTTAACTATTTTCAAAAAGTCTCTTTTTTTTGTACAATACATTTCTAATTATATTTCACATGACCAATTTATATAAGAATAATATTTTATCATATTTTATACTAACTTTATTTATAAAATAGTTTACTAATTTTATTTATCATGATCTATTCTTTATGTAGGACATGTATAATTGTATTTCATATGACCTTTTCATATATAAGATCTTTTTAATTATTCAAAAAAAAAATACAAAAATATTTTATTTATTAAACACGGGATTGAAACAGGTGACCCTGATGCCCACTCTTAAACTGACGCAGTTTTAGAAATATTAAGACATTTTATCAGTCCTATATTAACAATAGACTTGAAGATTTTGCGTTGAGGATTTGCAATCTTAATAGGGAAAGGGGGGTGGGGATATGGATATTTTCAAAAAAAAAAATTCAATTTAGTAAAGTCAATTTCTTTCTCTGAGAGAATTTGTAAACACATCTACAAGCTGAGATTCGAACTAATCAATACAAGGAAAATAATTATTATATTCAGATGGAAAAAATCAAACATATCTATTAATGACTCAAATAAGAACATCATTTTTTGAAAACAGACCTTTGGGATCCCGATTTGAGCCGGTTAGTAAATTAACCTATCACTAGTATTAGTAGCATTTAGATATATGAAGAAATAAAGGATTTAAAGACATATTTGCTATTATATTATTGGATTCATACTTGAAAAATTAAATGAACATATATAAATAGGTTGATTTTGATTTTTACATAGTATAATTGCTATTATTTGTCAAAAATATAGAGGCAATGTGAATGCTTTCCATGAACTTTTAAAACGTTTTAACTGAAATGTAGACCTATTAAGGTAGAGGTTATCCTAAGCTACATCCAGGATGATCATAATATTTCTAATTGAAATTATATATTTAGAACAAAAATTCATGTCGGATAATAAATATTTCATAGAATTTTTTTATAATGTTTTATTGTTAATATAATAAAAATTTATTTTAACTTTTTTATTGATATTTATGATTATAAAGCGAATAAAATAGTTAAGAAAATCATTTAAAATATAAATTAAGTAGTTATTGTAATTGCTCAACTGTTTACCATTGTAATTAAATACGTTAGTTTTTTTTTAATGCATTATCTTTCTATTAATTATGATTTGTAAAAAGCTTCAGTTTTGAAAAATTCGAAGGGAAGAATTATGAAATATTTAACATAAATCAACATTAAGCTATATTTTCTTACAAAATTCACTAACTGAGTTATCCAAGCAATGTTTACTGATGAAGAGTTTAGTGTTGTGCTCTAGACAACATATAACCATAAATTAATTAATAAATGTTGCAAGTAGATGGAGCAATTCATACTTACATGTTGTTATAAATTAATTAACGTATCGTCTGTAATGGGTTATTATGGGAGAAATCGGAAGGTTGTTTTACAAGGAACCGGACTGATGCTCATATAAATCAATGGGATCTCAGTGCAATATATTAGAGGAAAATCAGATGTAATATTAAAATGGAGAAATTTCCTCTCACATTCCTCTTCAGGATTATCTTTGGCTGACTAATTTATTTTCTTTGAAGTTTAATCATAAAAAATAATAAAGAAGAATAAGTTATACGATAAAATTTACAGCATTTGTTGTAACTAAACTCTTTCTATGCAGCGTTGCAATATCTCCAATTGATCCGCAATAAGTTATTTTTGAATTTTAATACAATTATATCTACTCATAGCAAAATAATCAATTATTCAATTAATATAAGCTGCAGCAAAAACAATAAGAAGCTTTGTGAATTATAACATAAATATTTTCCCATAAAAAAATTACTTTTACCTCTCAAAATCAGTTTTGATTCAATATATCTTGTGAAAATAAAAGTGATTTTTTTTTCACAATAGCTTCAAATATTTAAAAAGTACTCTCCTGTAATTTCCCTTCTTATGATAGAGTAAGAGAAAAAATTGACCTAGACAACACTTACAAATATATATTTAAGCTTTTTGGATAATTGCAGATTAAACAAAAAAAAATTAGTTTGTATAAAAAAAATGTCAAAAGTCAAAACACTATTGAGCATATATTCTTAGCATCACGCCGGTATCCATCATCATGATTAGATCTGCAATATTCATTTACCTACCTATGCACAATGACATGCAAAACATTTGCTTATATCTATGTATGCACAATTAGACTTTAAAAAAAATGAAAAGCTAATTTCAATTTGATTATTTTGTATGTTATTATAATTCATAGATTAATATATAATTTAATATTAATAGAATTCCTTCTCTCTTTATCTCCTACAGAGAAGCATATTGAATATTTATTGTTTCATTAAAGTAAAAAAGATTATCTAAACTCTATTTCCATATATTGTTAATACACTTTATTGTCCATTTTAAGAGAGTATGAAAAAACCCGAGAAGGGCTCACCAACATAACTATGGGCGAGTATATGACGAGTTTTAAGATAATAATGAGAACGAAAATTGTAACTCAAGATTTTTATATTATATTTTTTCAAACTGATATTAATGGTTGTGAACGCGTTGTAACTGGTATAAGCGAATTGTAAAAGTTGCAACTAAAAAAAGAGAGATTAATACTTGGATAAGAGTCATGCAATAATTGAATATTTTGAGGATTTTTGAATAATTGAATACAAATTACTATAATATAAGTATTCTGTGGCAGATTATAAAGTTAAAATGTACAAAGTTTTATACGTCATAAATACATAATAACCGTTTATTTTTATAAATCAAAATGAATATCATTTATACAAGTTGTAACTTGTGAGAGCATTGCAGCTTGAATATAATATGTGCAGCCCCTTTTTTTTGGGTAAACATATTTATTTTCCACAAAAAGTACTTTTCTTTTAGAGGGTATCAACTTTTTATACAGATAAGAAATAACATTTTTTTCAAAAATATGTAAAACCTCTACATATTCATAGAAATTTTTCAAAATTTGTTAATTATGTTTTTTAATCAAAAAGAAAGCATTTGAACCCTCCATTTTTTACTGTTATACAAAAAGTTATTTTATTGGCATAATATTGTACAACTATTCCAAATATGATTTTATGAATAAAGCAAGTGGTACTATTTATATTTTTGCATTTGGTTGTTTATCAGTAAAAATAACCGTACACTTTGTTTTAAATGATTTGAAGGGTGAAATATGTACCCAATGATTTGCGGTTTCTCTGTTTTATCAAATATAACAGAGCAAAAAAAACAAACTTTATTTGTAGCTATAGTAATTTAACAAAATGGAGAAACATAATTTTAGATAAAATAGGGAAACTTCATATAATTGAGCACCCCATTGACCCAAAAATATGTATGATATATTAAGAATGACGAATTCAAAAACGGCTTGATGGACCTGAAAAATAGTATGAACTCGAAACGAAACAGTCTACATAATGTATATAAATAGATATTATATAGGATCAATGCAAGAAAAATTTGATTAAATCTCATGAAGCATAAATAAGAAATTTATGTGCATATGCGTAGCTTTATCTTCTCTCTAGCGTTGATTTTGTCTTTATTTCTTGCATGTTTTTTTTTATCATTTTATTAAAGGCCTGATCCCTGGAAATATTTTCAAGGGGTAAAATGATGCTTTTTATTTTTGATACATGATATCAAGATTTTGGACCAATTCCGAAATTTTGACTAAGCATATAAGACAAACATGTCATTAAGCAATTCACATATTTTTATTGTGACGTCCACAAGATTTTTGTTTGAGCTTAGAAATTTGATAATAAAATGTATGAAAACAATTTTTATGCATTGTTTTAAGGACAATTATTTAGCTCTAAAATTTGATTGGTCATGTCATCTGTGTGACATCTTTTTAGGAGTGTCTGGGCAATAAGAACTGGTACAACTGTAGTATTTGTATATCAAACAACATTGATTCTAAAATAATAAAATTATTCAAAAAATACATACATATTTATAATATAGTAGAAGTGTTAATCTGGTCAGATTGGACAAGACCAAATTCATTTTAAAATAAAAGATTTTTTTATGATGAGAACGAGACGCAACGAGGGATGTCTTTGTAACAATATTTACTTGGGTTTTTATATAATAGCTCAGTCATTATATTAAAAAGATTAGTGCCCAAGTGTCCCATAGCCAAAGGAGGGATTTCTATAAAGAAAATAATATTTTGGTGATTAAAAGAGGAAAAAGTTAATTGCGTGCGCTCCTTCTTTTTTTTTATTATTCATTGTTTAATTGGTGGCCGTGCTGTTAACCACTTTCTCTAACTTAGCCTTCTCATCTATCTTTGTTGTAAACTATTATAAAAATGAAAATATATGAACTTAAATACAATTATAATATTTTCCCTGCACTAATCCTACTTTTAATCGAAAAGGTTCTTCTCTTTGTTGCAATAATTCATTTTTATCATCCCTCCATAAATCTGACATTAACAAGTGTCTTAACTAAATAATACGATATGTCTCACTTCCGTCTTCTCCTTGTGCTCTAACAAAAATTTCATCCCGTAGTTACTCTTCACTCCACGCTCCAACAGTTGTGACATTTTCGTCATATCAAAACTGAAAAAATACATTTTTATAAAAGCATTCATTTATAATTGATATTAATGTATGTATAGTCTTGTATATCCAAAACATTGTATCATTAACAAAAGACGAGAGGAATTGAAAATGAATAGGAGTCTCAAATCTTTGGTTCACGGCCATTTTAATAAGGGCCAATATTTTTAGGAAACCGAAACGAAGACAGGACTAATACTTGAGGTATTGAGAATAAGAGACAAAAATGATATTTTTTAAACTTTTTTAATAGGAAAATTATAATTTGACAAACTTATGGGCAAATTATGGTCAGTATAACAGTTAGAGAAACTAACAGTTTCTCTTAATCCTTTAATAACCGATGCCGGTTCTAGATTAAAGCATTTGGGACACTTGCTCTAAGGCCTGCAATTTAACATAAAAAATAGAGGCCCAGTATGTAAACTATTGTCTTTCAAAAAAGCAAGATTCAAATATTTGTTTCTAAAAAGCAAGATTCAAATATTTGTTTCTAAAAATAACTCAATATTAAATTCAAATCAAAAAAATAAAAAAACTTTATCCTATATTTCATAAAAAATGGTTCATATATCAAACCATTTTTTTTATTGTTTAAACTATTCAATAGATGTTGAATATTTGGAAATTTACCAAACGATTGATTTATTCGACTGGAATATCTTTCCTCAGATTTACTTTGCTAAAATTTCTCTCAAATTAACCATGAGTATCATAATTATCATATTATTGATTTGACTGGTTTTTTTTTTGCAATACATCAAACTAATCAGGATATCTAAGAAGGTCAAACTATGCATGCAATCAGTGGCTTCACTAGTCTTTTATCGTTATTATTATTATTTTTTTGTGGGAGGGGAAGGACTCAATATCCCCAAAAAGTTTCTGAACCTCCCAAAAAATTTATTATATATATACTGTTGTTCAAGTAAATCCAGACCACTTTTAACTGCAGCAGAGGGATAAGGATATGTCTTTTGTAGAGGCGGTATGACATCATCCTTGTCGGTTATGGCCATGGAGACTTTTGTCTGGATTATATGGGCTTTTTGGGGAGAAAGTTAATTGGATCCCAGGAGATGCCTTCATGGACCGTTTCAAGCCTGCAAGGAATCTTGGAGTGGGTTTTTTTTTCACTCTGAGACATGTGGCTTTTTATTATATGCCCTCCTCCTTCCAGTGGCTGTAAATGTCTTAGCCTCTACTCTTTTGGATGCCCGAACATCTTATAGATGTACGCTGGACATAGGTGCGTGTGAGCCAATTCAATAAGGGTACTCTCTGTGTCTTCTCCATCGTAAATACATATTTTGATTTAAAAGTTGCTTACATAATTAACTTAAAGCTATCGCTCAACCTCTCACTTTAAAATTGAAATAATGGAGTCAAATGATTTCCTTTTTGTTCAGAACGTAGTTAAATATTGTCCATATTTACTTGAATGACTCTGTACATATTTAATAAACTAATTTAAAGAAGTATTCTTTTACGATGTTGATAATTTTAGAGTCCAAGTCCTTCCAAATAATAAAACGTAGTTAATACCCTGGATGCGATCAAATTACAAATCAAGAAGTCATAAGGACTTCATATCAAAAATGAGTCACTGGGGAACCTAAAAATGTGCCTTATTATTTATTTTTCGATCAATCAGTAGATATTTTCTATTTTGTCTTGTACTGTTAGTAAGAATTTATTTTAGCTCTGTATAATAATCTGACTCATCAACTCTTTTGATTCCATTTTGTTACCTTTTTTTTCATTCTTTGTAATTATATTAAACTTTTTTTGAATGGATAAAAAGTTGAATCAAGTCTTTATAGTTAAACGACGAAGCAATTACGTATTTTGTAGGGAAAAAGTAATGCTAATGGCAACCAACTATGTAAATTAAATTAGGGTTCTAAATCCTTTTCCTCCTAATTCCTTGATTCCATTTACAAATACCCTACGCATTAAATTATAATGATTATTACTACATATATGTATATATACCTATATAAACTTTAATATATAAATAAAAATCACATGGTTATAAAAAAGAGAAATTCACTTCATACATAGTTATCAAAAACGTTTGTATGATATGCTTACTTTGGGTTTATAGTTAAAATAATATTTCATATTACGTTAGCAATTAAAGGTCTACCTGCATCATAGTTAATTTTAGAAAAAAAATCCATCAGATAAGATGTACCTAGGAATATAAGTAAAGTAAGAGGGGAATTAGATTTTCAGATGTTCCTTTATGATAATGAAAATCAAAATATTAGAAGAATGTTTGATAATGAAATTTTTTGTTATCTAAAATTAAGATTTTGATTTATTTTGAAAGGGCTTTATATTCTTTTGAGCCATTTAGTTCTCTTAGGATGAAGCTGAATGACTTTAATTTGATTTATTTTAGAATATGTAGTAGAACTCTGGAAATCGACAGATTTATTAACTGACATACTCAGACTTTGATACAAAATTGTCATAAAACATTTTTCCTGAGCTTCAACAAAACTACTGGACAATGCACGTTAATTTTGAAAAAACAAAACAAATGCAGTTCGGGCTTCGATTAATTGCTGTTAGTCAGGGTTGTTATTCAGGGAGGTTTCAATCCACTAAAGTTGTGCTCCAAGCTTTTACATTTTTCTATTATTTTTTGTACTTTGGTTTTTGAACAAAAAATAAAGACCACGAAAGGATATAGCCGAAAAGCAGAAGATATAAATGTTAAAGGCAACAATAGATAATAGACAAGTATGAAAATGGCGTTTTAAGTTAATTTTTATTTCTAAAAATAATTTGGAACTTGACTGCATTTCTTTTAGAACGAATTAAAGCAGAGTTCCGGGAAATTTTAGAAACTAATAGAGCTTTAGTTTTTGAGTCTAGATTTCAATTAAACTCAGAATAGCAGATAGTTGGCCCTTGGTTTTAGAGTTGTTTTGAACATCTTTCATTTAAATACTTATAATTTGTGATACATTTACGCTCGCTTGGATTCCAGTATGTACCACATTCAGATACAAATTAAACATAGTTTAATTTGACTGTTTAAAGAAACAATTAATCATTACTTATTGTACTACAGGGTGTACCAAGGGTCTGTGACAATTAATTCGAGTAGCAATAAAGCATTTTACTTTTAAAAGTGCTCATTTCCTAGAAAAAAATGTTGGGTGGATAAATAATTATAAAGCGAAAAACTGTGAAATAATTGAAGAACAAAGAAAGAAAATCGGTGTGCGCATTGTTGCTGGAGACAAGATCAAGGAAATTGCCCGAACGTTTCTGTGTCTCCACAAGCCTAGTGTATAAGGTTAGAAAAAATTCAACATTTCCTAGTAAGAACCCACGTTCAGCGTGCACAAAGGCTTATATTATTGCAATTAAGGGCAAAACTGAAGCTACTTTCTGTAGTAACATCCTTCAGATTGTGAGGGAGGTTAAATATTGACAAAAATCCCGTTCAAAAAATGACAGCACAACGACACGAGAAAAGACTTGAGTGATACAAGAAAAGAGGTCAACTTCCTATTTTGGTGATCTCTGACGAACAAATATTTACTGTAGATGCAATGTCAAACTCAAAAAGCACCAGATACATTTCCAAGACATCTGAAGATGTGAAGGCATCAATTTACTATGTAGGGAAGACAAAATTCCCTGCTTTTGCAATGATCTTGGGTGTTGTAGGTTAAGACAGAAAATTGTTTCAAACATTCAGGACAAAGGGGACTGTTGATACCACGCAGTACAAGAACTTGCTGGTCCACAAAGTATTTGTTGTCCTTAAGTTAGTTGGGGTTGAATTCAAGATGAAGCTCCATTTCAAATAAGCAAGGCTACGCAAAAGTGCATCATGGGCAGATTAGGACCAAATGATTCTGGTCCAATGAACATTGGTACCCTAATTCACCAAACATGAATCCCTTGGATTACTTTATATGAAGCACCATTGAATCCAATGCCTGTGCAGTAGACTGTGTCGTACTTTAAAAAAAATCGAAAATCAAAAACCAGTAATATTTTTTACTATTTTTTTTTCACGTAGATTACAAAAATGGATTTTTCAAAAAGGTAAGACAATCCTAAGATACATCAATTTCACTTCGAATAATAGAAAAAGGGCGTTTTCTTTTATAATTTCTAGTGCTAGTTTTGTATATGTAATTCATATATATTTATAATAAAGGAATGCATATGTGAAGTGAAATGAAGAACTCAAGTATGAAGAAATTTTAATCTTTTAATTATTCTAACCTAGTTATTTGTGCACTTTAATAAATACAAATTAGCAGTAATTTTAATACTTTTTGTTTGGAGAATACTCAGAAACATATTGCTTAAAAAAACTGAGGTGATCAGGAACAAACTACAAAATTATTTGTATTTATTTTTGTGAAATATGGGTTAATTAAAATTTTATATCGAATATAATTGTACCTGATGTTATATCTGCTCAAAAAATTTACTACTCGAGTCTGGACTTGGATGCAGAAGCATCTTGGCTCAGTTTTGACAAAGGCATGGGACCAGATGGGTTCCTGTTTGGCTTAAGCACAAGTCCAGGGGGACTTGGACTTAAAAAATGATTGAAATTTGAGTATGAGGGCTTGTATACAGCTTTGTAAAATAGTGTTGACCACTGGGGAACTGTTTCCAATAGTTTGATATTTTTTGAAAGTTTTAACCTTTAAGGGACGAAAAGCAAATCAAGCAGGAATTCTAGCAAACATTAATCTATTTACAGCATTCATATGCGTCATTTTATATATAACTGGGGGAAAATTAGAAATAAATAAATTCATTCATTTTTATTGAAATGAAACATATGTGCATCAATTCGTAAATAGATGATAAAAAAATTACATCCAAATGGCACATATACATACCAACCCATTTTTTAAGCTAACAAGAAAAATGCTATAACATATTAATATTATTTTTTCTTGTAAAGGGAACGGGGATCAAATTGTCGGCAAAATATTTTTCTACAAAAAATAACACAAAATATACATTTTTTAACTTTTTTATTGAAAATCAAAACTATGACGAGCATATAGGTATAGAGTAGCCATTCATTCGATATAATCACCGTTGGCATCAATAACGGCCTCAATACGGCCTCTGAACCGGCCGCAGACTCTTCTGACCATCTCATTGTCCATGTTGCCGAATACCTACTTGATGGAGTCCATTAGGCTGGCCTTGGTGCTATGGGGATGTCTGTTGATATGTTTCTCGACATAGCCCAGACAAAATAGTCCAAAGGATTAAGGTCGGGAGAGTTAGGAGGCCACAAATCCTTGGTTACGACGTCATAACAGTTCTCGGTTAACCACTGCATGGAGATTTTGGACACAGAGCAGGGTGCTGAGTTCTTTTGCCACATCCAGGGCCTGTCTCCGGCCTTTATGGATCTGGTAGGGTCATCCTCAACCATCTTCTTCACCTTGTCGACAAAGTCGGTGTCCCTGACCTTCCGGTCGGCGCCCTCCTCATTGGGTGCCCTCTTTATGGTGGCATCAACATCCCAGGTGTCCTCTAGCTTCTTACGCATACGCTGAACAGTCCGTAAATTCACTCCTAAGGTTGAAGCAATCGTTGAATTGGAGATTTCACCACCATTATTAACCAATGCCATGACTACGACGGACCTCGAAAGCTCCTCGTTCCACTTATAGCTCTTTATCTCCTCATATGATGACGGCATGATGCTAACTGAACTACGTATCGTCAGCTGACAGAATAGCTTTCCTCTTTGATAACCGGTTTTTTATTTGATAATGTCGTCTTCAAGTTATCAAGGTTTAAAGTAGGCGACAATTTGATCCCCGCTCCCTGTACATAGTTTATCAAGAAGTGGAGTAAATAGACAAATTAGTAGAGAAAGATGCACCTGAACTGCACCCCGCATTCCTTGCAATGTAAACAATGACGTTTTGTAGGCCGGGTTTTTTAAGGGATTGAATTTATGATAACATATGGAATGGTGTGCTACTACTTCAGTTGTAAAACTTTCGTTCAACGAGTTAATTCTACTTATATATATAATGTTTGAAATGGATTTAATTTTCTTAAAATTTAAAATTCTTATGGTCCTTTGGGGTAAAATCTTTTTTTTTTTTCAGCGAAAGAATTTGGGCCCATACATTTAACTTTCCCCATGTCTTGTTATACGCTAAAACCATCCTTACCTGGGAAAGTTTTACATTATATGAGGAGCTTAACTTATAGAGCTACTAAATTAATTGCCTTGCCCCTATTTGCTGTATATAATATGGTTTTTATATAATATTAGAAAAAGATAATTATTAGTATAAAAAGGAAAACTTTCCGTATTTAAAATAGAATAAGTTCAGGGAAAGTATTAAAATTATATATTCAAATACTTTAGTTATAATTTTTCGCCTTTTTTAAAGCAACTTACACCGAACATCGACTTTTCAAATACATATTTCAAAGGGAGAAGTTAGCATCCTGACGGCCTATTAAATATATATATATATAAAAGAGAACATGTTTTTTTTTTTTTTTTTTAAGGTAGTTTTTTTTAAAGAAAATGATATCCTTAACAATTACAAAAGGTTCTTCCATTAACGAAAAAACCCCCAAGAATTCACATAACGTAGTATATAGAATGATTCTGCCTTCTTGTATAGTGTAGTCTATTCCTCCCATATTGTGTTTTTTTTTATATTATGGTAATAAATAATAAAAAAATTATATATTTAGGTAAACAATAATTTTTGTTGTTGTTGATGAGTTTACTAATACTCCGCATATACATATATTCATATAACGAAAGTGTACACAGGGAAAGCGTCCTCCAAGTATTTTATGTATACATAGACTTAAAACTTTTGGTTAACTTATTAGACCAACTTGCAATTAAAAAGATTGCTGAATAAATATTACTTAGGTTCCAATTATTTAAATTATACAATATTGAAATGACAAGTCTCAAAAAATAGTGGATTGAAAATATTTTTTTTAAATATCTTGTTTGGCGTACATTATTTAAAATAATTTTTGAGGGATTAAATGATTTTAATGTCCGAGCCATACTACAAAATACAAAGGAAAACTTTTGACTTTTAAATTTAATAATTTATCCCATTTTACGGATTTTAGTACTAAAAAAATCCACGTACTGATTTGATATTATTCAGATTTTCTTCTTCCCAAAAACTGCAATAAGTTGGGACCCCTCGGAGTTTTGGTCCCCTAAACTATATATAAAGAGCGATAAATGTCCACAAATATTATTTTATTTGTAAAACGTGGTGTCGTATTCGTAAATATTCATCTAATGTTGAGAAACAATTTATATAATACATCACTAATTTATCACTCCTATATTATACATATTGTATACATCAAATATCTTCAAATTTTCTCCGTTTTTAGCTTACGTACGTAAAAGAGTAAACATGCTTTAAAAATATGATAAATTACAAATATGCTCAAGCATTTACATCGGTATGAACAATGAAACTCAAATATTATATATATGTTACAATGCATGATAAATATATGTGGATAAATTACATTCCATAGGTACATTTGTAAATATTTATACAAAAAAAATGTTACTGTTTCTTGTTGCAAAAAGATTTATAAATTGAAACTTTTTTATGAATATACATATATATATATTTGAAAATAAAATCTTGAAAAACTATTTGGAATCAAGTGGCATACTTTTTTATCTTTGCGTTATATTTATTTAGTTACTATGATTAATGTATATTATTATGATGCGAATCAGAAGCATTTTGGGTATGTTATAAAAAAAGAAAATCAACATATTGAATTAAAGTTTTGGAGACGAGCAGCATTGTATAAGCTACAAACTCCTCTGTGACGAGGGGAGAAGGAAATAAAGGAAGTCAGGAATTACTAGGATGTCGATCTTTAATTTTACTCATTGTCCAACAAGGACTTTCAATTATAACTTCCAAATAATCCTCAGGTTTACTGTCTGTGTTTTATGAACACAAACAAATGTTCAATCCAGTTTTGTATTTATCAATGATAGCGTGTATGTAGTAGAAAGGGAAGTTCACTCTTCTGGAATTAAATAATAATGAAAACAGCTTATGGGAAAATAAAATCTACCCTTCAAATTTGCCAACTTCAAAACAAACAGGAGATTGTCAGTTTTTTCATACTTTATGCCTGTTATAAATATCAAATTGTTAATAGATGGTACATTTTTACAAGAAAAATATCATAAATCCAGCTTTCAACTGTTTTATCTGGCTTTTTTAGTATGGTAAAGTTTATATTTTAAGAATATACAACTATTTTATTTTACTTATAGATGATACAGTTTATTAAAATGCTGTTGTATTATACTGTTACTATTTAATTAAGATATTGTTATAATTATATGTTTTAAGAGCTAATAATATGGATTGTACATCACTGCAGCTAATAGTTAGTATAAAATAGCCACAATATAAACACTTATAATGCACTTTATAAACTTTGAAATTAGACCTTTCATTTGCTCATCTCATAAAACACATACAACTTTTTAAGTCTTTAGCTTTTAGCATTCACTAGTTTTTGTATATTAAAACCACATAGGATAGTGCTACACTGAATACACTAATAACACATGACAGTTTGCATATTTTCGCTTCCAAAATACGGAAAAATATTGACTTTTGGCAAAATTAATTTGCAAAATCAGAATCTCCATCTTTGATTACCCCCAAAAATGTATATTTTCGCGCTTGACATGAAAGAGTATTTTTAGGAAGAGAAGAGTTTAGTTGTCATGACGTTCTATTATAACAGCTACAAAAAAGACGTGGAAGGAAGTAAATAAACACAGATCTCCCTCTATATACATACACGAACTACTCAGATGTCGATCCCCAATTCTACTCTGAGTCTAACAATGACTTAAATTTATAACTCACCAACAAAAATCTGTGATTTGTTATTCTTCGTCACACATAGTTACTTTATTCTTTCGATGCTCTCTCTTGTATTATTAAATAATAAAGATAACAGGTTTGGAAGATAAAGAGTACTGATTAAATTGGTAATTTGTAAATAAATAGTTGATTGTATTGTTAAAAGCAGGGATGTGCCTTGTGCAACCTACAGAACTCGAAAGCTTATTATGTGGTCTTATTTCTTAAAACGAATCAGCTATAGTTTTTTCGATCTTCGGAAAGTAACATGAAGTTGTAACTCTATGTGACCCAACATACAAACATTATCCTTTCTGGTGCTCTTTATTAGTTTATTTTCCATAACCTTGGCTTCAAAGGTCTTAAAACGAAAAAAGGTTTTATAGTGAAATACAAACTTATCGAATTCGTAATAAAAAAAGTATTGTTTCATATCAAAAGCAAATCAATGAGTCAGGATATATGTCTTTACGTTGAAATGAAAGATATGGTTATATGTATTAGTTATACTAATCTTTTGTACTTTTGCTCGGCATTTAGTCTTAATTAATATGCTAAATGAATATATATGAAACCATAAAAAAAAAGTAACATGCAAAGTAAGAAAAAAGGAACTAAAAATAAGTAAAATGATTTTATTTATTTTACTAGAAACCAAAGATTTCTTGTGAATACAGGTTTTGACTTTTTTTTCAATAGGTTTTTTGTATTTGGCACTCCATTAAAAGAGGCAAACACATTACAGGAGAATTGGTGACATAGATCCTGTTCAATTGATCATGATTTACAATACTATTCGACTCTGTCTCCCAAATCAAGCTAACTGATTATTCATATGAAAAAATAGGATATCCTTCTGGTTTAAAAACTCAAATCCATACATTTAGAAAGAATGCATAATTATATCAAAGACGTTACTTTCAAATAGTAGAGTTTGAAGTAAATTCCCCTGATGCAATGTATCGTATATGTTATTTTCCTTGTATTTGGAAAGCAAAAAAGTCAAAGCCCGTTTGATTAGTAAATTTCTTAATCATGAATACCCTGACCAATCAACCACATCCCAAATCCATTTATCTAAAAAAAATTGGGTGAAAAAGGGCAAATGACTAAATCCAAATACAAAATACCATGTAAGCTTCATTACTGCTTCATCGTAACGAGTTTGCACATTCTCATCAAAGAACCAAGGGCTATATTACTTATATATAGTCAAATGATCCCTCTTAACTTTTCAAAACTGAGTAAATTGTAATGTCTCATCCATTTTACCTTGTGTTTATAAAAAAGAATGATGATGAGTTTCCATTAAAGCCTTGACAGATACTCCACTTGAGGTTGATTGATTTTAGACAAACATTTTACTTTAATCTTTCAGATGGTTTAAAACAGGCAAAAAATACTCTTTAAATATTATGTATAAAGTTATTTTACCTTTAAAATAGTATATATTATTATATAGAAAAAACTTTTAATAACTCTAAAATGAAATATAAGATTATTTTTATCAACTATCAATACAATATGTATATGCAGAAAACCTATTAGCAAATTAACCTGTAGTATAAATGAATCCTGTAGTAAAGGATAATTTTAAGAAAAAGGTTACAAATAAATCAAAATTATCCCTTTGTTACTTCACTGGGGTGTCCTAAAAAACTGATAAGTCCTTTTAATACAATTATTAAATGAATATGAAAAAGAGAAATAAGAAATGTCCATTTTATATAGAAAATGTCATCTTTGACAAGAATTTATTTATTCCGAAATAATCTACATATATCCTACACATCAGGGACCATAAAAAAAATTGTGACACAGAATGGCATTCATTTTAGTTTAAATAAATTGAAAAAGGTAATTAAAATATATGTTTTATATATTTATTCATCTGTACAGTTTTTTACTATGAATATTTTTCCCTCACCTGCATAAATAATTTTTCTGTTAGAAAGAATTAAAAAACTGACTTACAGGTCCTTTTTGATTGTTATGTATAAAGACCTTTTTTTTTTATTAATGACACAATGCTGATATTTTGAATGTAAGGTCGTCAACACTAGAAAGGGAGCATGGGCTCAAACTGTTCTGTAGATAAGATATTTTTGAAGTTTATATGATATACCTTTATTAAAATAATAATGTTTGTCTATCTGTATGAATATATGAAAACGAGTCACTGTGTAAAGTGATCAATTATGTATATCATAAACATATTTTGATCTAAGAAATAACAGTGTAGTTGTATTAATACGCTAATGTAGTCGTGTGTATAAAGCATCTAACCTGTATTCAATATATAGTACTCCTGATGTAAATCATATAAATATTTTGGATATTCAAAATAATAATTTAGTCGTATTGATGAAATAATGCAGGAGTGTACAAAGAGATCTGACTCTGTTTTTTTGGTTTTTATGGTCTCTTATGTATATCATAATTTATGAGTATTTTCAGTATATATTAAGATTTGAATTATATAAATTTAAAAAAAAAAATAATTATAAAAAGGCTGGTATACTAAAATTATTTTTATTTTTTCGTTCGTACACTTAAATACCGAGGCAGTTACGTAAAATATATACACAAATAAAATTGTTAGTTTAAAATTAAAGCTTCGGAGTAAGATTACATTGCAATGTTAATAAAAATTTTAAGAAAAAAACGAACATAAAACTGGTAAAATTAATACTATCAGTGGTTAAAAAAAATGTAGCATTCACAATAAAACAAAGATAATTTTTGAAAATACTAAAACCAAGTCTCAAATTTAAATCTTTTTTAAAGCCTTGAAAGGATGTTTTCAACTAGTGATTAATTTATACATATATGTTCCCTGTTCAAAAATATAAAATAATGATAATCCTTAGGAAAATTAAAAAAATATACATTCAAGTAGCAACTACAAAAAACTTCCATTATATTATAATTTTCATATATGTGGTTATCTGTTTTACAAAAAAGTGCAACATAAATTTTGTTTTCCTCGTCAATAATTTAGATAAAATCCGAGGAAAAGCTTATTAATTAGCAAGCCATTTCAAGTTTGTCTTCTTAAAAAAAAATATTTTAACGATTTTCGATTAATAATTGGGAATTGTTTTGTTTTTTTAAATTATAAAACTGTAAAATATTACAATTACATATGTTTAATCTAAATGTATATGAAAAAAAAAATGTCTTCTATAAAAATTGCTTTTTTAAACTGGCATATAGTAAATTTGTATAAATATTTATAATTATTTTACAATATTAAACGTATAAATAAGTATTATTGTATATTCTACTTAGACATGGCAAGATAACAAAATATTATCTTATCCAATATTTTACGAATAATTTGATGTACTTGTATCCATAAAATCCTGGTTTGGTTTTGTCATAGTTGGTTTGTATCGTTTGCCAACAGATTCATATCCTACGGATACAATATTTAAAAAAAAAACAGGCTCAAAATGACTCACTATAACAGCGTTGGTAGTTAGTTTATTTTTAATATCATTTTGCTAACCTTACATATTGAGGAGTCCCTACTTTATAACTCAAATATTTTTATTCATTTAAATTTTTTTTCTCCCGAGTCACGATCGAATAATTTTGTCTTTGTCAATTATAATATTTAATTTTAAATTTCATATCATAAATAAACAAAAGGAAAGAGGAATGAAGTTAAACTGTTTAAATTTAAAAGTTGAAGTCTCTGTAAGTCAAAATAACGCAAACCTATTTTTGAGTTATTGAACTAGTGATACAGAAATTCTTAAGTGAAAAAAATGCTGTCAGATGGTAGACAAGAGATAATCGATCATTGATATATTACATATTCCTTAAGCTAAACATATAAATCTTTCCACCTATAAATATATTGGCACTGAGAAGATACAAATAAATAATTAGTTTTGATTTTTTTAATATTGTATTTTTTGGATATGAAAAATATACCAATTGGGAGGAAACCAAACAAATATTTTCAGGGTTACAGGTACATCTAATCATTCTTAAAACATCAGATTGGAAGATACTTTGATATCAGTGTATGTCTAATTAGAATATTAAAATTATACCTTTCTATAGATTTAACATTGTACAACAATTAACTAATTTATCATTCAATTATGTGAACTAATTACTGAGATGAAATATATGATCGAGATGACATTTTAAATTCGTTAGAAGATTTTAAATGAGCAAGAGCACAAATATAACTCTCACATGTGGTATTATAAATTGCTAATACAGGCTTATCCTCTATAAATTTAATTGGAAATCAATATTTTGACGTGTTTATTCTACTTTATTTAAATTATCCCTTATATATCTAAATAAGTCGGGGATAACGTTATTTTACTTTTCAGTGATGAGAAATTACTTGGTAATAAATTTTGAATAAACTATTACTGTTGATATTCACAGTAGAATAAGCTATAAAAGCAAGAAACTTGGGACTTCCAAAATTTTGGGGATGCAAAAAAAATTCCCTGAGGCTCAATATGAGTTTCTAAAACAGCAATAATTTCGTCAAGCAAGATTATATGAAATGTATTGGTCAATGGACAACAACTTTGCAGGCAAAACATTTTTTTTTTCTCTTTTTTTTGTTACGTCTGACTGAAACAAAATTTTCCTCTTTTTAACGAAACAGAGATGAGACAAAATTGAACGAAAGATTAGCCGAAATCAGACAAAACGAAATGTGATGCAACAAAATGAGAGGAAACGAAGACTTGACGAAGACGAGTCAAAATGTGACGAAACCAGACAAAAACAATTGTTGACAAAAAGCATGTTGTGTGTAAGATGGGTCATTTCAAAAAAATTATTTACCTTCAAAAAATATTCGACAAATCGAAGAATTTTTTTGGATTATTAGATACTAATGCTAGTACCGTGCATTGCCATGAGTACTTCAGTGTTGACAAACAAACAAACTTTGTTATAATAAAAGGAAATTAGTTTTATTAATATAAACGATAGATCCTTAACAAATTACCTTTGTAACTTGTTCTCACTTTAAGAATGAAAGAATAAGGAGATTAATTTGAGAAAATTAAAAACAACATTGTTTAGGTTGCCTACAATAATAAAACTCGTACGCTAAGAAAGTTTAGAATTTACTATCCTAATACAACTAATACTTTTGTTTTCTTTTGTTATTATGATGTGCCGAGCTTTAACTATTCCCACTCGTTGGTATACCTCATCTAAGGTCACATTAATTATTACCACTATATATACATACTCACCTTTTCTTAGCTACAGATGTTCGTTCTAATATTGTTGTTTCTTTACTCAAATAGTAACACTCGCAAATTAAAGAATCGGCAGACATCCAGACAAACTTTTCTTTTTCAATACAGATAAATATATATTGCGATTATGTACAAATTGTAAAATTTATGATAAAAGTGTTGTTTTTCGAATATTTTAGTTCCTTCATGATTACTTTTAGATTATCAATGTTAAATATTTGAAATTTAGAAAAAACTTGTAATTTTAATAAGTATTTATATTGTAATAATTGAGGCTTTTGAAATATCCAAGAATGACTGATATTTCGACAAGAATAATGTATTTAATCAGGTATAAATACATAAAATGTCTTATCTGAAACTTTTGAAGATTTTTGCATGTAGATATTTAACAAATAATCTATGAACGCAAGTTTTATTACAGTGATATTAAGGAATTACTATGTATTAAAAAGACAAATATTAGTCATTAAATAATATGTATAATATATAGCATGATACATTAAATTATCATCTTTAGTTATTGCTTTCAATGGTAATAAAAACTATATTTATAGAAAACTCGGGATATATAACGAGTTGGTCAACCAATGGACAGTGACTCTGTATAAATGGATTCTTAGCTACGCAATATTTACTTACTTGTTCCACCTTTTATAAATGACGAATTGCATTTTTTTAGTTATTGGAAGAAGATATTAACTTTAAAATATTAAACTTTTTAAAATGTTTTTTTTTATTATGAAGCTGTATGGGTTTACTTTACGTTAAAGTATAACACAGGGGAACACCCATTTTGTACAAATGAATTCAAGCCAAAAAGAAATCTATCTTGAAGGGCAAAATCTAAAACGGGCCTCAGTTTTTCTCTGGGTCATCAGAATTATGAAATATCTGCAATTAATTCGGGACTGTTATCGTTCAGTCATTTCTTACCCTTAAAACAACCCCCAAATTAAAAGTAAAAACTCATGTAAAAGTATTATTATTGATTCTGTATCTTATTCTGAACTCGATATATTTTTATTTTTAGGCTTTAAATTATGAAAAACGATACTCTTTTTTAGATTTTTATAACTTATTTATAATACATAGTGATAACTAATATCATAGCTTATATTATAGAAAAATATTTAATGTATAATTTAAAAAAGGATCCTTTCAAAAAATATGCATCTTTAAGGATTTTGTACCATTTTGTATTTTTTAAGTGATCTTATTTTGAAATATTAAAATTATCTACTCATCGTGAATGGATCCCTATATTTTTTCGATCCTGGTAACTCATTCCCAAGGAAGAAGTACAATCTACTCCGTTATGAGGTCTGGTAGTTTTTTTCGGATGAATTATCCTCCAATCGACCCTCATAGAATTCGAGTAACTCTTTAGATGGATGATCAAGTAAGAAGTATCTTCCTTCGATTGGCTCAATCTTCTTTGTAAGGGGCATGACGTCATAAAATTGGCATTGAATCGGAAAGAATATGATGCAAATGTGGACTATTTGCTGGTAAACTCCCCTAAAAAATGGGATCACTTAAAATATACAAAATGTAACAAAAGTCCATGGATATATATTTTTTAAATCAAACATTTAAGTTTAAAGAAAAGAAACAAAAACATTGTCAATGTTACTTTCTTTACTTTCAATAACAAGTAACCCATAGAATGAAACAGAAGCGGGAGATAGCCATTACGGGTGTGCTCATTAACCTCTTCAAAAGTCGCCTTTTGATATGTAATTGCTAGTGTTAAAACACCAACCAAAACGCTACTTACGATATATTCGTGATCAAATGCTGAGCAAAAACTGCTAACTACAAATATACTTAGAGTCGAACATTAAAAAATAATTGAATAAATAATAGCCAAATAATCATGGTTAAACTAGAAGGAGCACGAGGTAGAACACAAACATACGTCTAAAATAGTTTTCCTTCAAAATCGACAGTTATTTCAGTCGTATATTATTATTAAAGAGCTTGACCTTTGTTTTGACTTTGACACTACGATGTATAAGGAGTGTCTTTATTGTACCTACAAAATTGCAATACTTTGAATTATGTATCTCAATTTGTTCGAAAGTTATGGTATACTATGCGTTTTTAATGTTTTGTAGGACCTTGATCTTTAACCTCACTAAATGTTATGGCCACATACTGTTAACATACATAATGTTCCTACTAAGTTTTTACAAACATTGGATTCTAACGTTTTCAGAAATCCTCCATACAAACAAAGCAAGTCCAAAATATAGCCTCCATTCACCATTATTGGCGGAGGTAGTAACACTGCTATATAGTTTTAAAAACGCTGTGATAACATGTTAGCTAATAGTGGACAATATCCTTCGTTCTATTCTCTGTATGGTGACGAATTTTTTTCTAAGTAAATAATTCTTAAACTTAGTATTTCCCAGAGCCTCAACTATCCCCAACCATAACTATGCTTGTATTTACCCCTCCAACTGAAATTTAGATATCCATATAATTTATCCTATATTTAACTAAAGTTGTACAACTTTGACTATATTTTAAATTATTGTACGCAACAAATGTTTATTTTTAAATTTTATCTTCACGATCTGACTACTGAGTGTTGTAATAATAACATAAATATTACATTAATTATCTAATCTAAAAAGTAATGTATAATTTTAGGCTTATTTAAAACAAAGTTCAATAAATAAAACAAAATGTAATCTCGAGCTGGTCAATCCAAAACAAAAAATCATTGTCACCCTCCTGTAATTTAGATATGAGTTTGATTACAGGACATGTATTCTCAAAGGTTTTTTTTAAAGAGTAGGAAATGTATCGGTCAATGAGCTTTAAAAACCCTTATAGTACTCGAAAATATGTAGGAAAATGTGTTTTTTATGTACACAGATGGAAAACAAACAAATGTTGACTTAATTTAATAATTACAAATATATGTAGTTGTAGATAAATAGAAAACATGTTATCTACAATATGGTTTCTCACAAAAAAAAACTTTGTAACAATTGTATGTTATTTCTTGGTAAACAATTATTAATATACAAGAAATTAAGGATTATTATTTTTCTGCAAAACGAAAAAAGTTTATAATATAATATATATACTGTATATATTATATGTATTTTTTCAATTCTAACTTTTTTTTTTTATTCAAATAAAAAGTAATAAATTAATATATAAAAACGAATGAAAAATGGACAAACTTGTGGTACTAGCGTGATTTTTCATAATGTATGGTGTACATAATACATTAATATTTATATCTTCAATAAGGCCATGATGCATTACCCTTTATTATTGACTTTGAACAATTTCAGTGTTTTATATTTTTGGCAAGAAATCAAATATATAGTACATTGGATTATACGTAGTAAATATGATAGAAACCTTGGTATTGATATATTGATAATAATAATATTGATTGATTAAGTAGTTTTTAAATGTTTGGAACATGATAGGCATAGGTTTATAAGTTTGAATAGAAGGTTGAAATTGCTCAGGTTGAACTGGAAGCAGCAGAAAAATTAAATACTGTGTGCGGCGAAAAAATCTTTCAACTTTCAATCTAGATCTTTATCAAAATTTATTTCAGCAAATATTAGTAATAAGGTATGTCAATTGAATAAAAATAGCTAATATGATGTATTGGCTACCCGAATTATCAATGTAGCGCCTCTTAGAAGCAATGCTGGCTTCAAGGCGGCCACGGAAGGCCTGCACTCATTGTAAATGTAGTATTAAGACATAGCATCCCAGTGCTAGTTGACAGTGTCCTTGAGGTTGTTGATATTTGGGTGACGGGCGGTGCAGGCCTTGGACTCAACATGCACCCAAAAAGTGAATTCAAATGGGTAGGCATCTGGTGAGTAGGGGCCACATTTTCTATGGCCAGAAAGACAAGTTGTCCTGAAACCACTTCTGGTCCTTTTTGGACGTGTGAGCAGGCGCACCATCCTGCTGGACCACCACGTTATTGTTGACGATTGGCCTGGAAAGTCCCAACTGCTTTGCAATCTCCGTTGGTCTCTCACCAGCGTCCAAAGTGTGTGGGCCAAAAATCCTTGGTCACGTTCAGATGTCATTTTTTCGGCTTCTTAAACACTTAGAAATATGTAGTTGTGGTCATTATTTTATTTTTGTTTCATTTTTAGTATTTGACTGGAACAATTTAACGGCATTCATATAAACCTTGATTTATGTAGCAAAACCAGGTGTAAAGATTTTTTCGCAACACCCTGTAGATTTATTTTGGAAGAAACCCCTTATTTGACAATGGAGAAGAACCTGGTGAACCTTAGAAAATACATAGGGTGGAGGAATAATTGCTGTATATTTCAGAAAGGTGTTCGACAACCTGAGTTACCTGTTAATTCTAAAGCAAGTTGATATTTGCTTCCATGAATAAATATTTTTTTATTTTTCAAAGCATGCATTAGAGGCACTCAGTCGTATATTTAAATGAATAGAAATTATTCTGAGGAAATAACTAGTAGGAATGGTGTTTGACAAAGCAACCATTCAACTTTCTATTTATTAACCTGGCTCTTTTGCTACTGATGTACAAAATAGTAGTTTTTCAGAAATTTTATGTGGAATAAATTTTTTGGAAATTGAGCTTTATGCGGATTATAATAACTATACTTTCGTAGAAAGTGAAGACGAACTTTGGCTAAAGATAAAAAAGACTTCCGCTCTAATTAATATTTAAAAAGAGGAATAGTTTAAAAATTTCCAATTATTAAACGAAGTTCTTGCCATAGGTGCTCGGATATAAAGGATTTATTGTTTTATGGTGTACGATGGAACAATGGGCAATTAAATTAAGTTCGTCAGACTTTGGATGAAACGGCTTAAGACTCCCTAGTCTTGAGAGTAATATGAATAAAAAAGAAAAATCATCTAGGATGACGTATTCGGGAAATATCCTTAGGTGGAACATCTACGTACATTCAAAATTTATCTACCATATTACTGTGGAATGAGAAATTGTCAAAAAAGAAAAAGGGTTGTAATGAAACTGACATACTTAAGAAGTCTCCTTTTTCCTAATAATAATATTAAGAAGTTGGAAATATTTTTTGTAATAAAATCTCCAAAATAAATCATATCAAAAAATTTATAAAAATAATCATTTATTGAAACATACCATGGATGATGGAAATGAGAAAACACAATGATTTTGTGGTGATACTATAAGCATAAAAAAATCTTATGAAGAACATAAGTTTTTTTGTTGTTTTTTTTCAGTGTCATTTTTCAAGGAGTATAAACACACAGCACCCTCCATGGGTCACGGAAACCACAATTTAAAGCAGCAACCCTTGATGCATATAACCTTCAGTTGCGATATATTTCACATTAAAAATTGTAATCATCTTGTACAGAATAATAAAGGCAGAAAAATAAAACACACACAGACAATGAAAATGTTACTATCCATAAAAACAAAATATAATTAAGTAAACAAAAATGAAGGTAAATAATATTTGGTTAAAAAATAGTATAAATAAATAAAACAGTTTTTTATCGTGCAGGTAACAAGAAGCCATCGTCTTGAAAAACATCTTTAATGTATTTAGTTCCCAAGAGAATTTTGATGATCACTTTTACTCCAACGAACGTCCTTGTTGAACTCAGAGTAGAATTAAAGATCAACAACTGAGTCATTCCTTCCTATATATTTGTTATATCCGGAGTCAGATTAGTATTTATTTACTTTGTTTCATAATGGTTCGCAGCTTATCTAATGATAGACTATGACAGCTAAACTGTTCTATTTATATATCGTTAGCTTTACTCTTATGTCATTTTTTGGTTTCTTTTCTTTTAACGTACCGGTGCAGTAGGTAATATTTTTTACAACTCTTCATATGTAAAAGCAGTTTCAAACCCATAATTGTTTTTTGCCTTTCATTCATCTCTTTTACAAGTAGGATATAATAAAAGTAGGTATGGCTATAAGTACAGCAATATAAAGGGGATATAATAAAGGAATTATAAAAGACTATTCTAATGACATCAGTAGGAGAAGGAAAGATTTAATATTCTGAACATTTTCCAGTATTTGAGGATATTCTATACAACTATTCATTTACATATGTATTAAATGTAAGTATACATAGATATAACTTTTTTACATACCTATATGTATATGTATATTATATATCTTGTCAAAAGATGAAAGGAAAAAAAGGACTCTCAGGCTCAAGAAAGTCTCTTACGAATTTTAATATTTATAAAATTCTGAAAATCCAATTATGTGTATACAATAAATATTTATATAAAATTATATCCAAATATGTTGTGTACAAAATGCAATTTCAGTAAAAGTTGTAACTTATACAAATCTTTTAAATCTGTCTCCTCAATTTTCATGCGCATAACTCACGTAGTACGTCAATACATAGACGTTCTCTCCTCAAGAAGAACACAGTAGTAATTATTACAGCCTGATAATTTTTATAGTATGATTCGGTGAGCCAGGAGTACTTTAGCAAATTTTTTAAAATTTTATATGAAGTACTCCCTTTTCTTTCTTTTTTATTATGATTTGAACTAAACGCCCGCAATGTTTCATTTATTTTATACATTGCTCCTCTTATATTATACGATCTTTTTTTTCATTATACTGTGGATGTACATGATGAAACTCTAAGAGCACTATATATAATGTAACATTTTTACAGGCTCGATGCTACAAATAAAACGCTTGCAAACTGCATTAATATGACTATAATATCAATTATCGGATAAGAAATATGCATTTGATATACATCGGGGATTATTAAATACAGTGCACCCTGTACACACGTTAAATGTTCCATGCAAAATGCCTGTAAGATCTCATTATTTTGACTATGTTATTATATCTTATCAGAAATGCCTTTTTCAAAAATCAAAATATACATACATTTTTACAGATGAACTTTGCATTGTAAATATTGATTTACATGTAATATGACTGTGGGCA
Organism: Lepeophtheirus salmonis; assembly: GCF_016086655.4. Lineage (NCBI taxonomy): Eukaryota > Metazoa > Arthropoda > Copepoda > Siphonostomatoida > Caligidae > Lepeophtheirus > Lepeophtheirus salmonis. The sequence goes on along the minus strand of NC_052132.2, from coordinate 37,436,736 downwards.
TTTAGCTTTATAATTTGGCAGAGAATACTAATTAATTAATAATTTTCAAGGAAAATTCAAAAATTACGCTAGTAATATTTCAACCATTGATGGAATATTTATAACAAATACTCTTCATTTCAAGTTGTTCATCCCTTTTTTGAGTCGCAACATCTAAAAGCATATTGTAGACGACATATTTGTACATAAAATGTATTATTTTATTATTTTATTTTGGTAAAAAACTATGGATTGTGATTCAAAATGATGTCAATGAGGTCAATTTTTTCCAAATAAAACTAGCCAACGGAACAATAAAACTTTTCTGTCCACTAGGAGCTGTTAGAGTAGAATTAGTCTTTCTTTTCCTGTAGGTCCGTGAGTATACTTGTATATTGATCATTAACTAATCACACAGCTATCATGAATTCGCCCATCAAGTTAATTCACATGTTTAAGTTATTGTATCTCACAGCCTTTCCTCGAAAAGATAGAAACAAAAATGGCCCAAAATGAGCTGGTAGTTTGTCTTTTTGTCGCAAGCATGGAATTCTTGTTCTAGCATTTTCGGAAATTATTTACAATTTTACAAGTGCAAATTTAAATTACACTATTCATCGTAAAAATATTTATAAGCAGATAATTTTATAATGTATCATTTTTTTATTGTATTGGTGAGGTAACACCGTTGAATTATCAATCTGATTTTCGCAAATAATAGAAAAAAAATACAAATGGCATGGGAATAGAGAAAAAAAGGTTCATCATCTTTATTATCCTTAGGATCAAAATTCTGAAAGGGGAAAATAAATTTCCTCAAGCTAACAGAAATATTTCATTACTTTCTTATAGTTTTGCTTCTGAGTCCGACTATTTTTCTTATCCTAATGGAGTCTACAAACATTTTTGAAAATGTTTGTTGAAACATAGATGAAACATCAGAAGAAGCCCATTGAATCCTTTGAAGTCATTCGAATCTCGTTGATTACTCTAATAATAACAACATTTCCCATTTTTCTCTGACAAATATATACCTATATAGGGTGTTGCTTTTTAAATCTACACAAACTTTAAAGCCTTCCTACTGTGAAAACTAGCAGATTACATGTTTACATTATAACATTAACTTATTTTTTTTTTTTTACCGAAAAGTGAAATACAAGAGAAACACTGTAATTTCATTAGGAGTATCTTATTACATAATTACAAATATACTCATAATGATCTCCATTTTCTTCTACTACAACTTTAACTTGATGTTTAAAAAATTTGCAACCTTCGTGGAATCCAATAGGACCATTTCCTTAGCACTTGCAGACTACAAACACTGAATATTACTATAAGAGCAGGCTCAATCCCTACACCGAAATAAATTAACATTGACTAATGTGGGACCACAAATTAGGTTTCCAAACATGATGTTAATTTTTCTAAATCCATTCCATATCAACCCTGGCTGTGTGGGACGCTGCACCGTTCTGTTGAAAGTTGTAAGACTTCTTACTGGCAATTATACAAGGCTTCACAATGGACTCTCCAATGTAATATAAGACATCCATTGTGACCATCTGACAAACTTGAAACCCACAGCACATATGTTCAATTATTGTACTTCTTTTGACTTGCTTAATCGTCGATAATTAAGTTTTTATTTACTCTTGACGGAATAGTTATAATTTGCATTAGGCAACCTCTCGAGTGTAACAAAATCCATACTAATCCAATGACTGGTGAAGAATTTGGGAGGCTTTAAAGTATGTGTGGATTTATCTGTCACACCCTGTAAATATATTTAGGCATAATGTTTTTTTACTAATAAAAAAAGTAATTTCTGTGCTTCTTTTGTTGCTATTATCTTTCTTTCTCTCCTGTGAGTGATTTAATGCCTTTATTTATATTCATCACGTGGCTTATCATTGCTTCATCAGGACTGCATAAATAAATCTCTTCTGTTAATCTTAAATAATATTTATATGTATTAAAAAATGGGATATGCTCAAGGGACGCTCCTATACTATAAAACTAAATGGCGAATAGACGGCCAAATGATCAACTTTTGTAAATATTTTCTTATTTACTGCGTGTTTTTGATCCTTTGGCTCATAATCTAAGAGTTATACTCAACTTTCATGTCTTGGATCTATTAGATCCATGTTCTGTTGAAAATAAATCAATATTATTACACTATATTTGATATTGAATGGTAGAATTAAATAAAAAAACGGGCATAAGGGAAAATTATACATTGAACAGGAATAAATTGTAACGAACCCTCCTCATAAATAAGGCCTGTGACTATGAAGCCACTTGGATTATAAAAATCGGAAAAAATATCAGAAAATGAATGTAATGATTGGATAAAAATATTCGAATGCTTTTAATTGAGTTGGAAAAAATGAAAATAGTATTAAACGAAAAAAATTAAATTATATATATAATTCTTTTTTAATTTAACAGGAGAAATTTTCACCATAAAAACGGATTTAACTCAAATTTGATATGTGGAGTTATTGACAGAACAGCTGCTCAGAAGTAGAATTTTGTATCTGTAACTAAATACGACTTTGAGCTCTAAGGTCTTAAAAATGAACAAATTGGCATTTTGATAAATATTTGATGAGCTATACTTAGAAAAGTAAGAAAATCATAGCCAAATATAATACATGGTTGAAATGTTATCAGTTAACTAATCAAAAATTATGATAAATAAATATTAATATTTTTGTCATGAAGAAAAAAGTAAACCATGGTTGAAGTTTACAGCCTTAAATTGGAAAAGGCTTATTGTTAGGGCGTCTGCAAGATTGAATTTTGGGAGGGCTTGGTTTTTTGGAATTAAAAAAACAATCAAATATTAAATTTTTTGCAAAAATATATAAAAAATAAAGAGCGACTCACAAAAAATATAAAAAAATCATTGATATTTACAGAAAATTCATATTTTGGAGAAAAAAATTGGAAAAATTAAGCTATAGATGTCAAAAATACACAGTTTAAAAAAAAATGGAAAAATCTCAAATATTACATTTTTCGAACAAAAAATTCAAATACCGATAGCTATTCTTAAAGAAAATTTAGAAACACATTGTTATTCACAAAAAATTGAATTTTATATAATAAGTTTTTTAAAAAATCAAAAAATCCATAGCTTCTAACAGAAAATTATTTATTTTGGAAAAACAGCTTACCCTTATAACTCACAACACATCTTGAGTGTTATCTTCGTCTTTTATAAAATAATATCACGTAAATACTTTATATTTATGTATATATAAAAATACTCTTCAAGTAGCCACTACATAAAGTATCCCACTCGTTTTAGGTTATATTTTCTACAGCTGTATATATTTGTAGTATATAAAGGCTATGTATTCAAGTCGATTATGCTTCTTTGTTCATTTGTAAGGGCCTCAAAAGAAAAATCTTTTGTATTGTTCTCCAATGCTTTCTTTTATCTCAGGGCCAAAGTTGAAACCAAGTAGCAAAACAACAACCATGTGATCAATGTTTGTCCAATTTTAATACTTTTCAACAATATACTTATTTCTCCGCAAGAGGCACGGAGGGAAATATGAATTACTCTTTAACTGAATAAAATAATAAAAATCATAACCTAAATTAAATACTATTTTTTTGTAAAGAAGGATTTTTTCCCCTTAGAAGTTGTTATTATTATTTGATTCCTCTTGAGTAGTGAACATCCTTTCCTAAATAGATTCAATTATATTCAAACCCTGATTGAACATTCGAGTGTGCTCATAAAAGATGGAGTCTAACTTTGAGGTCTTTTTGCAGAGTTATAATTATAAGTCCTTGTTGGACTCAGGGTAGGCTTGAGGATCACTAATTCTTACAAAGGTCCCCGGTTTTCTGGGATTCTAGTTTCTCTTTTTTTATCTTGCCTATTCTACACTGGATTTTCCCCATTGCATATGGTACACCCATGTTAAAATCAGCTACCTCTTGTATGGTTTTGGGGAAGAAAAGGAACTACTGCTATAAAGAAAAGAACCTTCTACAATTAAAATAGCATTAGTCTGGGGAAAATATTGTGATTATATTTAAATTCATGAATATATATATTTTGTTATGCAATAACAGAACAATTTACACCAAAGATTGCCAATAATGCAAAATATGAAGAGTCTTCATATTCCATAAATAATTATGATTACAATCAGAAAGAAGAAAGTAGATTCCAGCAACAATAGTGCTGGTTCGATTCCAAATAATGAATTCAACTCATCTTAGACAATTCCTGAATTAATACCTATTAATCATATCGGTCTATCGGCCTGAATTGAAAAGAGTACTTAAGGGTCATGATGATACAATTTCAAATTGATTCTGATAACTTATTGGGACAGCAAAATCAACTTTTACTTCCAGATATTTATGTATTAAATTATAGACTTCCTTCTTTTTCAGTTCTACAATAATTATTTTTATTTGAATTTGTATTTCTTGGAAATAAATGATATTTTTCATAAGAAATTAATTGAGCTAGATTGGAAAATGTTTGATTGAAGCTATTTATTCAAATAATTACATCTTGTTGAGTAGCGTCTTCATATTTAGTTTTCAAAAAAGCAAGTAAATTTAAAATTTACTAAATGTATTTATTCACTCTGCAACCACTTATGACTTATTTAATTGATTAAAATATTTACTTGTAGTTAACATATGCATTTTGTTCCTTTGTTTTATAGCAGTGATAAATGTTGTCACAATACCAATATTTACAGTTTGGATACTAACAAAGATATTGGTATTTTCCAATACTGTTTCTACTAAAAATATATATCAAAAAGGTTGTTAATGGCAATTGATATGCATTTACATATAAGAGTGGAGGTATGGCCAGAAATTTTTGTGTGCTTGGGTAAAAAAATTTAGGGATTACAAGTCAATTTTTTGACATAATGGCGCTGCAAGTTTTGTTTCCAATATTAATCTATTATAGTATTGTTTTAAATACGTCAGTACTTTCATAGCACTATACTGTCGTCTCAAAGAAAACAATCGTATGTATCTTGAGGATTCAAGCATACTTTCTTATAATATCATTAAATAAAATTGTTTTAGCATTAGCTATCAAATTATGTATAGTATTCATGTATCAAATGATTAATTTACAAACTACAATCCAAAACTCTAGATTACAAGCTGAGCAACAACAAAATAAAAACAAAACATTAATAAAAATATATCAATATTTAAAACGGATGGGAAAATATTTGAAAATCCGAAATTTTATATAATGAAATTGAAATTCTTTATTCGAAACTGTTTGGTTATTTTGATTGTGAAAAAAAAAGAAGTAAATGCTCTAGATATACAATTAACAATGCAGACTTTTGCTATAACTAATGTATAGCTTCCTAAATATGTCAGAAGAAGACACCATTGTTATTGAATGTCATATGATTATTGAATAAATAAATAAATTTATTGTCAATAACGCTAAGTTAAATACAGCATTTGGCCCCTCTGCATTTACTTTTGAATTCTATAAGAAATATTCAAACCAATTGTCTCCTATTCTTCTTTCTTTTTAGAAATTGTTTTTTGTAAACTGGATATTTTCCTAGTTTTGCATCTATTGTTTTAACTTCAAACCCCAAGAAAGATCAAAGATATTTAGATAACCTGCGTAATTTAATAATGAAAAATGCAATATATATAATATTTTACTACGTTCTTGCTAATAGGTTTTGTATAGTTTAAAAAAAAGGGGTACATACTACCTAATATGGATTCGTTAAAGGCAAAATAATGGGAAAGGGGCCTTTTACCCTACAAACCGTATTATAATCTAAAAATAATGTATTAATAATGACAATTGTATTTCCTAAGCTTTTGATACCCTATCTTACAAATATATAATCCAAAGCCTTTACAGGAAGGGGTTTGGAGACTATATCATTTGAATGGTTGGTGTTATCATGACTTGACTTTAATTTTTATTGGTACTCCACTTCAAACTTTAAAGTCTATTAAAAATCAGGCAAAAATTTAAACAAAAATACTTTTTATGCTCTGGACTTGAAATAAATCCAGAAAAGACAGAAGTTTTAAGTCCATACAAAGATTTTTTCAAAAATAATGTCCCGTTTGTAAGAGCACTGAAGCAATATAACTGACAGAGTCATGGATAGGATAAAAAAATGTTGAAATGAATCAGGATGACATCATTTTTAAACGGATGAATGCTGTTTTTTAATTCGATAACTTTAAATATTGGGAGAAAGCAATAACAAAGATATATTGTATATTGTACAAAACTAATAAATATTTTTACGTGTTACTCCATTTCTGGCGGATATTTTAACGAAAATTTGTGAAATTAAAAGCTATTTTTTTCAATTAAGTAAAAAGGAAATTTATCCACCAAAAGACTAGACAACTCCGAGACATTTAGTGCCCTATTATTTATTAGTTTTTCAGCATTATGGAGGTCATTGAATATCTGGTACTACTATATGTAGTACTGGTAACCTGAGCAACACATTTTCCAATTGTTACTTTATGAAGACGTTTAATAGAATAATATATTTTCAACTTTTTTGAATAAATTTTTTACTGGACACAATGAAACACGTAAATTGTTCACATTAACCCATCTCAGGTACCACATTCCATTGATCCACAACATGATCAAAATAATTGGTTCTTAATTTTAAAATTAAAATCTATTAATATAATATGTTTCCAAATTACTAAATTATCTACAGCAAAAAAAAAAAAGTATGACTTCCATGTCAAAAATGACGCAAGGGATATTTTATAATATTCTCTAGCGAAAAAAACGCCCCGGGAAAGTCTCTAATCATTCTTCTCTTATCAATTCCCCTTTTTTATTATAATTAATATTTTCAATCCTTTGCAGCTTAGTTACATCCAATCCACACGCTCTTTTTTTTTTTTTTTCTCTCTCTTCTTTAAATTATACTTCAAAGTCTAAATAATTAATCTGTTATATTATAATATTTCCTTGAACGATGTATGAAACGTTCCTGATAAACTTTCATTAGTGGGATTGTATTTCCCAAGTAATCTATTCAGTCATGGACAACTACACATTGCTCTTTCAAGAAGTAAAATAGGACCCTTGGGAATATGGGGGAACAATAAGATTTGTCTAGAGATCACTCAATCAATTAATTAAATATTGTATTTAAAGAAGCTTTAGTAGAGATTTTTTTAAATAATTTTAATATACATTCCATAATAAAAACTTGATTTCTTTTTATTCTTCGTTTTTTATTAAATTACAATTAACACACTTATAACTATTATACGGATATTAATAAACAAAACAATCTTGAAAAATAAAGTACGAGTATATCCTAGTCCATTGATATTGTTATTCCATATGTGATGATTTTTTTTTTTTTTTTAATTATTGAGAGTGTTAATAACTTTGCTATTCAACTTATATATCAGTTGAAATTTTAAATGCATAATATGAATTTTATAAGTATCAAAGGAGGGAGAAAGTCCCGAGTAAAGCCTAGATAAGCAATTTCGTCGATTATCTATTAATTATACGATTCCTGTATTAATTTTCTAGTAAATACTAAATACAGTTGAAAAAAAAAACAATCAACCCATTACAGACGACAGGTTAATTAATTGGTCATTACATATAAGTATGTATTTTTCAATTTATGTACATTATTTATATAATAAATTATGTTTATTCGTCCTCTCTTACTTAAACCATTACATACGATAATTATTTAGGACTATTTAAAAGGAATTGGGGACGACATGGGTTATTTAGTTATAAAACAAATAAGCTCATTGTATTTTTTTTTTAAATCTAAGAATATCATTGGGACTCAAAAAGAGTCAATTAGTTAATTAACATATCCCCAGTATCAATAGAGTTGATGTATATGAGGAAATATATGATCTGAAGGTATATTTGTTTCCATATTATTTGGTCAAACCATAAAAATTATACAAACATATTATTATAAATTCATTTTGTTTTACATAAACAAAATCAGAAGAAAAAATATAGTAATTATAATTGCTATTATTTGTGATAATTATGGAAGCAACGTAAATGTAGCCCAATATTGCATATAGAACACTCAAATTCCATATTGGACCTTTGAAATGTCTTAACTCAGAGGTAGAGGAGATAAAATAACTACTCCTTTCAAAAATAGATAGAGACTGGGTGTACTTATGGCTTGCTTTGGGTCTACTATACAATATCAAGAGGAATTATAAATAAGGCAGATATACAATCTTTATATATGACATGAGTCACCAGGCACTATTGATTGACCAGAAAAGTATAGACCACCCTTTCCTCCAACTAATTCTCACTCCATAGATTGTTGTTATTGCATCCAACATACTAACTCATCGTATGCCCTTGTTATATTTAGAAACGTTATCAAGAACTATCAGGGTCACACTTTATATGCTTATATTAAAATATATCCTATCCACGTGCATTTGAAAATGTTAAGTAATAGGTCCTATTATTTTTTCATGCAACGCTTTCGACAACATTCTAAGTACATAGAGTAAAATACAGTAAAAAATTGACTCAAAAAAATATCTTCATATACATCACATTGCTTACCCTATCAGCTAAAAGTTAAATTTTTAGCAAGCTAATTTTAAGATGCAACAAAACGTAAAAAATAGAAATGTGTAAAATTTCACCTTTAGCAGCATCAAGGATCACAAAATCATTTTAAATTGATATTTAATATGTAGACCTTAACCTAATATCTGCTGGAACCTGGAAACCATAAATTTAAATTGAATAACCTTCTTTATTCGAGCTAGACTTTTGAGTAATGCGGCTTCCCAGCAAATAAATTATAGTTTTCTTTTCTATGTAATATTAAGAACAGATTTGACAGTTATTTAGAAAAATATCTTTTTGTATTGAGTTTCTAACCAGTAGTAACAAAACCCACAAAAATTAATTAGAAGCATTTTCTGATTACCAAATTTTTGGGAAATTCCCAGATTGCTTATTAGTAACAAATTAATCGGTGCATCCCCAAAATGCAAAACTGTTGATATTATATCGCTTATTGAATTTCAATTCTTCCCTTACAAGTTTAAGTCCTTAAATATCTTTATAAAATCAAGTTCGAATCCTCAAATTACTTTCGACCTAATTTCAAGTACATAATTATTTGTTGAGCCTATTTTACACTATAGTTTAAGACTACCTAATAACTCAAAAATAATTATCAAAACCATAGCTCAATAGCTAAATAGCATCAAAATATCCATCTTATTTCATATGATTAATGAAGAATAGTTAATGCCGTCTTTAATATTATTATTACTAGACTGTTGAATCAATTCAATCCAATATGTGTTCTTTTTTTTTCTATCAAATGCTTATTTATTTATTTTTTTAGTCAATAAAGACATTCTGCACACGTAATGCACTTTTTGCGAAAGATACTATGTATTTTTAAGAATATATATTAGAAATAAAGATTATTTTGTTCTTATTGAACTTTATAGATTGATTTATCGTATCCTTTATTTTAAAATTATGATATATTAATGTATATCCATAGTTAAATAGTTTAGATAATTTTATTTTAAAAAATCAACTATCTTCCTTTAATTATCCATGAATTACTTAACATATGGATAAATTATTTGCTTTTTAAATCACACAACCTCTTTAGTAGAAGTATTTCTGTTTTGATTCAATAAGTTGAATAAATATTTTCTTTTATTGTCAATAAGTTATTGATAAATATTATTTTGCAAAGAAATTGATTATTCTTTTTTGATGTGAAATGCCTTCAAATTGTGTGGTTTCTTGTTACCACACCAGAAAAATAACTGATCGAAAGTTCAATAATAATAAAATTAGAACTTTTTGCAAAAAATTCCAAAATCAAACATGGAAAGACGTATCTGAAGAAACAGTGTTATATTATCATTAGCATTACAAACAAAAGTGACAATTAAACAAAAGACCAGTATAATGCCAATGGATAGGGTGAGGCATAAACGGAAAAATGATATAATAGAATTAAGCGAGCTAGAGTTTTCAAGAGAAGATGATATTTCAAATTTGTCGGAGGTCAAACAAAAATTAGATATTAATTGTGTGTCTGCAAAAATAAGAGTAGATTGAATGGAAGATGAAGTTCAATTTCTGTAAATAACAAAATAAGATTAAGGTATTTTGCACAACGCACAAAAATAGTGAAATTATACTAATTGAGAAGATAATTATTTATTATCTTCTTATAATAACTATATTTTTATCTAATTAATGATTGATAAATGATAACTAATTTTAATTCCTTTAAGGTTGCCCAGTTATTTGTTTAGTGTAATAATTCAAAGAAAGTTGAAATACCAAATATGTAATACTGCAAATAAGATTTTAATCAATGAAATAAGACATTGGGGGTTGCAAAGTGAATGTAGTGAAGTTCCAAATTTACTTGAATTTTTGAAAACTAAGTATGAGAACGCAAGATTAGATTAAACATCTTCAATCAAATATTTTCAAATCTAGCTCAATTAGTGTTCTTTTAAAAAAATATCAATTTTTCCCAAGCAATACATTATAGGATTTTGAAATAAAAATAATAATTATAGAACTGAACAATAAATAAGTATATTTGTTACTTTATAGGTGAATTACTCTACATCGAGCAATCAATGTAATCATATGTTACTCCAATTAAAGATTCATAGAATTCATATCAAAATATAATGACAATAAATTATAAAAATTAATTCGAACGAAATAACTATCAACCCAACTTCACTAGGTTGAATAATCCGCAATTAAGTTTTGTATCCAAAATATGAGTTTAAAATTCTTGAGGTTAAAGGTAGATATTCAAGCCGATATCGACTATATATATATATACATATATGTACAAATGGATGAGGCATCTTGGATAATAAACTCTTCAAAAATGAACCACAATCAAATGAAAAACACTATTTTCAACACTTTTAATCAATTAGAAAAGGGAGATTAAATCCAAATACAAGAGGTGATACAAGAATTACTTAAGGGGAGGTAATCTATAGAACAATTATTTATTTTAAAAGTTATAATGATGAGGTTGCGTTGCTTTTGTCTATCAAGATATCAAGTAATCCATGAATTATCTTAACTCTTGTAAAGTCTTAACTTTTAGAGCTTTGGAGTATCTTAGGGTCAAATTGACCTGGGTAGTATTTAATGTCCAAAATATAATCCCCAAAAAATTACTTGAAATATTATAAAAAGAAGTTTTTATCTTTAGTCTCTGTAATTTCATTTGTCAGTCTAATAGTTATAGCACAATTATTTATCATTACAAATAAAGTATTAAACCTTGTAAGGTCTTAACTTTTAGAACTCATTAGAGCCCCTTGAGATCAAATTGACCTAGATAGTGTTTCAAGGTAATCTTTATTAGTTAAGCAAATTTTGTTGGTATGAATGCGTGAATGTCTTACTGTATATATAGAAGAAAATGAGTCACCTGGTCCACTGTATATAGTGATCCATGATGTATATAATAAACATATTTTTTATCTACGAATAAACAATGTGGTCTTATATTTAAATATCAATATATTATCTTAAATATTGCTCAAGGCGCGTATAACAAGAGTAGTGTTTTGAATTTTTATGTATTGATAAGTGAAGACGTGCCAGTCCTTCATGGTGCATAAATAAATCTAAAAAGCGAGGTTAGAGATTGTTTATGAAGTTGAAAAGTGAAGATTTGGAATTATGAAGTTTTAAGTACTTCAATTAGTGTTCACAAATAGTTTTATTGTTATCAGAGGCCTTTTAAACGAGGTTTTTACTCTCTGGAATCCTTATTCTTTCACGTATCATCGGAAAAAAATAGTTGTCATCTTTTATGAAGTAGAATTATTATTCTTTCATCTCAACTCATCGCACTCAGAATATACAAACAGAGAAAATGATAAAATCTGCATCGGAATCTGTCTATTGAAATGTTGATCTCATGTGGAATACATTCATTGTTATGCTCACAGATGAGTCCGAACGTCCTTTTAGGCAAGATAACCATAAAGAGCTTTATGGAGCAAATCCTAAGCATTCATTCGGTCATGCTAGTTTTTACACAAACAAGTGTATTGATGTAAGAGATACAGCAGCTTCTCCTAAAAAGGAGTTCAAGGTACAAGTTGCCTCGTTAAATGGTGTTATATGTTATAACTGATGTATGCATGAAAATCAAGGGATCTGATAAGGTTAGCGTATCATCTATTAGAAAAGTGAAAATAACTGCCTTAAACACTCTTGGACGGTTTAAGGATGAGAAAATGATTACATCTTTCTGATCAAAAATTGGTTCCGTTATTGAACAAAACCCATCTAAGGGCCCACCTTCAGCAAGAGCTACACATCTTAAACGGTATAGCGAAAATGAGGGGGCCAAACTATGAAATTGTGATGGAGGCAAATCCTAACGCCATCCCACAAATTCTTCCAATTAGTGGCCAGTTGGTTACACTAAAGTTGGAGGGAGCAAGGCAATAGTGCATTTAAGACTTCAGCGTTGGACATACTATGTTTTTTTGTAATGCAAAAAGAGTTCCGGCTATTGCTTATGATATTATTTTGTATGAAATAATTAAAGAACGTACGTCGTCAATAATATGCAACCTCAGGCAGAAGATTGTGAAATTACCACCGATAAGAGCGTTTATTAGTTAAAGCTAATTATTGGGGGGGAAATTATCTTGGAAGCGTTTTGAACGAAAAGGTTTTTACTGCCTTTAATGTTCCACAAGAAGTATCACAAGAGACAGAAGTAGCATATAAAAACAGTACCCTCTCCAATGTTGTAGGGATAATACCTTCAAAAAAGAAAGGAAGATGGTGAATGTGCCATTTTATGTGAGGACACCGTTGATGATCTAAATGTAGGGATTATACCCTCAAGCGAGAGTAGAAATGATGATGGTGAATGTGCCGTTGTAAGTGAATACACAGTTGAGGATATAAATGCAAAAAAAAAAAGTGGGATGATGTAAATCAAATCTAAGGTCTTAAGCTAGGAAATGTCAAGTATAGTCGACAAATTAGGGATAAGCTTGAAAAAAGATCTTCGAGATGAATTAGAGAATGGAAGTGGATGGACGATTGAAACTAGAGGAAGAAAGAATACTGTTGTATGTCCAGAAAAAAAGGGTGATGACCCTTTTTTCTCAAAAGAAGAGAACCCGATCAGTTGGTTTATTAAGGCACTCATCACGAAAGTCTCCTAGTGGAACATCAATGGGGAAGAAAAGTAAACGTGTTTGTACTAAGTATCAGCAATATACCGGGTACGTGTTTTCGCTTGTTTTCTCATATTCGTTCCGTTTTTATGACATTAGTTATCTGTTCTTTGAATGTAAAGTCTTGGTTGATACGAGAACAAGTATGAAAGTTTTTATGGAATTCATAAATTTTATGATATATTCGAATCGAATTAAAATGAAAATAGTCGAGGAGTAGCCAAATTAGCAAAAAAATGTTGGAGTCCTGTGTTGAAATATTCTCACTCCAGCGGTAATCTATGTTACATTAAAATAAAATAAGTTGGCACTTTCATTGACATTTTCGGGATATATGGACCGAATGAGGATAACCCTGAATTTTATTCTAATGAACTGTATCCATTAATTGATAATTGTTGTACTATAGTAGTCGGGGATCTAAATCAAAGACTGAAAAAACAAGATTCTACTGCTACAGGAAAGGTTAATAATAAAGTCTCCAGGAGTCTTAGGATAATTATGGAGAAAAAAAATGGTTGACTGTGATGAACTGTTAGCAATGGACTCGCACACCTTATCTACTAAGCCACGAAACAATAAGGTTGTATCTTCACGTCTCGACATTTGCTTGTGTAGAACAGAGAATGCATTAAGGCCTATTGAATTTACCGTTATTCCAAATAATGTTTCTGACCATCAGCCTATTCTAGCTAAGTTCGAACGAATAAATAATGTAAAATCGAAAGGGGAGATGGATATTCAATTCATCCGTCCTATACGATGATGAATGCCTTGAGGAAAAGAGAGCAGTGATCTTCATAGAAAGAACCACTACTCCCAAAAGCCTAGGAGTGCTTGGAGCAATAGATTTCAGAATCTTTTGGAAATCTCTTTTAGCTGAATGGATTTTGAAAAGTTTAAGAAGAGAGACTTTTGGTACTCTACAGTATCTCCTGATTGTTTTAATCTCCAATATTTCAACGGTGGGGTACGTTCAATAATAAGTAATTTATTTAAATTAAATATTCTTGCTCCCTCCTTAACACTGTAAATGATATTTTTGATACTCCTGAACTAGCCATGGGTGGGTACGCTCCATTAAAATGTGCCTTAATAAAAAATTCCTGCTTCTCTCTAGAAAATGCAGGGTTTTTTCTTGAATGATCTCTTGAACTATATGGATAATCGTTTAGCTATGATGACACATGAAAAATTTCTAAAATGCAGTAGATACGACATGGGCATACTTTTGATTTTACTAAGGAGCTTTGTTTCAGACAGCAGCTCGCTAAGATAAAATTTGTATCAATAAGAAAAATGTGGTATGAATCATCACAACCACTGATTAAAAATGTTTTAAACAGAAGAAACATACAGCTAACTGAAAGACAAGCCTGTAATAGTTTTCAAAACACCCATTGCTGACTCCTTCTGAAAAATGGTTTTCTTACCTTGTGATTACTGGAACCCTGGAAGTGTCAGCATTTTTAAGCAACGACAAACTTTGCTACTTTTGTAGGGAAGAGCAAGAGACAACATCTCACATTCTATATGAATGTAAAACACTGCAGCTAATATATGATGCATTGTTAATTATGGTTTTTGTTAGAGCGACAAGATTTTTTTTTTTGTTTTAATATCAAAAAGTGACGTAAAATCATAAAATTTAATCATGGTGCATTACATTTTTTCCTTATTTTGTTTCTTTTTTGTGTGTGTGTCGTTTTATTGTTCTGGAAAATATATATGGTCTTTACATTTTTCTATGTACTTAGATACTTTTACTGTTTTCGTATTCTTATTAATTGAGCACCAGAATAAATTGATACTGGTTAAAAAAAAAAAAAGTAGTGTTTCTGTTTATTGTTGTTATCTTATGTAAATATTCATAATGAATGTGCGTTTTTGTTAAGGTTTATAAATCATTTATATACCTTTGTATGTTTAAATGAATTTTGTCTGTTTTATTAGTGAGTGCTTCTTTAGACGAAAGTACACATCATTCATCCCAATATATTTTTTTTTCTCAAACGATAATTATTATTATTTCATTCGTGAAGACACTGAGGATTCTTAGCTAGTTATTTTCTATATTTAAGAAATAAAAAAAGGTATTTTAGCACTGCCTGATTACTCCAGGCAATGCCGGGTAATACTGCTAGCTTAGAAAAAAACATATATAGGTACAATACACATTTGTATAAAGGAAAAACTGTCGTAAGATTTACAAAGAATAGTATAAAAGTACAGGTCAATAAGATCCAAGATACTTATGAGCAATACAAATATCTAGAGGGTAATTTAAAGTTATATTATCTCGGAACTGGATGATCAAATATAAGCAGTGATTAAAAATTAACATCAAAAATTTTTAATTACTAACAGATTATGATTTGTATTGCCTATATATCAATAGTTTTTTTAGATATTTATTATTATGCTACTACTAACCAATATGGTTGGCCTTGTTCCGAACAACATCGCGATGATACTGACTTGCATCTACTACGCAATAAGTCTTTCGAAGTACGTTACCCACCTGTCCTCCCTGGTTGCCATCAGAGATTCCTTCCTCAGCCTGGAAAATTCCTTTGCCTCAATCTTGACCATATTTTACATTTAAAAGTCAAGGAGGTTGATATCAGGTGAAGAGAAAAGTCGAAAGGTTTTACCACAAAAGTACTTAAAATGGCCTTAGCGCCATTATTGCACTTCAATGCCCCATCTTGATTCTGCAATATTTCTGAGATGCGTAACGAAATATCTACCCACAATACCCTTAATTTAATGAAGTCAAACTTAATGGGACTTTAATTCCTCATTACCTTGTAATTGTTCGATAGACCAGACCTATAGTGGTGCCAGGGTACTGACAAATTTAAAACCATACTATACTAAACTGATATTGAAACCATTACTTGTAGTTCTAACACTTTATTTAAAAATTTAAACACAAATGACGTGGCCCTTCAATTTTTGATCTCCATTGCAAACAAAATGTTCCTTTATGAAAAAATTTCTATTATATAAAAGTGATTCCATTTCTGAGCCATCTCAGCCCAATAAAAACTGTGGTTTTATCCTTTTGTGCATTTTTATTACCCTCAACGAAATTTTTTTACATATTTTTAGACGATTTTTTTTTTAATTGTACTGAAATAAAAAAAAACATATTAGTATTGGAACTGTTACAAAAAATATTAGTAATGTAACAACACTATCCTGTAAATATATGTAGAGAACCTCTGCGTAATCATCTTCGAACTTCCACGTTTTCTTAAATTGAAAAAGAAAAAATAATAATTGTCCGTGATTTAAATATGACTTTTGTTATATGTATAAATGTTTTATATTTCTACTTCATTAACAATATTATTTTAGTAATAATAGGTGTTAATGTTGCTGATTAAGAAGAAAAAGATAAAAATAAAAGATTATATTATGTTTTAAAGGAGACTTTTACCATGATTAAATAAATAAAAGAAAATAATGACAAAAAAAAGCTTTCCTTTAGCGTATTTCTAGACTCAAGAACTACAAATCTACCTTTATAAAATTTATAATAAGGAACAGTTCTCTAGAACTTGTGTATTATATCCTGCTATAATATATTCATGTATTTGTTAGTTCCACTGATTCTGAATTACTCTGTAAATATGTGGATAATATTTACAAATATACTGAAATAGGTTAAAGGATTTTTGTACTCATTATTTGATTGTCTCCACGTGTAACGCTAAACACATACAAAAAATATCGTTTATTTAGATCCTCGTTTCTCAAAGTGGGTGCTACAACACATTAGGGTCCCTCTTGACCGTCCCAGTTTTCGCCACCCACAAATCGATTTTTGACATCTAATATTTAAAAAGTAAATAAAAAATATCTGACATTTTATAGTCAATATATTTGAATTAATAATGTGCAACGAACGGAATTTTGCTGCTTGAGTATTTTCGAGCTATACTCGATAGCTGCTGAAATAGTTGCTACTGGCTGGAATACTTGTTACGGGTTTTAATATTCGTTAGTAGTTTGAATTCTCATTACTCTCATGAGTATTAAACTTACAATTGTTGCCTAACTGATTTTTTTTGGGGATTAAGGCAATAATTCAAAGATTTAGGGGGACTACAACCCCTCCAGTTCACCACTTGGGGACGCTCCTGACACCATCTAACACTTTTTGCACGGTAATAAATTCGTCATTCAAAAAATCATATTTTATATAAGATAATTTTTTTAAATTATCCTATATAAAAATTGTTTATCCCTTCTCTAGTTTTAATAATAAGATTCACATTTTTAATAGGGTTGGATGAAGCAACTCTCTTCCTTTTCTGAACATGAAACTTTATTAATCCAAATAAAAAAATACATTCTGAAGATTTACACGCTTTAATATTTTCAAAAAAGAAGAAGGGGAGAAACTTACATTTTGACAAGTTACGAGTAAATATTCGCATTTTCAATACAAATGCCGAGTTTTTAGTATCTTTATTTGCTTATTATATAACACTTGAGTACCCATTTACGAGCTATGCTCGTGAGACATGACTCACTTAACTCATTTTTTTTTTTTTTTAAGATACATTTATAAATTCATTTTAGATAGGGATATTTACCAAGTGGTCCAGTAAAGTCTGAGCACTTTGAATTTGAAACTCCCAGACGATATAATTTAAAATTAACTTAAAAATTTTAACAAAATTAATAACATTCATAGATATGTCTCTGATTTCTCTTAGTCATTAATGTAGCCGTCCTCAGCGGCAAAGATGGCTTCTAGATCGTGGCAGAACACCTATCTCCCGCTCTGGAGGTAGTCCTCTGTTCTGACATGCCAGTACTGGTTGATAGTGGCTTTTAGTGTCTCTGTGTTTCGATGTTAGACACTGTAGGCCTTCCACTCGACATTCACCCAAAAAGATGTAGTCGAGGGGGTTTGTATTAGGGCTGTAGGAGGCCAAAAGTGTCAAAAAAAGAGTTCAAAAAACTCGTTCAAAGAGGTCTTGCAATCAAAAATATGGGTTTATTTCATTGCTGCTGTCGCAAGTGGCCGTTTCCACTCTCCCAAGACTCTGTCAACCCACTTTTTTGATGGCTTTCTGGACTGTCTGGTGTGAAGCTTCGAGATATCTTGCATGGGCCCTCTTGGACTAGAGGGAATTGGCCCAGGATGTTTTCTTTAACTCCTGTTGGTCCAATTTGGCCTTATTGACAGAGGCCTTTTTCCTGTCCAACGTTTTGGACTTGCTGGCAGCGTAGATAGTGCTCCTAAAGACGCTAAACTTCTTCTAGTGCACAAATGGAAATTCGTCGACCAAATTGAAGTTCATATTCTTGAATTGTACAAAAACTAGAGAGCTCAAGCTTTTTTTGTTTTTGGTAATGCTTTATCGTAATATGATTTAATTTTATTTACTCAACTTTCTTTAATTATTCAATTAGTTAGTGTTTATCATTTACTGCAAAAATATATTTGATTTCGCAAAAAACAAAGAACAAGAAACATAATCAATCATCATGGATCGTTATCTTAAAGGAAAAAAACCTTAAGAACGGAACAAAACTAACTGTGAATTAGAGAATGACGTTATTCCTTTGAGCCTTCTTCCACCGGCTCTGACTTTGTACCAAAGTGTGCTATATTAGATATTGTTAATACTAAATAGAGGAAATACAACGACAATTATTATTAACATGATATTTGCATTTAAACTATTCAATATCATTTTCAATCATACATTACACTGGGGTATCTTAATATTCTATGGACTTTTGAAAGTGACATGGAAGAAATAAGTTTGGAAGAAACTGATTTAGATCACTCGAGTTGTAATTTCTAAGTGTTTTTGGTATGTAAAATAATAAAAAAAGAAAATAATGATACTGATAGGAATAATCTTGGTCACTTTAAAAATATGTAGATGAGCTAAAATAATTCAAGTATTATTATAGCAGATTAAGAAATAAAAAACATAGTTCAGATTGTAAATAAGAACAAAAAAACTTTGTAAGCTAAAAATTGCTTAAGATTTATAACTCAACAGATCACATTATTTTTTTATATAAGACATATCTATGGAATCAAGGCTTGGCAAAAGTGTTTTTGCTTTTTTTTTTTAAACTATATATTCTAATTTACTACTTTCTTGGTCATTGGCTTATTTAAACATTATTTAAATAAGAAAGTGATAGCAAATTAGCAATTTTTAAACTTAATTTTCCTTTTTATAAGTAGGTAAGTGCACAGAGAAAAATGAGGACTTAAATTAATTTATATCTACATAATATCTTCTTGTTTGTTTTCTTTCTTCTAAGAAATGAAGAAAAGATTTCATAATTGATTTGACAAAATGTAATGGTAAAATGAAGAAGAAGAAAATCTTCTTTGGAATGTTTGTTGACAAAGAGTACTTTCATATTGAGTATACCTACTTACTTACAAGGTGATCCATTTTTCAAACTGACAGATGCTTTAATGTTTTAATTTTTTGGTTGTGTTCAAAAATTTGTTAATGAATGTTCCTATGCTAATTTTAATTTTCAAGCCCAGATCGATAGTTATCAATGTCCTTTTTTGAAAAAAAATCCATCTAGCTCTACAAATAAACTATCTACAGTTGACATCCCCAAATTGGAGATTTTTATTGTTCTATTGGTTGGCTTTTTATACATGGCGATTATTTCATTTTGTGTTTCTCATTAAATTTATTTTTATTCAGAGGTTTAAGAAGGATAGTTAATTCAAATAAAAAATGCTAACTTAAATTGACAATCTATCTTATTTCATAGTTGTTGATGATTCGCCGACAAGGTAATTAGCTATTAGAGATTTTGCAAAGGTCCTTCAAATCATTGTTTTTCAAAATAAATCCGGTTTAAATTCCCGGATTTGAACAAACTACACTAGCTTCGAATTCTTCCATGACACACATTTTGATTGCATCAATTTTAGGTGGTTAGCATAATTAGCTATGAGTTGTTCGCTTTTTAAAGAATTTTGTAAATTTTAAATTGTCAAAATAAATTGTTCTTTTTTTGTTTTTTTGTATATTAGAATCTGAAGGAATTAACTGATTTTCATAGAAACTCGAAAGCTAAATTACAATTTGTTTAATTTTGTCAAATTATTTTTTGCAAATATTTATTTTTAACGGCAATGGCATGTTCCTCACTACTCAAACGTAGGATAACTTCTGACTTTCTAGAAAACTTTAGAATATCGCTTGTATAATAAAATCACGTCTCCCGTGTTATTATTTCTAGACACGATTGCCAAGCATGATACAATTAAAAGTTGTATTTTTATAAATTTTTACGAATTTTACAGAATTCAAAAAAACCAAAAATTTAAAAATAGAGCAGTACTTCTAATCCTTTCTACCTCTATGTCACCATTTCCGTAAGGATACTTTGAAAAATATAATTATGACGTATTATAAAAGACCTCAATTCCCTCTCAAGGCAGTCCTAAATCTCCCACCCTCCGAATAAGAAACGCTATGATCTTGAGTAATCTGTGACGTTTTGAAAATAGGAAAATTACCTTCAATGCATGTAATAATGAGTACACTTATGCATGTATTTAACGTATCTACGCACATCGTTATTCATGGTTCTTATGAATTATTAAATTGCATTAGTTAAATTACTTGCATTATATTAAACTAAGTTTCCCTAAAAAAAAAAAAAGTTTTATAATCTAAACCTTGATGTCAAATTAATATATCATGAGGTATATAATTTCACATTTTTGGTAAATGTAGTACTTCAAAACATTGATTTGCAAACTTTTTGACTTATATGTTCCCCCTCCTCTTCCATGCTAGTATTAAGTGCATCTCCCTCCTCCTTTCTCAACTTTTATAGTTACTCATTGAAAGTAATTTTGCAACTTCTTTCTAGGTTGAACAATGCCCTTCTTATGGTCAATCATATTGGAAAACTTTCCCAGATTGAAAAATCTAGAGAAAATCAGATATATCCCAACTCCAATTTTTTGTCTGTACGCCTTTACGAATCTGTGCGACGCCTTTTGTACATAAATGGTGATTTTTTGCCTATATTTTTGTTACAAGGAATTTTGTAAGAGTACAAAAATCCATAAATTTCTTATACTGCTAGGGCATGTAGAACACCAAATCTTTACTATCAAATCTTGAATCTAATTTTACAATTATTACGGTATAATTCCTTAAATATTTATTTTGAGCTCTTTGAATTCTGTTTATCCTATTTCGATATACTTTGATTATAAAAGGATTTTTATGAGACCAGAATAAATAAATTATAATAACGCAAAAGTAATGGCCATAACCGATCTTTAATTAATTAGCATTTTTAATGTTTTGCTACTTATTCCGAGTTTTTTCTATAGCTGCAAGTCTTTGATTTTGAGATCAAGTCTTTTAAATACAGGTTTCGATTCCCAACCTATAAAGGAATCTTTATTTTTTTTAGTAAAGTATATGGCAAAATTTCATAAAAGGAACCGGAACTATGGAGAGGAAGCAGGAATTTGAATGAGTTTATTGAATGGTTACTCAGTTTTGAAGACTACAGGCAATTAGCAGGAATAGATAGCTACTCTCACGCAAAACAACTAGCGAATTTAAGATCCTTCATGGATATAGAACTGAGGGGGAAAGTAAGAGTCTCAATTGGTATTAAAACAGACACCAAGTTATCCATTCCTGAAGTTTCCATGGCTATTGTCTATCCGCCAAAACATTTAGTTAAATTGTTGTATAAGTCTCGAAAAATGGATCAAAATAGCATAGCCCAACATTCAACTATCCACCTTTGAACTGTTTGTGTTATGTTGTATTTAACAATTGTCATAAGAGTAATAATTATCATTAAGAATTTTGAGTTTTGCTCCACTTGTATATATTATACTTCTTCCAGAATATATTTGTTTATAAACAGAACACTTGAGAAACAAAGGATCTGTTTTTGAAAAGAAGGAAGAAAAGAAACGAGAAAGGAAAAGTTAAAAAATATGTCTTAGACAATGCATGTATAACGTATTTATTAAACACTCCTTCAGAAACATTGGACAAATTTTCATTTAGTAGAAAATTAAAAGGGCCTTTCGATAATAATGTAAAAAATGTTTCATGGGATGAAATTTTCATTTAGAAAGCCTTTTTGTATCAATTTATTTACTTGTAATATTTAATTATTAATAAAGAAAGAGAAAGTGTTAGTTCATAATCTAAATTCGTCTGTTATAAGTGAAAGTGTGGGATAAATGATAATTCATTCCTGAATATTCTTATCAGGTTATATAGATTTAAAATATAAATTTAAAAATGTAATAGCTAGATACGTGAAAACACAATTCCCAGTGTGTCAAAGAAACAATATGGAAATGATGTCATAAAAAATATGAAAAACATAATGTAAATTATGTCAGCCATTTACAAGAGGGGGATGAGAAAGTTGTTCTCCTTTAATTCAAAAGTATATTTTATTTAATCCATTTGAGCATACCGTTACAAGAACTAAGTAAAAATTCCTTCCTTACTAAATATGGCATTTTTGAATCCATTGACTTTTTTTTCTATATTTTCTTTTAATACTAAAATGTTTAAGCTCCATTGAAGTATTTTAGTCAAATTGAAAATATTTTTAGTATAAAAAGAAAATATTTACAACATTCTCATATCACTATTTTTTTCTTAATTTAAAATTAGGAATGCAAAATTTACTATATAACTATAGATTTAACAGAATTCTAGTCCTCTAAAAATAGTTAATTTTGATATCAACATTCTTTTTTCTCATTTATAAAGTGGGCAGTATCTTGGCGGCAAAAATAGTCCCTCATATATTGATAGTATGGCGTTTAATTGTTACAAAGGATTATTTCTCTTCTGCAAAAAAAAAAAAATCTCTAAAACTAAAGTTAAGGTCGCGTACGTTATGTTCAATTTGGCTTGTCAGTTAAATATTTTCAATAAAGATGAAAAAAATTATTTTATCTGATTGTATAGAACTCTTGTTAGAAATAATGGTATGACTAAGTATGGTAATTACAAGAGATATCGTGTCAGCTGAAATGCTGTCGAGTGGTAAACGAAAAAATTGTTCAATTAATTTGAGCGTACTCTAGACCAATGTAAAATATTAACAAAATTTGTATTTTGTATCATTTTTTCACTGCAATGCTAATGATGTAAAAATTATTTTTTAACTTATATTGAATGACAAATACATTTATTTAATAAAAAGATATAATGATGACAACATCTAAAAAACAAAACACATACATACAGTTGAGCCCAAAACTATTCAAAGCAAAAATGCAAAAAAAAAAAGCATAATTAGATGTTTATGTTGGATCTACAAACTCATTTAGAATATCCCTAGTTTATCAAAAACTACTCTTAAATAAATAAAATAATAATTTATTCATTTTTCGGAGTATATTAACAAAATATCATTTTTTCCATTTCATTAGTATTGATACCCAAAGATCAAAATGACTTAGGTCTTTGTTACATGTCCTCTAGCATTCTTCGAATATTGAATACGCTTGGGATAAGTCCTTACCAAATTGAACACAAACACAAGGATTTAATTTTGCCCACTTTTCTTGACAGAATCTCCAAAGGTCATCGAGATTTGTTGGATGTGTTTTCCACACTCCTATTTTCAATTGAGTTCGTATATTCTCAATAGAGTCAAGGTCAGGATTTTGGGATGGCCAGTCTATGGCCTTAACCATATGCCTATTGAGCCATTTTTGAACTTTTTTGGATGTGTGCTTAGGGTCTGGCTGATTTTTTCCAAGCTTAAGTATCTTTGATGATTAATGCAGATGCATTTCAAGAATATCGATGTACTCTTCCTTTTCATGGTGCCATCAATTTTGTAAAGTTCTCCAGTTCCATCGGTAGCAAAACAAGCCCAAATCATGATGCTTCCACCACAGTGTTTCACTTTTGGAATGGTGTTTTTTGGGTTGAAGGCTTGTCCCTTCTTTTTGTTAAATGTGCCAATGTTGGTTGTAGGCAAACAACTCCACCTTAGTCTCATCTGACAACAGCACAGTGAGCCAGAAGTTATGTTCCTCATCTTTGTGGTCATTGGCATACTTCAGTCTGGGCTTTATATTCCTATTCTTGAACCCCCGAACCCATTCTTTTGCAAAACCCATTGTACAGTTGATCGTCCAACCTAAGTTGCTGTTGCTGTCAACCTCTGCTGAATGAATTTGAGAGTTCTTATTGGATTCTTGGAAACCTGTCTCACTTTTACAGAGCTCAGCTTGGACTTCCTACCATATCCATTTTGGCCATGGATCTGTAGAGATTCCAGTTAGTATTTGCTTTAACTTGCACTTCTTTACTTGTCATCAATATTTTTAGTCTTTCAAATCTTTTTGATGATATATTGTGAAGAAATAAGATTACATGAAGATCTTAAAATCCTAAATATTTGGGGTATTAATTTACCCACATGATAAAGATTTTCTACTTTTTTTCTTAGATGAGACATCTCTACTAATAATAATAGATTTAATTGAACTTAGATTGCATTACAATCAATCAAATCAAATATAGGATACATTGCCAACAAAGTATTTCATTCCAAATCTTAGGGGATTAAGACATAAGGACAACCCTCATTTTGTAAGTTATGTGCTCGACATTCGCAGGGTCGGTTGATATTTAAAAATCTCTAATATCAAAATTATCAAACACGTTTATAATAATTAAGCCTTCGTTCATTTCCTTCAAAACCTAACTCAAGTACACTCTTAGGCTGTTAGTTTCTGCGAGATTAAAATGAATATTTTAGGAATATGTATCTTTATTTGCTTTAGTAATTGTTATAAATATTAAATGAGCATTAGTGAACAAATTCATCACTTTTTAGAATTATATTTAAAATCTTTAAATTTATAATTAAAAAGAGAATTGGAGAAAAAACTTCTAGTATTTCTAAGTTAATAAATTATAGATATCAAAACAGTTTTGTACTATACAGACTAATACTTTTTGCAATCCATTTTCTTCATTTTCTTTCACATTCATCCTTGGGACAGTTTGTAAATAATAAGAACGCCAAAATAACATTATATGAAATCTTGATAATTAATTACATATTTTGTTAATAACTGAGAAGTTCATTAAGTATCATCCCAAAAATTAGCTACATGAAGTATAAACTAAGAATATAAATAGAAAGAAGAGTAAAAATATGCAACACAAAATAAATTACAAGGATTCTTTTACCTATGGAGCGGATAAATACTATTGGGAATGAAAGGAGTGTTGAACAACTGTAAATAAAAGTATCCAGATATTTCCTTTTTGTAAAGTTGAGTGTAAATTAAACATTAGAAGGATAAAATCTGGATTGTTGTAGGAGATAGTAAATCAAATAAGGGTTAGCTTGAGCGAGGAAAAGAAAATGGGACCTCATAACAGCCAAAATAAAGCAAGATATATACGTAAAGTTGAGACAGTTACGAATGAAGAATTACTATAATATATTTTCAGGGGCATTTAACTAGGATAGACTCAATTGTGTTCGAAAAGAACAAAGACTTCTCAATATAATGAAACAAATTGAATAGAGCAAAATGCCCAAGGAATGAACGTAACTTTGAATGCGAATAACAGAGTAAACGCAAACCCAAGCAAGTTGACCAAATTGACCAAAATGGTTACTAAATACTATCAAGGAATGTAAGCGTGTAGGGACTGCATGAATATAGCAAAATATGTATAAAATGTACGTTCCACTTAGAAGACTTTGCATGTAGGGTTGAAAAAGGATATGTATGTATTGTAACAAAGGAGTATTTAAAAAAATAATTAGTAAATTGTTGGTATAGAAATAAGAGAATTCATTAGGTCATGTGATACAAAAATAAGTTTTCTGAACCTGATCTCCTTCCGATGGAATATTATAAGAAGTTGACTATAATTTTGTGCACATTGCTAGAAAAATTTAGAGGAAACCCAATTCTTATGGTTTATCCTCTAAAACCAAAAGCAATAAGGAAACTCATTCATATGCCTAAAATTGATAATGATCCAAGGTTTATAGAGAACTTTGGAACTTTAACTATGCTGAGTGTGTCGAATAAGGTCTATCATGTAATCTTAGCTATGGGATTTAAGAAGGTGTTGCCTTAAGTTTTATACTTCACGCAAAAAGGGTAGAGTCATGGAACATATGGTCAGGGGAATTGAGAGTTCGATTGCAAAGTAAATAACAAAAATTCAAAGGTAGTAGTGGGATACATCTTATGAAGGCATCCGACAGTAAATCAGATAAATGGAAATAGGAGATAAGTTTGTAAAGAAGAAAGGAGTATAAGTTCAATGTGAATGGATGATGATGTCAATGTAATATCATCTCTCATGATTTCTTGATTACTGCTTCACATCCCTTGATCAAGAAAATCGATGCATCTAAATATATAAAAATGGAGAAATGTAAAATAAAAATGGAGCCTTTGCAGACGACGTTGCTATACTTTATTTAGGAAGGCAACACGATATTTAAGCTTCTTTTATCGGAAATTACAAATTTTAAAAGACAACATAGAGCAATCTAGTGATTAATGATACCAATAATTTATCTAAAAATACGCAGATAATGGCTATTTTATATATTTTTTCTAATTTTTACGGTATAGCTATCCTACTATGAAAGTTGTAGTAATATTTATATTATTGGATAAAAGTCCTTAATAATATGAAAATTGTTGAACAAACAAAATCCATAAAGAACACTTCTAAATATGTAACTTTTGTAAAAAAGAATTTAATAGTCATAGTTCAAATGTGTATTTCCCTGATTCTCCTTAAAACAACCGATATTTGGAAATCAACTACTTTTTAAATATTTTATGCAAGAATATTTACGAACTATGTGAGGTGTTTTAGCCCCCCGAAGGACAAAGCAGAAGGATATTTTAGACTTGTATTTATTTTTCCAAGAAATTAAATGTCCTTGGTCATATTAAGCTTTAAAGGTTTTTGGACAATAATAATTTTTATGTTGTTCAAGCAAATTTTTGTTAAGATTTTCTCCGTACACACATGGGCAATGCAATAGATGAAGAAAGAAACGATGGACTATTTGTACTTATACGGATGACTAAGAATATAATTACATTCTGGAACACTGATTGAGGAATTAGTGGCAAAAGCTTTAGAAAGAATGGAATGGAAGGAATCAGTTGTATAAAATAGCAGATATGCATATTAAAACTAAGGAAAGGTTCTTTGAATAAGTTTTTGTTAAAAACAATGAGTTTACGACAAATAATATTTTGGAAAGAGAAAGATTTTTAAAGAAAGTAGATTTTAAGGAGAGAGAGATCGGTCATAGGGATTTTTTTTTGTTTTTTGTTTGTTTTTTGAAGAGAAAGACAATAATAATAGACAAAAAAAAGAGAATTATTTTCGTAAGTAAAGGAAAGAGAAATCTATTTTTAGGTCAGATAGGGAAGGAGGGAAGATGAAGCGGCTTAAAAGTTTAAGTCGGGCATATTGTCAGACGGCTAAAGAACAAGAAGTTCTACTATTCCAAATTTTAGTAGAAGCCCAAATTACCTCCTTTGGTCGGAAGAGAGACTGTGTTTCTTTTGTAAAAAGTCATTTGAAATATACAAACATTTTCTTTATTCGAGTGTCCTCACATCAAACATGACATGACTTATATAGTATAAGTCATCATCTCCTTTTCCCCTTTCTTTTTATTTTCGATATCCATCGCTGGAACAGTAGATAAATATTAAGAAACCTCGATAATTAATGTCAAAATTTGTTAATGTCTTAAAAAATAATAAAATAGTATCCCCAAAAATTTGATATAGGAAGGAGTTATATGATATATTAAGAATTTATATAGAAGATGGAGAAAAGTATGATACATACATATTAGATGTCACAAGTATATTTAAGTAACTATATTTAACTTTTGGTCAAATTTTTTTAAAGGTAGAGGTTAAGAACAAGTTGGCTATTTATGTTTTTACAAAGTGCATTTCTTACATTAAACTCACCCTCGCAGACTTATTTTATATTCAGAAAGGAGGAAAAAGAAAAAAATGTGCAGTGTATGTATGAAATTAATAATTAATTAATTTAAACTTTAAGCTTTTCACTGAAGAGGGGAAGTGTGTGGTTTTTAAGTACACTTGTTAACCAATACAAGAGAATCTTCCGACCTACATACATACTTAAATAAATTTATGGATGTACTTATACCTTTGTATGTACAATAAACTATCAAAAGGGTATATGTACATTTTACATATACCCTTTTGATGGTTCATTGAATGTAATAAATATTATTCTGCACAAAATTAAATGTACGGTACAGACATAATGTATTGTTTATATATTTAAACTTGCTATAAAATTACAATTCATGGTTTTACTCAACTTTTAAATGATGGAAATGTAAATTGTAAGAAGTAATGCACACGTTTCATTTGTTGATACAAATACCATTGATTTTAAATCTAGAGGAATTTATGACTAATAGATAAATCATGAATTTTTAAATTAATCCTCTTCATAAATTTGTCAAAATATTAATAAGAAAAAAGAAAATAAATAAATAAGAAAAAAATATTCCTAAAAATAAAACTTTACATAGAGGCTAATTTGCTGATTTATTTTTCCTGTACTATATATCTGAGATGAAATTATAGAATATACCAATTTAAAAAAAAACTTGCCTTGAACAAAGGTCGATTTTGATTGATTTTGGTAAATATAGTTTTTAATATTTACTTAGAAATTTAAATATAATAAGCCTGCTAGGTTATGTGAATATAAATTACAATAATATTCTGGAAAAAATGAATCGCTTATGAATTCAATTTATTAATTATTTTGAATATGAAACATCTATAAACTTGTTTGAATCTCCTTACATCTAAATTATTATAGAAAAAATAATAACAAACGATTCTATTTATTTCTTTGGAATATTATTGTAACATGACCAGCTTATTATATTTAAATATCTTAAAAAATATTAAAAAATAAATTAACCAAAAATAAATCAAAATCAACTTTTTTTTATTTTTAATTTCAATATAAAGACTATTCTATAACTTGAACTTGGAGAAAAAATAAAAAAGATATTAGCTTTTATGTAAGATACTTCGTTTTATTCGATTTTTTGGTAGTTAAATACATTTTTTATTAATTGTAATCAAAATGAAGTAATGAACAGTTCATTTTTTAAATGCTGAAATGTTAGTATTAATTTATATTTACCTTTATTTTTATCTATAAAGTTCTTTCATGTCCAAATATGACACTGAATCATAGTTGTACTATAAAAACTTGGTTTTTTATAAAGACTTTAAAGTCTAAACCAATATCTGCTGAAAATATTAATGGTAATATTCGTGTTCTATGGCTTAAATAAAAATAACAAATGTGGGTTTCAGCCTGCGGTGCTCCAATACCTTCATTTTGTTGCATAGTGTACTTAATAAGAGCACTAATATCTTGCAGGTTAAAAACACGTAGGGATAACTAGAGTAATATGAGACGCTGTTATCGTAGTCATTCAGCTAGAACATTCAAAGTAGATATACCTTCATATTGTGCATAAAAAAATTAAGCACTTATCTATTATGCACAAAAAGATTTATTTTAATTTAAAAGAGTTTTGGAAAAACCTGCAATTAGTTTGGGCGTACAAAGGGGGGTGGGACGGGGAGTGGAATAGTTGATGCCCCACCCCGATTACAATTATTTTTTTTACTAGAATAGGTAATGCTTGAACTTTTATATTTTTTATTCCAAAAAATTTAATTTTCTCTTGAAAAATATAGATTTTTGAAGTTTTCTCCCAAAAATTAAATATTTGAAATTTATTTTGTTAATTTTTCATTAAAAAATTCAATTTCCTCGAAATGGAATATATTTTTGAATTTTTTGTAATACCTTTATTCCCAAAAAAAATTATATTCCACATTATTTTTCAACTAATTCCAAAAAACATTGTACCGATGCGCGTGATTTGGCCTATATTTTAAGCAACAAGTGTATTTAAGCCTTTATATAGGCTATACCTCCTGCTTTGCAAAGTTTATCTAATCTATAACAAATTTCAAAACTTCTGGATACACTTCCTGCAAATTGAGGATTTGAAAGACTCATGAGTCATGACAATATCAAAAATATCCACATAACCATTATTTACCCAACAAATGTGTCTCATATTACCCCACAGAGACATTTAATATATTTTACTATGTTACTAAGAATGAAATCTTAGGAACTAATGGTTATTACCATATAATTATCAAGATTTTATTATATATTTATGGCTTTATCTTTGTCTGTAAAAACAAATTTAATCCACTAATATGGTGGAAAAAATTAAAAATCTGTTGAAAAATAATATGTAAAAATAATAAATACCGCCTTCTTCACATGGATGCCACAGTTCGCTTCAAATGAATACAATTTGGTTGAAATATCATGTCGTTTACTTTCAAATGTTAAAACTTTAACTCCATAATGAATAGTAAGCTTCATATTACTCAGAGACGCATATTTCCTCAGTTAAATCATGAATTACTGTACTTTATGGATGATCATTATCCACAAAACCTCCGAACCGCATTTTTTTTCATTTATTTATAGAAAGATTATCGTTTATTATAGTTGTGACGCTTTAGACTTCAGATAATTCCATTAATTACATGTTTGTGACTTATAAAAAGTTAAGAAGTATATTTTAGAAAAGTAACAAGTCTTCAAACGTCCTTATTTCTTCCCCAAATCACTACTTCATCGCCGTCATATAGTACTTCAAGATGTGAAATTTATCTCCTAGACAGCTAGTGTATTTCCTTATCATAGTAGAGGATTGTGGATATCCTCTCCTTGAAGAAAGACTTTCAAGATTTGGATGATGAAAAATACCAAACTGATCCCTCATCAATTGGAATGGGATTTCTTACTCCAGGATTAATAGGACACAAGTTTTCGTAGTTTACATAATACAATGGATTGATTGAAGAATTTGCAAGTCACTACAACATATATCAATGATATCTTTATAATCCACCACACTGAGGTTTTCAGGAAGAGTTATCACAATCAGCATAAGCGTACGAAAATATTAGGGTATATCACATTCGAGTTGCTGTTTTTTTCCAAAGAAAAGACACTGATATCATAAAGTAAAAATATCGACCATGATTTGAATCCGAAGTGACTAGCCTCGCCTTTTGTGTTATAAACTAAATCTTGTCTTCTTGTACATCTTGTGTATTTATCGTGAAGATCTTCCATGTATAATATTAATATAACTTTGAATACTTAATATTTTTACATCAAAAAGTAAGAAGATTTAAGACTTTAGCACAAATAGCAACCAAACTAATTCATTACAAGAAGGTAAATAACTTTTTTTAAAGTAACCTTCATATTTACTATTGAAAATATTATTATTTTGATTATTACTTCAAAAATACTATTTAAAGGGATAGTGTAAAGTTATTTTTATTTATTGACATTAGAAATGAGCTTAATACATTTGGATTATTTTCTCTATTCATTGATAACACAATTTTTAAAAGCTAAAATATATATTTGAAACTTCTTTACTGTACTAGTAATCGCGATTTTTTCTAGAATTATTACAATTATTATTTATAACAAGACTGTTTTTGATAAGTTAGTAAATTGGGTTATACTTACATAACTTTTAGTCTTACACAAAAATTGAGCTTTATTTTGAAGCATAAATAACTGAAATTCCTTTTGGAACGCAATTCAAATTCAATTTTTTCCTTCACTTGTGATAAAGATTAAACATAACCATGGTCTTAAAAAAATTTACACATACGATTAAGATTATTCATTGTTTCTTTTCGTCGTGCTTCAGCTCAAGAAAATAAGTTTTTTCCAAATCAAAAATTTATTAATGAATTTAAAAATTCCCACTTATCCATATCTTTAATAATTCATGGTTAAACATATGTTTTTTTGTTTTTTTTAAATAATGCTCGTAAGGATTAAGATAATTTTTACATCTATAATTGAGAGGATGTTCCCTTCATTACTTTTACCTAGAAATCATGAAAATAACTTCTATAACCCAAAGTTTTTACTTTTAGGCCTTACTAAGTATCATAATTCATATAATGTCAACAAAGCTAGTTATTTTATTATTTATAAGATAATATTTTTCTGCCAAGAAATCTTTAATGAAATCTCAAGCGTTTTTTAACGTTCCTCTTTTAAAAAAATTTATTCCTCTTTTGAGTAGTAAAGCACAAAGAAAACGAAGTAAAAGTGTGATATGCTGCTCTAAATTGGAAACATGTACATAGATATGGTATTAAATAATTATATTTGAATAATATTACTAGGTACATAGGTGTACTAACTGTTTACGGACAATAGGTCATTTTGGCATGTTCAAGCAACCCGTCTAATGTGCATGAAACATGTAAATAATGCTAATGTATTTTATACTGCAGTATAATATAGCGTCTGTATATTATATAAAATGTATTATTAGGAATTTTAAAAAAGAGTGTTATACAGGGAGCGGGGATCAAATTTTCGCCTACTTTAAACCTTCACAACTTGAAGACGACATTATCAAATAAAAAACTGGTTTCCAAATAGGAAAGCTATTCTTGTCAGCTGACGATACGTAGTTCAGTTATCATCATGCCGTCATCATATGAGGAGATAAAGAGCTATAAGTGGAACGAGGAGCTTTCGAGGTCCGCCGTAGTCATAGCATTGGTTAATCATGGAGGTGAAATCTCCGATTCAACGATTGCTTCAACCTTAGAAGTGAATTTACGGACGGTTCAGCGTATCTGTAAGAAGCTAGAGGACACCTGGGATGTTGATGCCCCCATAAAGAGGGCACCCAAGGAGGAGGACGCCGACAGGAAGGTCAGGGACACCGACTTTGTCGACAAGGTGAAGAAGATGGTTGAGGATGACCCTACCAGGTCCATGAAGGCCATGGCGAGGGATCTGGGCTGCCGGATACAGGCTTTGGGTGTGGCAACAGGACTCAGCGCCCTGCCATGTGTCCAAAATCTCTATGCAGTGGTTAACCAAGAACTGTTATAACGTCGTAACCAAGGATTTGTGGCCTCCTAACTCTCCCGACCTTAATCCTTTGGACTATTTTGTCTGGGCTATGTCGAGAGACATACCAACAGACATCCCCATAGCACCAAGGCCAGCTGGATAGACTCCATCAAGGAGGTATTCGGCAACATGGACAATGAGATGGTCAGAAGAGCCTGTGGCCGGTTCAGAGGCCGTATTGAGCCGTTATTGATGCCAACGGTGATTATATCAAATGAATAGCTACTTTATACCTATATGCTCCTCATAGTTTTGATTTTCAATAAAAAAGTTAAAAAATGTATATTTTGTGTTGTTTTTTGTAGAAAAATATTTTGGCGACAATTTGATCCCCGCTCTCTGTATATGTACTTCAAATAACATACCAGCGTGGGTTTAGTGGATTCGCAAAGAAACATTTTTGCATGCGACATGTCAGGCTTGTACGTATTTGCCATGATACTTTTGGGCCTTGGATAATAATAAAGAGAATGATAATTCTTCCTATTTATATAGTTTTGTCACTGGAATTCTTACTGTTTTGTTCCAGCTTTGAGAAATTTGAAACAAAAAGGTAAAAAAGTTAGAAAATTACAATTATTCAAACCTTAAATATTAATGCTTAGGTTTTAAAGCATTTGAAAGGAATAACAGAATCACTACACGCTACGACCCATTGCAAAGAATCATTGGCTCTCATTTTAAATTAATTTCTTGATCAAAACACCCTGAAACTTACATCAAGGATTTTTTAGTGTTCCTTTAATTGGTTAGATGGAGTTATACTGATTAAGTATAATTAAACATTATAGCATTACATTTACTCCCTCTAACCTAGGAATCTTGTGTAATGTCTATTTAGATTGAGTATATTTCTTTCTCTAGGAATGAATGGAGCGCACCCTACGGTAAAGTAGTTAAAGAGAACAATTTCTCTGGAGGGCGTTGTC
The DNA here is from genome assembly GCF_016086655.4 of Lepeophtheirus salmonis. Lineage (NCBI taxonomy): Eukaryota > Metazoa > Arthropoda > Copepoda > Siphonostomatoida > Caligidae > Lepeophtheirus > Lepeophtheirus salmonis. The sequence continues at coordinate 37,402,439 of NC_052132.2, read as the reverse complement.
CATGAGCTATGTCGATTCCACATTAATGATCCTGCTAGAGTTCTAAATTATAGATCGAGATGAGGACCTCAGCTCCCTTTCAAAACAAACTAGGAATATTTTGAATGTTGATTAAGATATTAATGTATCATTTCAAAAAATTAGATTCAGGAATTACATGATAAATAAAAATTAAAATAGAAGACCCTTCCAAAAACATGATACAAATTAGATATTCACCATGAATTAGTTTAGTTGGATAAAAGTTATAACAGTCTTATCCCAATTTAGGATTTACAAACCCAAAACTAGCATGTACTATATTTATATATTTTTTTATTTATAATTAATGTACTACCTTTGCCAATTTTAATACTTCCTTTTAGTCACTAAAATTCGTACTTGTACATACTTAGATTGAACATCAAGAATAAAATATCATTAAATAAACGTTTATATATACGCATTTGAGGATGCCAAAAATATCTTTTTATAAATGGTCGTAGATATTACACAATAATCTCATTCCCATTAATAAATAAATTTATGTTAATTAGAGTTACTAAAGGCTTTTATAAAGTATTAAATTTAAATTGAAGGTTTTTTTGTTTTTGTTTTTTAAAGTAATACTTACATGTAGAAGAAAGCCTTCTTAAAAAAGGTAATTTATGACTTATTCTAGCAATATTGGTGTGACCAATTTAAAAAATATCAAAATATGAAACATACACATTCTATGCTGAATAAAATAAAGTCAAAGTGTATCAAGCTCGGAGGAGAAAAATTAAGACTTGTTGTATAAGCCTACCCTATACATGGTACTTGTCTAACCCACCTAAGCAATTGAAAGGACATAAGCAGAACGTGCAATGTCTGTATGGAAGAATGGCAAACCATTTCACCAATAGATGCCCCGCACTATTTTACGAGAAACATCAAGCTTTGAGTGAGGAAAACGAAGACATTCGTATTTTAAAATTGATGAACTGTGAAAAAAAAAAATAATAAAATATTATTTTATAAAATGTAAATATAAACTAGGTTTTAGAATCTCCTCTAGTAGTGCAAATACCCTGTTGTGTGGTTGTGTTCATTGCCTTATATTTGAACAATTTCATTTTATGTATGTATGGCAAGCAGTAATAAATATTCAACTAACTAACTACATCTAGTAGAAACTTTTATTCTAATTTTTTTGTCAAATATTTGCTCAATACTATATGTGGTACACTTTGGAATTCGGTATAGTTGCCCAATAATCTGAGTTCCGACTAGTGCAGTCACGATAATTATATTTTAGTAAAAGTAATAGTATTTCGATACTTTCAACTTAAATCTTTTTTAAATTAAAGTTGATTACGGTAACAGTTGTATTTTTTCTCTCCTGGCGTAAGAACCAATTCCTATATCAATTTCATAGTACCGTCTTAAATACATAAGTACCCCGGCACAACAACCGTACACTAGTTCAAACTAAAATGTATATCCTGAGATTTCCTGGAGTAATACAGGGTTCGGAGGCAAAACGTGGACTATTAATGAATGCTAATTATGTAATTAAAATAGAGAGGTCTTGTGATTTTTCCCTGCATTTTTTTTTTGCTTTGTACGTTTTACTTCTGAACCCTGTACATCTTTCAGAAAAGACCGAAAAGAAAAATATTTCCCAAATAATCTTTTGTTTAATAATTTTGTTATGTAAGCTTCTTTATGTAGCTCATTATAAATAGTTAAATAGTACACGCTACTAATTGAAATATATTTTTTAACTATTTTTACTCCAATTATAATAAAAAATATGTTGTTTGCATCAACAAAATATTTTGATTAAGAAAGCACTTATAAGTAACGATCCTAAAAATGAAAATAATATTATACCTTCCTCTTTTTATATAGAAAAAAAATGTTTTTGTCTTAAAAATATAATATTTCGTGACATTTATTATTAATACCATTTTCGGAATTTCTAAGTATCACAAAATTCAAATACTGGCTTTTTGAATGTCGCTAAAGTACAACATTGCAGGGAAAAGGAAAAACCCAATGTAAATAAAGAAAACATATTTTAATAAACTTAATTTACGAGTACTATACAAATTATCATGAACATGAATATTAATAGTTTAGTTATTTGTGACGCGTTTAATGTATGTATTTACTTCAAATATAATGTTTTCTGCTTTGTTTTGTTTTTCTCCTCCCCCATTACATTTGTTATCAAATTAACGTTACTTTTACATAAGCAATAAAACTGATCAAAGGAAGATTATTGAGTCTCAGTTTTCTGCTATGTTCATGCTGTTAGTTATCCTATTTTTACGGAAAATAGAGAGAACAGCTCAGCTGAAATTACTTTGGATTAGATAAGTTGTAAGCCGGGGTGAGAGGAAGAAAATAAACATAAATTCCACTCCGGATAGAGCAAGAACACATCAAATGAAGTTACTTTGATGCCGATCCTCAATTCTACTCCAAGTTCAGCCGGCGCTTACAACATAGATCATAAAAAAAATTAACACTTAAACTACATATTGATAATTGGGTTATAACATTAGAATAGTAATTTTTATTATTATTGAGAGAGTCGCTTAACAATGCCCAATTTTGACCTCAAAATGAAGCTTCTTTTCCATTTATAGGTTTTGCTAGTACCTTGCCAAAATTTATCTGAGAGATCCGAATAATTACCAATATAGTTTTTGCATCGTTTCAAGTGGAAAACTTGTTGTTGCAATATAAAATTCTACTAAGAACAGGACAATGTATGGTGTGTACAAAAAAAAATATTTTGCGTATTTGTATTATCTAGTATTTTAATCTAAAAAACTATTTTTAGAAATAATTTGTAAAGAATTCATTTAATAAACATTACATATTTGCAAAGTTATACTTGAATAAATATCACCAATATTGAAGTTATGTGATTCAAATTTTGCTATAATCATTAAAATCACCTATTGACGAGCATAACAGTTTTTTTTTTAATAATGTATGCCTGTTATAAATACCAAACTCATATAAAATGCATTTACCAGACAGTACATTTTTGCTAGAAAATATTCTTAATTCGGTTCTAAATTGTGCTATATGGTTGAAAAATGTATAATAAAGATTAAATTTTCTAGGATATATTACTATTTTATTGAACTAGGAGATTATACAGCTTAAAGCTGTTGTATATAAGTACCAGCATCTAATGCATGTAGCTATTGAAGTAATATATTGTTATAATTATATTTGTTAAAAACTAATAATTCAGATTGTATTCTACCACAGCTATTAGTTTATAAAATAGTCAAAAATTGTCAAATAATAAACTTGGAAATGAGAGCTTCTTAGTAGCACTTATCATCTTTACACATGCATCACACCAGTTTTTTTAAGTTTTTAGATTTTGCGACTAACAGGTTTCAACTTCCTGTATGTTAAAGCCACATAACAAGGTTTTTCACTGAATAAATCCATAGAAATCACAGTTAGAATATTTGTCCTGCTAAAATATAGATAGATATTGATTTTTGTCATTATTTTATTTATTTTTTTGAAAAATCAGAATCTCTATGAATGGTTAGCCCCAAAAAGTGTTTTATTCATTTTGTTTTAAGATTTGTTTGTCAAAATGTTTTCGCGTTGGGTCAACAATTTAACGAAATAAGACATTTTTATACATAAGTGGCAATATATTGATGTTGAATATCTTGTAAGGATAACTACACTTAAAAATCGTCATAATATTATTTTACCAGGTGAAAGCTGAGAATTTACATACTTTTTATTAAAAATCTTGATTCTGTAAGTTATTGATTTTAAAAAACTAAGGTACAATTTATCGAAACACGAAATATCATATTTCAGCAACCTTTTATATTTTTCTAAATTGAGCTAAGACTGGTATCAGAGACTCAAGATTACAATTTTAATTTGTGCTTGTTAGACTCCAAATGAGACTTAAAAGCTAATGTGAGTAGCCAGAAAGACTGTTTATAATTTAAAAAGACATAATTGACGGCAATATAATCTTAAAGTGGGATGAAGCACACACGGCAAATTCACTTAATAATTATGGTCTAAAAATATCATTTACTGGGAGAAGTTAAATTGACCACAACCCTATATTACATACGATAATTCTCTTGATAACTGTTACAATAATGTTGTAATGAATACATCATGAAAGTGGGGTAATGAGGGCAGCTGTTGACCAATTCATGATTGAAATGGATACAGATTACATCCGTAAGTCCCAAGTCTATTTATGTAAGGGGTTTATTGCCATATTATGTGTCATTGGGGACAGAATTCAAAACAGAAATAACCCAAAGTACTTAATGGAGATAGTTTTGTATAAATTATTATTTTTGTAACATATATTACAAGAAAAAAATACAGAATTCACGAACAGGTCTCGAAAGTCGTTAAAACTAGCCACTAGCCAACAGGGATAGTGCACTAATTTTTCTACTAGACCAGTGAAAAATTAACTTGCCCAAAATGCTGCAAATATTGAATGATAGTACTAAAATGTAGGTACTTTCGTTTTAATATTAAGCAAGTTTTTGTAGTACACAAACAAAGTAATATATTTTCTGTGAAGCACAATTTACTCTGAATAAAAATTAGAACTAAAAATTGAACTTTTAATAACATATAACAATTATTATTCATGTTCCAAGAAAAATATAAAGTATCTTTTTTTCTCTTTCAGGTGCACCATTTTTAGTTTAATCCCATGAATAAAGCTAGATACCCTAGAATAAAATACGATAGTATGTAGATCAGTGGTTCCTTATCTTTAGGCCTCGACCCCAAATGGGTTTACAACACCAATGCCACAGGATTGATAATGGATTTTGAGAATGTGAATATATATAACACGGTGAATAACATATTAAGACAATTCGTACTATGATAATAAAGGTAACAGTTCCCTGAGTCATTCAGCACAAAATCTGACCCATTATTGAACATTTTTGGATTCTGTGTTGATGGGGTTGTGTCTCCACCATTGTTCCTCGCACCAGCATTGCCAAATTATACAATTGGGATAATATTGGACTAATTGGGCAGCATCTGGCTACAAAAATCACTTGGAGGTAAGATTTTTTGTAGGAATGGTGCAAATATCAATGGTGTTCAAGACTGTTTGTTAGAAGTCAAAGAGGTGAGAAGAGTGGCAATTCTAGACTCAAAAGCATAAACAATTCCATATAGAGCGTTTTAGAAGTCTTCTTAATGCCCTCAAACTTCATGGTGACCGGATAATTTCCTTCTCTGATAAAGAATAGTACTGAAAAATTCTGTTTAGTTACTTCACGAATAAATAATTCATAATCGAAATACATAACAGTTTCTTTTTACAAATAATGAATGTTTATAAGATATATATAAAATTGGGGTCGTATACTGATTACTAGTTAAAAAATTAGTTGCTATATTTGAAAGGTTGGAAACCACTGATCAAGATCATTATAGTAATATTTTGAATAATGAGATGTTAAAACACCCCCATCTGCACTAATGGGTAAATGCTTGGCATTACGTAGCGCAATAGGCTAGATACAGGCGCTTTGTACTATCCCAATTGTTGTTTTACAAACCACGGGTTGTCGTGGATATAAAGCCACAAAGAATAATATGCAAACTTTGTAAATGTTTATTTTCCGCCCGATATGTGTTGGAGGGATAAAAAGACACAGGAAAAAGTTTGCATTAGGACTTGAAGGAAAAGTAACAAATGGTCAATTAGTTTTTCCTTGTTGATTTTTGTATTATTTTGTATGAAATCATACTACTTTCTATTTCTATAAGTTTTTATTTCATAGAACTAAATTTATTAGTGTTATATTTATGAGAAAAACCTTTTTTTTATTGCTTTATATTTCCATTGAAGCAAATTTTGATGAACACTACTTATATACTTTTTCTCATCTTGACTTGATTAGATTTTTCTCCTTTTTTGAGAGAATACATAAAATAAAGAATTTATAAAAATATTTTGAAACAGAGTAATGAAATATGGCCGATGTCAATACAAAAGTATCTATTATGACTTACGTAAAAAAGGTGATATTTATTTAAATAGTATCAAAATCTAATTTTTTATAAAGAATAAATGTACGTTTGGGATTTTAAATCCGGAAAATTTGAGGATAATGGATCTTACAATTTATCCACCTACATTAATTCAGCAATTCACAGATATTTTCCTCTTACATGTAAAGTCAATCGCTCAAACCAACCACCTACAGCCTGCAAGTAACCAACTGTGTTTTGTGCACATTTATTAGACAATCTTTCCAAGACGCCGCCCACATAGTGAGTCTACATTTCCTTTCCTCAAAACATAAAAACTTAAAAACCTTTGGTCTTTCTGCAATAAATCCCGTTCCTTTTACCTAATTTGGAAAAAAACCGCACCAATTTAAAATTCTAGAATGACACTAGATCTGTTAATTTCAATGAAAGCTTTTTAGCATAATTATCTATGAAATTGTTTGTGTGTTTGGCCGTGCGCCTAACACGGAGGCACAGATTAATGGCTACACAGCGTTTGTAATAGAAGGATAATTAAAGGGGTTTTTTTATTTTTTATCAAACAGTTTTGTTAGCTAAATTTAATTATTACACTTTCATGAATATATATTCTAGGATTGCCATTATATTGAAGTCTAAACTTGCTCCGGATTTGAAATTATAACCATGTATAGACTTTTCATGCATATTATTGTTACAAAAAATTGTCTCATTCTCTTCGAAATATTCAATAAAAACTGATTTTGAGGAATGAAATTATCACCTTAAACAAACAATAATTATGTAAAAGTGTTGTTAGTTTATTTGTAAATAATTTTTGGTAAGAGGCTCAAGTTAACATGTTATATTGATTGAATATCTTTTAATTTCGGCAGAAATTTTTCGAGGTTAATTCCTGATTTTTTATAAATTACAGGATAATTAATTGCATTATATAATAATGGAAAGAAATACATCAAGATATCAATGGTTTAACAGTTTTGTATTTAATATATTTTTTATCAACCTTTAATTAATTATTTCCTGAATAAAAGTGTAAGCAAACTGATATTGCAGCTTAACTAGAGTTTGGAGAACTAAATACTCTTTTGTTAACAAAACCCTAATTATTTACGCTTCAAATAACATCCTTTGGCTTATATGACATTTTTTTTTTTTTACAAAAGCCTTAAAATATGATGATTTTGTAACCTTTAAATTGCAATTTCCCAAGATTAGATCATATCTAAAATCAACATAAAATTTTGCAAAAAAAAAAAAATACTGAATTATATTCGAGTGATTGGTTTTTGCATACTGAAAAATTGGCTCAAACATATAAAAAGCGGTAAAATACTATAAAAAATTTAATTAAAAATTGTCTAAAACCAGATTTGAAAAAACTAGTTACAGATTCATAATTCACTTGTCAAGTACTACTATTTAAAATAAAATATGGAGTTTCATATATGACTATTTTTGACTTCTGTCACTGATTCTTTTGTTATCATTTTCTAAGATTTTATCAAAATTCAAAACTTAAAACTTACTTGTTTTCTAATCTTATCGTCTTGAGAAAAAAAAAAGTTGGAATTGTTTAAGTATTTCTTATTTCTTCCAAGATTTAATTTAGAATTAAATGTAAATGTCTTTTTTTGTTTTTGTTTTTTTTACTTTTATAACAAAGTAAATTTTGATGCTATCAAATCATGATGTTGGAAAGGAGATGAGAAGTGTTTATCAAGATTTTTTTCAATATTTTATCTTAAAAAAGAGCTCGTTATAACAACCTCCGGTCAAAATTTACTGTAACAATAATTGCATATATTTTTAATTAAAAAATTTGTATCACTATATTTTGTGCAATGCACAACTTTGTAATTAAAAAATGATAATAATTTCTACATATAAATTCAATAGCAATTAAAATTTCATTTTTAATAATTTCTTTATTTTTTAAATATTTGTATATATGTATAAGACGTAATGCACTTATTTTTTTATCTTTCCATGTTTTTTTTATATGTTTGTGTTAACATATATATAGATATATTTATAAGTGTATATTTGACGTCTAAAAATAGGCTCTTGAATCTTAATTAATGTCATAACGTCTTCATTCTTCTTTTCCCTCCTCATCTAAAATAAAGTTGATATTTAACTTTATCATTAAGAGAACTGTAAAAAAAAAATCTTTTAAAAGTCAGTTTCAGGTACTTCTTTATATTATATTTATATATATATTGTTAGATTGTCCCATTTTTTGGTTAATACTTTTTCCCCATAGTACAAAGAACTTACATTAACAAAGCTTGAGATTTATCAAGCCATTTTGGGTATTTCATAAGTCATTTTTTTTTTTTTTTAAACTGCCAAGTTTTTTAAAATTAAATATCTGCAGGATTTTTAGATAAAAATTGGCTATTTTTGAACCCATTTAAGTAAAATGCACCTCCGCCAAAAGTTGTACTTTTGTATATTTTTCAATAATATGGGCTTTGTGCCGACTCCACTAGAGGTTCACCAACTCTTTCATCACTTCCTTGTGCTCTTTGATCCCACTCTGAGCCAGATCGATCAAATATACTTCGGTAGCAATCTACTTGTGAACACCACTTTCAGTTTTCCTGGAGAGGCTCTCCCCGCTGTTAATGAGCCTTCTGACCTTACCAAACATGTTCAATAAAGTAATTCACAATATTGGGGACCAGAGTGAGGAGCGCAGAGAATATCTACAATATCTTCAAAATGTCGCTGTTTTTGACGTAGTGCAAACAATTGTACATCGTCTGAAAGTTGATAAATTTTGAAAAAAATTATTTTCAATACCCCAACATCTTTTGGGAGTAATTGTACCGGCTTACTTTCTTTTTATGAAAATGAGTAAAACACTCAAGTAAATGTTATATACTTACATACATGGCTTTATTTTATAAGCAGAGACATCAAAGTGAAAATCAGTGATCCTCAATCCTTTTATAACTTATTTTATCATATCTTACAGCTTATAAAATGTGATCAACCAAATGATTTGGTTATTATTTATGTAATCTTTTTCTCAGCATTGACGATACACCGTGGTGCAAAAACCTTCAAAAAGTATCAAACTGGAATCAGTAAATGAATACTACTGTGATTAATCGAAATATTATACAGAGAAAAGCAAAGTTTTAAATGAAAGCAATCCATCCCTATGATCCATGTATGCCTCAAAATAAGCAAAAGTGCAGTTTAAAGTTTAATTCGAAGAAAATAAATGCATTTTCTTGCAACTTGTTGTAATATTCTACATTTATCAGTACCATAAACTATTATCTTATCATCAAAATTGATTAAATCCTGAGAGTCTGTTTGAATGACGTCATAACACTGACTATGGTCACGTTCTAAGATTTATAATCTCGCCTCGGATTTGGTTTTAAAAATAGAGAGTCTATCTAATATTCTTTGTTCAATTTAGTACTTTTCATACTGTTTTAATATTAGTCGCACTTTTTCCATAGCAAATTGTGTGCTCTGCATCATACTGATTTCAATAAACATTCTAAATGGAGGCCCAAAACTTCCCGTCGCTTTAATTACGATTATATCCCCGTTATTTTTAATTATGAGGTTTCATTAGGCAGCTAAATCATTTTTATTTGCTTCGAGCTGCCATCATTAGAGTTTAATAAGTGACACGACTTTCATCCTCAAGAGCTGTCAATATGTTAGCTCGCGTGTTGAAGCTGTTAATACTTGTTAAAGAGGACATATTGAGAAACAATATAGTATTTAAATAAAGCACAAATTTGTTTTTGTCCTTGCTTGATTCCATAAAAATAATATTTTTGTAATTTAGTTATTTTATTGCATGTTTTGGATCCTCACTTTCCCTTCTCCGTGTACCAATACTTTAACAGCTTAAATTTTAAAAAATGTTGATCTTTATTGGTGGTGGAGTGCTACGACTTTCACTGGAAAAACTATAGTTAAATTTTACCCCCCTTACTCTACAGTTGTATAAATGTTGTTTTTTTTTAAATCATATTATCAGAGGAATTTCGACTATTGTCATTTTTGAAATAAAAAAAATGTCAAATCATCTTATAATTAGGATGCCCTACAAAATATATTGTAGGTTTCCTAGGGGTTCATCTTTAAAAAAATTATATTTTATTCCATTAAAAGGATATTTCTATTCATTTTGATATATAAACAATAATATTCTTGTTTTTTGTTTATTTTCAGAAATGAAAGCTTAAATCTTTGAATAAAACAAGACTAAATTTGGCCACAAATCGATATATGTCTTTCTCAAAGTCAAATCTGTACTGTAGGTTTAACAATATTATGAGCCTGAATACTTAGAGTGAAAAGGATGTTATGTCATAAGAAAAGACATCGAATTCGTTTTTATGTTTATACCCATATTGAATTTGTTATTGAATATTTTATGAATCCATTACCAACCATGAAATAAATCTAAATAACTATTATTTCGTAAAATATATAAACATATCCATTATCCACATATTATATCATATATCTACATACAAATGACAGGAACAGCAAAATTCTTAAACTTTCAACATATATTTTTTTTTATCTGTATTTACATCATGTTTAAGAGGATACACGGAACAGTTGCACCAATCCCTTTTTTTATATATCAAAAGCAAAAATGTGAAAAAAAAACATCAGAATTATATGAGACATTACAGATTGTTTTCAAAAATAATAAAATTTTTCTCAACTTTTCTTGGACACATTGGATGAAACCAATTATTCAGTTGTTAATTTGGTTTTTAGAACATCATTCTTGTTGTAATGGATTCAGTTATAAATTGTTTTTTGGGTTGGTCAAACTTAGAATTTTCATTAGAAATAATTTTGAGTATATCTTACAGTATTTTTGACACTAATTCAAAATCTGGCTTTCCATTTCTTTTAGCAAAGATGCAAGATGAAGCTAATTTTGTTTCTTATAAAATTTTCTTATTGATTTGTTTATTTAAATCAATAAATTTGGTAAAGTTTCGTTATATTCAAATGGTTTTCTTTTTAATATAAAAAATAAATCTTCTAATCTGAAAATTTGTACACATTTTATTCACCCTGATATTCATCTAAAATATTATTTATATATTTATAAAAGAGAGATTGTGTGTGTTTGACGATGTCCTTTATACGTTCCTACACTGAAATTTTGCATGGGTCCCTCTTTTGAGCTCGGATGTGCATATATCCTAAGAAGGGGTTGTCGATTGCGGGTGGGGAGTCATATAAGGGAGCTTATGCTATACCCAAAACACAAAAAACCGTTTTTTTGCAGCTCATAGAGACTATATAGTGGTTCGAGTTATTGATGAAAAAGAGATTTGGGTTTGAAACAACAACTATAGGAATAACTACGTTTTCTAAATTTATTCAAAAAATTATGGGCAATAAAAATAAATCGGTGAAAATTGCAATTTCGTTTAGCTAGTTAGGTCCAAAAAAATGAACGTTCAATGGAATTTGGGATTAGTAAAGAGAATAAAGTTTGTAGAAATTTGTCTGGAGATTGGTTTGCACTTAAATTTGCAAAATAAAAATTGATGTGTAACTGAAATATCTGTCGTTTTCTGAATAATTTTTCAATTTTTCACTTTTTTTTTCTCTACTTTTCCACCCAATTTTTCATCAAACGTCAATTTTCAATATATTTAAAAGAAATACGATACATTTTGGACATAAAATTTAACACTCTAACTGTTTAATCAAATATTGTCTATTTCCAGAACTTTGTTAACATAATTTTTGCATTATTTGTAAAAATTAACCAGTTATCAAGGTCATTATTCTTCATAACTTTTTTGTTTTTGCAAGTACGAAAAAAATATTGGTAGGTGTGTGTTTCTTTTACAATTCCAATAAATGGTATTAACTTTTTTTGGCAAAATCAGTGCAAAATAGTTTTTTTGCAATTCACTTCGTTACGTTTGATTTGGGAATTTTTTCATGTAAATAGAAAAGGGACTTCTCATTTAGATAATTTTTTAGATGCATATATGTTGCTATGTTATTGGAAGTTTATATCAGATTATTTTTTTTATATTCATAATAATAATACTAAGGTTATGTATAAGAGTATTTATTTACTTATTTTTTTTTGGGGGGGGTGATAATGAAATTTTGCTAGATAACTTTACTTAACTGGATGGATATAATTTGAAGAATTCAAGAGAAATATAATTAGAGTTATTAGGATCTTTTTTGACAACGGTGAAACATTCTTATTATAATTATTATTAGTATATAGAAGTATTTTCTGATTTTTTTTAAATTTTCTTAATTAATTTGACCATTTTCAATGTGATTTCCCTCTCCCTCTGTAGACCGAGCAACGCCGGGTAATCCTTGGCTAGTATAATATAAATAAATCAAATCTAAAAAAAAGGGAATAATGTCATGCCGTTTTCAGGCATGACATTTCTGAACTTGTTTTTATGAATATAGCAGATTTGAAATCAGCACAAAAAAAAACCCATAAAATTCTTGATAAAAAAAAAAGTTTAATATTCCTCATCTAATTATTAATTTTGGCTATCATTTGATTATCAAAGCTCACTCTGTGAGAAGACATTATAAATTTTGTAACACAATGTAGAAAGAGGGCATTGTAATAAGTGAAACAACTATCCTCGCATTGTTTGTTTTTATATAATTAAACTTTGAGAAGTTTCAAATAGCCAAAGCGGTACCCTAAAGAGTTTTTGTGAGTGAATTTATCCAATCTATAATACTATTTAATGATCTATAATATACATCATATTATATTTTAATCTACGATAATATATTGAAATTAATTAAATCGATAGCTTGACAACTTATTTGTTCATCAAAAGATATTATTTGGTTTATTTTTTCAATTTTCTAAGTCAAAATTGATAGTTTTTAACTGTCATGTGGATCTACCATTTGACGGGTAACATTCAAATCCAATTAGTGAGATAAATATTAACTGGAATAGTCCTTATATAAATTAAAACAATAGTAAGTATATTGTTTTAAAATTTGGCACGTCTTGGTCAACCTAGCTTGAATTAATTTAGCCAAAAAAAAGAGTTGTAACTGTCCCCGTCTCCTCTACTTTTAAAATGAATGTGCAATCTTTATTAATAACAAATATTTTCAAATTAAATATTCAAGTTACTAAGTTTTATTTGTTTCTTATTTTTCTGGTAAACTTTTAATTTTTAAGATGTTCCCTACGATTAATTAGGAGTATTTAATCTTTTTTAACATTTGATCAATTTTTTTGTAAATTTCATACAAAAACATTTTATTAAATATTTACGAACTGATATATATCATTTCATTTGCTATTTATATCTATAACACCCACTAGATAAATGCATCATAGAAGTTCATATATTTTGAATTCGAATCTTTGTACATTTTTAACAATAAAAAGGAAATTTTTTTATATCATTCAAAATTTTTAAAAGATAATTTTTTTTTAAATCGGGTTTTTTTTGGTTGGTTAGAAATAAAGATTTTTTTTAATTGAACATAATTGTCAGACTGTTTTTGCTTATGATAATAAAAAATGAATAATTTTCTCTGTATAATAAATATATAACAATATAAAAAATATATCTTTATTTGATCAACAACACATGTTTTTAGCACTTTTTCGAAGAGGCAATATGCTTGCAACACTGGAAGGATACGTAGGAAAGTGGCATTTCCCCCTGTTTAAATATCTAATTGATTATAAATTTTCAATTACATCCATGAAGTTTTTGATCCAAAAATTCCGTAAATAAGTTATAAAAATAATATCAAGAGACGAGAAGAGAGAGATTAGCTGGACTCATAAAAAAATTAATATATATTTACTGATGATGTGGGGATACCACTGACTGATTTTAAAGTCATAAGTGTTAGTCTGCGTTGGAATAAATGTAGAATAGTAGTTTGACACCCTATAAATTCATGCATATGTATATTTTAACTACTGTGTGACATTTGTGTTTGTCTGCTTCCTCTTTGTCTGTTTGTAACTGATTTAATAAAGCTGATCTCCTTGTACGAATTTTATGTTTAATTTGCCTTTAGCATACTAACAAATCATATTCTATACAACTCTAAGGATAATGAGATAAGAATAAGAGATATACAGTATATTTTAACTTTTAAAAGTATACAGAGTTATAATTCAAACTGTAAAAAGTACTGAAAAAAGCTGGGTGTAATAAAGTAAAAAAGATTAACAGTTTAATAAACAATTTGAGTATTGTTCAATTTATTAAAACCAATAAGCAAGACAAAAAGATTTGTTGTCATTATAAAAATATATTATCATTTCTGATGACTTGAATGTATCTCACATTCACATAAGTTTATTTTGTCCATGTTCCTTGAGCATGATACTATTAGTGGACGGTTTAAGATAGTTAATGGTAATTATTCATTTATACTACTTAGAAAAATATTATCCACAAGATAATTTTATATCTTTTTTTTTTGTTAAAAAAATGAGCAAACAATTAAAATGTATAGTTTGTGGCTTAGTGAACCCTGAACTATATAAATTGACCCTATATTTTTCTTAATTTTTGAAACTATTATGCTAATTAATTAAATCAACTAATTTTTTTAACATATACTTGTAATAAAAAGTGAGAGATTTTTGCATATGGTGTGAACATAGTTCAAAATTATAATCGAAAACCATCACATCATTATTAAAATCAAAAAATATGCACCTAAAAGGGTATCAAAGAATTGGTTTGTTTTTTTACGGGAAATGATTTTATATTTAATCAAACCAATCCACATAAAAACAAAGATAAAAACCACATAATATGTGCAACCATAAAATTTGATTATAAGAGTCGAATTGATATTGGGATGGAGAAAGCCATGTAGTAGCATACACAAATTATTTCATCAAAAGAAGTTAAAGAAAGTCATGACACAAACAAACATTAAACATAATTGTGCTAATAGTATTAAAGTAAATAAAAAGAGACGGATGAACATTCAATTGAAGTATAGATCTGTTGGAGTACATAATATACCCAGGTGGGTAAAGATGGAAGATTGGTAGTGATAGTATTGGGTTTGATACAATGTTGGAGTTAGGGGACAGGGTTTATGGAATATACGTTTGATAGGCTAAAAAACGACATAAAGAAATTCTTCTTTTTGTTAAAGTTCATTCTAAAAAAAGATTGTGCTTTTCTAGAAAAGGTCTAAAAGGTATTTTATTTTTTAAATATTTAAAAATAGAACAAAATTAACAAAAGAAAAGAAAGAAATAAGACTAAAAAATTATTCTGAAGAATTGAAAAAAGATTTATTTTTTAGATCCAAAATTACCCTAACAAAGGCTCATTTCTCAAAAATTTATATATAGGCTTTTGTAAATCTGTAACGTAGGCACATTAAAATTTAAACATCGTGGTTCCTGTGAAAATTAAATTACGCGTGCGGATCGAGCAATTATTTTGTACTGGTTTTGCACTTTTAATTTACATTCCCTCTATGAATGGAGTAGTCCAAGGAAGAAATTACACCTTGCCACAAGACAATGCACCGGCATCAAAGATTATAAAGTTTTGGCTACAAAATGTCCTCACTTTTGGACTACGGATTTTGGACCTACAACAACCCAAAGCTTAATCTATGTCATCTCTATCTCTTGGAGAGGTTTGAGCATAAAGCCAGAATCAAGTACCATTTGTCTGTTTAAGCCCTAAAGAAGTCCAGAATTCGTACAATGGCAAACAGGATTCGTACAATCTCTCCCAGGGCTACCAAAGCTTCTGGGGCCGTCTGACTGTGGTTATCAAGAAACCCAGATTTCATTATAAATAATTGAATTTCATCAAACGTTCATTACAAATAATATAAAATATTGTTCAAGCCCATCTGGTTCGTTCTTTATAAGCCTTTAGAGATTTTTCCAATTTATTTAGACCCCCGTAGTATCTATTCAATAATTTAAAAGATTTTAAAGGGTTTTACTTCATGTATTCATTCATGCAGCAATCCAAGGAGTACTGAAAATTATATAGGTGCACTTTCTTAGCATACCTGTATTTTCTTTAGAATATTAATTAGTCTTGTGAAATCTAATCATTTACTCGAGTTTGACTTTTTTTTAATGCTCCTTTAATTGGTTAGATGGAGTTGCACCGATTAAGTATAAGTAAACATTATAGCATTACAATTACTCTATCTAACCTAGGAATCAAAGTTCATACGTTCGCACCCCGGTGATTCCTAGAGAGAAAAAATTACTTTATGTACATGGATTTTCCCAAAAGATTCCTAGGTTAGATGGAGTAATTGTAATACTATAATGTTTACTTATACTTAATCAGTGCAACTCCATTTGACCAATTAAAGAAACATTAAATAAAAAAAGGAGATATTTTATTGTTGTTAATCTGAACAGTGTTTTTGTAATTTCCAATTTTACTACCCTAATATTATCATGCATGAAGGACGGAGAGTAATTTTGAGGATTTTTGGAAGAATAATACGTTAAACTATAAAAAGTAAGACTTGCCGATTTGCTAAAGAAATAAAGATGAAAATGACATGGAAAACCTTAAGATTTGAACAATATTTTGGAGGGTAGCAGCTCAGCTGCTATGATGTTTTATTATATTACCTATAAGCAGCCTTGAATGGATAGAAATTGACAAAAATATCACTCCATATATAGCAATGTCATATGTATAAGCAGGAATTACTTCGATCTCCATCAACAATTTATATACTATTAGTCAAATGAGGACTTAGACCAACTACTCCCCAATTAATCATCAGTATTAACCTATGTCATTTATGAGTACAAGCACTCGTTATTACTTTATACTTAGAGGGTCTCTCTTCAAGAATGAAAGAATAATTATCATAGCATTGGCACAGAAATCAAAACATTGTTGATATGGCTATCTAGAAAAAGTCTTGAACAAATTTTAAGTCATATTTTTAAACAACTCTAGTTTTATAAGTCGATGTCTGTGTTGGACTCAGACTAGAATAATCCCTCTTGGAGTAATCCCTGAATATACCTATATGTACTTCCTATTTATGGGGTGAGATTTATGTGACCGTCCTTAGTGTTTTAGCTACTTGTAGCTAATATAAATAATTGACATGACAGCTAAGTTTCCTTCCTTAAACATAACCATTTTTAGCTTTTTTTTTTTTTTTACATACTCGCAGTGCTTAAAATTTACAGCTCTATTAGCAAGGCTAGAAAACAAATATTTCCATATAATATTAGTATTATCAGATTTGTTTTATTATTTTATGGTTATGTATACATAAATAAACTATACAGTTTAATATTTAATACACCTTTACATATAGCTTACTGATGTAAGGAAATCGCGTGGGCCTGCTAAGAAAGTGGAGTTTTTACTATGATTTTATGCAGATATATCGAACACGTAATAATAGAAGATTTTTTTTGAAAGAAAAGATAGATACATTTATAAAAACACCTAATGCAGTTGTATGATAAAAAATGAACTTCAAATCATGTATATCTCTATATAGATATATTGATTATCAGTAGTATATTGATATTGTTGCATTTAATTTGCATACTTTTGAAAATAGTAAAGGAACTTGGTACTTTTTGTTTTCTTTTTGCATATGGATTTATTGTAAATCTCAAAAATGAATACCATCATTAGGAATATATATTTTTTGTGTGTTGATATCCTACAAATATTTTTGTAAACATGATGCACTTCATATGATCGAATTCTCTCCTATTTACACTCTGCTTTAAAAAGTTTTCTTTTAATGTACAAACAAACAATTGAGAATGAGAAAAAAATAGCCAAAAATAAGTGCATCATAAATGAAAGTATAATATGTACATAGCTGGGAAGACCGGGAACGTTTTTATTTTAATTTAGCTCAATTACTTGGAGCAGAGTTGAACAGACTCGGTTCACCCGCAAAGTTTCATAAAAGATGCAGTCTTTATTTCCAAGCGAGGAAAAAATTTACTTAATTCTAAGAATGTTGTTGTATCTATTGATTATCTTATAAAATAAAAGTGACGTCACTATCCCCTTTTTCTTTTTTTGGTTTTGGTGAGGGGCGAAAAAAATTATCACATCTTATACATATATTTATAAGTCTGTTTTTAATGTTCCTACATATGGATTCCAAGAGGGTCGAACAGATAAGTCTGAAACGTAACAAGTAAACATACAAAATAACCAAGCTTGTCCCTATGATATTTCTGTGGCCTACGAAGTAATTCAGAGCCTGTCTTTGAACCATATAAAACTTCCTTTTCCTGTTCTCTTTCTATAAATACATCTTCTTCTTGTACTTTCATTCTTTGTTTCTATTCTCCATTATTCATCCCTCCAAACTTTTTATATAAGTAATTATATAACGGTTGCTTATAATTTTTGTGAAACGGGAAATTAACAATGCAGAAGACATTTGTTATGACTATATTAGTGAAATGCAAAGCTGTCTCAATATATCTAAAGACGACAACAATCCCATATGAGTTATAAAGAAATAAAAATAGCTATTGCCAATAGTGCTAAGTTAAATACAGCACCTGGACCCACTACATTTACTTTTAAATTCTATAAAAATATTTTTAGTAATTGTTTCTAATTTGTCTTTCTTTTTATTAAAAGATTACGTCAACTGGATATTTTCATGGATTTACTGGATGTTTAACAATGCAATAAATGGTATCTTCTTCTACGTTCTTGCTAATATGTTTAGTATAGTTTTTAAAAAAGTAGTGTATATGTATGGTTTCGTTAAAGACAAAATAATGGACAATGTGCCATTTAATATAAAGTCTTATTATAATCTGAAATAATCTATCGTTAATGGCAATTGATTTTGCTAGAGTATTTGATAACTTATCTCACAAATATATAATCCAGAACCTTTACAGGAAGGTTTTTGGAGACTATATTATTTAAATGGTGTTATACTGTCCAGAACTCGAACGTGGTTCCAAAAGTGCTTATTTTTTTACAAAAGAGGGGTGCACCAATGATACCCTTCCTCTGCAACACTTTTTATTTTATGCATCGTCATTTTATTACAAAATATCCATCAAAACGAAAAAAAATCATTGGTTTTAATTCTTCATCATGTATTTTAAAATCCTTATGTTATGCAAATGACTTGACTTTCGTTTTTACTGGTGCTCCACTTCAAACTTTAAAATCTATTAATATGTAATAAATAAGGATACTGTCTATGCTCTGACCTTAAAATTAATGCATAAAAAACAGAAGTTATAATTCCATACAAGGAATTTTTTTTTAAATAAATCTGCTAGAGTCATAGATGGAAGAAAAAAATGTCGAAATGAATGAGGATGTGATCTCTTCTAAACTGATGAATGAAGTTTTTTAATTCGTTTACTTTAAATATTAAGATAAAGAAATAACTAGGAATACCTTTATTGTACCAAAAGTTATACATATTTTACGAGTTACTCTTTTTCAAGTTGATAAAAACAAGTAGTTTATCCACAAAAAGACTACACAACTTCAAGAAATTAGGTGGCCTATCAATTATTGATTTATTAGCTCTGTGGGGTCCATTGAATCTCTATTGAATCAATCAACTTTGTAATATTGATAATTTATGGAGTATTCATCTCAAGAAGTTTCTTATGAAACAAGGCCAAATTTATGAAAGTAATTCCTGCAATGGAGTGTCCAAAATTTTGAAAACACTCTCCACTTACTTTTCAAGACTGCAAAGGTTCAAAAGAAATTATTAAAGGTTATGAACTATTTTGAATGGGAGATGCCGGTGAAGGAATGGTTATATCCTTTTGAAGTTAGAAGCTTTGATATCTGTATTGTTGCTGACGCAGCTATATACCCATATTTTGTAAAAAAAAAAAAGCTTTACGAAACTATATGTCTATACTTCCCAAGAAAGTTGTAGTCCAAAGACCAATTGTACCATTCAGATTAAGGTTAGTTCGATTTCAGTATAATTGTTGAGAAAGTGTACTCAATCCCTTGCACTAAACTCTTTTATTGAATATTTGAAATGAAGAAAAATTAAAAGAAACATACACGAAGTTATCAGAGCTTTTAGTAGTAAACTTATAACTTTTGTAGAAAAATGGTTTATTTATCGTAAATGATCTGTTACCCTGAAAATTGGAAGTAAATTTAATGAAAACAAACGTGGAGAATGCCCTTTTTGCTATTTAATGGAGACTACCAATCATTTCTTGTGGGAATGTTCTGTGTTAATTATAATATGAACATACGTTCTTTCTGTTTTAGAAGACTCTTTTGGGTGCAAGTTCCAGAGTGATGACTTTTTACCCTTTTTTAGTGGAGCAGACAGTCAAAAAGTTAATGTTGTCCTTACAAAAGTACAGTCTATTTTGTACGCTCCAAGGTCAAGGAAAGAAAAAGACACTGGATAAGTTTTAAACATTGTTAAACTGTAAACGAGTGTCTGGAAATATTTATAATACCTAGTATTTTCTTATGGTTGTACAGTGTATTGATTCATTATTTATTTGCATGTTTCGTTTGGTTTTGTCTCTGTTTTTCTCTTTTTTTAATCTGCTCAGATATCAATGCTGAGTAAAGGCCAAGAGAAAAAAAAGTAACCTATAAGATTAATAAAATTTATATCAATAATCACGTATCTTTTGTATTTAAATTATTTTGTTGGCACAGTCAAACGACAAAGCGTACTTGTTGTTATCACATTATTTGACTCTAGAAGCTGTTGCTAAAAAATATTATTTCAGTCACCAATCCCCTTATAAATGTAAATTCAAAACAGAAAAATATATATAGCGGATCTTATTTTAGCAAGCATTATCATATGGATGGACCACAATTGACCACAACATATCGAATATTTTTTTTTTAAACTGTGTTGTTGTTGCAACTGTTCCTCGTCTTCCCTACATAGAATGACGTAATTATACATTTATCTCTGAAAGTTACATGGGAAATCTAAGCTATAATAATGTATTCTATTAATTCCCTTTAGATTTGTAAGACCGAATCTAAGAAGAATCTGGGAAAATATGAACATTTTATTTACTAACTTAGTCTATACGTGCCTTAAATCACTTTTTTCTAATATATTGATAATATAGTTAATATACTCAGAGTGTCAGCAAGTATTTATCTCTCAAATCTGACAAGTTATTTATATATACAATAATACCTTGGATTAGTAAGAACTTGGTTGGTGAGGACATATTTTGTTCCTTACTATCAATGTGGATGATGGAAAAATATATATATGAGATTTGAAGGTTTTATGCTTAGTTACTGTAAGAAGTCACTTCAGAGATCCAATTCTCTTGACTATTAAATGGTAGTACTACTTACACTTAAAATCATATTAGCTAATAAAAATTGTACGATCCATATATTAATATTTGAAATCCAACCATATTCAAATCATTCAAAATATATTTTTTAGTCAATCCTATATATTCTAGTTCAGTGGTTATTTTTTGTGGCCTCCCAAAACGTTCCATAAAGTGTTATAAATATTCCTGAGGTAAAATTCTTACATATCAATTGTTTTTCATATTAAATATATATTAATTAAACAAGGTGTAATCTATATTGAATCGCTAACCTTTCTTTCTTCAAAAAGAGACATAATAATTATCTGAAATGACATTATTGTTGATCAATTATCCACAATTGGGGAACTATGGATCATTTAATAGTAGGCAAATATTTAAAAAATAGTTAATAGGATTAAAGAAAAGTAGAAAATCTAAAATTGATTTTAACAACACAAGAAGACGTTGCCAATAAGTAAATATCATTGTAAAAATCCATTGTTTCTTTTTCATTTAAATAATATATTTTGGAATATATAAAAATCCAATGTTATAGTTTTTATAACATTTAAAAATTGTATTTTCTTAATATATCCTTTTTACCCATACCTCAAATATATTTTTTGGTGATTGATTAACTAATTTTTAAGTAAAATGCCAAAGATCATACAATTACTGTAGTAATTTTTTTTTTTTTTTTTAAGTAAATTTTAAAAAGTACGACTTTTTCTGTAGTCAAATATAAACACATTTTTATAAAAACAACCTGTAAGTCAATTTTATTTTTTAAACTTTTTATTTTTCAAGAACTTTAAGGACAAATAGTTCAGTGTATTTTTAAACAAATTTAGGTATTTCATATCTTAGATTAGAGATGGTTTAACTACGGTTTACCAAAAAGTTTTGATGAAACTTTACAAAGGACATTCAAGTAAACTTTATATATTAATTATATCTACGCAAATATGAGAAAAAGTTAGTAAAATTATTCTTTTTTTTTTTAATTAAATACATTAAATTATATTTTAGCCTCTTAACAAAATAAATATTTTAATTAATACAAATGAAAAATAGAGATATTCTCAATGTGAGTCTGCCACTAAAATAGTGCCCTCTTCCTCTCTTCGATGTTCAGCAACTTAGCAATGTTTAGCAAAAAAAAAAAATATTCAGCAAAGTACATAATTCGTTACAATATGGCGTCATATTTGTCATAATGTTTACTGATTTATGGAAATCAATCAACTCTTGAAGGATTTGAAAACTATGTAGAAAAAAGAATACTGGAAAATTCTCCGACTAAGAATATCAATTCGCTCCATATTCTAGCCTATTAGAAGGGTTGGGTGAATTGTATATAATTTATTAATGTCTGAGGTTTTTTGGTGAGGGATTGTTATACATTATTAAGGGCCTAGAAATATCTCGAAATTGGAAAATGCCGATGAAAGAATGTGTTAACAAGATGCAAAATACTGCTTCTGAACTGGAACTCAGTACCAGCTATCCCCTCTTTCTTTCAAATTTTGAGTAATTGAATATTGAGGAAAAAAAGTTAAGTCATCCATCTCCTTCAGTACACTCCGTTTTCGGAAAAAGTCAATGCCGAAGTGTGAAGGCAACGGCAAAACTTTCTTTGGCACTTGAGACGGCCTTACGTAGCAATATCTCGTCTGTATGGTTCGACGGGAATTTAGACCTGAAAAATATTGAATAGGTATGAAAAATTTTCAATTTACCATGGTTATTCAGCCTGAGATGTAATTTATTTTTCTGGGCGTTTTTAATGAATGTTCACGCCACTTTTGAAGAGAGAATTAGAATGGGCCCTCAAGAGTTTATTAAAACTACAATGGGACTCGACGGTTTCTTCAAGCCGATAACAAGGAGCTCACTCATCAATTATGTTCTTCCAATGTTGGAACATAACGAGTTGATCAATTTCAATCCTAAGGCTGGAACTGGGGGTGAGTTTTTTTAAGAAGTGGATTAACATCAACTGGTCAATTCAAAAACGAGCCCCCAAAGATTCAACCCCGTAATTTCTTTCAACTTAAGAAGATCAAAACCAAATTAAACATTCATCCAAAAAGTTTGTTGGTCAACCTATCCCATGTTACTTCACACTTGAAGCTGTAACGACTTCACGTACTCCGAAAAGAATTCGTGATAGCTACTTAGTTTTATCTTACTCCCCTGTGCGTCTAGTGAGAAACTGCTTTCTTTACTTGAGTCTTAAAGCAGCGAAGGAGGTTTTGATGAACTCTAAGTTACTATTTAACAATCCCATCACGTCATATCGAGAAAAATGGTTTCACTATTGCATGGCAACCTCATCTATTTTCACTTATAAATCCGTGGAAGATGTAGAGAAGAGTATATTCTCCTTTTGTAATTCAGCAATCGAATTCTTGAGACATATATTTCATGTTTGTCCAAGAGGCTTTTATACTCTAGCTTTGGCCTTCGGGTTGCTACAAAAAGCTTATGGGGCTTCAATCTCATTGGATCATGCTCATCTCAACCCCAGTCATAAAACCCACTTTAAACGAGAATCTGTGATAATTAAAGTTTTAATAATCCTATACGCACCAAGGTCTTTTATTTCCAACGTACCCATGTCTTCATGGGTCAATCATCATTTTAGACTCTTTTAGGGAGAACAAGACTCGCTGAGTTGGTTAAAGCTTACCAACTGACCAGGGAATGGACCAGAGAGATTAATGACCGCTCTTCTTTGTTACTGTTAAATTAAATAAATGAAAAGAATTCCACCACCGTGACGTCAAGAGAGAGTTGATTGATACTACGTCATATATCACACTGATACAAGTGAAGTACTGGGCATCAATGCAGTTTAAACTACACTGCCACCCTTCTTCTAATCACCAAGAACCCCTTCAAATATGCTAGAATACACGGGTGGTGCAGGCCAACTTAATATATCTTATTCAAATTAAATTTTCCACTGCCGTTTCCTTAAGTATCAAGTAACCCTCTTAATATCCAAAATACACCCCGGCCCTCAGGTTGTCATGGTGAAGTACTGGGTCAAATAAAGTTTAAAGTCTACCGTCACCGTATTTCTAGGCACCACGGAACCCTTCAAATATGCTAGAATACACCTTCGCTTACGGGTTGTGGGCTGCTGGTCCCTGAAGAAGGTTAAATTCTTTCACCGCCGCTTCCCAAAGCATCGAAGAGCCCTTCTAATATCCAAAATAAACACAGGCCCTCAAGTTGTACAGGTAAAGTCCTAAAAATGCTATTCAATGCCAACATGGGCCTGGATTGTGCAGGTGAACTGCTGGGCCGGAGACAAAGGAAATTTATCCGAAATATGGAAAATATTTAAAAGCCATTTTCCTCCCTCTTTGATTACCTTGTCTGCCAAGTTAGGCAAAGCTGAGGCCATATATAACTCTGAAGCAATAATGAAGTTATTACAAAATAAAAAAAGTTACTATAAAATTCAATGCGAGTTTAAAGGTTCAAATGTCTCCATTGTTAAAGTGTTTTATATACCATAGACCGAAGTGTGCACCAATTGCTAATTGATTCCCCATATTTTGTATAACATATACCTAATATATGCACTTTTTCTTTAATATAACATCCTGCAGCTCTTGTCTCGAATACAAGATTTTATGTTTCCTTTTCATTCATTTCCGGACCATATCTTGCTTTAAACTTACTAAAAAAAAGCAATATTATCTCAATTCTCTTTATAAATTGCGCTTCAGAACTGGTTTCTACAAATACATCATCTGCGTATATATCAAAATGTGTTTTTGATGGTAGGATAAAACGCAAAAAACGCTATTTTTCCTCTTAAATGATAATGCCAACTCCTCTATTACCATAACAAAAAGTAGAGGAGCAGCAATGTCTACAGTCTTGACTAAAGCTTTTTCCGAGAAATATTTCAATTTCTTTTCTATTTAAAGTTATTCTTGAGGTCTCATTAAGTAAAAGTCATCTAATTGGATTATAAACTCGTCTTGGTTCAATTAATAATTGCTTGAAAATACGCAGAAATTGTTTTGTTTGGACCGTACATGTTAATTAGATAAAAATGTAACAGAAATTTACGCTTTTCAAAGTGTTTTCTGTTAATCTTTGAATTGGTGTATGTTCAAGAGCTCAAAAATGAGCGAAAATCATGAACGGTGCTCATTTTCAAACTTTTGGATATCCAAGCTTGCTAAGAGCCGCCACCTTTTAACAATATATCGTGTTCATTTGTGTTTTACAATTTAGTATGCCACCTAAACTAATACTAAAAAGATATATATTTTTAATCGGGATTATGTTTTATACAGCCTTACTTGTTTACCCCTAATGCAAAAGATAAGAATTCTTATGTAAAAGAGACAAATAACTCATAGAAACAGAGTGTGCATAATTATTCTATCACAATAACCCCTATACTATTCTAATTCTACAATTTGCTATCAAGAATATATTATAGATTAAAATTTAGTCGCTTGACTTAGCATTATTTCTTTCTGTGGACTTATATAAAGCAAAAATTCAGTATCTTATCTATCGTAGTGAAAGTTATTAAACTTCTGAATGACACGTTTTTTTCTTCTTTTCTTTATTTATGAAAACTAAAGACATGAAATAATATATAATGATAATCCCCACTTTAGATTAATATCTGTGTAGGAAATGAAGGCAATTTTGTCCTAGAGTTATTATTATTATTATTTTTTTTTTTGAAGATACTTTGGAAGGTCAAGACTTGTAATTACAAGGCTTATCATTTTTATTCTTGGCAAATTGGATATTAGTTATAAAAAAATATTTTTCCACAACATTTCTTTTATTTCCTTTTAAACGAAAAAGATGATTAAATATGATGAAAAAACAAGGAAAAATAAAAAGTTTGGAGTGAAAAATCTTTTGGACAAAATCCCATAATATATAAATTTTTTTAATTAATTTTTTTCCAGTTAAAACAAAGCCTTTGTCAATTTTAGTTTAAAAATCATTTGATGATAAGAAAAAGTAGAATATAACACGAATTGATCTAACCTCTACATTTTTTTTTCTCATGGGCACCTAGACTTGATATAAATTGACTGTTTTAGTAATAATATGAGATTAAAAGAGTTTTTTTTTAAATTAAAGTTCAAATTTTCAGCTATCAGATGAGATATTTTTAGAGTTTCTGAATTTATTCTTTTAGGAGCTATAATCTTCTGAAGAAAAAAATAACCATTTTCAACTTTAAACAAAAATAATTTGAGCTATATGCATGATATATTTATTTCTAGAGAAATTCCTACTCTAAAGATTCATTCCAGAAGTGACACATAGAATCAACTTGGATTTGAGTCCATATTGTGAAGACTTAGGACTCAACTTAATAACACTATTAAAGGCTCGAGACTTGTCTTGGACTCGAAAGCTAAGACTTAGTACTCGAAACTAGTGTTATGTAGTTCCTTATCTATTTGGTCCAGTCCTGTCTTAGTACCAGTTATATCTGTCTTAAATACTGTTGGTTCTTAACTTTCGGTCCTTGTTATTCTTTTCTACAAATTTTGGATGTTTTTTAAGCTAAATAGGATATATGAAATAACATAGGAATAAATGATATTAATATATTTCAAAGAATTAAAAAATGTTTTTAATATATTTAGAACTCGAGTTATCTTTTATTCAATTTGAAAATGGATGTTGTTTTTTTAATTTTCAGAGGCTCATCGCTCCAAGAATGATAAAATCATAAGCTGTAAAAATATCGCATTTGCTAGTTGAAAGTTTGAACTTAAATTTAAGAAAAGTGTCATTTCAAAACACGCTATATCGTTAACAATTTGAGGTAAGATCATCACAATATTTCAGGAATAAAGCTCCTTCTTGAATTAATATTATAAGAAAAATCCATTTATTAGCAAAAAGAGAAGTGAGAGTCAGGAGGCGGTGGAACTTAAAAAGTGTCAAAATTAAGGCCCTCTTAAGAGTGGAATCCTAAATTTGGGATCGGTTTTTATCATTGAATGAGTCTCTATGAAAAAAAAAAAAAAAAAAATCACTACTCCTCTGCCATGTTGCATAGAATCCGATCCTACGATTCCAAGAGAATGTGAATCAAGAATATTCACAGACTTTTAGAAAATGAGATAACTGTAAACTGGATCAAACTCTACTAAAATAAGCATATTTTTTTCTGTCCACAATTTTACCCTTGAACAGTGTTATTAATAAGGATGTGACTTTTGTAATGAAAAAATAAGATTAAAAATGGAAAAGGAAAAATGGCTGTTGCGTGTACTCTTTTTTTGTTTTATTTTTGATTATTATTTAATAAGTGATGTTATTTTATCCCTTTGAAGTAAGCATTCTCGCCTATATTTAATGTAAATTGTTTTTTAAAAAACCATAATAAATTAAAGATAGATGAATTAAAATATAAATATAATATTTTTCTTGTACTAATTCTATTTTAAATTTAAGTGGTTCTCCAATTAAAAGCTATAACTCATTTTCTCTCCCTAAAAAAAATAAAAAGCAGCTTATAATTACAAAGGTCTTAATTCAATAACCCCATATGAATTTCTTCTGACTTTTCTTCCTTTTTATAAAGGAAGTCCTTAGATAGAGTGTATTGGGATAATCATCTTTCAAAGTCAATCAATCCTACAAAAAAAATACACATTTTCAAAATGTACCAACACGATTAAGGAACCCTCAAAACCTCGAGCTCATATTTTATAAAAAATATTCTTAAACCAATAAACTACTTTTCCCAAGCACACAACTTCAAAATGTGCAAAAGTTGAACAAGCCCCTCAAAACGATCCTCCCCCTTATATACATAAATTAGTTTTTCAAGTTCTTTATATATATCAGGTGATTAAAATGACTCAAAGTTATATGATATTTAGTTGTAAACTACTTTACATATTCATTTAATATTTATACTATTTTCATTTTTTTTTGTACATACTTTGTGTATTCCGAATTAAAATAATAAAATAATTTTTTTCATGTGAAATTATTCATGTATTGTGTGAATTTCAAAATATGATCTCAAAAAATGGCTTACATTTTTGGATAAAAATTCATTTAAATTGTATAAAAATGTCTCAAAAACCTCAAAAAAAAAAAGAATGAAACAAAATTGGTAAAACGATAAATATATTGTAATTGTTTGATATTTTTCTTTTGAAAAATAAAAAGATAAATTACAAATTGGTTGTATTTTTTTCTCAACAATTAAGGAGTTTCTTCTCAGTTTTTATTACTTATTGGATTTTACATTTTAAATGATAAATACATTGTTATTACTCTACCAAAATAATTTAAGAAAACGCAAATTCTATTAAATTAATAAAATAAAACATAGAAGTACATTTAAAATATTTTGTTCATCAACATCTTTACATAATTATGTATAGGGAACTCCAATTATGTTATAAATAGGTTTTTGGTCTGTTTACAGAGTGGGTACCCAAAACTTGGTGTAGCATGACTTAATTACGAAAACATGATTTTAATGGAAGAAAGGAAATACAAATAAAAACCAGTTTGTGATATGTAACTATATTTTTTATTCAATACGCCCGCCTTCACAAGTAATTAACAGCCACGACATGCCGGCGAACAGATTTACAGCTCTTTACGATGAAGGCCGTGTCCAGGCATGATGATCGCTTGGAGCAAATTCAAATTAGGATGATAGGTACGCAAAAATTATTTTTCCAAGACTCTGAAACTGCAAAGGTTAGGGCTAGAAGAGGGCAACATGGAGGCAGGTAAGAAGTCAGCCATATTGTTGAGAAATCATACAATAATAATGGCATCGGAAAATTATATGACAGCTATTACCGTTGTATCGCCTTGAAGGTAATTAAATTGGATAAATAAATCGAATTAACCCAAATATTTTCAAATACATTTATCAGCATACAAACGTTTCACCAAGAATGTTACTCAGATATATCTGTCATCATTCGAATCTATTTCAAGATTATTACTAATTACTAACTAGTAGCTTAAGGTTTAAAGTGGTTGAATCAATCAGAACACTTAAACTATTTGATAAATTATAGTGTGGTCCAGAATTAGAGTCTCATCAAAATAATCTATTTACATAAAGATTTAATGATTTTTTTCTACCCAAAGTAGCCAAAACAACTAATCAAAATTAGAAATAACTATATTAATTCAAAGTGTTCTTTGATATTTTAACCAGGTAAAAAAATGTTGTTATAAAAAAATATTTTTCCTATATACTTAGTATAGTGGTATATTTCTAACTTTTTTTGAAATGTTGAGCTCTCATAGGCTAAAAATATGCATTTAAGTAAAAAATTATTACTGATTACTGATTTTCAAAGCATTAGAGGTCTTTGGGCGACCTCTAAAACTTTTTTTAAATTATTCAAAATAAGTTAGTCATCGTTTTTACTCAAATGCATATATTAAGCCAATGACAGCTCAACATTTTCTCAAAAAGTTAGAAATGCCCCCCCCCCCTAATACTTAGTTTCGATGAAGAAGACAAAAAAAAAAGCAAAAAAGTTGTGTCTATATATTCGTTTTTTGTTTATAATTTGTTAAGAACCACTTCTAATGCATATTACCAATATGAATATTATCTCTTTCTATCTTTTCCTTAAATATTCCTTTTATAAATGGCAAAGTTTTAAACTTAAACTCCTATCTCTATAATAAAAATTCATGAATTCCAATTGGTATGGCATATTTCTATGAATAATTTATCCTTCTCTATAATTCAATCGTTATTTCCGTGCTCAATCATTTCGTCTTTAGCCTTTTTCAAATTATATTTATCATATGGTTTCATTAATTACTCTTGACATATATGTCATTTCGGAGGAATATAGAATTTAGAAGAAAAAAAACAAATACGTTTTAGAGGTTTAATATTGTTCTACAATATACCAATATATCTATTTTTTTCTCTTGGGCTTTACTCGCCATTCCTATATTTTCAGATTTTAAACAAAACAGGCAGAGACACAAACAAATGAAAGATGCAAATAAATAATAAATAAATGAAATAATGACAATCATATGAAAAAATACTAGGTATTATAAATTACAATATTTAAACTCCTCCATTGCCTTTCTTTTTCAAAAGTCTTAAGGCGTACAAAATATGCTGTACTTTTGTAAGTACAGCATTAACTGTATGACGGACTGTCCCTCTAAAAAATGTTAAAAAGTCATCATTCCGGAGCTTACACCCAAAAGAGGCATCTAAAACCAAAAGAACGTATCTTTATATTATATTTAAAACAGAACATTCTCACAAGAAATTATTGTTAGTTTCTATTGAATAGCAAAAAGGTCATTCTCGACGTTTGTCTTCATAAAATTTACTTCCAACTTCCAGGGTACCGGATCATCAACGATAAATAAACCATTTTTCTGCAAAAGTTAGAAGTTTACTACTAAAAACTCTGATAACTTCGTGTATGTTTCTTTTAATTTTTCTTCATTTCAAATATTCAATAAAAGAGTTTAGTGCAAGGGATTGAGTACACTTTCTCAACAAGTATAATGAAATCGAGCTAACTTTAATCTGAATGGCACAATTGGTCTTTGGACTACAACTTTCTTGGGAAGGATAGACATATAGTTTCGTAAAGCTTTTTTTTTTTTTTTTTTTTTTTTTTTTTTTTTACAAAATATGGGAATATAGCAGCGTCAGCAACTATACAGATATCATAGCTTCTAACTTCTGTAGGATATAACTATTCCTTCACCGGCATCTCCCACTCCAAAGATAGTTCATACCCCTTGATAATTTCTTTTGAGCCTTTGCAGAATCCCTTTAGTCTTGAAGAGTAAGTGTAGAGGGTTTTCAAAATTTTGGACACTCCATTGCAAGAATAACCCATTTTTCTGCAGAAGTTAGAAAGTTTACTACTTAAAAAAACCTAATTCCTTTAAAGAGGTTTAATATTGTACTATAATATACCGATATATTATTCAATGTACTAGACTTTGTTCTAATCAACTTATCAGTTACTGAATTGCAACTTGTACATACAAGGTCTAACTGAATTTTTTGCCGTCAAGGCTTCGGTTAGTACCATCAAAAATCATTTTACTACCGGTCTTACTAGGACCGACTTTATCGTGAGCAAGGCCTAGGGCAAAGGTACCATGCAAGGCACCCTTTCTTTCTCATTTGATCTAAAAAAAAACGTGGTGGGCTATTTTATACTTATTTTAGAAATTGGCTAATATATTTTGTTCTTGAGTGAATTCTGTTAAATATGTCTTTATTTAGAAGAGACATTTCTTATTTTTCAAATGTTCTTTTATTTTGTAAATCATATTTCATGAATGGTCTTATTCTTTATAATCAAGCATGGGCCTGGGAAAAATCCTAGGGTGTTACAACTGATTTTTCTCTAGCATGTATCTAGTCAATCAATATTTGTTCTCCTTTTTCTGCAAGATATTAACTTTTGAAATGATAGAATAAAAGGAGTTTAATTATAATTAAACTGAATGTGCATTGTACATAGACTTATAAATTTTATAATGAAAATAATTATATATTCAAGACTTTAAATGTGTCCCTGTTCTTAGCTTCAAAATGATTATTATTAACGAAAATACAATATAATTTTATTTTTTGTCAGTCTGCATAAGCAAAAAATAATTTCATATTTTTAGGGCTTTGTTCAATTAACATTAATTAATATGTGCACATTATATATTAAAAATATAATTAAAATAAATTTTTCTATGTTTTAGTGTTATAGAAAGAGAGAGGGGGCTAGTTGGGGCACTCCGATTTTCCATAAGGCATCTACAAATATTATCATCACGGTGCTACACAATCTACGGTACTGTGAGAGTAGTGAACAGCGCCTGGGCTAAGAGTCAAGAAAGTGTTGAATATATTATATTCAAATATATTGGACCGACATCTCATTTTTTCTGACTGTAAATATGAAATGAATTTCCCTTTTTTTAAATAAAATATAGGCCCTTTATTTTTTTTCAAAAAATTAAATACTTTATTTAATGACTATTGCAATATGTATATTATTGTATCTTTTTCATAAAATTGTCTCAATATATACTTAAATGGCTTTTTTTTTTTTTTAGAAAGTTATATTATCTTCTATTTCCAAAAAAGATCAACTATATTTTTATTCAAAAGACCATCCTATTTTCTTATACTTTTTCCAAATAAAGATTTAATTTTTTATTTTGGAGTGATATTTGAATTAATCTCTATAAATATTACTTTTATTTATTTTTATGTTTTATTATCGATTATCCTAATATTACCTTATTTCAATAATTTAAAAAAAAATGATATATATCGTTTTATTTATAGAATTTTGTTCAAAAATGACGCAACTGAATTTGAATATGCTATTTTTATGTTGTTCCATTTCATGTTATAGCTTTACAAGAATTGGTGTATAAATTTTGAGACTTATAAAAATATTACTTATTTAAAAAAATGCCTATTCATTACAAGAAGGTGTTCTTTAATTATACAAAAATTATAAATCTCGTCTTTGATTTATTTTTGCAGAATAATATTTTTGTATGTAACTATTTACATAAAAATGTTTAGGGAACACAAGGTGAGGACTCAAAAATTAGAATCCTCTTCTTGGACGTCTAGCCTCAGTTCTAAAAGTCTGACAATTTAATACTTGGTATCATTCAAAAGAACTAACAAAAACTGTAATTTGATGTTTGTTTTGTTTTAGTGCAATCAAAAATGTCTGAGCAACAAGAAAAACAGCAGAGCATGTCCGAAAAGTTTTCATATTTGCCTTTTGATATAATTATTTATTGTATATATCAAGTGCATTGTCATTGTTAGTTCTGTAACATTTTCTTCCCATTCCATCATTTCATAATAATATTCCGCATGAAATTGGACATTGGAATTCTAAATTTTCTAACCTTGTCTTAAATATTACTTTTACATGCTTCAAATATCCGATGCCACCCAACTTCACAGATTTGGCTTCTGTTATCATAGACATCAAAATGTTTTCAGCATGAAAAAAGTAGCCATTTTGTTGTATAATTTACTTGACAATTTTTTGGGTTTGAAGACACAAACTTCTTAGATGTTTTATTGACTCAAATAGGTGTTTGGACCCGTTTCTAACTGATGTTTTACTTTTTATTTTGAACCTCATCCGACTATATATATTCATTATAAAAATAACAATTTCTTTCAGGTTTTTAGATGGATTTTTTTTGTAGAAACATAAAGCCTTAAAACGTTATTGAAAGTTGCAATCCATCTAGAATGTGACATTTTCCCGGGATGTCTATTGGGCATTGATTTGCTACAAGTACCAATAGATACTGTTTTGCAAATATCTAATAGGAATTATTGGTCATTACTTAAGTAATTAATTAATTTAGGGAAGTTATCACAAAATTTGGAATTGATGGGTTTGTATTGTATAATTTTACAATTTTGAACTTGTCCAAGCTGTTTCCCTATTTCTCGTGGGTCTTGAAGTTGAACCATCAAAAGTTGTAACAAGGTGTATTAGCAGACGCTCATATTGATGTAAAAGGCAAATCACCCATTGAAGAGGCATTTCAAGACTTCTTTCCAGGCATGAAATAATCCCAATTTTGAACCCACTGTTGGTAACAGTTCAATCACAAGTCCTTATATTGACATTTTCATTTTATAGAAAACTAAGAACGGAAGAAAATATTTAATGCAGATCCAAGAGTAATATGTCCTAGATTATTCTGATCCGGGTTCTTTTACAATCGTTATGAGTTCTTCTGTAATTATTTTCAATATTTTTGTATTAGTACCATCAATTGAAGTTAATTTTTTATCTTTGAGTCCGTCAAAATATATTGATTCATAGTTTTATGAAAATCTAAGATCATGTGAGCTTCTCGATATTTTAATCTTTGTCTGTAAACATTTTGACGATCAATCATGTATGTTTTGTTTTGATGATCAATTATTTCAAAATCTTGAAGAATATCAAGCATAATATAACAGCATAAGCAACCATAGTCGCAGCACGATTAAAAATTGCAAATCGGCAAAATTTTTGCTTAAGGCTTGCAGTTTTTTAGTTGAATTATTATTTATAAAATTAGTTACATATCTGTTACGCAAACTTTTTTCATAATCAGACGTGTCTGTATTTGTGAAACTTGAGTTTTCAGAAGCTTCATAGATGAGAAAAGGTGGCTCAATGTTGTTTTCAACTAAATTATATTCTTTATCTAATGGTTTGTGACTTTTTTTCTATTTTGAATCGTTCTAAAAATTTTGTTATCCACTCTAACAATAAACATCAATTCAAGTCGACGTTGATCTCCTATAAAACTCCTTTCTTCTTTTGGGTACTTTTATTCTTTTTTCACATTCATATTTTTCGAAATCATTACATTTGCATGAAGCAATATCCAATAATTGGTTTAATACATTTTTGAATAATATTAACTTTTTATTATAGTAAGCCGAATATCTTCTGTCCTTGCTCACTTTAGGTAGGCTTTGATATTGATCATAGAGATTGTCAATTTTTTTAAATATTTTTGCTGCAGAGACGAGATGTATCGACAATAATAATGATTTGTGGCTTATATATGATGGTTTTTTTCTGACATTGTAACAATTAACCCTTTTAAAATTAACTGAAACTCAGGTTAGAATTGAGAATTAACGTATATATCGTATTTTCTTTATGAGATCAACCAAACTCCAAACAAAAGAACAAAGAAAAACAATGTACGTTTCTTATATGCGTTATGAGTATGTGAATCAATTTTTCTGTTTCACATTCATTTATTTGTGCTTTTAGATTCAATTTTTTAGATTTTTGAAGATATGATGATAAAAACTCATATTTATATGAAATTTATTAAATATTAAGTGCAATTCAAAAATAGATATTTACAAGAAGGATATATTTTGCTATCTTTTTAATGGAATTTTCAGAGTGAATGTAAGGATAATAACATTTGAATGAATTTATATTTAAATTATTCAATGAAATCCATTAAAAATGGTGCGCGTTATACGCGAGTTATCAAAAAATTGGTAAGAATTTTCTGTTTTTGGGAATAAACTATCATTTTGTGAAAATTTTTAGTAAATAACAAGTGTAGACTGTACTAACATCTAACAATTGTACCTAAAAAATCTGATATATTCGTTTATCAAAACATATAGCAAAATAATGGAAAATTATCATTTTTTCAAAAACTTTGAACAAAATTTGTCACCTGAAGAGAAAATCATAAAACAATAATATTTTGTACACTCTACTTTCATACCCCGAGGCAGCTTTTCCACCCTATTTGCAATCGAAATTCGAAAAAATTGAAAATCAAACTGCTCTAAAAACCAATCAATATTTTACTTTTCTTGAGTGTGAATTACTCATCAAAAACGAGGAAAAAAAACAAATATATATAGATAATTTAATTGACACAATAATGCAAAAATACAAAATTGCATATCTTCTCATGTTGGTTTTTTTTTGTTTTTTGTTTTTTCATAAATTTGATCATTTTCGATAAAAATATGTTTGTTTTAGTCTCGGTTAGTAATTGTTCCCCCTGCTCAAAAATATAGTATAAACAACAATAACAAAACTAATGTTTTCAATTATTTGTGCATTCCCTGTTTTACAAAGATAATATTCCTCCTTTTTGGCAAACAACAATCAACTTAACTATATTTTAAACGTTAAATTTTGCTATATTCCTTATTTGTATCCTTATTAAAAAAGGGAAACCTCAAATCATCGAACACATTTTCGACCCCTTTAATTATTAAACAGAAAATGTACATTATTTTATTCTGAACAACCAAAAACTAATAAAGATAGAAATTACATCTTCTCAGTAGTAATAGCATCATATTTGCCCAAAATAGACCATTTCTACCTAGCAGGTTTTATTTCACATAATCAAATGGTCAGTACAACACCAAAAATGTCTTTAATGCCCTAAAATTTTGCCAAAGTCTGTTATTTGGTTGTCCCAAGCAAAAAAAAAATGGCTATGTACATTTAAGAAAATATTAACTTACAACAAGATAGTCTAATACAGATATTAATTTGAATTCCAATCACTGAATATGATTTCCAACGTGATTGATAAATCCACGATTGAAAAGAGAAACAATGTCGGCAATCAACTTTATTAATTTCATGTTGGTGACATCAAATACTTACTTTGATTAGCTATTCAATATTTGTCTACTTGATCTCTAATTATAAATGTCTCAATAAATTCTACAGGGTTGATTAATTTTTTTCTGGATTATTTAAAATTTTTAAAAGTTATAAAAAGAGAAAGAAAAAAGGCTTTATTATTTAAAATGGTGATATCAGGTGTTTGAGAATACATTTGTTTCTCATATCAAATTTTCAGTGCGCGGACACTTTTCTGAAAGCTACTTTGATTAATGATATTTTGCCAAACAGACACATTACCAAACGACCACTTCGCCAAATGATCACTTTGCTAAATTGGCAAATTGTAAAATGGCTTACTTGCCAAAAAATAATTGATGACTATTCATGCTTCAACTATGATTCCTATCCATGTTATTTTATTATAAAAGATAAAAGATTTAATCATTTCCCATAAATTGCAATTTTTATGTGTTAATTAATTAACAATCGTCTCTGACTCTATAATTCTCAAGATGTGTTTGTCATTGGATAATAAACTTACAAGGATTGGACAAGGAGTACAAGTCTTTAGGAAAAGTACTACCAAAAATAATCACCCAATTAATTCAAACATTGACAGCTGACAACCAAATAACTTGTATATTTTTGTGCAAAGACGTAACACCATGATTTATAAGAAACACATAATTATGGCAATACCTGACAAATAGTTAAATCTTTTTAAATTGGAGTAACATGAATAGGAGTCATAGTTAAATAATATAGCAGCATTAATTAATATAATCAAAATTTAAGTTAAAATTTTTGTCATGGAAAAAAAAAAAAAAATCAAGTCATGGTTATATTACAATTAAGAGCTTGCAAGGTAACCTCAGGGTCCCAGGTTATGATTAGAACTATCACAAGAAAGAAATAAGGAAAGTCAACAAGCCAAGGGGTGACAAAAAGGGATGGACAATGTACTTGGATTTTTATGTTTTTAACTGAATATGCGTAGAATCGATTCACGGTTGCTTTTAAACAAAGAAATATACATTATGTTTATTGAATTCATTTTCTAGATCAGATAAAATAATTTTCATAACAGTTCATCAGGTCTAACCTTTATTTTGAACAAAAATGGCAATGTGAGCCGTCCAATGTCTCCAATACCATCAATTTGGACTTACCAATAACCTTAGGGTAATATATTTGTTCAACAAGGTTTCATGGTAATGTTAAAATTAAGAACTTGCAGTGTTACCTAAAGATTCTTGTTTATGGTTACTACCATCACTGAAAGGAGGTCAGGAAAGCCCATAAGGACTGAAAGACTTGACAGTTGACAGATCCGACCTTGTATTGGGTGAACAATAGCTGTTGAAGATAGTCATATTATATATAAATGTATAAATTTAGAGGTATCGTTAATTTTAATATTTTTTCGTACTATTTGATCTACACATTTTTTTTTTTTATCAATTTTAAATTTGTCAGAGTCGATTTAATTGACTTTCTGTCCGAAAAATAGGGAACGATTGCCGTTAATGACAAGAAAATAATGCAGGTGGAAACTTAATGCCACAAAGTAACAAACATAAATTTCAAAAGGCTTGGTTTGTTCAACAAGTCCTCTCTCTCCAAAATGGTCCGTAGAGTTAACCACAAATTTTGGAATTCACTAATTTTTTCACAGGATATACAGGGTGCACAAGCTATCTATGCTGTCAATTTGGCATGCTCTCTTGGGCTAACGCAAGGACGTAGACAATTGATTTTTTTTTATTAGATAGCTTGTTCAAACGTGCACCTCTTAGAAAAAATGGAATCTATTGACGAATTCATAGCCCCGAACATTTGAAAGGCACGGATCCCTCATTAGAATCCGCACCGGGAGCGACAAGATAACAATTTCTTGAGCTTTGGGCAAACAGTGAGAAGTTTGTTCGGAAGATAAGGAGGAATTTTGAGGCGTGTGCAGGTGATTTTGAGACAACAGTAATTCAAGCTGAGTTTCAAATAGCTGCAAGACAAGTTTGACAACTTTTTCGGCTCCGGACTTTAGGATTTCAAACTTGCCAGATATAAATCTGATATATTTTTTGTGTGAGGTGCAATTTAACGACAAACCATCCAAACCCCTTGCAACACTAAAGACGAACTTATCAGTCGGATCAAGAAGGAATTCTGCAATTTGCAAGAAACGAAATTAAGAAGAACTGCTGGCGCTTTAGGCCTCGTATAGAGACTATAATTGAGACTGGAGGATATTTTATTAATTAAAATCTATCTAGCTTTCAAAATTTGGTTTTATATTATTAATTTGATAACTGGTTAGAAAGAAAATAGCATTGAAAATATCTTTATATTCACATATATCTTGCACACCCTGTAAGTACTACTTAGGTATGATAATTATAAAATTTAAGATCAATTAATTAATAAGTTCGTCTAAGGTTAGCTAAATTCAATAAATTTGTTAAGCCATACATGGTTGTAAACAACTAGAGTCTAATTAAAATACCACTCATAAAAAAATCAATATAATCAAAAAATTATTAATAAATTTTTCGGTCTAACCAAGTAAAATAATATAATTGTTTATTTATCAATATCGTAAATTACATATTATTAGAGCTTATTGTGCAAGATGTCAAAATAAATAACTATTTTTTTTGTTAAGGAAATTCCAATAACGTTCAATACATAAAACCATTTATGTCTGCTTCTCCAAGTCAAATTATTTTTTGTATACATATATCGTTGTGTTTCTTGTTAAGGGCATTCAACGTTGTTCCAAGGAATGAAATATCTACATTAGACTGAAATAGAAGATTAATTAATAAAATAAATTATAAAGAATGAATTACTATAACACAAAGAGCTTATTAAGCTTTTTGACTTAACCTTAGACGAAAGATGAAAGTCTCTTTGATAATATTACATATTTTTTATGTATAAATATTCGGTAATACTAATATTTATTTATTTTTTAAAGCCCAAAAAAAACATTCTAACATAATATTATACAATCCCTACACATATCTAACAAGGGTAAAAAAATTATAAGAAAAACCACGCTAAAAATGATAGCTTTTTTTTTCATTTTTTTATACAAATATTTGAAAGTCGGAATTAACGACCATTGTAGGAGAAATTTGACAATCTATTAAATCCTCCAAATTTGTTGGTATTGGTTTCTTGTTGTATCTGCCAGAATAAATGTTCACCTGCATTTTGCTGATGATGGCTTCTTAAGAGTTCTAGGAAGATTTGGATCCGTGGCCACTGCCCAAGCAGTTTTTTTGAGGTCGAGACTTGTAGATTTGATTTTATTTTCAGTTCACCCATTCGTACCAAAGGAATTAATTATCTTATCAAAAGACACTTTAAATACGATTTCCTTGAAAATACTTCCTTTGATTTCTTTATTGTTTGTTTTCATTAATATTTCCCAAATATCTCCAACAATACTACTATGTATTATTATTATTTAAATAGATAATAATTGAACGATATAATTTTTTTTCACTCCTATTCCATTTTCAATCAATAGTAAATACTAAAGAAGAGAATAACATCAATATTTTTTAATGATGATTTACAAGGGTAACAAGTTATCACATAAAATATGTAGATAATATCTGACTGTGTTGATAGATAATTGAAAAATAAGATAGT
The DNA here is from genome assembly GCF_016086655.4 of Lepeophtheirus salmonis. Classification (NCBI taxonomy): domain Eukaryota; kingdom Metazoa; phylum Arthropoda; class Copepoda; order Siphonostomatoida; family Caligidae; genus Lepeophtheirus; species Lepeophtheirus salmonis. The sequence goes on along the minus strand of NC_052132.2, from coordinate 37,362,290 downwards.
TTTGTTGAAAAGATTACCCTTCATTTTTAAAAACTTTTTTTTTATTTGGGAGATCTTTAAAACTTATAAAATTGTTCAAAATTCATCATTCATTAATTTTTAGTATAGTGCATACTTTAGGCCTTCAACTTTTCCACACAAAAATGCTGGAAATGGACCATTCCCTATACATAAAATTTCCTTTGCTCTAATGGATGGAAAAATATTTTATTTCTAGAAGCTATTATACTCGTATATATTTTTATAAGATGATATTATTTTATAAGAAAAAATAAAACATTTCCACGTTAGCTCCTTATTTTTTTTATTTTTTTTTGAGTAAATGAGCAGAAATATTTCCTTGATTACTATCATTATCAGCTACTTAAGATATCCATTTGAGACGATGCACATATAATTACAATCCTGATGCGCACAGATATTTCCTGTTAATTTTTATTGTTATTGTTGTTTTGGTACTATTAACTTTATGTATTCTACAATTCACCCTTGTGTATTATTAGGCGACGCTATCTATCTGCAATGTAGGCTGGTTGATTCTTCTTTAAAATTAATTCATTTTTACAAAAACTTGTGATATTGTTCACTTAGATATATGTAAATTTTTATAGAGAGTGAATACCGGGTGGAAACTTAAAACTTACATACCTGTATAGAAAAAAAAAATAGCCAGCCATTCATTAATTATGCATTTAACAAAAATCTTTATCATTCTTCTTCTGATACATAGCCAATATCAAATTGGTTTATTCTATTTTGCCGACATTGGTCTCACAGATGGCGAAAAGTATCTTGGAAAAGAGCTCACTTATTGGTTCAGGTCCATGGCAGCCAACTCCTCGTTGACGGAGCAACGTTCAGACGAAGGATGCTATAGGTTATCCATTTTTGTTTCTCATTATTGTCACAATGTAGTTAAAGGTATATTTATTTTCACCTTTATTTTATATTTCTTTTTCTTAAATTCAGTATATATTTGTCCATCTATAATTCTTAATTATCAAGATATCATAAAAATTTATACAAATTTTAAACAGGGATTAATTTACAAATTTTCCCTTAATAGGACCAAGAACTTATTCAATCTCTATACAAATTACCACACAATGTTAACCCGACTCCCAACAGGAGCATTATTAGTTATTCTGTTCAAGATGAAAGACTTGACCTAAAATTGAACCAGCCAACTGTAAATCATTCTATAAGTACAATAAAGATAATAGAGGGATAATAATAAAAAAGTGTCTCTTTTGGTAACCTTGATTCATTTTTATCCATGTATGTAACTTGACATCTCCTTCCCATAATAATGATAATAATCATTTGATTTTAAAACGCTTAATCATTGTTATAAATAAAAAGATAATTGTGAAGACGTTTTATGTATTTTATAAAAATATATATTAGCTAAGAAGAACAGTTGTTAGAAATCCATTGGCTTCTATATATAATAAAAATTGATTTTCAATATTGGTTCATACACAAATATCATATAGGGTATATATACCTCTATATAATAAAATACATTTAAAGACAAAATATCAACTCATAAATTAATTTAAGTCGATCTTATGGATATAGTAGTTATAAATACAGCAGAAAATACGATATTGCTTTGAGCGAGGAGTATGCAGAGATGGAGATTGAGCGGAAAATGAACCTTTTTCATGCTATTTTGTTTATTTTTTATTGTCAGGACGTGAGCAGAACAAATATTTTAAGAAAAACGGTCATTATTTATACAATAAGTCTTAGTTTAAAGTACATGTTTATATCCGATGATGAAAATCCAGAGTAGAATGGACATGTTTAAAAAAAGGAACCAAAAAACAACATGGTAACCATGACAATTTGAAGAATGTTTTGGAGGAGTGCAAGAATAATGCTTATGACGCATCAATTTATAAGCTACAATCGGCTGAGACTATGGAGGAAGGTGAAAAGGATATAAACAAGGACATTTACAAGAATTACTCCGATGTTACGATGTCTTATGTCTTTTATGAGTACACACGAATGTTCAAACAGGTTTTGAATATATTGAATTCATTTAAGAAAGGATGTTCAGTTCTCAGTTATTAATTAATAATGACAACTGCTAAGGGGGAAAAAGTCCTTCTTTATACTTCTAATTACTAATTAACGGGCCTGCTAAAAAACACACTGGACTTTTATCATTGTATATAACTTGATTTGAACCTTAAGACACTCTTGGACTAAAGTCAGAGTTTACTGGCAGGAGAGGGGAATAGACAGCCCACTGGATTTAAAAATGTCTATACAGGGTAATGCACTTTAATTGGAACAAATTTCACATAATCCAGATCGTGAACAAATGTATTGTATTTTTGTTTTATTTTATAACATACCTAGAAATTATATTATTTATATTAATTTTCAATATGACTTCCACTAGCCTAATCACTGTCTCAATCCACAGAATAACCATTTTACTACTTGATAAAGAATATTACTAATCTTTCATAAAGGATCCCAGAGTTAGTCATATTAGTTTGACAGTCAAATTATAGTTTTACCATAAATAGATCTTTTGAATATATAAAATTTAAAAAAAAAAGGTTTGCATTATCTGGCTTAGCTTTCCAATTTTATTCATATTATACTTTTTCAAGAAATGTACGATTAATAAAAAAGTTTAATAACTTTATTCGGGTGTATGGTATTTTTTGAAACCGTTGATATATCGGACAATTTATCTTATTTCAAGTTTTACGTGGCAATATTTGTATTTTTCTGTATCACTGGAAAAAAATGAGCTTTTTTGAAACTTTTTAAATTCAACTGCATAAATTTACAATTCAAAGTTTTGAAATTCAAATTAAATAACTTTAAAATTTAAACCTCTGAAGTTCAGCAACATTACTAGGAGATTTAAATTTCTGAATTCCTTAAAAAATAGAGAATTGTTAAAAAAACTCATTTTGAGATGGCTTTCGAGGGCAAAAAATGCCATTTGAAGACTGAAACTATATAATCTTGACTTTTTCATTAAAATAAAGCAAAAGATCGAATTGAAGGGTCAACCTAAAAATTGAACACCCTATTACACATTCTAAAATAAAAATTTAGAATAAATTAAAAATTATTTTTTCTAGAGTGCCCTTGCATCCGAACAGTTGTTCTAAAATTTAATATGACTTTAACTCCCCGCCCTACTAATAGCTTATAAGAGGATATGTATTGCAAGTTGGAGTATTCTCTCTGTATATTGATGTGATGAAGGTTGAATTTTCAATATTAATTGAAAGGCTCAATATATTTTTAAACTTTTCCGTCACTTGTAGAAGCTCCTATACTCACAAAAGGATTGTAGAGAGACGGTAAAGACTTCGTTCGTTAGTGGTAAGACTTTTAGTTTTTTTCTTAAGATTTTTCAAATATATTTTTTTTAAGATTAAGAAGATACATAATGAATGGAAACAATTATTACAAAACTATATTTTATGTTTTTGTCTTTAATGCTAAATTATGTTATTTTTATGAAAAAAAGAATATATTTTTCAATAAAACACTGAAATTTTGGATTATTCAATGTAATGAATCTGAAATAATATATATTTTTTTTAATGGTGTTATAATTTAGTATATTTTTATGTTTCTGAAAATAAAAACAATCATGGACAACTAAATTTAAGAAGGAAAATTTGTTGTAGACTTTAAAGATTTATTTAAAAAAAATGTTTGCCTTGTTCAGGTTTGGAACATCTAACTTCAAGTAGAGCCTGCAGTCATAAGACTGGAGTGTATGTCACAGGCTTTGTCATAAATATTCGACCATTTACTATCCAAAGACCTCTACAAACAGAGTCATTAAAAAAATTATGAAAATGGGAAAATTACATCGTTTCTTAGCAACATTGCAACATGTTATTAAATATAAGTTTGGATAAATGAGCGTAATTATTTTTTTTTGTAATTTTAAAATTCATCAATCATTTTTATTCTTGGAGTCAAATTAAATTTAAAATATAATGAAATAACTTGCAATGAATATAAATGAATAATAAAAGTCAAGTGATTGGCAATATTGGCACAATGAATAGTTGGTTGTTGCATTAACATACTTCTTATTCCTTTGAATCTAAAATTTATTGTCAATAAATTTCAGTTACTCCTGAAATAATCAATTAGATTTTGCATTCGTATATATATTTGTTTTTAATGTTCCCTTAATTGGTTAGATGGAGTTGCACTAATTCAGTATACGTAAACATTATAGTATTACATTTACTCCATCTAACCTAGAAATCTTGTGTGAAGTCCATATACATAAAGTATATATCTTTTCTCTAATAATCACCTGGGCGTAACCCTACTCATACTGAATTCAAGAGAATAGCTTGTTTAGAGCGCGTTGTCCATTAGCTAACGGAAAGGCAATTCCATCTATATTTCCAAATTTAAATTTAATTAACTTTTTTGCTTAAAAGGCTTTCCTTTGTTTTTCCTTTCGATTTGTTCATTTTTTTCGTTCTTTCAATGTGAGAACGAAGCCGTATTTACTATAATTATATATATTACACGTCACTCCATAAAAAAATGATGAGTGATGGGTTTTTATTAGATTTTTCAAAATTTGTAAAAGAGTTAAATATTTCTTAGAAATTTTTACATGAAATAAAAATTGCATGTCTTTATAATAAGAATGACTTATTATATCTTGTCGAATTCTTTAGATTATTTTACAACTAAGATTTATTTTTCCTGGATGTCAAATATTCGTCAAAATATTTTAAACATATTTATTGATATTTACGAGCGCGAAATAAATGGAACAGTAAAAAACTGATACAAAATTTGAATGAAGTAATTATTATAAATGTTGAACTGCTTATCTTGTAATTAGATATATTTAACTTTTGGTTTTTTTTTACTTTTTTGCATTATAAAAAGGACTAGACAGGCTATGCCAGATATACCCTGCAGGCTGCAGCCTTATATTTAGCTTCGCCAAATATAAGACATACGATATTTAATTAGATTAGATGTATAATTGGAAATATGTTCCTCCTTCAACCTTAATGAAAATACATTTTAAGGATAACTGATTAACTTTTAACTTCCTATTGAGTCATTTACCTTAATTCTTTTTTTTTTATTCGTAGATGTAATGTACTATGTGTGGCAATAACATTAAAGCAAGCTGGGATACTTTTTCTTAATATTGCGACAGTATAATGAATGTATCTGTTGATATGAGTACTATAAGTTATATTCATTCAAAAAAGTAATAAACTCCTTAGGAGCTGCGGTTTTTAAGATTCACTTAACCTGATAAAATTCGGTTATTTGGTAATACTGATGATGAAAGATACTGAGACGTCATGACTTGAAAATTATTTTTAAAATTTCGGTTTGTTTGTTTTTTAACACTTTAGTAGAAATGAAGGTCGTCAACGGACCACTAATATTCTATTTGAATTTATTTCCATACCTTTCACATGGTAAGTTAAATTTTCTTATACACAATGAAATCAGATAAAAAATAAATATTGTTCTCATAAGCTATAATCCACTTTTTTTTTTAAATATAGTTAAAAAGTTATAATCAATGTTTCTTATGGAAAGTTATGGTTAAAAATTCTTTTTCCTTGATGTAAGATTTATGTTGATTATAAAGGTATGTAAGGATGTAACTAGAGACTTAATTTAATAAAAAGATGGGATATATATATACCTTTCCAAATTATATATAGGAGTACACATTTATGTACATAAAATACATTATAAAAAAGTATTTTTTTTTAAATTTGATCCTATGCTAGTACTTTTTTTTAAATAAAAGGAATTCGTTTAGGTTACAACAAATCCCATAGGAAATTATGTATTATTAAGAGTAGGGTTACACTTAAAAAAATGTCTACATTTAATGGAGTGCTTAGATCATTAAAAAGGATAGATCAAAGTCCGGTTTTTTATCTCTCAAACCCCATTTATTAAATTAGAAATTTAATGTTTAGTCTAAGAAATTAAAGTTCAACTAAATTGTGTGCGTTTTTCTCATAAGTATTTAAAAAATATATTTTTTTTTAAATAAACCTAATGGAAAATATAAATTATCATTGGCAACATCGATAAATAATTAAAATGTTTCCACTTAACTTTATGTTTTTGTTATTAATGTTTTTTCAATAAATCAATGTACCTGTAGGGGAATTTAATAGGCATAAATGATAAAAAATTTGAATGATCAATATAAGATAATTTCTTAGACATTGTAAGGAGTTCTTGAGATTGGTTTATTTCACTTCCCCCCCCCCATCCCCCCAAAAAAAAAAATTGAAGACATATCAATCCCTTAAAGTCTTGATCATGAATTAGTTTCAATTTCAATATCAGTTTAACTTTAGCCAGTGAGCATAATTCTCTTTTCATTATTATTTTTCCACTCATTTATGTATTTTGTATCGGCAAATTACATATTTGAGTATTGTTTTTATACATTTTCTACAAACTCTATTAAATATATATATATAACTGTAAAAGATATGAAATAATTAAAATCTACAAAAATACATATACATAAAATTCAATCCTCAAAAATTATCACTAAAAAAATTATTAAAAATATTTGTTTATAAAAACTGTGAATAAGTGTCAATTAATTATTCAAGTACGTAGTATTCTAATATCATTGCAACATCTCTCTATATTTAATATTGATCTCATTATCATCACTTCCATAACTTGAGGTATTATTTTTCTTATATTAGTTCTTCCAGCATAGATTGTCTTTATTTTGGCTATCAATGACTGTATTTTGAATACTAGCTAAACACATTTCGTAATTTTGCATTGTTAATGTGTTGAACCATCTTCTTCACTCTGTTAATCAATTGTCGTATGGACGGATAGAGAAAGAAATTTCAATTTTCAAGAATAAAATTTTAGATGAAATGATTGTTACATATTAGTGATGAGAGGATTCAAAAAAAAAAATTCTGATTCAATTCTAGTAAAAAGCCCCTAAGTCGATTCCAATTATTAATGTTTCATGTAATAGTTTTCAATTAGATTTCTAATAATTACTATCGATAAAATAAATCGCTTCTTTTCCTTCTATGTAGAACCCTACCTAATTGCCCCTAGCTTTATCTTAAAATCTTGGTTATTCAGTAAATAGTATTTATATTAAATTAAGGAAGGCAATTGCTCTGCCAGGCGAGCTTTTTTCAATACAAATTTTCTAGGGTGTGTAATCCCACGGCAAATTTTGCAAAGGCGAGCTTTCTTAGATCCCTTTACAAAACTTATTCCCCTAAAAATACTATATCTGCACCGATTGTTTGTGTTTAGAATACTTTTGTTCATGTTTAGTTGTTTTTTTCATGGCTAGAAAAGTAATAAATAATAATGCATAAGAATCGGAATCACAAATTAAACATTGTGTTCCTAATGCCGATGCCAATTTCAGAAAAAATACCAGATTCACAATTCTAATTAATCGTCCCATCACTATTACAGATCCTACAATTGTCAATCTCGTCTCACTAAAGAATTTATCCTGTGATTTGAGGTAGGAAATCTTTTAATTTCTTTTATCATTGTTATGATTTCCTTCTATATTATTATTATCATATTTTTATTTTTTTGACAATTATTAATTAGGATTTAATAGTTAGTCATTAATTACGATATATGTAGATTGAATTGATAATTTCATCTAAATAAGCATCAATAACAGAGTTTGAAATGACACAAATTGGAAACTAATTAATTCGGAACTAATTTAATATAAAAATTCAAAACTTTTTTTTCCAGTTTGTAATACTTAGAGTCATATTGCTTTAAAAGATACAAGATTCAAATTATGAAAATTAGTTAAAACCCCTCAAAAGAAAATACACAGCATCTCTGTTGATTTCAAAAAGCTAGTTGACATTCAAAATGTAATAATTGAAATACATTAAATAATAAACCTAGAACATATTTTGTAATTTTTAAAACATATTGACAACATATTTTGTAAAAAAAACTTTATATATTTTTCCAGTGATAGCTAATAAGTCAAACATATATCTATTTAATCATGTTTACATCTTAATTAAAGTCAATTCTCTTACAAAATAAAAGAGTCGACTTGATTTTTTAAAGTTCTTGACTTTATATTACTTTCTAATTAAACTTATTAGTAATAGTTTTATCTCTATGCTAATGTCTAAAAAAAAAACTCGATTAATTAACGTCAACAACTTTATTACTTAAACGAAGGAAATGAAACTTACTCTTCTTCTTTTGAACTGCTGACTAGATAATATGTAATATAATAATTTAGAAATTAATTAAAATATAATAATATTCTTCAATGTATAAATATATATATTTAGAAATATAAACTTTAAGTTATATCGTCTTGAAATCTGATAATATACACATGTATATCTAAATATATATTTACATAAATTTAAATATAACTTAAATATATTTAAAAAAAGATTTTGAATTATATTTACTAGGCGGTAGACACATTTTTTAAGTTTTTTTAACCATAAAAAATAAAAATATGGGTTTAAAAAAAAAAAAGCTTTAAAAGAAACCTCATAAGCCCCAATAAGTTTGTTTTCATTAAAAGATATTGCATGATTTGAAGGTGAATATTTAAATATAAATAGATAATATTTAGTTATGACGAATAAAATTAGAACTTTTAAGACATTAGAACATGTAAAATGTGTTACACCAATAGACAAGAATGGTTATAACTAAAGATGGAAATATTGGGAGGAAAAGAGGTGCGCGCAAATAGCACACCTTGAAGCATTTTGAAAAATATATGGTAATATTGTCGAAATGGCATGTCAGTTTCTGATATTTAGGTTCAAATAATAATACTTTATTTTACAGCTGACTTATTATAATTGATATTAATATTATAACAACTTATTAAGTTATTATTTAAACAATAATGTTGAACTATGTGTTCATTATATAGTAATTCATCGGGATTTCGATGGATCTTAACTACGAAGCATTCCAACATAACCACCCATCCTTACCCTTCCTAGGAGTTCATATTTTTCCCATTAGGATATCCAATCCCCAGGACTTCTGATCCTCTGTTCCACTTCATTTTCTCTTCAAGGTATCTCTTCTCTTTTAATGGGTGGATCATTCATTTTACAGATGTTCTTTGACATCAAAGTCTGGAATAGTGACTGCTAAACTCTTCAGTCATCTACATCTTCTATGGAATCGTTTTATTTGAACACGTTAATTTCCCTCTGCCCATAACGGGGTTTTTTTTCTTCAAATTTGTCCTTTCCTTTTGACAATCAAGGTTGAGAGTGGATAAAAAAGCTAGTCGTGCATAGAATGAAACAGAGGAACTAGACAGAAACTATTGGGTACTCACTCACCTCATCAAATGTTGCAAACTATTCACAGATCTTTCCTTGGTCATTATTTATATAGGGTAAGGCAGCAAAACGTGGACTCCAGAGATGGATTTAGAAATGCATCAATATGGTATATTTTCAAAAATAGACAAGAAAATAATCTTTGCAAGACAGGTATTCCTCTGTCTCTTTCCACATCCCACTCTCTGTGTATTTACTTCTACTTTCATTCTTTGTGTTTATTCCCCTCTATTCAGCCCTGCAACGTAGGCACCCTCTGCTTGTATGTAACATTGGCGAACCTGATTCATAACTGTCTATTAATTTTCCTGTGCCTATCCAAAGTGAAGAAAATGAGTTGGTCACTTTTCATTAACACAAACTCAAACTCTTACTATGGACAATTTTTAGCGTGAGCAGAGCTTTGGGCACAGTTAAACGTGCCTTTTCTTTTTTAATTTTGTGAAAATTTAAATTTCGTTTCATATTTTCTAGAAAAGAAATTAAGAATCCTATTATATTATAATAATATAAAATATCTTAAGAACTTATATAAAGAAATAAAACATTCTTGAAGAGAATAAATGAAAATTTTAATTTTTAGTCAAACCCCCGGTTTCTAAGTCATACATTACTCTTACTGCTGAAAATTAACCCGATTCCTTCGACTCTCCATCTCCGATTGTGATTACATTCTTTTGTATCAATACCAAAGTGGGTTTTTTCTTCTATTTCTTAGCATCATGTTGTATCCATCATTTTATACGTCATCAATCAAAATACGATATAAGCGATGAACGCATAAGATTATGAAGGAAATACTTAAATAAAAAATATATTTACACTTAACTGAGTCAATGTATACCATTCACTTCATATTTAGTCATACATTAACTTTGACAGAAAACAGATGGGCAGAAAGGAACCATTACAAAATATGTATATTTCTTTGATGGGAATGAAAATGCAAGATAAAGTTTTTGATCTTCTTTTTTAGTATAGATGTCTTCATTTTTTTTCACTATTTTCGAAAAATTATTTTTCCAATTTTAGGAGTAATTAATTAACCCTGAAACGTAATAGTATTCATTGAAAAAGTTACAAATATTTTACTCAATACCTCTATTATTGGAGTTATATAAAATGTAACTTGCGCTATGTTAAAAAATTAGCAAAAAACGATATGGTAACCCTGACAATTTGAAGAATATTTGTGAGCAGAGCAACTTTGCTGTCCTGACAGTTTATTAGAAAAGCTACAAACAGCTATCCGAAGAAATGAAAAACACTAACCCCACTCCGTATCTAACTAAGACATTGAGAAGAATGACTTCAATATTGATCCTCAATTCTACTCCAAGTCCAACAAGGACGTACACTTAAGAGTCCCCAACAAACCATCCCTGAAACTCTCCGTCTCTCATGTGAATATGCATTAGTAATTACATAGCTTTTTCTTTTCAAGATTTAAATAATCATGAGAACAGTTTGTTTTATGTAATAAAAAAAACATCAACGATGCCTTATTTAAATATTCCTTTGAGACTGAAAAAAATGAGGTCATGATATAAAAACGATTAAATTTTGATCCACGGTCTGAGATCAAGGGTAAAAAATATCTTTACAAATCTGTCAAAAAAAAATCAAATTAAACAAAACCTCAAAAATATAACTTTGAATTGTTTTATAATATGAGCTTCCTTGATGTTATGCATTAAATGAAAAGTTGACTACATGTTGAAGATTTAATGTAGATTAAGTTTTCAACGAATTAATGTGATGATCAACAAAGCGCCTCTAAGTAACACACCTACAAAGGAATATAAAACTATATCATCATCTTTTAACGTAAAAACATGACGAAATATTGGATTTTTTACACATATAATGGTATGACTTTGTACATTAAAATTTATAATTTCTTCCAAAAAATACACAATCTCAAAATATTTAATTAAATACACTATTCAACAAAATCAAAGTTGTTTTTTTTGCTCAACTTAGTAAATTTTGATCCCCTAATTCCAAATAAAGCCTTATTTTTTCTCTCCTAGCCTTATGGCCTTCAGAAAAAAAGCCATAATTGTTTTTCTATTTATAAGGTTCAAAGTTTTTTAAGCACTTGGTGTTGACTATAGAGATACATTTTGTTGTGAATATATTTTAATGCCACATGTTGAAAAATTCTAAAAAAATTAATGCAAAATGTTGTGTTATGCTTAATACTTGAGTTACCATTGTTAAAAGTTGAAAATAGGTGGGTTTTTTTATTCAGAGGCTCATAGTTTCAAGACGAATATATTCAAAAAGTTTGAAATTATCTCATTGGAAAGCTGAAAGTCTGAGCTTTAATTATTAAAAAAAGAACCTCCCCAAAAACTTTTTATATTTTTTTTTCAATTTGATAAAAGTTCACGATAATTTTTCAATGATAAACCCCATTTTTGAATTGATCTCATAAGAAAAGTCCATTGACGTAGACATTTCGACTGCCCTAGCAACGAGAGAAGAAAAAGGAAAAAGGTATAGAAACAAAGAGAGAGGAAAAGGAAAGGGCAATAATCTTGCGAGAGTTGGAGCCAAATTAAGGATCGGTGTTCAACAATGGAGAAGAATGTTTGTACGGAAAGGAATATCTCGCAACGAATTCCCTCTTGAACTGCCCCTGGCCAGTAAGATTTGCTCTGAGGACTCCCTTGAATATCTGTCTTTTGAAATCCCTCAATCACTACATGTCTTTAAAGAGTCATCTACTGTCTTTAGAGCTTTAAATAAGGAACCCGTAGTGATTGAGGGATTTAAATAGATGGACATTCAAGGGAATCCTCATAACATTTACTTTGTACCATTTTTGTTGTTAGACAGTGTTATTAATACATCTAATTTCGAAATTTTCAGGGATGACAAGATTTAAAAAAATGCGTTTCTGAAACTTTCTATAGGGTAACAACCTCTAGGGAAATAAGATACATCAATACATACATGGATTTTCTAGTTGTTATCTTTGTTTAAAAAAATGTTGATATAGGAGAGTAAATAGATTTTCTTCACTCCAAAGTAACTTTTACTCGAATATTATATGTATATATTGAGTATGTGAAAATATATTTTGTCAAAATGTTGACAGTGTGGAGTTAGTAATAATTGATGAAGATCTCCGTAGATATATGTATTATATGTAGATATGAATTTTGTTCTTAAAATAGGGTCACGTCAGGTAAAAAGAAATATTTCAGTCATGGATGAAGGCTCATTTATTTTCATAGTCATTCATCAAAGTACCAGCTGGGAGTTTATTTTCTCTACGCTCACTATCCATAGATGAAGTCCCACAGATATTGAAAGCTCCTTCAACATTAGAGATGTGAAACGAACAAAGTATATTTGAATATATTTTATCTTATTGTTTTGATAATATTAATATTATCTATTGATTTAAAATTATTTGATGCCCACATCTAAATGAATTAAATGCTTATTGATCTGGAATCGGTAAAAATCGTCAATAATCCTGGCCAATCAACTAATGTGATAGCTGACAGCATCGGCGGGGAGTCTGGTTAAACTATCCATGGCGTCATCAATGAAGCCTTACGGTCCCATAACTATGGGCAGTGCAAGGGACAGTTTTTATCTCCGTCAAACAGGGGTAAAAGGTCCACCTGAACTAAGGATTTGACTAAGCTAAAATAAAAGCCTCTTGCTCTTATCAGATTATAAAAAATTCTGTAATAACAAGAAACATAACTCGAAGAATAAAAGCTATTTGACAAAAAAGTACTTATAACATCCTTAACATCACAGAAGGCCAAGTACCCAGAACAAGTAATGGTTCTTGGAGTTGTTAGCAGAGAAGGTCACGTAATACCGCCTTCATTTGCAAGCAGGATCTGAAGGGCAACACTGATAGTCAGTATCATGAAAGAGCGACCAGTTTAACACCACCAGTTTAAGAACACAAGTTGTTCTTGATTCTTATAATCTGATGTACCCCCCCCCACCGAGTTCTTAGCCTCTTAACCCAACCGAGTTGAGCCCTCTCGACTATCTTGGGCAATGTTGAACGGGGTTCCAATGAATGCCCCACACCGCCAGCAAAGTCCCTGACAACAGTTGGATAGTCAATGCAGTGGGATGTTTACAGGGATTTTGTGAACGTGTGGTACAAGCTAACAGATATTTTATTAAATGAATGTTTATATTATAATGTTGATTTTTGTGAAAATTTTAATGAAAGCGGTTAACAAATAAAATTACAGCAGCGTTTTACTTTTTTGTATCGGCTTGCAAACGGTTAGATGAACCAACCTTTAAAATGAAATGAGTTGATATTAATTTTTTTGAAGAGTCTAGCGTATATTGTTCCTTGTTAATATTTAAGAAAATAACTAATTAGAGTTGCTTAAACTACATAAAATATTGATAACTACCAATAATTACTATATATATATATACAGTTTATTAACAACAACAGAAAAAATATAGATGTTTGCCAAAACAAAATTGCAAATTTGTTTGGTATTTTTAGGTTTGTCAATCTTAATCAAAACAAAAAAATAACAACGACATTAAGATTATGACTCTTATGGCTTTAAAGTTGCAATTAATTATTTTTCATTCATTTGCATTAGTATTTTGCTATGGAAACATAGTATAAAACATTATTTGTCATTAGTATTTCTCATATAAGATACTATAAGCATAGAGAACAAATTGAAGACTTTTTTATCATTATACTTTATTTATAAAACAAAATTTGTTATCTATATGTATAACAGTTATCACTCAAGTTGTGCTATTTGTGCAAGCTGTACTTGTATAATATATAGTACAATTTTCAATTTCTTCGTTCCTTAATATGCCTTATTTAATTTCAACATTGATTATTCTTATCATTAACTATTAATTGTTACTATCATTTAATTTGGATCTATAAAAATTGTATGGTAATTATGCATTTAAAAGTAATATAATTTTGGGCATTTAAGCTAGTGTGTAAATCCTATGAATTTTTGAGCGGGCCCGTTTTATGGAATTGGTAATCTGAAGAATGAATTTTCTTTTCCTTAGCAGTTGTCATTATTATCTCATTCATGAGTAGGCAATATTGAGTCTAGTGGATAACATAAAAAAATAAAAGAAATAGTTATTCATGTTCACTGCTTATATATATATGTACTTTTATGTGTCTATAACTGAAAGACAGAGATTAAAACCTCAACTAGGGACAGCAGTGTCAGGAAACACAAAAAATTGATGAGGTTTATTGGTAAAAATTAAGCCCCTTTATTTTTATTTTTTTAGAAAATAAAAATTGTCTCAACTCTAATTTATATAGAATGTGATAAATATTGCAATTACAAGCAATATTTTAGTATTTGCATAAATTATCCAGGGAAGTATTTTGATGTATTTTTAAGATAATCATTTATTGTAAGGATGCAATTTTTATTTGCATGGGATTAATGAGTTAGGTATGTAAGCCGAACAATATTACTAATGAAGAGAGATTTGCGTGTCTGTATGGGTGCTTGTCTATATGCACATTTATAGAGTGAAAAAGGCAGAAAAAAGGCCATCATCATCAGTATGTAGAATAAAATTATATATATATTTTTTTTTTTTTTTCAACTACGTGCTTGTTTTTAGATGATGATGAAGAAGAAGGAGTATAAATAAAAAATTAAGAGAAGCACTGACTGTCTATTTTATGATGTGAATACTTAATGAATAGCAAAAATATTTTATTATTATTACTCTTATTCAAAGGATGAGATTTTAAAAAGATTCTTAAAATTGGGTTTTTTATTCGTTTATTTATTTTTAAAAACATGTATGTAACTTATACAGGGTTTATAAGCAAAAAAGTTAAGTTTATTTCTGCAAACATTGTATATAAATAAATGGCCAATTTAAATGAAGTAATCAGATGCATAATTAAACAATACACCAGCAAGCGTTGGTTTGAGATCCTTTGATCAAGAAATGGTGTAAAGAAAACGCCATAGCAGCAAGTGGTAGATTTATTTCGTTCCCAAATTTGTGTTTTTGAAATAGCAAGAACTGTCAGTATTTGTGACCGGTCAGTTTGAATAATCCGAGTGGATTTAAATGCTGGAAAATACGTAAATGGTAAAGTCACAAGACAAAAGGGGTCATGATGATCAAATATACGGGATGATCCCCACAAAATCCTGACAGAATTGGTGGAATACGATCAGACATTATCAATCAACTCAATTGCGAAAGAGTTAGGATTCACGGCGGTGACAAAGTTCGTCACATTATGAATCTTTGATTGAGTTCCCATCAATGCTTCATAATGTGACGAGCTTTATGAAGCTTTGATTGAGTTCCCATCTTTGCTCTCCCATTCTGCACTTAACTAAAAAAATAAGATAAAAGCGTCTAGTGAGGTATAAAATATTATTATTATGCATAAAAAAATTATCGACTATCAAGATCTTCTCTTATAAGAAGATATATAAAGTCTTATAAAAAAAGGTTGAGAATCCTTGCTCCATATGATATGATTTAAAACAAAATTTTGAATACTTACTAACATTATGAAACATAAATTCAGCTTTTCTGATTTTAAAACTTTTTTGTATAGACTTTCGGGAAAATAAAGTTGTGTTTTTGTACCTGGTATTCTTATAAAAGGCTCCATACTGAGGCCAAATCAAACCTTTTATGAATCAAATGAAGGTTTTATACTTCGTATATTTTTTTTTTTTTGGTAGTAATAATTAAACTTTGGACTCTTGCAGAACCAAGTATTTTAATACTTTAGCTATACTTACACAGGACTTTCAAATGTATATAATACTGCACCAAGTTAGTGATGAGTATAGGAACCAAATAGAGAGAGGGAAGGCGTCCCTTACTTTCTAAAGAAAACAATAATGAAAGGTTGTGTGATTATGTTGATGATATCAATTACAATACATAAAAATGACCCCCCCCCCCTGCTCACTATTGGATTGGCCTGGTGAGGAATGACAATGCAGAAAGAAAACAATTTATAAATTTACGTAACTTAATCCTAATCATTCTCGATGAGTTTTCAATCTATGAACCACAAAGTAGTCTATTAAAGTCTGAATACATTGAATTTTAAACTTCAACAATATATAATTTATTACTTAATAATAGAATTTCAACAAAACAAAAACTATAAATAGATGTGTGTCTGAGTTATAGCTCCAATGATGGGTTCCAGGCGGCGGTGGAAGGCCTAGCACCCTCTGCAGATAAAGTCCTCTCTCATGGTGTTCTAGTGCTGTTGAAAGTGACTTTTAGGTCCTCGGTGTTTGGATGACGGATACTAACAGGGCTGTGGGAGTCCAAAAAGTATAAAAAACAGTTCAAAAGAATTCTAAAGACTCATTCAAAAGAGTCTTGCAATGCAAGATGCTATTATTTTTATTGCTGGTGTCAAAAGTGGCCTCTCCAACCTCACAATTCTCTTTAAACCAATTTTTTGATAGCTCTCTCGACAGCCTTCTGTGAAATCCCGAGATCTCTTGCATGGGCCCTCATGGACTTGAGAAGAATTGTTTATTTTTTATTTATATATAAATCCTAGGGAAGTGTCTGAGTAATATCCGTACCTTTGACTTGTATCTGAAACATCAATTGTAAAATATACTCGGAGTAGGATTGAGGATCTACATCGGAGTCATTCCTACCTATATCCTTGTTAAATACAAAGGGGGATTGTGTTAATTTACTTTATCTCACACCTACTCGCTGCTAGTTTTATGAAAAATAACGCCAAATAAGCTGTTCTCCTCCGAAACATTTTTCCAATTGTCAGGGTGACCACATTAATTTGCATTTTCTTTTTTTTTTAAATACCGGTGTATAGTATTATCATACGTGTACGTTTTATTTATTTCTAAGAACTTTACAAAATTGCTATTAACTTTTTCAAAATGAAGAGGTTCGTTGATTTAAAACTTTTGTTATCGGGAAAAGAAAATGACATGTTAACACTTTTGTGCCTTCAAAATTTAATTTATAAAGGGATTTTCACTCATAAGAACTAGACTCATTTTTTTATCGCAATACCCTTTCCTTTTGACAGGGAGATTAGTGGAGGTTTCAAGATTATGATATGCAAGTTCTCAGAAATAAATTGTCGTTTGGTACGTTCCAAAATTATATACATGATAGATATAATAATCCACCTTTAGAGTCTCTGTAGTTAATTCAATTAATAAATACCAATTTGAAATATATCACATGTCATTCATAAACTTAACTTTTCTATATATATTTAACATACACACATATATAGAAAATAGTATTAATCTCGATAAGTAATTTATTAATGTAATGAGGCTTTTACTTACATAACTTTACATGTCCAGTAATGGGATTTTATACATGTATAAAAGCAAGACTGGTGGGGTTGTATTAGAAATAGAGATAATAATAAATATTCATTATACGGCTTAAAGTACTGAGTAAACGAGAGATTACTTTTACAAATGAAGGAGTCATTATGGAAATATAAATTGAATCAATAGAGTAGGAGTGTCTTTAAAACATTTTCTTAAAGGGTTCATTTGTGTTAAAAATCTTCCAAATTGATTTTAATATTTTTATATTTATAATAGAACAGTAGTTATTAAACTGTAGTATGCAAGCTCCCTTTAATGGTACGTGAATACCTTAAGCCTCCATTATAGTATTTATATTCAGTTAAGTTATAAGGGTGGCACCTGGAGATTTTGATATTTTTTTCTCTGTTAGTACACACTATAAAAAGTTTGAGAACCACAATGTGTCATGGTACTAGAACATCTCAAAGTTTGTGTGACACCATTTTTATGCCACAAATGTTTCTCCTTGTTGCCCTTTGATGGATCAAGTACTACACAATCTTCTACATGACCCTAAAATAGACTCCCATTCTCAATACCGGCCTTCATTCCTGCAGAAACTATCTACACCTCTTACTCAAGTTCAATCGAAATGTTTCTTTCTCCAAAGAAATCACCGAGTCAGGTTCTCTATAGAAAAAAAAACTAGCTAATAACTAACTGTGGCAAAAGAGGAAAATTTTCATGAAGTCAATCAATCATCTCTTTATGGGCAGGTCCAGTACAGAGGAGAATATCGACCAAAGTCCTATGCTATAACTCACCTAGCATTTATATTATACATATTTTTTATTACAAGATGCAAATTCAGATTATAAATAAGCTGATTTTATTTTTTTATATCTCTAAGGTTTGCAAAGTTATAGTATCCCAAAGTCATTATGAGTATATGAAGGAGTATTATATTAATAAGAATTGGATATTTTGGTCAATAAAACATATAGTTTATTTAGTAGTGAAATTATAGTAAACAACCAAACAATTAGAAAAAAATAAACAGATGACGAAAAAATCATGGCTTTCTCCATTTGAGATACACTTGAGTTACATAAACAAAAGTAACTGTACACATAATTCTATACTCATTCATCATTCCATAAAATAAGAAAGAGTGATCGTAAACCATTAATCGTTAGACGTATTATAACCACATAAAATGTGTTACAAATTAGAATCTCTATATAGCCTTGATCTGTTTTTATAATGTCCTCAAATTGACAAAAAAAATACCTTGAAAACTGTAATATCAAGTAAATATCCGTCATTTATTTTTTATTGAGCATAGTAATGCACCTTTTGTGAGGGATGGCGCTAACCCCCTCCTTTAAAATGTTTTAAAAGGTTATCATCTGGCAAAGAAAGTAACTTTTAGCCGACATTCAAGATAAAATTCACGTAAGAAATTATGTGAAAAAGTGACAAATTAGAATTAGATGTAAATGACTTCAACCGAAAATATATTAATTTGTATTTATTTAATCATATTATTGTATGTGAACGGGTCCAAGCCTGAAAATAAATAGTAAAAGACTGTGTCTTATATTAAGAGTTGCAGAAAATATGACCTGTAGGAATACTATAAAAAAGAAATCCGAAAACTGACATTTTAACTCATTCCCCTTTGCAGAATGAGTTGGAGAAGAGTAGCTTAGCTGTAATAACGTTTTATTGATTAGCTCTTAGCAGCTATTGAGTGGTATATTAAAATCTGAACACTTCGAATCTTAAAATTTAACACGATATAATTTATTAATGAACAATAGAACTTCAACAAAATTACTACTATAAATAGATATGTGTCTGAGCTCACTCAATCATTAATGTAGCCGCCTTTAGTGACAATGATAACCTCCAGGCGACAGCCAAAGGCTTGGCACCCTCTGCGGATTAATTCTTCTGTCATAATATCACAGTGCTGTCTGACAGAAGCTTTGTCGACGGGGGTGTTTTGATAACGGATACTTCAACCTTATCTAGTATCAGGGATGCAGGTGGGCCAAAAAATTTTAAAAAAAGTTAAAAATAACTCAAAACAATCATTAAATAGAGTCTTGGAAAGGAGAAGTTCTTTCATTACTGCTGTAAAAAGTGGCCTTTCCACCCTCACGAGATTCTCTCCATTCAGTTTTTTGATAGCTCTCGGGACAGTCTGTTATGAAATCCCTAGATCTCTTCCATGGGCCCTCATGTACTTGAGGGGATTGTCCTAGGCTGTTTAATTCCTCCGGATCCAGTTTGTCCTTTTTGACAAAGCCCTTCTTCCTCTCCAGGGTTTGGGACTTGCTGATGGAGTAGACGGTGATCCTGGAGACACACAAATACTTGAGGTGTGCGAATGGAAATTCATCGATCACAATCAAGTGACATTTTCTCGACTTTTTCAGGTTTGTTTTACTTTGCAACTAAATATTTATGCTTTAATTTGTTGTAGTATACGTTAATTTCAATCATTCAAATTTAATTAATCATTATGTTAGTAAGTGTTCAGATTTCAGTGGACCACACGGTATAAGAGAAAGGAAATAAACAGAAAACCATATTTATACATTTTTAGGCTGGAGTTATATCCATATGTCAATCCTCAATTCTCCGATCCAACAAAATTTACTCCTTTATTGTACTTACACGCACTTTATACATAGATTTGTCTTCTCCTGTAATTAAAAAATGATGATAACTACTTCGGGAAATTTAAAGCACAAGCTGCAACTACGAAGAGTCTCGTCCAATGTCATATTTTTACATCTCTAACTATAGTATTTACATGTTAATAATTTGCTTCATCTTCTTTATCAAAAAGAGGCTACAAGGATTGATTGAGAGAAGATAGAAATAAATGTATCTGCCGGAAATGTTTAACAATGTAAAAAAAAAAAAACTTGGGAAAAAATATATATATATCTTAACAAATGAATGACTCTCTTAATCTGTTGTAGTATTAAATATAAGAAAATTGCAATATGATTGCATATTGTATGTACACAAGAAGTTTCTTAGATACTTTAATATAAAAAGTACACAATTATTAATTATTTGTTCCTCTATGAGGAAATAATTACATATGATACGCATTTGAATAATACTCACAGATTGTGTATAATTACCATATTTATACGTAATTATAAATACAATTAAATATAGTGTGGTACTGTATAATAAAGAGTGGAATATTATTCAAGGGAAAATCACTTACAAAAACACTCCTTTACAATCAGTGGAGGTAACAAAACAATACCTTGAATCAGAATTTTGAAGATTTCGGCAGCTTGAAATTTGATTCAATTACTCATCTGGAACTCTTTTAGCATGTTTAAAATTACCAATACTGATGAAAAGCAAAAAAAACGTGATTAAATCTTTCGAATATTTTGATATGAATACATAAAATAGAAAAATTTATGAATTATTACGATAAATATAAAACAGCACTAATTATTTTAAATAATTCATATTTAAAAAAAAATACAAATTGCTCAATTTTGATATTTTGGTTGCTCATTTTTCAAAAAATTAGGCTCTTTTTTTGTTAACTTCGGCCAAAAAAAACACGCCCAAAAATCCTAATTCGAAAGATGAGTAAACGATTCTACCAAGTGGAAGAAAAAAAAAAGATTTTGAAAACTATTTTTGAATCAATGCCGGACTTTATCTCTTCAATCGATTTTATATTTCCACTAACTAAGGCATAACTTAGATACCAGACTAATTAAAATTATATAATTCCCATAAGCAAGATATATAATTAGCCAAAGTTTAAAAAAAATAAAACTTTCTGCTTATAAGTATGGGTGGGCATTTCGGAGAGTACAAGGAGATGGAATGAGTAAGATATATGGAACAACTTAATTAAAACTCATGTTAATATCAGCTCCTTGTTGTTTGACTTTAGGGGCAGAAAATACTGCTTATCTTTAGCAAAACAATATATCTGCAAAATTATTGGGGAGCTCTATCAATTTGGAAAATATTTTGCAAAAAAAAATTATTTTTTCGACAGGTAAAACATGCATCCAAATAGTATTCTTTCTACTAGTCTTAATATTAAGACTGTAAAAAATAAAATTGTAAACACTGCTTCTTAGTAGATTTCCTAAGCCACCCCCGGACCGCGGACCTATAACTACATTTTTGGTTTTTCTGTAAAATGATATTAATTTTAGATCTATTATTGTGCCAGACAATTAATCCACCAAAAATATGTTAGAATTCATCATTTATATCAGTGATATTTTAACACCATTGTGATCTATTACTGAATAAAAAAAACTAGATTTATAACATAAACGGTTTTTCCTTTTCCAATCTCAAAACTCAATGTTGACTTATGGGAGAAAGAGATGTAGAGCCACCCATTGGATACCAAATTTTGTACTGGAACCAATCCCAAACTAATGATTTCCTACCAAACACTACATAATTATATTCCACTCTTAAAATTTATATTTAAAAAGGTCTTATTTGCCTGCCTACACTGAAAAGCTCTTTTATTTGAACGTATATACAAAGTATAAACTTTCAATCATTTTTTTTTTTTTTTCCAATTTATACAATCTTTCTTCACTTTGTAAAAAGTAAATACGATTTATTCATTTATTTTTTCTAAATCTCTTAGAATAACATCATTAAATTAAGCTGCCTATATCAGAAAAGTTTGTTATTTTATATTATCCAAATAAATGAATATTAAATTCTATGTAAATAAGTGCATTAGGCTGAGACAGATTCACAATCTTAATCCAAATAAGCTTAATCTTTTTTTGGTACTGTTTATGATCTTAATAAACACATCCGTCAAATTTAATTGAAGCATATTAATATTTAGCATAAAGCCAATTGAATTTCGTAAAAGTGAGGAAAAACACTAAAAAATCCCATTTTTAGGTTTTTGACTGTGTCCAATAATTTTTCTTACCGAATATCAATTTAAGATAAAAATTTAAAATCCACTCTTAAAATAGTGCATATACGAAGTAAAAAAGGACAACAAAATTTTTAATAAGTATAAATTTTGCACAGTTAATAAAGTAAAGCCTAAGTATTGACATTTTTGAAATCTCCAATCAATTTTTTTTTATTGTAATAAATAACATTAATCTATATTAATACAGCAAAGTTTATATATATATTTATAAAAAAAGCTATTTTGATCTAAGATATAACAACGTAATTATATTAATGAAATTTTGAAGCCACTTTGCATGAAGCATTGAGCGTGTATACAATGTAAACTGTATATAGCGCCTCCTGATGTATGTATATCATAACTATACATATTTTTAATCTAAGAAATAATAATGTAGTTATATTAATAAAGTATCAGAGGTGTTTTGTATAAAGTATCATTATCAAGTGTGTATACAGGGTGCATTTTATTTAATGCTCTCTGATCTATATCCTATACAGTACAAGAAAGGAAAGGAAGGACGAAAAAAAGGGAGCATACTATGCAGGAAGCACTGTATTAAATGAAGGAAATCTCGCAGAAGTCTAGTTCATATTATAAATACTATATATAAAATTTAAAATATTTAGACTAATATGAGCCTGCAACTTCATGCATGCATGGTAATGATATGAAAGTGTGATGTGATGTCAGTCAACTAACCTAGACCTAAAAAATTATTAAACAGATTGAATTCTTATAAGTGTTCATGCAAGACGAATAAATGGGCTAATACAGTCTCTTCATCCCTTCTTACTTCTAATAGTAGCTAGAGAAGAGAACAAAAACTGTTGCTAGGTAAGAAAAAACGGAGGAAGAGGAAGATTAAAAAGTTAATTTTTTTTATATTTTGATACAAAATGCTGGTGGTCAAATAATTTAAAAATTCAAATAAATAATGTTATTCATAACTTATGTTTGTCTATTTGAATCGAATGTTAAACTACCTAATTTATTCCAAAACAATCATTAAAAAACCCAAGAACGAAAAAAAATAATTTTGGTACTCTTCTGTGTTTGATAAAAGAAAGGTTAAGTTTGTCATAATTACTTCTAAACAGGTATTGTGCACGTTAATACTCCCACAGTTACACATGCGTTGAAGACAACCCAACAAATTGAAAAGATACCAAATAATCAGTAAAAGTAAACAATCAATAGATAGCTACGTAACAATCCTCTCAGTATGTAGCTAACCCAAATTTATGATTAATAATTTTTTTGTTCATGTTTTATTTTTATTTTTTTCTCACAAAAAAAAGTTTATTATAATAACCTTTGTAAATCAATCCCTGTTCACCCCCATGTCAATAAACTAACTTACTCCTATCTTGCCTAAAGTAAATATTGCTGAATACATGCACCAACAACATAATAATTTCGAAAATACTTAACCTCCAAATAAATTAGTATCCTGCGTAATATCCAATGCTTCAATATAATGCTTATGGGCCATAAGTACTTCAAAATGTTATCAATGTAGTATGTCAAATTTGTTATACTTTTTGGCTTTATTGAACAGATTAAATTCTTATAAGTGTTTATTTGGAATTGCAGCAATCCAAGACAAATTAATTGTATATACAAGAAAAGAAATAGAGAAATCTTAAATACTCTCCCAAATCAAAAATAAATTATATTATTGTAAAAAAAATTATCAAGCTGTCATTATTATTTTTATTATTGTTCAGGAGAAAACGTACTGAGTATTGAGTAACTACGTGCAAGTGTACATATGAAGAACGGAGAATAACAGCAAGGATATGTTGAGGAGTTATATTCTTTATTATTGAAACGAAATGTTCGTCTAGGTCTAATAACTCCAGCAATGCCGGGTACTACTCTGAGTACATTAATAATTATTTCTTAATCCAAAATATATTAGTTTTATTGTCATTTTTTTGTTACTTCTTGAATAAATTCAACAGGTTTATGCTGAAGCTAGATATTAGATAAGGAATTTTGACCTCAACTATTTCACCACTTGGAGATTTTGCCGCATGATACATTCGCATCCTTCTTATGTTTTCATACATTGCGAGTAGGTTTGAACTTTACTTTAAGTCTTTAGCATTGTATCTCACCAACATATATATATATAAATAAAAATGAGAGTGAAAGATCCAGGATCATTATCCTATTTCGAAATGATCCATTTACTAGTGGCACCTTATCCGTGGTGGAGGCATCAAAAAGTGTAAGAAACTTTATCCATACCAAGAAAAGATTATTTTATCAATAAAGACCAGGGGGTCTGCAAGATTATTTTAGAATTTTATTGAAAATTAAAAAATTTTGAGAAAAAAATTGAAAATATTTTAAAATTTCAAAAGTCCAAATAAATTTTCAAAAAATTTTAAAAAAAATACAATAAAAAATTAATTATTTTTTTCTTTTAATTTCAAAAATTCAAAGCTATTCTTTAAAAAGTGAATTTTTTGAAAAAAAAATTCAAGAATTATATTTCAAATATTGCATTTTTAACAGAAAATTTAATTATTGAAATAAAAATTTAAAAAATCAAATGAAATATTAAATTAATCAAATTTTTTGAAAAAATCAAATCAAATATTAAATTAATCAAATTTAAGAAAAAAAAATCAAATATTAAATTAATCAAATTTTTTGAAAAAAAAAATCAGATATTAAATTTTCTAGTAAAAATCAAAAATTCCATAATTTGGGGGCTACAGCCCCTAAAGCCCATGCCCTGCGGTCCCCTCTGAAGACTAAAGATACAGTTAAGCATTTTATTTTTTAACACACTTACACTTACTAAAAAATTCCTCAATTAAAACTGAAGGTTACTTTTCCTTTAACTCACTTCAAATTCAATGTTGGTTCCAAAAAAATGGTCATCACTTTTTAATTCGAGGTTACTTTTTTCATGTTTAAAAAAATGTCAATGTGTGGCAAAGAAGTATAAGTACGGGAGGATTTGCATAAGTTTCTAGCCTATTGCGTGAGACTTGAGACACTATTGTTTAGTAAGAAATATGACATTTAGGCCTCGTCCACAAAACAACGTTTCCTATGGATAACACCAAGGTTTAGGTTTGCATTCACACGGAGTCTCCGTTCCATTTCAACTTAAGCCGAGATATTTTTTGAAAACAGCTTCTATATATTTAGAGTGAAAGATTATAATAGTGCCTTGCCCGCGTTGTCATGTGGATAGTGTCAGCCTCACTAGTTCAATAAGATGGTTACTTATGTAAACAAAGTAATTTTATAATAGGAGTGGACTGTTTGAACGTGCATTTTGTAGTATTTAATTTAGACTGGTTTTTTTTTAGCTTTCAAATAGACTATTTAGACATAGTATAACAAAAGTTGTGAACGTGCAGTAAAAGAAGTAACCAACGCTTCAGATTAAGTATATGAACAAGGGAGACCAGCCATGGATATAACGGAACAAAGTTAATATTGCGCTTGGTTTTTCTTATTAGAGAAATAAAAAAAATTGGAAGTAATTATTTATTCCTAATTTATTTTTTAAAGATTATGAAAAAATATATATAAGATAAACAAGATTTAAGTTGTAAAAATGAAGATTTGTGTCAGTCCTTCTTAAGGACTGAGGACGCAATCTCTAAAGAAGGTAAATATGTATGTATGTTACAAAATGCCTAGTTATGGTGCGAAAAAAAACTTGTAGGAGACGTTTGTAGAAATCTAGAAGTGTTTTGGGCGTCCCCTTAAAAATATTGGATAAATACCGGTCCCTTGATCTAAAAGTCCTCAAACCCGATCGTAAGGACCAATAGCACCAGGCCTAAGACTGTACCGAACCGAATAAATAAGGACTGATACAACATTAGAGGTAGGAACACACATAGTATTGTGCCAGTTCTTATTTAAGACTTAAAATTGAAGCCCTGCCCCCTTTCAGTCTCTGTATATGAGTCCTAAAACTAATACAGTTCGGTCCTTGAGAACGTCAATCAACTTTATATTTTATTTTTTTAACTAGGTTTACTACTTACAGTCTGAAGGATCTACAGGCTTAAGGACCGGTCCCAAGGATTGATATCACCGGTTCTCAGACTGGAATAGACTAGATCGAATAAATGAGGACCTACATAACACAAGCCACATATATTTACATATGCCGAATATATTATTTATTTGATAAATAATGAAAAGATATTGATTTTAAGAACCATTGAAAGGGAATTGAATTGAAATGATTAATTGACACCAAGAATATGTACGTTTATTACTTTAATGAAACATAGCAAATTCTGTACAATTCAATTAAATACTTTTTATAAGCATATTTATGTAGCAGGGGGAGGGGGAGTTTGATTGATTAATATTAAGTATGTACACATGTTACATTTATAAATTTGAAATATTTAATGTTCAAATGGATCTATAGATTTTTTTTATTGAATAAATGCACTTTAAAATAGTAATTTAAAGCACTATTTATTTATTTGACATTTTAAGCTGTGTCTTTAGAACTACGTATTGTCCTTGAAAATAAGATCTTTTTGTTCAAAATAGCAATTAACATAGGCACGATTTGATGTGGACTAGTTCCATATTTAAACTGCTACTTCATGGTTAAACTATGTCAAATTTGTACATTGCTTAACTACGAATTACGATCATTTATAATTTTTGAACTAATTCTGATCATTTATGATTTTTCAACATATTTTTCTTTGATATTTTATATTAAGCCATAAAATCATTATAATTGATGTAGAAAAACGAAATCTATTATTTATCGGCTTACGTTGGATGGCCTTAGAAGGATAAGATTTCGTACTAAAAAATAATTAACAAATTGTTAATAATAGAACACATAAGACACTAGAAAAATAATTCGTTGGGAACTATAGACAAACGAAAATTAAAAAGACTATTATTTAATAAATAACAAACAGGACTAATGGGAAATAAATATTTAGATATAACTTTAATTGGGACAGATAAATTATTATGCAAGTAAAAAGAAATCAATGATTTTCCCCGAAAAAAACGTTTTCAGTGATGGAGCTCATTTTTGACTCAATAGCTTTGAGAGCAAGCAAAATATGCATTGGTGGTCAGGCAGCCATCCATAAGTGTTTTTCGAAAAAGTTACTGTTTGGAGTAGACTTCATACTCGAGGATAATTGTCCATATTTTTCTGTTGATGATGATAATCATCAACGGCACTGTAAATAGAAATCGCTGTCATACCATTAAAACAGACTTTTTTTTAACCAAATTACAAGGTATGGTCTTGGCAAACATGTGGTTTTAACAAAACAGTGCCACTTGTCAAACAACAAACGTTACAATCGAATTATAGCAAAGCAAATTGGGTGAGTGCGTTATTTCGAGCAATGTATCAGTTGATTGGACACCTCGATCAGGCGAATTAACGCCTTTACATTATTTTCTCTTGGGGTCAGGGAAAGTCATTGGTCTACACCAATAAACCGCTGACCTTAGAAGAGCTCAGAGAAAATATCGAACGCAAAGTTGCTGCAATACAGGTCAATCTATTGGAAAAAGAAGTGGAAAATTGGGTTTAGAGATTGTACTTTTGTAAACGTGCCCGTGGAGGTCACACTAGAGAAATCGATTTTCATACATTAAAGTATATGTTTATAATTTGAATTGAAAAAAACAGATTTGAGCAAAATCTGTTATCGTTTGTGTCACATTTATTGAAAAAAATGAAGCGCTCATAATGAAAAATCATTTATAAGTGAGATCGGTTTACACTAGATGGGGTCAGAATGATAAAATTTCAAACTTAAAAAATCCTTTTAGACAGTTTTTTTATTGTTTGACACAGTATTGTATCAGCGTGCGTCAAAGATTGACACCATTAAATAGAAAACATGCCATATTGTACAGGTTTTTTAATATATAAAGACCAAAACACAACTCAGGCAGCTGAAAATGTGAATAGCATTTATGGTCATGGTACTGTAACAAACAATCATGCACAATTTTGGTCTCGTCCATTCTGTTCCGATAAATTTGATGTAAAAAATGTAAGACCAATTGTCAAAAATGTGGATAAAATAATGAAAATCATGGAGTCCAACCCTCATATAAAGACTTTTCTGATTGCAAAGAAAATAAAAAATCAATGGAAAAGTAAATAAAAAATAATTAAAATCCATTAAAAATAATGAATTTATTTTTAATACACCTATTATATTAGACTAATGCAGTTATATTTAAACTCTATAAACATAACGTTTTTATTATCCTCACCAATTAATTTTGTATCTACAACTAATTTTTGAAGTCCCTTATTATTGTTTTCCAAGGACAGGATGTGAATTGGTAAACAACAGATCCTACACATGTTTTTCAATCTCTACTTTTTATTATTGTTTTATTAATTGATAAGTACTTAAACAGTTGTTGCCAATGGTAACCCAGATTAGCTGGTAAACATGTACTTTTGTGGTAAAATATGTTATGTTCTTAATAAATAAATATTTTTTTAATAAACGACATAGATCAATATTGACTCCTATTTACGTAGTTAAACAAAGAACTTCATTTGAAGAAGAAAAAATACAGTCTTGATTTTTATAAGTATTTAGCATATAGCTATACATGCATAGACATAAAATTTAACTAATTTTTATTAGTTGACTCTTGTATGATTTAACGCAGAGGATTCTACATACTATGAACTCAAAAATATGGTATAACATAGATTTATATTTAAATCAAAATCAATCTAGGGCCTTGTCTACTTACAAATCGTTCGTTCTATGCATGGAAATGATATTAGCTGATAAAACCTTGATCTTATTCACTGCACCAACACTCAGAAGATCAGACGGAAACAAACATAACATTAAATATATTTGAATGACGTAAGTTGGCATTGATATGTTTAAAAAAGATTAAATAATTGAACAATCCATAGCCTAAAACTGTATAGAGAGAGGTAATCTAATACGAAATCCTTATTCCAAGATGTGCGTTTTTATACATAAATTTAGTCAGCTAATCATTGTCATACATGAAATTTACTTAGCTTTATGCAGTTTTTAGTACGTATAATCTTTTTATTTTAATGTTGCTAAAGTTTGTTAAACTACAATGTAAATACTAATGAATTGCAAATTCTGACGATCTAAGTATGGGGGGAGACTAAAGAATAACTGCAACTCTTTTCCATTTTGATTAAATTGACTCAAACATCCCAAAATTTAAGACGGTATATCAAAGATATGTTCACCAATATTTAATTCATTTTAGATGTTATACGAATCTGTAGTTTTTCTACATATGACATTTGAACATAAGAGGTCAACTGTCCCTGAAGCTTGGGACGGTTGCAACAGTTAAAAAGAGTTACCAAATGATGATTTCCAGGCGGCTGAAGGCATGGCACCCGTTGCACATGTAGTCAACTGTCATGGCGTACCAGTGCTGGCTGACAGTAGGTTTGATGGCCTCGGTATTTGGATGACAGACTCCTTCCCCCTCGACATGCACCAAAAGGTGTAGTCGATGGGGTTGGCATCAGTGCTGCAGGGGACCAAAAGTGTCAAAAAAAAAAAAAAAAAAGAGTTTTAAAGAACTCAAAAGACGGAAGAGATTGGTTTTTGACATTTCTTGTATCAAAAGGGGTCTCTCCACCCTCACAAGGCTATTTCTAACAACTTTTTGATAGCTCTCTGGATAGTATGTTGTGAACCCCCCATATCTCTAGCATGGACCCTTATGGACTGTAGGAGATTAGCCTGGGCTGTTTTCTTTAAATCCTCCTGATCTAGTTTTGCCTTTTGACAGAGCCCTTCTTTTTGTCCAACGTTTCGGTCTTGCTGACGGCGTAGACGGTGGTCTTGCAGATGCCTAACTCCTTGTAGTGCGTGAATGGAAATTTGTAGATCACGTTCAATTGACTTTTTCTCTCTTAACCTTTAAGTAAGCTAGAGAGGTCAGGTTTGTTTTATAACCAATTCTTTATGCTTTAATATAACTTAGTAAGAATTAATTTCAATCACTAAACCGTCATTGATTTTTGAGTATATTGTATTTGTTTAGATTTCAATGGACAACCTGGTAGAATAAATAAAAATACATTTTAGGACCCTGTCTTATCTAACAAACATGATTGATGTGCAGTGTGAGAATATAAAGTAACTAAAGGTTGTACCTGGTAATACCTGCAGCGATTAGGCGTTGACGAACAGAACTATTTGGCTTTATTAATATAGAAGATAACTCCCCAAGAAAGCATCATTGTCATTGTCCGTTTTTCATTTGATAAAAGGTTCAGAAAATAAAAAGCATTGTTTAGGCTGTCAAAAACAAAAAAACTCGCACACTAAAAAATCCTTAGGATTTAGAACTTTAAATATATGTACTCTCCTCGTCTTTTTTTAAAATATTACGGGCTGAGTGACAACGTGATCTTTGTTAAAAATGAGTTCTCCTCAGACAAATAATCAAACAGATAGATAGAGAGACTGACAAAATTTGCTTTATTAATATAGAAGAATAAGCAAAAGGTGTTTTCAATAGGATTATAAACAATAGTTATGACTGAAAACATTATGAAATATCTAAGATCAAAATAATGATTATATCACAAGACAATGATGTCACAGAGTTTTTTGAATTCTTTAACTGAAAATGGACTTCCTCTTAGTTTCCAAAATTAGAGATTATGTCAAATTTTGATTGAATAGAAATCGTCCTTGTGGATATTCTTCTACATCAACAGTACATCTTTACAAAGAAAATTCCAGCACTTCTTGCAACCGACATCTTCTTGTTGAACGTAACAATATCTCAAATGGTCTCTCAATGAGTGAGTTTTCAATTTTGATAAAATTATAGTTTCTTAAAGTAAAATAATCAATAATTCAAATATAATAAGTTATAGCAAAAGATACTTATAAGTTGATGTACATATATATTTTTATGAAATATTTAATAAAAAATTTGTCGTAAGAGTTATATATTTAATGTACATGTAGTTAAAAAGTTTTTGCAATTTATGGATGCCGCAGCAAAAATATTATCTAAGTAAGTGCTCGTAAAGGAATAGGTAAGGAACAAGATACCTCGGATATGTCAGATTTGTTTTTCTTTTTACTGTTATTGATATTATAAAAGTTTGTTATGAAAGCAAAGATATATATTTTCAAAAAGTTTAAAAAATATTTGTTTTCTCTCAATGAATGAACTTCTTTTCATGTAAAAGTAAGAGCATACTTTAATCCAAAATTCATTTGACTTGACTAAATGCATTTTGCAAATTATATAAAGGATACACTCTGTGCATGGAAAATTGAAAAATGTTGTGTTTTTGAAAATTAGAATGGGCACTCGGTAGAGTGTTTATCCCTGTATAAAATCATTTTGTGTTAATTTAAACTATCAAAATTGAATGACTTTTTATCATTAACATATATGATCTCCCTACAAAGTTTTATCAGAATATAACCTTTTCTGTAATCCTGATAATAAACACACAAACAAACTAAAATAATATTTTGAGTTATGTATCTCGATGTGGTCCAACCTTTTGATACATTCTACATTTTTAATGTTTGTGTGGCCTCAACCTTTGATTTCTCAAAATGTAATGGTATCTTACTGTTAACATATTCACGGTGCGGTAACATAACGTCCTTTTTTCAAAAGGAAATAAAACAAGTTTTTTATTGTTTCATTTAAATTTAAAGATTTGAAAATCATAGCAGATAGG
The DNA here is from genome assembly GCF_016086655.4 of Lepeophtheirus salmonis. NCBI lineage: Eukaryota > Metazoa > Arthropoda > Copepoda > Siphonostomatoida > Caligidae > Lepeophtheirus > Lepeophtheirus salmonis. The sequence goes on along the minus strand of NC_052132.2, from coordinate 37,329,908 downwards.
TGACATCCTCCTATTGTGCCCGAACCCTGAATAAAAGGAACTCCGGTATTTTAGTTTTTTTAATACAAAGAGATGCAACATTATTTTGCTAACATACCTTATTACATAAATGTGAATCACTAGTTAATTAGATAATTATTTATTGGTGATTCCAAAAAGGTCTTGAAAGTGTTGATTTTTTGCGAAATAAATCCAGGTTCAAATTATCTGATTTGGCTCAACTGCATAAATTTATATCTTTAGCATCACCAGTTATTAGGGTTCAGAAAATTTTACAAATTTCACATTATGAAAATGAATTGAAAAATCGTGTTTATTTTTTTTTTTTTTTTTTTTTGGTATATGGAAACAATTAAATTATTTTCATAAAATGCACCCATCAAAACTTAGAAGATAAATAGCAATTAGTTTAATATAATAAAATATTCTGTCAAATATTTTTTGCAATCTTCTTACAATGTTTTACTAAAATTGATTTCTATCTTTTTCCATAGTTCTCCTTACAAACAGGCAAACAAACTAAAATGGACATTCGGTAGAGCTCAAACGTCTACGATTTTTTGAGATGGTAGTTTTAATTTGTTCCAAAGTTATGGTGGATTATACATTTTTAACTTTTTTGTTACTTTGACCTCTCAAAATTTAATGGCTTCTTACTGTTAATATATTTTAGCCTTCTACAAAGTTTTAGCAAAATCAATTTGTAACTTGAAAACAGACAACGGTGCTAATTTATTATCTTTGTTTAACTTCCTTAACACAGAGGTATTAAATGAACTAAATGTAAGAATATTTATATAAATATAAAATTTATATATACCTATTCAAATTGACCTCAAAATTACGTTAAAGGATACTAAAAATGTTTGATATTTTGTATTATACAACCTGATTTTTAATTAAATGACAGACTATTTCATAAGACCGATAAATTTATAAATTCCTCCATATTTTTTTGGTTGGTTGGTTGGTTGGAGTTTTAATTATTTTATACAAATGATGTTTGATTTTAATAAGAGGTATCTGCTCGTGGTTACACTATTTGAATTGTAAAAGATTTAGTGACACATTTAGAATTGGTTGTTATATTTATATTGTGTACAAGTTGTAGTTTTATATGGGTCATTTCATATCCTTTCACAAAAAAAAAAAAAAAAAAGTCACCTGACAAAAAGAAAACTTGATGTTTGTATAATATTTTATTCAACACAGAAAGGCAGAGTCTTGTCAAACTCTAATTTGAGAGAAAGTCTGTAATAGAAATTCCCTTTAATAACCCCTTTAATCTTTATAATTTGGTCTAAATTTCAGGCAAAGGTTTGTCCTTACCTAATATTCATTCCGATTGGTAAAATATTCAGTGGGATTTTACTCTTTTAACAAATAGTATCAAACCCAAGTTGATACACGTTATTTGGGGAAATTGAGAGATAGATTAAAAAATAGGAAACACATAAATATTAAAGAAAATAGACTGACATTAATAACGATTATAATTTACAAACAACTATAACTAAAAAAAGTTAATTTTATATATTACCTATACATAAAAGAATGACCATAAAGATATAGGAATTTTATTGGACTGTTGATTGTATTGTTTGTTGGTTAGCAACCTTTTGGCATATATAAAAAGCCATGGCAACAACCAAACTTTGTATTTGACATTTATTCAAGTACTAATATACTATGGAACAATAATATTAGTCAAGACTATCTGAAAGGAGGGCAATGTTGTTATTCCTTGTTTCTTTTTATTTCTACGAACTCATATCTAGAGTACATCATTATTGTCTATTGCTGTTTTTATTTCTTTGTTTATTATAAAGTTTGATTAAGTGCGTTATTAGCATTATGAATTATTATATATTGCAAAATTAGAAGATAACCCCACTCTAAAGATCCAGGAAAAGTTCAAGTCCATTATATTTCCCCGATTTGTAAGGATCAAGACCGGGATTTTACATATGTAAGAGAGCCAAAAAGCTTATGAGTCACCAATTTTCATTCTTCCACTGAATGGTCAATGGAAACCTACTTTGGAGTCGTTCCTCAAAACAAGGATTCAACATGATATATTAAATTTTACTCCTTGACTTTGCTCAGACCAACGTCAGACATTTCTTCATAGAGGGCAGGGCCACCTCTTGACATAGACAAATGCTAAATGTGCCGTCTATCGAGGGGGCGGCACAAATGATGGAAGAAGAAAAAACTTCCACTATTCTTAAAACTATTTCATATCATTATGTCTTAAGATAAAAATAATCCAGCCCATTTTAATTTAACAAATCATATTAGTTAGTAGTAATATTAATAATAATGAAGATAAAGTATTTTCTTAAGAGGCTGCCCCTGTTAACTTGTCTAAACGTCCGAAACTATCTAGTGCCTATGGGTAGAAAAAGAAGAAAAAAAAGAAAAAAACGCCACATTGGTTTCTTTAATATATTTGTGCCTTATTTACATATATGATATTTGTTTAACTTCCGTCACTTTTTTACATTTTTTATTTAGGGATTATTTTACTCTAAAAGTCTACTTCATGCTGAGTGTTTTAAATTTGCATTTGCTTTATTTATTTGATTCTTTCTATGTATTTTGAATGTCACTTTGTTTTATTTAAATAAGAGAAAGTCCACGTAGTTATTCAGTTTCTTATGAGTAAATGTACAGGGTACACGAACAGAAGAATTTACGTCAATGCAAGGAGGGGGCGTCACTCCAAATCCTACATAGTTGCCATGATTAGGTCCGCCCCTAATCGAGGGGCATGGTATATAATTTCAATTATAATATACATATATATTAGATATAACAGTGAACATTTCTGGGAGGCACGTGATTTAATAATTTAATATTAATATATGATTATATAAAACCAGGACATCCAGGGTTTAAATTCTTTGTTGGCTCCATGTTGTAATGCAAATATGTATTCAATTGAAATTTGCCTTATTATTTACTTTATACTTGAATATGAAATTATGGTACGTGGACAAAACGTCGAATAGACTAAATGTGTATTCCTCTTTTAAAGTCTAATAATTGTGTTTTAGTAAATTGTCTTTTAAATTCATAATTAATTATAACTCATTGCGATGATTCCAAGGAAATTCGATTCTATTAATCTAGAAATTGATTTTATCTACTTATCTAATTATACACATTTAATTATACCAAGGTTTTCAAATCAGCAAACTATTATCTGAAGTTTACAAAATGAAGTAAGAAGTAGCGTCATGTACCCCGAAGCTTTAACAAGCGCACTTTTAATATTGGGTGGAAGCCCTTTCGAAAAAATGAAGTCAATTAGAAGAATCATGACCTTAACCAAAAAGTTCTTCTCAACTTCCGGATTAAATATTAATCCGGGAAAAACAGAGATATTGAGCCCTTATGGAGGACTGATAGAAAAAGGATGGGTAAGCTTCCTTACCACAAGAAACATCAAACTCCTTGGAGTCTGGGCGGGGAATGAGAGTTGTCAAAAGAATAATGACGAAATCGTCAGGAAACTTAATCAGGCTACCTCTTTCTTCACGAACTTCAACCTGAATATGTGGGACAAAATATCAGCATGGAACTCTTATGTTGTCCCAAAAGTGGTTCATCTTCTAAGAGTAACGCCCTACAATGAGGACACTCTTAAAAATATATCCGCTATAGAGAGCTCATTTCTCCAAACGAAAAGAAGAAGGAACATCTATGATAGGCTTCACGGTCCACTGAATAATGGAGTACTGTCATTTTAAGGGCGTCGAAAGGCATCTGGTGCCGTTCAGGATGAAAGCCTCGATAGTTTCTATGTCATAGATCAGAAGATGTTTCAAAAAATCAACTATGGCTCCTTTTTGTGACTATTTGGAAAGGAGAAGCATCATCAAAGGAGCATATAGCATCATCAAAGTAATAAAAAATAAATATTTGACATCTTCTGAGAAATGGTTCAAATATCAATTAGTCTCAGGAACGTTGAAGGTTGAGGCAAAATTCTTTAACGTACAGAGGAGTATTTGACCATTTTGTAATGAAGGAAATGAGACTACTGCCCATCTCTTCTGGAGCTGCAGGCTTTTAAGTGTACCATATGAGCGGATCTCATATGGACTGCTAAATAATTTTGGAGCAACAACTGGTCAAGATGAATTTTTTAGGACACTATTGTGGGAAGGAGGAAGGCAACGTCAAATCCATTTTTACAAAAACACAACAATTAATATATGCAAAAGGACTAAGAAGGGCTTAAACCTGACAGGCGTCATCCCCATTATTAAGTTACATATCAAAGTAATTAAAGATATGGACTATATATATTTATATATATATATGTATAAGTATTTTCTTTCACTTTTATGAATAAATACGCCAAATTTAGAAAAGGATTTATAGGATTAGTTTATTATCAAACTGGTTTGTTGTAATAAATTAAATGAGTTAGCGAAAATACTTTTTGATTTACACTAGTAATGAAAAAAAGTTAATTTATGAAAAAGAAGACTACTTCTGATGCTGTGGATAAATGCAAGGATTTTAATAGTTTTAAAAGGGACATCTATGGATCTTCAAATGCAACTAAGAAACAAGCATCAGACATGTAGTTTACTAAATCTCTCACTAACACTGTATTTATTTGTTATTCTTCCTCTAAAATCAGTGATTCACAACTTCCCCTAATAAAAAAACATTATAATACTTTTTGTATTTTTAAAGTTTGCTAGAGTATAAGGGAAGGTCTACTGTTAAATATCATGCCAAAAAAACACACATTGAAGCAATTTTCATTGATTGCTATAATAAAAAGAAAGACAAGTAATAATGCAATTCATCTATTTGTAAAACTTTATGATGAGCACAGATGACTTTTGAGGAAAAAAGGAAAGAAGAGAGCATTTATCTTGGAACTTGACACATTATCAAAATTCCAAAAAGGATATTTTTGAATAGGTATAATGCATATTTTATCATTTTCTAACAACGGATATCAAAAAACAAAATAAATTATTTAAATCTGCGATATATAGCACTAAAAAATCAGCAAAGTTGTCTAGACAATGTACAAATGTATGTATATTGTAGATAAAATTGAAAGAGTATTCGTGCATTCACTTAGCTTTAAGAGTTGAGTGAACGTGACCATAGTTTTTATATACGCAAATGACGATGTGACGAATAATATTGCGTCATATTGTAAACCCACTTTTATGGTTAATTATCTGTTTTTTAGGGTTATGTATTACCTTGACTTCTCAAAAAATTTATTTGAGATATGTATCTTCATTTTTTAAAAGGTTATGGCCTGTTTTGTGTTTTTGACATTCTCACACTTATAACCTTTTTACAAAGTTTTAAAAAAATCTATTTGTAAATTTTGCCGTAGTCCTGGTTTTGTAAAATACAAGAATGTTTTTTTTTGACCTTGACGTCTCGAAAGTTAATGGTCGTTTACTGTCACACATATCTACAAAGTTTCATAAAAATTGATCTGCAACTTTCCCCGTAATACTGCTTCGTTGCTGAAGGTAATTAAAAGACAGAATAGGATATTTGTTTGGGTTTTTACAATAGCATCCCTAAGTAACTATGGTTCTCGTTTATTAGCAGCTATCGATTTTATCCTTTTCTTATTTCTTCTGAGTGATTTGTACATTATTTGGTCGAGTAAAGATAGCAGTTGTTTTGTTGCGAATTATTTTATAATCGGTAAAAAACGAAGGTTTCTTATGTTATTTAATCAAATTTTTGGTTCAAAATTGGGAATTTTTGAATCCCAAGTAACATACTTTTATACTCATGTTTAGTGAACGAATAAATGACTTTCTCTAAAGTAAGATTTATAATAACTCAAAAACACTTGCAATTTGAAGATGAGGCAGCACTTTTGCAAAACTGGAAGGTCATAAGTAAGAAATTACCACTTTATATTGCTTAATGATCCATTGATTATATATTTTTAATTACAAACATAAATTTTTTTAAGCTAAAATAATTATAAAACAGTTCAAATCAAGGATTCCGAAACTCATGTATAAAATATAATACGTATCACGTTATAGGGTTTAATATGAAAAGTACCACTGTTGCAAAAAATTGGCTGAAATACAACTTATTTTGGCACTTTATCTATTTTTTTTAAAAGTAAATTTTAAGAGATACAATACCGGATGTTATTAATTAATAGTAAAAACTATTTAAATTTAGACACTTAATCTAAACCGCATTATTAACTTTTCAAAAATAAAAAAATGTTGAGCGGTTGGATGGTTGTAGATGGCACACTTGTAGTTGAATATCTGGGTAAAAGTTAATAGATTAGTTGTAACGAGGAAGGAGTTTTTTTTTTATTTTTATTTTTTTTGCACCGCTTAGATATGGGTAATTGAACTTCTTACCCGAGTGGAACTGGGTATTATAATTTGTTTTTTGTAGCCATATAGTTATAATTACAAAGAAACTCAAAAAAAGATTGATTGACTAATACATCTAAGTTACATATGGGCATATGTCCCACAGCAAAGGGTTGTCATTCATATTTTGAAGGACATTTTCATAAAACTATTATCCTCTTCATTTTTGAATAGGTTAAGGAGACCCTGTGCATACAATAAAAGAAACCAAAAATGAACGTGGCAATCCAGACAATTTGAGAAATGTTTGGTAAGAGAGCAGCTTAGCTCTCATGACGTTTTAGTAGATCAGCTGCAAGCAGTTATGAGAGGAAGATAATACACACAAATCCCGCTCCGTATATAGAAAATACAAATAGGGCTTGAATTACTCCGATGTCGATCCTCAATTCTACTCTGAGTCCAACATAGATCAGGGACGTCCGCATGGGTTGGCTGGAGGGATGTAGCCCCTTATAGGGGTAAAAATTGTTTTCTAAAAAAAAAAATTTTTTTTTGAATAGGTATGAGAATTTTGGAATTTTTATCCAAAGAAATTTTATTTTTGTAATTGTTTACCGAAAAATGAAATTTTTCAATTATTTTTGGTGAATGGCTATAGATTTTTGAAATTTTTGTTCAAAAACTTTAATAATAGAAAATTTAATTTTGGGATTTTTTTTTCTCAAAAAAATTCCAAAAACCAAGCAATTCCCCCCCTCCCCCTCCAATATAATTTTGCAGACGCCCTGTAGACTTACACTTATAACTCCCAGGGTGTTTAATCTTTGTCTTTCATGAGTACACACACTACTTTCTACTATATACATACTAAGATGTGCCGTCTTCAAAAATTAAATAATAATGATAACAGCTTTCGAAAATAAAAACCCTGTTCAGATAATCAGCCAGAAAAAACCGCTCCTGCTTTTTATATCATATTTTATACTCTTCTGTGAATGAGAGTGCGGGAGGAAAACCAATTATTACATTGAGGCGTCATAGTAGGCATTTTCTTACTGAGCTTTCAAGACATATTATGATGTCTTAAAAATGGATAAACTACTTTGTTTGCTCTGTCGTCGAAGATGTATTTTACATAATTGCTCATAAAAAAGCAAGGAAGGATTTGTGATTACCCGTCAATAGTTATAGATATATGACAAATAACCAAGTAAAAATGGGAACAGGACAATAAATAAGAATCTGAATATATACAGGGAGCGGGGATCAAATTGTAGCCAAAATATTTTTCTACAAAAAACAACACAAAATATACATTTTTTAACTTTTTATTGAAAATCAAAACTATGACGAGCATATAGGTATAGAGTAGCCATTCATTCGATATAATCACCGTTGGAATCAATAACGGCCTCAATACGGCCTCTGATCCGGTGGCAGGCTCTTCTGACCATCTCATTGTCCATGTTGCCGAATACCTCCTTGATGGAGTCAATCAGGCTGGCCTTGATGCTTTGGGGATGTCTGTTGGTATGTCTCTCGACATAGCCCCAGACAAAATAGTACAAAGGATTAAGGTTGGGAGAGTTAGGAGGCCACAAATCCTTGGTTACGACGTCATAACAGTTATCGGTTAACCTTTGCATGGAGATTTTGGACACATGGCAGGGTGCTGAGTCCTGTTGCCACACCCAGGGCCTGTCTCCAGCCCCCTTGGATCCAGGGCAGAATCACCTTCTCCATAACATCCAGGTAGACCTCTGTATTGACCTTTAGACCCGTTTCAAACATGTGGGGAGGCATAACATGACCTTCACTGCTGACCAACCCGAACACCATGACCGTTGCACGGAACTTGGTCTTCATTACCTTCCTCACATGGCTGGTGCAGGTAACTCTCCACCTGTTGTTCTGCTTGTTCACCTTCTAATCTTGACAGAAATTATTTTCATCAGAGAAAAATTACAGCATCCCGGGCTGCTTTGGGTGCTTGAGCCTGTTGAGCAATTTTGTTGACTTCATCAGCCTGTTGTCCTTTGCCTTCTAGGTCAAGATCTAGCCCACCTGCATCTTGTAGCTCCTGCACCTTAAATCCTCAGATACACAGTCCCATATTGTTTTCTCATGGCAGCCCAGATCCCTCGCTATGGCCTTCATGGACCTGGTAGGGTCATCCTCAACCATTCTCCTCACCTTGTCGACAAAGTCGGTGTCCCTGACCTTCCTGTCAGCGCCCTCCCTCCTTGGGTGCCCTCTTTATGGTGGCATCAACATCCCAGGTGTCCTCTAGCTTCTTAAGGATACGCTGAACAGTCCGTAAATTCCCTCCTAAGGTTGAAGCAATCGTTGAATTGGAGATTATTAACCAATGCCATGACCACGGCAGACCTCGAAAGCTCCTCGTTCCACTTATAGCTCTTTATCTCCTCATACGATGATGGCATGATGCTAACTGAACTACGTATCGTCAGCTGACAAGAATAGCTTTTCTATTTGGTAACAGGTTTTTTATTTGATAATGTCCTCTTCAAGTTATCAAGGTTTAAAGTAGGCGACAATGTGATCCCCGCTCCCTGTATATATATATATATATATATATTTTAATAATAATAACTGCCTTGAAGAAAGTACTTGCTGGGTACATATTTTTGTAGGTAATATAAGAGTATTTACTTTCATTTAAGTTCTAAGTACGACTCCCTGGGTCCGGGAAATGCCCATGCCCGTTGTAACACCTATAAATTCAAACAATATCAGTGTTGACCCAACCCTAAGTATTTGTATAACTAATTTTGTGCAAAAACAGTAATGTACTAGTTCATATCTTTTTAACTTCTTATTTTTCTTGCATTTGGTTTTATGTTTGACGTTAAAGAAATTATGCATCTCCAAGATTCATGCATAGATTGGAGTATGCATATAGATTCTATCATGCATATCGATGTGTAATAGTAATTTTATGTTTTAATAGCTTCACAATTCAAGTTACGCATACATTTGTACATTTATAAAAATAAACGAGACAAGCAAATAATATATGGGAAGAAAAAATAATGACGTTGGGATTTAAGGTCATAGCTCTCTTTGAGCAAAAAGAATAAAGCTTACAATTTTGCTCTCACGTCATATTTTCTTTTTCTAACGCGTAATTGGAGACAGAGTATGTGGAAAATTGAAATTCAATTATTGAAATCTTTTAATAATAAGAAAAGAACTTTGCTAAGTGAAGGGAATTATGTATGGATAGTATTTATTGTCATTAGAGTACCAGGAGAGGGAACTTGACTCTTTTAAATTATTTAAACAATTACTACTCCGAAGGATTTTTAAAGAAGATGGAAGGACTCATTATGTGAAGGTTAAGTGAGTTCGTCTCTTATGGAGTAAAGGGGGGGGGGAGCTCCAAATTGCTAATTGTCTGAATAACTCAAAAGTGTCCAGATCCATCTCCTACTCCAACAGGCAATAATGGTTCTAGGACAATCGGCTGAAAATATAAAGTGAAACAAATGATATATTATTACCCCTGTGCGGACTATTGGCCAAAAACATTTTTGCTCATGGGCAAATTGTTGAACGGCAATTTACCGAAGGCTTATTTGGGACATTTGGCCGAAAAATGATGGTTAATATATTTATATATGCCATTGTACATTTTATTTCAATTTAAAATGATAGTATAATAAATAGACATTGTTTTATATGCATATATGTATGTCATATAAGGTAACTAAACAATTGTTCTTTTCCAGAAAAATATTTGTTTTATTAATTTTATTCATTAATGATGATTATAATATCACAACACTGTAGTATGTACCTCGAATGATAACTAATTGATAAAGGAGGAGTGATTAGCACTTCTTCCATTCGAATCCATGTTGTGTTTGTATAATATTTAATTTATTCAAATTACTACAACACTAAAGATTCGAAATTACATTCGAACGACATACTTCTGTATTGTGTTTGTATAATGATTATTAATGAATATAATTAATAACATAAATATTTTTCTGCAATAGAACACTAATTAGGTTATCTATACGAGCATATGAACAATACCTATTCTATCATTTTAAGTTGAATTAAACTATACAATCGTATACATCAATATATTAAATATCATTTTTTGCCAAATATCCCCAAATGATCCATCGGCGAAATGTTCGTTCGGCAAATTATCCATTAACAGAAAAAAATCGTCCAATAGTCCAAACAGGGCCAATAATATATCCTTTTGTGTCGCTTCACTTCACTTAGTGAAGTTATATTCTTATTATTAAAAGGCTGCAATCATTGAATATCAACATTCCGCTTACATTATCTCTAAATTCGAGATAAGTATGTGAGATAAGTAACGGAAGATTAGCCACAAAACCATTTGGAACCATTAAAATCGGATAATCGTAACTGTGTTATTTTTTTCACCTATTATTATGAAATACATCATTAAATGTGTTTATTCCCGAGAATTCCCCGATAAATCTACATAAAACGGGATCCCAGCAGAGAAATGATAATTGATACATATGAAGGGTGTGATTCAAAGAATTTCAATTCGCGCACTCCGAGCTGTTGGTCGTCTGTAAGACCACCGTCTACACCGTTAGTAAGACAACAACGTAGGAGAGAAAGAAGCCCTCTGTCAATAAGGCAAAACTAGATCCGAAGGAGTTAATTCAGACCAATCCCATGAAATCCATGAGTTACCAAGCAAGAGATCACGGGGTTCTCCATTTGACTGTCCAGAGAGCTATTAAAAAAACGGGTGGAAAGAGCCTTGTAAGAGGGGAAAGGCTACTTTCGATACCAGGAATGAAAGAACTTTACATCTCCTCCTTTACAAACCTCTTTTGAATTAGTCTTTTGAACTCTTTTTTGACATTTTTGGCTCCCCTACAGACTTGATGACAATCTCCTTAACTACACAGGTTGGGTGCATGTCGAGGGGAAGGCCTGCAGTATCTGTCATCCAAATACCAAGTCCCTCAACCCCACTGTCAGCCAGCACTGGGACGCAATGACTGAGGACTACTCCGCAGCGGGGGCCAAGCCTTCCGCCGCCGCTTGGAAACCATCATTACCCTAAGAGTGGCTACATTATTGATTAAGAGAGCTCAGACACACATCTATTTATAGTATTAATTTTGTTTAAATTCTATTGTAAAGTATTAAATTATATTTTGTTGAATTTTAAAATTAAAAGTTTTGAGATTTTAATGGATCACTCGGTAATTGGCAAAGTCCCCAATTCGGCCAACTATTTTCTATCAGTCTTTTTTATTTTGTTCTTGCTCGCCAGATGATTGGTTATTCCGTGGGAAATATTTATGTTAGAAGATCTTTATTAGTTATTAAATTAATGCTTCTGGAAAATCTCTTTTTTTTATATGGTCCATATGCAGTAATCATGTACAATGTACATATACATATATTACCACCACAAAACCATAGTTTTCTCTCATTTCCAGCATCAATAGATTGTTTTCTAATTCTAAATATAAATTTGGAGCAAATTTTCGATATATTTTCTTATGAGAAGTTTAATTATAAACCTACGATAGAGCTTTGTATTTTCAACTTATTTTCATTATGTTTAAGAAAAATTAATTTTCATAACTATACAAGATTTTTTTACAACTTTAGCCATACTTTTAGCAATGATGAGGCATTATTATGATTCTGTTGAACATTCTAAAAGCTTCTTGATCTTTAAGTTAATGGAATCACTTGCTGCAACTGTCACCTTTCTACTGAATTTTGAATTTTGATAAAGTTGTATCAACTGATATCAAAATAATCAATAATTCAAATGATATCAGTCACCAAATTGTTACAAAAGTAATGTTCCTTAAAAAACTACTTTTAACAATCAAAAACAGTGTTTTATCGAATATCTTAAGGAAAATATGCCAATCTTTTTTGTCTCAATAATCTACATTATATATACAATTTTAATAGTTGTTGCTTTTTTGATATACACAAAAAATTGAATCCTGCAACCGTCCTGCGTTACAAATGTTTTCGTTTTCCCCTACCGAAAGTGTGACAAAATATTACTTTCCGACATCACAAAGAATCAAACTTGAAATTAAAAAGTGCCTTATTCTTTTATGATTAAATATGTTATATTAATTCATACTTACACTCAAAGGATCAAAATAAATTGATAAAGGTCAACTTGTTAGATTGTATGCGGCTCCTTTTTTTATGCCAGATTTTAATGGTTTCTTTTGTAAATGCTTTTATGTTTTATGTAACCTTTAATAATTTTAGATATCAGGAGTTTTTGAAGGTGATTGTTTTTATTTTAAGTAAATGTGTGGATTTATTTTCTTATAAAAAACTTGTATTATAATAATTATTTCTAAAAATTTAGAAATTACAAGTCTCATCTAGGTTCACAATAGATAGTCTAGTCATTCTGTCGGGATGAACCATTAACAAACAAACGAGAAGTATTTTTATCTATAGCAAACAATTAACTTTATTATATCATATCTAGAGCATTATCACAAATAAAAGTTTATATTCATAATCTGCAAGATATTAGTGTTCTTATTAGGAAAATTTACCAAGAACATTTTTGCCGAAGGAAAATTTGCCAGATGACATTTCTCCGAAGGATAATTTGTCAAACGGGCATTTTGCTGAGGGACCATTTGGCCAAAAATAGTATTAAATTTTTTGAAATATACGATTTATTTTTTAATTCAATTCAAAATGATACGATAAACAAGTATTGTGCATATGATATATATGTCATATAGTTAAATTAATGAGTACTAATTTGCAGAAAGATATATATTTTAATAATTACATATATTCATTAATTATCATTTTATAAACACAATACAGTAGTATGTAGTTTTATATATACATCAATAAAATTAAATACCAATTTTCGGCCAAATATTTCAAATGGTCCTTACGGAAATGTCTGTACAGCAAAACGTTCCTTTGGCCAAATGTCATTTGACAAATTTACAAAATTCAGTAAAGATGTTTTATGGCCAAAAGTACGCTCACGGTTAATTATATAGTCATATTTAATTATGTAAATCGTGTGGATTTTTTTAACTCCCCTGTTTTGTTTTGTTTTAATTGGCAATTTAAAGACTGAATTTTCTTTTCCTTAGCTGTTGTCATTATTATTCAACTCCTGAGTAGTCAAATTTCTATTTTTCTACATTCAATAATTATATTTAAAACCTGATTGAATATTTATGTGTACTTATAAAAAAACGAAGAGTAGCTTTGATGATTTGTCACAGAGCTTTTATTGTAAGTCTTTGTTATAATTAAGGATCGACATCAGAGTCATTCTTGCCAATGCCTTGGTTTATTTGTTTCTCCTTCTCATCACTTATCACAGCTGATTCTAGATGATCTAATTAATTATTCATAACAGCTAAGCTGTTCTCTTCCAAAATATTCTTCCCATGGTCAGGGTTACCATGTTGAGATTAGGTTTTCTTTTTTTAAGATACCCAAAATACACACAATTTTCATCATCAGTAATATTCATTGCTTCTAGTGGAAAAATGAAGGTGTCTCATAGATAAATACTTTTTACAAAGAATTATCACGTGGTCATTTTCCTGTCGCTATGTAGAAAAAAAAAGAACCATAATACGAACGCTGTCACAATTTGAAGAATATTGGGGAGGAGAGTAGCTTTGCCGTCATGATGTGTTATTACATCAGCTGATAGATTTAATAATGAGTCGAAATTTTTATTATCCCTTACAAATTAATGTATGGCGCAAAAGTAAATTTTTCAATTTCCATTTGTGTGCTATTCGACATAAAAGTAAATATATTATACCCATTAAAACCCAGGCATAAACTATTGTTGCATATATAGTGATTTATTGCCTTAAAAATATATAATAATAAATATCATATTGGATAGATACACCCATAAAATGGAATTTGAATTTATTAATGAATCTCAGATCCCACATTACAATTTGCAATTTCTATCCTATTCCTCCAATATGTTACCAATCCGTTAAATATTTGTATCATACCGTTATCCCTCTATTGTGAAATGTAAATGTTTGAATGTAATTTATTGTGAGCGTTATATTTGTTTTTCTACTTCAGACCCTAATAAAGTGCTAAAATATCCAGTTTAATGGAGTTATGTACTTACATAAAAAAATTAACATATATTTACTACATTATTTATTTAAAACATTTATTGCTACACGTCAGTAAAAAACATACAATCAGTACGGGCATATTTAAAAATAACTTTAGCGTGTGGGGCCCTCGCATAAATTTGTCATTAGTTTGGTCTCCTACAGAAGTCCGTCCTAAACGTGTTCTAGGAATGGTGTATTGTTCAGCCCGGTCCGTACATCAGAATTTATTAAAAACTGGACAGGATGGAGACGGAATGTCCTTGAAAAGGTCGAAAATAGTCCAAAAGCTGTGTCCACTCAATTATAAATTTAGGAAATTCATAAGCCAGAAGAACTTGTGTTTCATCTCTTAAACCAAACCCACGATCTAGTGGGCTAACTTGATGGTGTATATGTTGTAATTAATATATATAAACTGTTTATTAATTGAAATACTTTATGGTCTGTAAATTGTTCCAAGGATGGTTAGGAATGTATCGCTCTAATGTTTGGTATATATACCAGATTAATACTTTTAAGTTAATACATCCAAAGGTTCATAGAATAGGAATAAGCTTTCTTATCAATCTTAGAGGTTCTCCAAATAAATAGATACATATAATCAGAGCAAAAAGTTAAGAGCATCAATCAAGGCTCTTCAAAATAAGAGTGATTACCTTTTATTAATTTGGATTTACTTACGTGGAATGATACACACTTATCTTACAATAATCAGCCTAAAAAAGGATATATAAAAGTTACATACAATGTGACTTTTTAAATGATCCTATAGAAAATAAAAAAATAGACTCATCTTAATGAACCAATTGAAAAATTGTATAAAGATAAAAATTTAAAAATCATTAATATTTTTCTTATTTTAATAGAAATTTTGATCTTGTTTTATTAAAGCTATTGTATATATCAGGGCCGTTCGCAGTATTATATTGGAGGGGGGGGGATTTTTTTAAATTTTGCAATATTTGATCTAATAAACTCTTTTTTGAAAAAAGAAATCCTTCTTTTATCTCCTAGTTTCTCATTATTATTTTTTTCCAGAGCGAATTCTCCCACATAAAGTAGTCCCTGTATGTACAGTTGGCTGGAACATAACTTTATTTTATATAATGCTTAGCAGTACGGGTGTAAAAATAGTTACAGGTTGGGCGTACTTTCATTATAGTGGGAAAATTCTATTTTTTTTTTTAAATACTGTCATGTTTTTGGAGTAGCAAGGAACGTGCATTTGACGTCGAAAATAAATATCTCAAAAAAATGTTTTTGAAAGAATACTTTATTAAATTAAACTACTTGCAATTTAGCTTCTGAGTTTTTGTTTGTACGATTCATGAAAATTAATTAATGGCTTCAATTTTTAATATACAAAAAACAATTTTTCAATTCATTTTCATATTTTAAAATTTGCACAATTCTTTATATAGATATAGCTCCATACTTAATAATGTTAGACAGGAAAAACTACAGCTGTCAGATCTGGTTTTAGTTTGCCAAAATCGGGTAATAGTAAAAAGTATCTTTAAATATATATAGCTTCATACCTAAAAATGTTAGAGAGGAAAATCTAGTGCGGTCAGATCTGGAGTCAATTTATCACAATCGGTAATAGTAAAAAGTAGTTTTTGGAAAAACCAACAATTTAAAGACCTTTGTGGAATCGCCAATCACCCACAATTATGAAATTATATAATAGAAGGCGTTACTATCTTATATGATTTTCAAAATGGTGTTAATTTAAAACTTTTAATGTGTATTAGTATTATGAAACAAAAATATTTTTGTTTATTTTTTTATGAGACTTGTTTTATTGCCCTGAGAAAAAAGGACGTTATGTTGCTGCACCTTGTATATATAAAATATTAACTTAAGTTTTGTAATTTTTAAATTGCATATATTTCTCAGTTTACCGCCACTCGCAATATTCTTGGCAGGGAAAGAGAGAACAGCCTTCTCTCCAAAGCATCCCAGAATTCGTGAAAGATAAACTTTTTTAGAACTAGAAATTCTTAAATTTTCTGTCCCTTCAAATTATTCTGTAATTCTCTACAAAAAAAAAATCTGGGAAATAATTAATTTGATTACTATAATCATGTACGAGTTGACTTTGGACCTATGGTTTGGGTTGTGTATTTTAAAATTAAAAAAAAAAAAAAAAAACAGCTTCTATAAGAATTGTCTCTGTCATCATTTACTATTTATGCTGTTTTTTTTTTAACTTACGGAATTCAAATAAGTGGTATTTGCAGGCTCTAATAAAGTAACCCACGGTCTGTTAGTGATTATCATAAAAATGAAGAAATTGATTATGGGTAATATATTGGTACGACTAGTTTTACTCTTAGTTAGTGAGCTGGGATTTTCTGCACCCAAAATTTGATAAAACAACCTTAAATTCGTTTATAATAGATTTTAATGCTGGAAACATAATTATTATACTCATAAAAATATGTTACCGAATGAAGGAAACTTTTGTTGTTCCAAAATATATTCTCTAGGAACTATTTCCAATTTTTAATGAAAGTTTTGTTTAACCCTTTCTTTCTCAATGATGCCATATGGCATCATCAACTTCAAATTCGATTTCTGGCGTATTAAAATTTTTGAAGAGTTTAGTTAGCATTCTAATAGGTAGACGACATTACAATAATGACATGTTGCATAAGATTTGTTGTTAGGGGTGCGCTATGCTTTTGTCATAGATTATCAGTTGCACATGAAGTCTCATTGAGGGAAGTTGACCATACTTCTCTGCTTACGACTCCAGATAACTAACATGGTTTACGTAATATTAGTATATTCATTTATTATAATGTAAACATCCTATAGATGATACTAAAATTTCAGATTTGCTCATAATTTTAATATTGGGATTTTATAATTGTGCTATTATTTATGATGATTAATTCACTGTGCTCTCATTGAGATTGCAATTTATGGTATAGGGACAAGTAATAAATTACCTGGTTGTAGTTTGAAAAGTGATGCTAGCTTAAAAATGATGGTAGAGGAAGCAGAGCTATTCGAGGAATGACGAAAAATTATCTAACCGTCGTCAAATGGTATGACAATAAGCCTATTCATGTTACAATGGCTTATGTGGATAAGAATCTAGTATCTACAGGGTTCGGAAGCAAAGCGTCGACTGTTAATAAATGCTTATTATTTTATTAAAATAGAAAGGTTTTGTAATTTTTTCCTGCATATTCTGAAAATCCTGTCTTTTCTGCATAATTAACCAATAATAAACATTTCTTAATATCTCAAATCGTTTTCAAATTCTGAACCCTTGAGACATACTATTTATCATTATAATACTTATATTTGTCTTAATTTCTATAAATAAATATAACAAATGGTATAAAAGTCAATTTTTAAACATACTCTTTATACCTTCATGAAGGAATAAATTTTATTTTATGATGTACGTCCTAAAGATGCCCCACTTCAATCAATATGAGGTTTGTGAAATTATGCCCGATATCCCCTATCCAGTTATACAAGCTGTAAACATACATATGAATAGAGTAGTATGAAATATGACCTGGATGTATACTAAAGTAAAAGAAATTCCCAATTATTGTTCAAATTGTCGGGGTTACCAGGCTATTTTTCGTCTTGTTTTTTTAACATACTCGAATGTATGTTACGGAATATTGTACCGATCTTCACAAGTTGGAAACACAATTAATCTATAAAATCAGTCTATACTTAAATTTAAATGAGTAATGAGTTAAATGATTTTTTTTTGTGATTGATCTAGGCCGAATTTCTTTCAAATAACTAATTTTTTTGCCTCCAAAAAAATATAACAGTTTCAGAGCGGTCTAGGATTTACAGATTGAAACCAAACGCATGTGAACTAATTTTGAACAAATCACGGTGGTAATTTTCATTCATAATTCTGCAGCTACCATCCGGGAGTTCTTGTTGAAGCTAGAAACTGCATCAGGAAAGTACATATTTGTCAATTATTTTATTAGCCACATTGATTGTAAATATGTTTTTAATAAACAAAGTTTGGGTCTTTATTAATAATAGTTAGATACTGTCTCTAATCTAAACAGTTATTGCATATTTATTCTTGAGCACCTCAGCAGAATAAAATGAACAAATAATGAAAGAAATCATTGAAGGCCGTACAAAATTTGCTCTTCTTTTTCGTCCCCCCCCCTTCCTCCCTTTTTATTATACCTTTGTCAGTAAGCTGGGATTTTCTGTGAACCCAAATTTTATAAAACTGCTTCAAATTATACTTTTTACCATTACTTTTTTAGTATTGTCCTGAAACGTACGTCAGACTTAATATTGTTTGATTTTGAGCCCAAATGAAAGATAATGTAAACAATAACAATAAATGTTGTTACTCAGACAACAGCAATATATGTGTAAGTTATATTTGTTCCATAGAACTTTTCATATCAAATTATGTAATGGTTGTTTTTTGTACACAATATGTAAGCAAATAAATACTATCCTAGTTTTGCGATCCATTGTTCTTTAAATATACTAGCACAAGTAAGTATATTAAAATATATATTCTTACAAAGGAATGCAAAATATAATTTGTATTTAATGTATAAATAAAAAAGCCAAAATTATTTTCATCTGTCACTTTATTCTCTCAACTTTCCTAAATTGTTAGGATACTAAAACAGTTTATACATATATATGTTACGTTAGCACAAAAACAATCTTGAACAAAAAATCTAGAAAATAAGATTTTAATTGTATGCATATATTTACATCAATATTCAGAGGTGGGAGGAAAAGTCATTATACTGCAAGTACATGTCAAGTAGCAAACCTTTGCTTATAAGCCTTAGTGCGGTTTGAGCACGTAAATATTCTGTTTGAGCCCTTGGAGTTATTTTAACCTTGTTTGAAGTCCATCATTTTTATATAGAATCCATAATGTTAAAGATTTTCCTTAGTTCAAGTTCAGTGGCGAGTCTTAGCTAACAAGTCCAAGCTAAGTTCCTTACCTCTGTTAATATTTCAAGGAGATATCTTGGTCAATTATAGGGATTGTATTCAGATTTCTGGAATAAATTGAGTTATCTAATAATGTTTATTATAGTTTAGGTTCATGTGGCCCCGATCAATAATATCAATAAATTTCTATTTCATTCATTGTGACGATTAATTTTTGTTACTTTAAATGCGTCTCGAGGGATTAATCAGACTATTTGGTCGTTAAAAAGTGGCAGTTATGTGTCGGAGATTATAAGTTTAATTCTGTCTTAATTTTAGAAAATCATTGAAGCTTTTTTGTGTGTTGATGGGCCCCATACCTTTTTTGTATATGCTTTTGATGTATACATAGACTCCACACCACTTGACTCCAACAAATTAGATATATATTTTTCTTTTCATCAATGTAATAATATATATGTAACTTGCAAAGCCAGTAGATTCAGCTAGTATATATTTATATATAAAAGCAAAAGCACTTAATTTTTTTGAAGAAAGCATTTTTATATAAAATATTTATAAAAAAATTACAATGACTTTTAGATCTTTCATGAATAATAATTTTATTTTTTTATTCAATTTGAAAAGAAAATTATGTTCTTTTTACTTCCTAACTGCTGTTCAGGTTGAAATCAAAAACTATTCACAGACATTTTAAATTGTATTACATTACAAAATCAAGCGAAATGAAGTATAAAATAGTATTTAACACTATCCAGGATTGATCTTATCTAGTTGTATCCATTTTATCATTTTCAATCCAGAATGACATTGGTGCAAAATCACGGAGAAAGACAACAAGACATCTTATCTCTGACCAGAGAAAACTTTACCAGTTATAATGAGGAAAGAAGGCTCAAAATTTTCTCAAATCCAACAAAATTTAGGGCAAATTTTTACTGTTTTCTGATGAAAAAAATAATTGACCCTTGATGCTACTGTGAGTAAGCAGAACAGCCATTACATCACAACCGAACATCCAAGCAATGTCTCAGCTTTAGTGAGACATGTCTTCAGAGCAAAAAATCCGGCTGGACCATGGTATTGGGTATAGTGGAGTCTGCTCTCCCACTTATGTGGAAATGAAGGAACAGCTTAGTGCAGATGATTACATCGAACTTCTGGATAGGAAAGTGCTACCTTAGGCCAGAGAAAAGTTCGGCACAACTTTGGTTTCATTCAATACGAAGCTTCAAGTCATCATACTGCTAAGACCCAGGCCTTCCTGAGAGACAACTTTATGTACTTTTGGCCCTCAACATGTGGTATCCCTCCTCTTTAGACGCAACCCCTTTGAACTACTCTATCTATGTACGTCTGGTGGAGAGGGAGTGTATTACTTCTCATAGCAGTGTCTAGCCCCTAGAGGAGGTTTTAATCAAGAAGAAGTGGACCAAGCTCCTGTCTCAATACGTAGTCAAGGTGTGCATGGGATTTAGGCCTCATATTGAGACAACTATTAGAGCTGAGGGCTCACATATAAAATAAAAGTTGTGTGAAATACTTTTTTGAGATGATTTTGTAAAAGAAATGTCCTCGCAATACCTCTTGTTTAAACTTTAAATTTAAAAAATTGAAAAAAATAAATATATACAGCTATTTAAAATCAACCCTGTAGTTAGAACTTTTTTCATTTGTGATAGAAAAATTTATTTATAGAACAGTGGTATTTTCAAAGCATCTAAACTCCTTTGTACTTTATGGCCAGATGTTAATTTTTGCACTGACCACTTTTTTTTTTGTATTCTGAACGTCCATGTGTTATAATTATAAAAAACAAATTCAGACATGTTTTGGGTTTCTAGTGCTTCACCGATTCATAATTTTTAGAGTGATCTAAACTCATAACGAGATGTACAACCCCATGTATAGGGAGGAAAATCGTGTAAATTTGTTAGCTCCCCTTTTTTTTAGGAATTGGTAATCTAACGAATGAATATTCTATTCTTCAGCTGTTATCATTATAATTCATTCCTTTTTCAACAACATTCAATTATATTCAAATCCTGATAGAACATTAATGAATTATTCTTTTAAAACATGCCCAAAATACGCACAATTTTCATCCTTACATATATACTTACATGTATGTAAATGAGGGAGATATTCATTGAATTCAAAATCAAATCAGCCAAATAATGTTCATTAAATCAACTAATAGCAATATTTAGAAATCTTGCTTTAGATATAAGGATGTTGATTGTTCAACAAACCTTATTAGTACTACTTATGCGAGAAATATTTTTAAAAGAGGATGATTAAGTACTTGTATTTTATTTTTCTACTTGATTACCCATTTTTATGATAAATTATCTTTAATTGATGTCTTAATCAAAGGAAATTTATTCTGCAGTAATATATTTAGTTATATTAATTGATACTCACTCCTCCGGAGGCCACATTCGGCTTGATATTCTACCTTGCAAATAAGTGCAATATATTTATTAAATATATAAAAGTTATGTTTGAAAAAATTTCCGATTTTGAAAGTTTATATGTAAATTGTATAGTCCATGACTTTCAAATTTAAAAGATTATCTAATTGTTAAGAAATTAAGAGATTTCTATTTGAAAGTTATGATGATTAATTTATAAATTTTCATTAAAACTAATTTCCCCATGTGATAAAGATCAACATATCTCTAATTTTTCATTTTGATGAAAAATAATTTGTACAACTTCTTTCAAAAACACAGTACTGACCTCCAAATCAAATCTGTATATTTTCGGATTGATATAATAATGCATAAATTCATTTACCAGAAGACATCCAGATTACAATACTATGAGTGAAGGTGCACTATGTACATGGATAGTAGTCAGAAACTCCTATTTATTGTATATTGCTATATTACACTATATGTTACTATTTAGCATTTACTTTTCTTTAAAAGAATCCGTAGTTATAATTGGACGTAAATTGCTCAATATTAACGATTATGGTTTAATTATATCTCCAAGACTTATTGTGTTCAATTCCAGATAAATTTTCTTCATTTTAATTATTAAACATTTGTGGAAGTTGTTAATAGTAGAAAAGATTCTATCAAATATACATTTTATAATACATATCACTGCTAAATAAATTTAGATAAAATAGACTTCCGCCAATTACAGTTAAAGCAAATCTTTTTGTACTGCTCCCATATTTTGAGTGAAATATAAAAATACACAATCACAGCGTAACAGTAAATCCCCAGACCCAGTTTTGATAAAATTTATATAAATTAATTCCATTTTGTATTGTTGAAATCAAAACTAAATTATTAGTTAATTAGTAACTGTTAATATTTTAATTCATCACATAACACACACCTTCTAATTAAATGTCAAAAAAATATTTATATCAAAAATGTAATTTATAAACATTTTAAAAATCTTTTTATCTCCCCCCTATCTTTTTTGACAAAGGAATATTCCTTAACCAAACCATAATCAATAATAATAGTTTGGAAATTGCAAAACATCATATTTTGTTAATATCATAAATCAAAACATTTTTGAGCTCTCTGTTACTACGTCGGAGACGTACATATTCTATATTTGAAGCAAAATTAAACAAATTTTCTCATCTCCGTTCCTTACTTAAAGAAATTCCATATTCATTATGATTGTATTTTATGATCAAAATACAACTAAGTTTTTTTTTTTTTTAAGATGTAGTCTTTTCTTATTAACTATTACATAGCACTGCAAATAATAATTAAATTAATAACCGGAAGAATTGCATTATAAAAATATAACTAAACATTTTAGTTTGAAATTAGAACTCCAGAGATTGACCAGCTCTTCCGTTCTTTATTGTATGTCTCAATTTCAGAAATTCTATAAAAGTATGAAGTGTTCATTTAACAATATAGAAAATAAACAGAATTCATATGTTTTTTTTAATGAGTAATCAATTTCACAAAATAGAATTATCAACCTTAAAATAACAGACAATTCACTGCACGTATAATATAGGTCGATTGGACGCATATTAACTATTTGACATATTTACGCCTTTATCAATTCAAATTTAACTCGATGCAAAAAGGATTTGTGATCAGATACTTGAGACTCGTTTTGAACTTATCGCAACCGGACTTTTTTCTGCCATCTGACATTAAAGTATTAACATATGGTGGTGAATTTTATAAACGAAAAAATTTCCAACATCGTGTATAATTGACATCAGAATCAATTATTCTCTTACAAATTATCAGAGGTGGGAAAGTCATTGAACTGCAGGTCCAAGTCCTTCAATATTTTTATCAAATCCAGTTAGGTTTTTTTTTTTTTTTACTTTAATTGGTGAGATGGAGTTGCACTGATTAAGTATAAGTAAACATTATAGTATTACAATTACTCCATCTGACCTGGGAATCTTCTTTGAAGTCCACATACATTGACTATATTTCCAAAGGAACGACCGAGACGCAAATTGAGTTCCATGGAATAATTTCTCCCGATGGCGTTGACCATTGAGCTTAGTCTTTGAATACTTTTAAGTCGAATTCAAGTACTCGAAAAACAAAGAAAAGGAATTGACATTTGGGTACAAGTCAAGTCGCAAGTCAGCTGTCCAATTCCCTGACTCTGCAAATTAGAAAGACAATTTTATAAAATTATTCTTTAGAGTTGATCTACATAACTTTACAAAGGCCACGTGAATAATATTTGCACAAAATAGTCGAGTATACTTGAATACGACTGTTTAACTAACTACAACATTCATGAATTCACCCTTTGGACTGAATGAACAAGGTAAATTCTCACAAGGAAAGAAAAGCTTGTCTAGGATATAAGGGGAAAAATAAAGTGACGTCATCTAGGTATCATAAAAAGCACCATCTGACGTGGGGAAAAAAGATAACTACACAGCCATGATTTTGCCCAAACTAACAGGCCTGCTTCGCTAATTTGTTTTAAAGCTTTACTTCTCCCAACTGTATTTGTCAGAAAACTTTTAATTTGTTTTTACGACTGCATTTAACTTTATAATACATGATATATATAATTATTATAAATTCGTAAATATGTATGTATCATATTAAATCATTTAGTACATACATAGAAATATAAATATATATTTTCATTAAATTTTAAGACTTTTAATCTAAAAATAATAACACTGTTCATTTATTTATATAAAAATAATATTAAAGAAAATGAAGAGACAAAAAATAGCATGCCTCAAGGGTAAAAACAAAATACATGTATTAATGTATGTGTGTTAGTTATAAATAAGAATATAGTACTTGGAAGTTGGTTTATTAAATATTCATACGTATAAGTTATTAAAATAACTATGATATTTAACTAAAAAGTTATTCCAAACTTGTTTTGAGTATTTATGTAATATGTACCTGTGTTAACCTATATTATTCCTTTGCCGGATCTGCTGAATTCGGTACGTTAATTTAAATACATTTAATGGAATGTAAAAATTTCTAATGTAACCCAATGATCATCGCTATAAATTAATGAGCAATAGTTACATAACATTTAAAGTTTATAAAGTACAGTTTTAAGGTCACAAAAAAGGTTAACTATTTCTAAATTTTTATTTTACCGTATGTTGTAGGGTGTCCAATTTTTAGCGTGACCGATTAATTCAATCTTCTGTTGTATTATAACTAAAAAAATAGGTTTTTAAAGTTCCAGTCTTCAAAGGGCATTGTTTAACTTTTATAGCCATTTTGAAAATAACTTTTTTTTAACGACATTCTCTATTTTTAAAGGGATTCAGAAGTTTCAATTTTAAAGTGTTGTTGCTGAACTTTGGAAGTTTGATATTTAAAGTTATATTATTGAATTTCAAAAGTTTCATTCAGGATCATTTTCTCAAGTGATATATAAGAATATAATCCTTATTTTTCATTTTGAATAAAAACAAATTGTAGCCGAACGAAATACAAACGATCAAAACATCTTTACTTTCCCCCCGATTAGTAACATCAAACTCCTCCTCAAATAGTTTCTCCAGCTCTTTCATATTTGTCATGATTTGAGTCTTTTTGTCATTTATTTTCAAGCCCCATCTTTCTTCTAAGGATTTAAGAACTCTGCTGTGGGATCTCCAATCCGACTCCATTGACTGTTCACTCATCAAAATCGTCACATCATCTGCAAACAATAGATTTGTAACTTTTTTCCTCTATTTTTGTTCCCACTAGATATTTATCTATCATCCTTGGTAGGGGGCTGATCATTATGGAGAAGAGAAATGGGCTGATAGGATCTCTTTAGCGTGTGCCTCTTTCAATATATATTTCTGGTTCACCATCAATATCTATCATCTGTTAGCACTTGTTATACAGGAGGAAAACTCCAAAATTCAATTATTCTCTATAATGCCATATGCTCGAAGGAATCAAATGATCGATCAATATCCAATCGAATCCAATCGAGCAATAGGCCAGGTACTTTCCTGACACAATTATTTTGCTATTGCTCATCTGTTCTCCTACCTGGTCAAAACTCAAACTGGTCTCAGTCTTTCTGGTAGAATCCCATAGTATATTTTGTATTCTATTACCAGGATTGCCTCGAGTCTTCAGTTTTTATTATTCTTATTTTTCTTCGAAAAAAAGATATCCTTCCCCTCTTTTGAGCTTTCTGCAGCACTTTTCCGAAGAAGTTTTCATTGAATAGTTCTACTAAAAATCCTGACAACTATAGGAGAGCTTGGTAGAATTATCCAGTGAACCCTGACAATCCAGGGGATTTTTCTCTCTTTAACTTTGTTCTAAAGTGCTCCATACCTCTTTCGCTGTGAATATTTTGAAAGAATTTTTCTATTTTTTAGGTCAATATGGTCTTTCTCAACTTTCTGATGAAAATCCAGTCTCATCCATGTATATAATTCCTGAAAATATCCCTGCACGTACTGCAATTTTTTGGAGACACAATTCCTCCTTCCATCCACCTCTAATGATTTCATTTACGTTGTTTCTCTTCTTTCTTCCAACCATCTGAGTAAGTTATATATTTTTTTAGTTTATATAATGTAAAACAAATCGTGTCCTTATTTGAGCTCCTTTCATTTTAATATCCATGAATTCTTCCAAATTCTGATTCTACACGGTGTCTTCTTCCACAGGCAGTTCCTTCCTAATTTTCTTCTCCATTTACCTTCTTTTCTCAGCCTCACGTCTTACGACTACAGTTAGTATTTTCTTGGCACTCTGGTAAAACATATCCAATCCTTTTCTTAGTTGATAACAACCATCTAACTCCGTTTGGACTACATCTATACCCTCCCATAATGATTCCATCACTTCTTTGCACTTGAGTACTTCATTATTTAGTTTGTATCTTGTTTTCCTATATAAAGATTTTGATGAGGATATGGTTCCCAACAAAAAGAAGTGATCCGACAACCAATTTGATTAAATTCTTTCTTAAAATATATCTGACGGTAGTACTTTGTCTGATAAATGCATGTGTTCTGGTCAACTCTTGGTAACTTGTTCGTTATATTTTCGGATATATGTTTGTTTCTGGTTATCTGTAATACCATTATTTTCCACTACTCATTCTTATAACTCCCCAACAAATCATCAGTGTGACTATCCCCCTCTCATGAGCAAGCACAAGCACTAGTAATTACTTTAGGCTTTATACTTATGTAGATACTCTGTCTATAATAAATAAATAATAATGACAGCAACTTCACTAAATATAAAATATTCCTCAGATTGTCAGCTTAAAAAGTATCATACGTGTATGTGACATTTAGACGAGATAAATTTCGATGTATCCTTAAGACAAAAGACTAAACTTGTTAACATTTTTGAAACAAATGTCCCAAAACATCAATTTGACCTCAAAATAAAAAATTGATCTGTTGAATCCCACTAATAAAGCAATAAGAGTCAACTAATATTTTCATGCTAAATTAAGTCAAAGAAAAAGGTCATTTGAAGGTCCTAGTACCTCTGATGTTCATGATTTTGCACGAGAGAGAAATATATGTGATTTATTTAAACATTTTGTTCTAAAAAACACTGACAACAAGAAAAGAAATGGAGCACAACTCCAACATGGCTTTTAATTTTAATAATAGTTTTTGGGGTTCCTTTTTTTTTTCCTTTTGTATAAATGTAAAATGGAAATGTTTCATATTACATATATATAAATAGGTATGCCCATGTTGCATATATTAATAACACCTGGCACAACAATTGATGCTTGAGCTACTTTTTCTATCTTGGTTTTGTTTTTGGGTTATGGGTAGGGAAGTATAGAGGAGTTCTTGTTTTCTGGGAAATTATTCTTTAAAATTTCGGTATCCTGATAGTAAACACTTTTAAATTTATGTATTACTTTTAATAATTTCATAATAAATAATAAATTTTAACCTTCTTCTACCCATATATTCTCCATTCTCATTTGATTAGAATAGTGTTGTGTGGGTCTTATCGGTCCGTACAACTGATCCTTTTATTTTTTTCTAAAAAAAGACAATGCTTAATAAAAACAAAGATTTAGATAAATTGGTGTAGTAAAAAGAAATCAATTTTTCCTGAATAGATGGATTTAGTAATGTGTATCTCGCGTTCTATAAGTACAATCAGTTTACACTAGATGTTGTTAGAAAGATATGATTTCGTACTACAAAAATCGACAGATTTCTGATAGTTTAACCAACTATTTCTGGAGTGCACGTTAAAGATGGACAATAGCATTTCTTCAATAAAGAGTAAAATGCATGACAAACGGATAAAATTGTAAATAGTGTTGATGATCTTGATACTGTAACAACCAATACCGCGAAATTTTGGTTTCGTTGATTTCGTCCCAGTAATGATGATGTCAAAGATATAGGGCCAATTGTCGAAAATGGGGATAAAATAATGGAAATCGCTGTAAGTGCTGTGGGGAAATAAGTGGATTTATTTTTACTACCCCTAATGTAGGACATATTTATCAAGAACATTACACATATTTTCATAAAATATTCTTGTTTTAGTTATTATGGAATATAAACCGAACATATACTATTTTTACATAGTTACATGTCTTATTCTTAAATATAACGACCTAATTAAATAAAAAAAATACCCTCCACATCGTCATGAAAGATCAATTTTACCTTCTTTAAGGACCAACAAGAAGGATTGGACAAGATGGGGCAGACCTGGACTGAATCTCAGTCCTTGGTCCTAAGTCCACAACTGGTCCACAACATTACGGATGGTTTCCATCATTCATAAACATTTTGTAATGCCAAGGGCATAATTTATTATCGATATCCTTAATTTGCAAAGCATAAATTATACAATATTTTAAGTAAGTGATTCTTCATTTAGTATGTATTCAACATTTAGTTTAATTAAGTATCTATAATAAAATGAAGCTTATATAATGAAATAATTAAATACGGGATTTCTTGTAGGTGTAAAGCCCAGGAAAACAAGATTTCAGGATCCCGAAATGCAGTATGTCCAAAAATTGAAGGTGGTTTTTTTTTTTAATCATAAAATAACCTAAAAAATTGATTTTTTTTGGCAAAACTGTATTTACTTCCAAATATGACAACCTTAAAGATTAATACATTTTGGCATCCCTACATACTGATTATTCAAGGTATCTGGAGAAATTTTTTCGCAAGCTTTTGTCAGTTTTTTTTTTTCAGGGCCTTCCTTTGGTTTTCTGAAAGTTTGGGGTGCAGAGGAGGTTTGAATGGCAAAGCATTCAAAGAGTGTCTCAGGTATTTGTGGACAGATGGCTTGGATATTGGATAGCCCGTTGAAGTCGATCTTGCTGCAAGTTTCCTTGTGGATTGCCTCTTTTTGGTCAAAGATTTTGAAATCACCAGTTTGGGAACTTTGCTAATTTTTTTATTCCTTCCTCGACTCTTCTGATTTGTTAGGGTTTGTCCATCCTCCCTTTTCTTACACCAATTCTTAATTGTCCTAAGAGGAATTTGTAACCTTTGAGCAACGTCTTTATGGCTTGATCTACCCTCTATCATGCCAACGCCCTTGGCCCTGGTCTCCAAAGAGTGATCTCTCACCATTTCAGATATTAAATTTCAACTAACATACTGTGGTGTTTTCTGATCCCTTTTATACTGATGTATGATGACATCATAGAAAACTATTGCATCAGAAAAATTCATTATTGCTTAATTATTGTATCAGCCAAATTTCATTTGCTGATACAATAATAATTGGCTTTCATTTCAATCTGCTGATTTTGTCAAAACCCAGTAAGTAGCTAACGTTTCCACCTGACACATGAGGTCATACCAAGATACCCGACTGCTTTGTGCACTCTGGCCTCTAGCACACTCAACTCTCTTGAATTTTTTCGTATTGACATTGTTGGATTGTACTCAATGGTGTCCCCAATTGCTCCAGAAACTCATCAGTCCTCACTTTTATTCTATCTTTCACTCCAGATTTCCCCCATCCTTGATTTTCTTCTTCACCTCAAAAACAAGTGTATT
Organism: Lepeophtheirus salmonis; assembly: GCF_016086655.4. NCBI lineage: Eukaryota > Metazoa > Arthropoda > Copepoda > Siphonostomatoida > Caligidae > Lepeophtheirus > Lepeophtheirus salmonis. Next base: position 37,299,999 of record NC_052132.2, on the reverse strand, counting down.
TCTACAAGGGACAATCTCCAAAATGAAGGGTACTGCTATTCTGGCGCAGAGCGTGTCAGCAACTAATTCCCTTATGGCTTCCATTTCAAACACTTGCCGTCTGATTTGATAAAGACAAATATCATGTGACAGCTGAAATTCATAACTTTAAAACCTCTCTTCTACAAAACCTCAAAAATTTACTCTTTTTTTAAATTGATAATAGGATTTAAAGATCTTTCTACGATTTTTTGAGGCACAGTATAATATTTACTTGTTCTATCCGTCTACCGTATTTGTTTTCTTCGTGTGGTGGGGGAAATCTTTCTTTACTAATAGTAATGTGTTTCTTTGACTGTAGAATATACATAGGTACATATTTATATATATGTACCTATGCATATTTATTTTATATTTTAATGTTGCTTTTTTTTTTTAAAGAAAGTATTAAACAATATCCAACACCTGTTTCTATTCCTTCTTTTATTAATTTATTTATTCCCCTGCTCTTTTATTTCCATCCTTTTTGCATATTTGAACCAATTTCTGTTTACTTACAACATGTGCAATTAAAGGTGTAATAGATTATTAGGGTGTTGTAGATCTTTTAGAATATTCAAAATGAAAAGTCGATAGTCCATATAATTAGGGCTGTAAATCTAAAGCGTTTCTTGGTGTACGAAATTTGTTGCTCTTCTCTGACTGAACAGTGTCATTAATTTTCCAAAAAAAAAAAAGTAGTCATGTTTCTATCATTCTGAAGGGATACCATCAGAGTATAACCTTTAACCCCAAGTGTGTGTGCTTATGAATAAGGAGAGTAACGCTATGGATGTGTCGTAGTGATAAAAATCGTGGGCATTTTGTGTATGTTAAAAAGAAAATAATTTAAAAGATAACATGGTAGCCCTGATGATTTAAGAATGTTTTGGAGATACCAAACTATTTATCATGACTTTCATTATGTTAAATACAAGCAAATACCACCTTGTATCAATCAAAGATGCAGGTAGGAATGACTCTGCTTCTGATATTCACTTCTCCTCTAAATCCAATGAGAACTTACCTTTATAACTCCACATCAAATCCTCAGAGTCACTCTCTGTCATTCACGAACAGACACTCGTGATTACACTTAATTCTTTGATATATCTGTACATAGTCGAAAAGAAAGTTAATTCATCAGGAATGAAATAATAACGACAACAGCTAAGGAAAAGAAAAAAAACTATAAAAGGTTGACCAATGCAAAAAAGGACGATCTGGAAAATACTAACAACGAACGTCAACGTTGGACTGAAAGTAGAACTAAGGATCCAAAACTAATGTATTTGTATTTTTTTCCTTCCTCTTACAGATAATTTAATAGAACGTCATGACACCTAAGTTATTTTACTCTCAATCATTAGTCAAATTGTCATGGAGACCATGTTAATTTTTTGTTTTTGTTTTTTACATGTCGAATATGCTTATGATTTAAATCCTAAATATAATACTAGAGACATGTAAGATTAGGCTTCACTGTGCTCGCTACAAAAGTACTAGAAGAAGTGAGAAATTTCTACTAAAACCTTTTGTAACGGGCGTGCTTGAACCTCCACTTAGATGTAGGGTCATTCCATGTCAAATCAACGAGGGCATGTCACCCGATCCTCCCATATTTGAGCGATTTTTGCCACACACACTCAAATACATGAGTAGATTAAGTGGGCCAAATTTCAACACATCACTCTCAAGTCGTTTTTGAGATATAGATACTCGACTCAGACATAAATTTTCAACGTCACTTTAATTTATTTTTAACGCACACTACATTTTTGTGTATATTTTTTTATCTAAAAGAGCTAACTTCTTGAAATTTAGCACTTAACTATTTTGAAGTGTGAGGATTCGTAAATTGAAGTCAAAATTAAAATATTTAAATTTCTTTTGACTTCAATTTTGATTTTTCCAAAAAAAATGGAATAAACTAGCAAGTACTTTATCAATAATAAGAAAAATTGTACAACTCTTATGAATATGAAACTTTGGCAACATATTCTTCATAAATAGGGGTATCACTGTGTCAAAAATTGTGCTGGCTTTTTTATCATAGCTCCTAGGATGGGATCTCAAAGTTAGGTTACTTTTCTCTGGGAGTTTGGTCAATTTTAGATACGTTTCTAAATCTTAAACTTATTTTAAAATTAATATAGACAAGCTCTAGTTTTGAGTCGTTTTTATTTAGGACTGACCACTACAGTCCAGTCCATTACAGTCGTGTTCCAGATCAGTTCAGTCCTGCATATCAGTCCTTAAATACTTATAAAGTAGGTATTAACTTTATTTCCTCTTTTTTCAATCAGTTCTAATAATGTAAATTTTAAGAACCGATGGTCTTATCGACCCGTCCCAAGGACACATAGGACCAGTTCTCGGGCTGGATTGGACCAAATAAATAAGAGCTAACACTACATGTTTCTAGTATTTAGATATTCCAAAAATTGTCGAAATCACATGAGTGAAAATCAAAATTATATGTTGTCTAATTTGAGTAACGACATAACCTTATGACAGAGATTACTTAAAAAATCTACCCTGCTCCTTGCTAGCTAATACGTTTAAATGTTCAAAATAGGGGGTAATAACTAATGGAAACACGAATATCATGTAGATTACCAACATGTACTCGGATATACATTTAAAAATAATCTAACTCACGAGGATTTTGAAAATTTTTACATCACTACTAGCATTATATGTACATTGAACAGGCATTAATATTCATGTGCAAGGGTTGGGTTTGGATATTTTTTTTTTTTTTTTATTTGAGAGAGGAAGGAATTCTTTTTCTTCTAATTTTCCAACTGACATCCAATGTTTTTTGATTCTTTATGAAATGACATTTTTGTTAACTTCTTAGAATGAAAGTTTTTAAGGCCCTTTTTCCTTTTTGGCTTCTTAATAGATTGAGTAAATTTTTCAATTAATACTATTTTTAGAAATATAATATTTCTTTTCATTTATAAAATGGCTTCATTTTAGACAAAAAAAGTCAATTTTTTTTTGATCATCTGGTTTTTTGAAATTATTTTTTTCAACTCAAATATGAAATAACATATATAAATGTTTTAGAAGCAACATTGCAATTTCAATGCCCACTAATTACATAAAAAATTTAAAAATATATATATTTTTAGAGGCATAATGAGTTACAATCCAAAAGATTCTTAAATAATTGTTATTGTTGTCTGTTTACCTAAAAAAAAAAGAGGTTTATAATATCTTAATGTATTTTTGAGATCCTAAACGAAATATGCAGTGTCGTGTCGGTCCTTATTTAGGACTTCAGTCCAGTCCGGTCAAATCTATTCGAGTCCAATCCCAAAAGTTGGTACATTTCCTTCTTTCTTTTTTTTAATTACTCTGTTATATATTAGAATAAATTATATAGTTACCGAAGTAAAATATAGTATGATCGTTTTATATTGCATTATAATGAAAAAATGAATATTTTTTGCAAGATATGGGGAATGTTCTTAATATATATATAATATATCTTAATAAATCATCGATTTACATTATAAATAATGACCAACACAACAATACTTGTGAGGCCTGTTAAAGAACGATTTGAGACTAAAGAAACTCACATTGAATAAGAAATGAGTTTAATGTTCTTTCTAGGATATATCAAGTTTGTAGTAGTAAATGTTTGAGAGATGAGTACAAATATGTTTCAGGTCTCTAAAATGTGTCAAAGTTAAATTGATTCTTGGTATATCAAATAAGTTTATATATGGGGTAGGGCAGAAGAAAATGGACTCGACATATTGATTTAGAAATACACCAATAATTTATATTTTCAATAATAGGCTTAAAAAAAAAGGTTAAGAAAACATGTAGATAAGGTTATTGGAAAACTTTTTTCACTCAATATGGTTACCTTCATTATCAATCACAGACTTTACATGTCACCTGAAAGCCATGCAGATGTTGATTACAAACTCCTGTGATAATTTATCCCATGCAGCCACTATGGAGGACTTCACTGAGTCCATATTTGTGTGTGAGGTCCTGTTGGTCTCCCTCTCCAAAGTACCCCTTATAGAACAGTCATGTGGGTTCAAATCTGGCGAAGAAGGAGCCAAATCTATTTGTACCACAATCAAGCAATGTTATCTGCATATTACTTTTGTCACTTCAAGGTCGTGTGAGGAGGGGATGCTGCCCTGATTCCACACGTAGCTACACATGGTAAAATGGTGTACCTAAGCACCTTATGGTAGGCTTCCTGCCCGATTTTTTTTTCCCAGCCTTGGAAAAGGATGGAGGTATCTTCCTTTCATCAGAGACTACAACACCGAGTACCATTGTTTGGGCCAGATATTTAGTGTGGTAAACTCCTTGGACCTTTTGTTTTGTTTCCACAAGCCAGTGGTTGTTCTGGTGGTTGTGGAATTGATCAACTGTCCAAATCTTCTTATCACAATTCACCCATATGCCTTGATCCATGTGAGGATTTTCTTGCGACTCTTGAGTCTCATAACTTTCATACCCTCTGTCATAAGGTGGTGTGGGGTCCTTGTGAAAGAAACTAGCCCAAATTGTGCTTTATAGCCCTCTTGAGGGTCCTAGGATTCATCATCTTAGTGGGATCTTCCTTGTTATTCTTCTACAAACTTAACAAAAACTTCGTATCCCTATTTAAATTATGCCCTCCAACTCATGACATCCTGGAGATGTCTTCTCATTTTTATTAATCTTGGTCAATTTAAAAATCAGGCTCCTAGAACGCTTAACAATGTCTGTAATCTTCATCACATCAACTCCAGCATCTAGGAGATCCGAGATGCGCTGCCCTTTTGCTTGTGGCTCGCTCATGATGATGAAATAACTAAATGATAACAAACCTTTTCGATATAATGAGAAAATAAACATTAATTAACATTCCACGTTTTGCTGCCCTATCCTGTATGTACGCAATGGCCAAAATCTGTCCAGTTTTTATGTTAGAAAATCATTTATTGAATATATTTTTGTAAATCAATTTTCACAAAAAATCGTTGTTAATAATATATATTATAAGCGTACCTACATATGTATAACCCTACCTTACTTCTCTTCCAATCCGAACACGAGTGGTTCCCTTGGATATTTCGTCAGCCACCATAAAATAGTGATTGTGTAAAATGATTTTACTTTTTGTAGACTTTAAAAGTTGTATAACTAATAAATTATTCATCAACAAGACACGTTTTTATTTGAAATAAGACATAGCCTTTCTATCTACTTTTTTCATAATTAATCGTGGGGATGGGGGAGGTAAATAAATAATAAGATAACATCAAAATGATTCTTTGAAGCCTCGAAAACTAATTCTAGAATTCGTTAATAACTCAATAATACCAATATTTAGAAGGAAAATGGATTAAAAATATGAAAGAAACATAATTTAAAATGATATTTCAGTCTTTAGAGTGTATAAACACGCCAAGAAAGTAATAGAGAGTAAAATTATTTGTTCTAGTAAAATGTTAAATCTATTAATTTAACCCATTTGTAGGTACTGAAGTATTCAAACAAGTTTAAATATTAAATATCTTCATGAATATACTTGGTAAAAAATATATATCATATTTTCTTATTAAATTTAAAGTCACAATTCATTGATAATGAAGACTTTATAGTATGATAAGTTTTGAAATTTATGGTCTAGCCCACATCACATTGCAAAAATTCACGACGTTGGAATATATGTATGTATATGATATAAAACTCCATGGCTCTTTAAATCAAACATATTTTAATGGGAAATAGGTATATGTACGTATAAGATATCTTCTATTAACATAAATTCACAGAAAAAGGATTTATATTCTTTATTAAATTAGTGAGGGATCTTGGGTAATTTTATTCCATTTATATAGCTCCTAAATATCATTAGAACATACAGGGCGACGACTTGAAATTTTCCCCTTTCCAATTTTTTAAGGAAAATTAGGATATTCTGCCAAATAATCGAATCATTTTATTTATTAGGTGTATACAAAGAGGGTGGGGATTTTAAATCCGGAAAGTTTTATAATGATGTAAATTACAATTAAGTTCCCAAAACTAATTTAGCAGTTCATTAATCTTTTGCACTTACAATGTAGCGGTTCATAGTGAAGTCAATCACTCAAACAAACCACCTCCAACTTCCACCATAGCCTACAACCTGACTCTGAAACTGACACAGGCCTTGGTGATAAACTCCTGGTCCATGTTGGCCTTAAAAAGAGTCAACAACAGTGGTATTTGTAAGTTTATTGGATCCATGACACCCCAAGGGGTTCATATCCGGCGAGCTAGGAGGCCACATTTCCTTTTTGCTTCAAGAAGTATGGATGCGTTTTTTGCTCTCAGAACGATCTTTAGTTTTTTTTGCTGATGTTCCTTTCCCATCAGAATCCTTGAAAGCTTTGGAAACATAGTCAACGGTTGATATGGCAGCTTCGTAAACTTAATAATATGTTTGTTCGTGTACCTGGGACGGAGAAACACAAAATGGCCTCAAGGCTTTCGTATTCAGAGGATATTTAAAGATTTTTTTCTGATTTTTTCTGATACAATTTCTTAGCTAAGTCTGATAAACATCTTTTACATTAATTAAGATTAATCTTTCAAAATTTGAGCCTCTGGCGTAATTGCATTTCTCTAACATGGAGTAAAAGTACGAACATACTTCATAATTTCTTCTTGATTAACGAAGCCCACCTTATGTTCCATACATATCTTCAAGACGTCAATATTGGAATGGCAGACATAACAAACTTTCCTCTTGATTACGTCCTTAAAAAATTGAGAGAATGAAGACTTGAAAAAAAAGAGCAGTAAGCTTCTTTGTCGATCATTTTGAAAATTGTACTTTTCCTTGAAGTGTGGCATAGGGGCACTGGTCTCCTACCAAAGAATACCTTCATTTAGATAATTTTCTTTGATCTAGGATAAAGACTAGTTTATGGAGGACCAATGTGCAAAAGTTAGGGTTCAATTTGGTACCCATACACCGTTTTAGAAATTACTCTGATCAAAATCATTCCTTTTGAGAACCCCCAACTTTTCTTTTCTCTACAATTTATATCATCTTCCACCTTTCTGAGTTGATGACCAATGTTTTGGATTGTTTTGAGATTAATAACCTCGCTTTGCTTATGCAAAATGAACAAGGGAGCGTTGAGTAAATCAATGATAATTTTAACATTGCGTTCTTACATTTTCCTCACAAATTCAAATAAAACACAATGTACCTTCATCAAAACCCTAAAGCTTCTTCTCTTAAATAACATTATATTCAATTACGTTGGATTAATATACATGGCTTCAAAATATAGAAATCTAGGGGAAATTTCAAAGCTTCACCCACTATACCATAAGTATTAATAATATTTTATCTACAACCAATAAAATATATTATAAGTACTTACCACATAGTAGTCATTTAATTACCAAACCATTTTCAGCTCTCTTGAAAAATAAAATAATTACAATTAGCTAAATGGCCATTGAGATTTCAATGTTACTTTTTTATTTAATGGCCTTCAGATACATTAACTACTGATCTTAAGGAGAGGCAATAGTTTTTAGAAATCGATTTCATTGTGTTGCTTTACTTGCTTGCTTGTTTTTTTAAACTCAATCATTTAATATATAAATTGTTAAATTACATTTACTCATAATTCATTTAATATAATTATTAATAAAAAACAGCAAAAGACAATAAATACAAGAAACTTAATTGTCAAGTGAGATCGTTAACGATTTTTGTTTCTACTAGGGATATATTTTGATTTTTTTGTCGAACGAAATAGGCACAACTAATCGCACTACGTACTTGTGTATTTGAATACTTATTACCCGTAAAAGGTACTTTATATTTAAAGAATAAATTGAACAAACGGTGATAAACTCTACTTTGAGTCCAACAAGGAGTTACCATTCTAACTCTACAACTAATCCTCAGGGATACCTTCTGTGTCTTTTATGAGCCCACACGAATGTTCAATCAAGCTTTGAATATAATTTAATCTATTTAGCAAAGGAATCTCACAACTCAGGAATTAAATATTTAAGACAACTGCTGGGGGAAATAAAATTCTTTCTTCAAATTACCGATTCCAAAAATACGGACCAGTCAATTTACAGAATGTATATCTTCTTCTCTAGGAGCGAGCGAGTATCGAGCCTCCACACATTGAGTTCAAGAAAAAATTTCTTATGAGTGGTTTTTCCAGTGATTGAATTACGTCACCCCATAGATGTTTTGAAGGTAATAATTTTTTGGAAGAGGCTAAATTTGAACAAATAACTATTTTAATTTTTCTAAAGCCGAATTGATTTTTTTTTTTAAATTATGGTATTTAAATTTTTGGAAACAAGACGGAATTTAATAAAAATTGTGATAACTATATAAATTCTGCCAAAGTAGGTGGGCAATGGTCTCTTGGTATCTATGGTTCAAGTGCATTCAACTCAAAATATAACTTTGGATCGACATTAAAATAATCCATGTCTATACTCCCTGCTATATACGGAGTGGGATTTATGCATATTTTTTCTTCTCAAAGCTGATTGTAACTTGTGAAATAATACGTCATAATAGTTCAGCTGCTCTTTTACCAAATATTCTTCAAGTTATCATGTAAACCATTTCATTTTTCAGTTTCTTTTTTTAACATACCGGCAGGTCATAGAATTTACAACTTTAGTAATCCAAGATATCAGCAATTGATGACATTAATCTACCTAGGCTATTTGGAGTTATTAACATACCATGTTAATAAGAAGGATAATTACTTGAAATATGCGTTAAATCAGAATAGTGACAAACTATTATCTCACATGGAAGATATTTGAGATTGTTGAAAACAAATGTAATTGATAAACTAATATAGACAATTTAGTTAAATATTTGTAATAATTATGTTGTTTTAAGATAGGCTACGTTTTTCAAGAATCGATAACTGGAGTAGAACTTATTTTAAGTCCTGTATTTAAAACCAATACAACCCAGCTTGCTGTGCTTTAATGTTATCTAACATTTGAAAACATGTACAAAGATTTATTACTAAGTTGATTGGTAGTAACTTTTATATGAGAAAAATTATTCCCACCATTTGTTTTGGAGTAATAGTTCGAGTTCCATAGTCATAAACGTACAATGTAATTGTTGAATCGTTCCATACTTTGATGCTCATGGAACCACTTTTTAACTCACAAACAAGCTATTCAGCTATTAATTAAATATTTTGTTTCATCTTAATTTACTTTTTTTTTTAAATGAGTCCAACATTTTTTCTTTATTTGAAGTTTATTTTTATTCCAAGCCTCTAAGTTAAATGCTCAATTTTCCCTAATTTTACATTCCCTTCTAACATTTCCATTAAGTAAATGTTGAAGAACTGTATATGCTTTTAAAAACTTGCAAAATCAACATGAAATATAATTTTATTTAGCTTTAGTCTTTGTATTTTGATGAAAATTGACTCTGAATGCTACAAATTAATAACAAATGCCTTTACCTTACAGAAAAAAATAATTACAAAATAAAAATTACTTTTTCCAAGTTGTGCGAAGGATAATTATGACAAAGAAAATATAGGGAAGAAAATATAAACATAGACGAAGAAAAAAATCATTTTTTATAGTATTCTTTTTTTGTTAGATACACAGTGTAATCAAACAGTTAAAAAAAATTGTTTAGCTTTCGTATAGATCCCGGTCTTTTACTTACTCTCTTTTCAGAGGAAAGGTTGAGATATACAATGAACATGAGTCATTAATAAATATATTTAGAAATAAAAATGTCATTTCAAAATAGTCAACAACGAAAAGAAATATCCTAGTAATGCAAATTTTTTAAACTCTATTTCACTCCTGAATAGAAAAAAAATAAAGTCCCTTTCTTTCCAGAATAAAAAAATAAAGTTTCAAATAATTAGACAATTTGTTGGCATTCGAACAAAATTTTAAAGTCGATAGATAAACCATTGAAATAGTAAAGTTTCCTTTTGCCTTCGAAACAGGAGGAAGATTTTTCTCTTTCAAATTAACGAATTGCCCATTATACTACTATAAGAACTTTAAGATATTTTTTATCATTTGAACGAAAAATAGCTATGTAATCAATTACAGGCTTCACATTTAAATGGTACATTGTCAATGATAACACAGTTTATTTAGTGTATATTAAATAATGAACTAAAGTAATTTTGTTCATAGAAACCTGTTACATTTGTAGCATATGATATGAAAAAGGAATCTTAAAATTTTCAGAATTGGGAAAATTTTTTCATACATTTAAAAATTATATCATTTATTACGTCAAAAAATAATTGATCCTCGAAATTATAGGGTTTTGTTCGCTAAATCTTACTAAAATAAAATATTAATTACCCTTCCGCACCCGTATGATTATATAAATGATTATTCTTTTGAAAATTTATTAGTAATTTTTGTATACTGGATAAGCAGTATTGAATATACTATGCATATTTGGTAACTATGTATCGTTCCCAAAATGTTGATGTCCCGTCCGGTCCTCTCCAAACATTTAAGGACGCATCCGAAGGGGATGTAAAAGTCATAGAACTCTCTTTAGTAAATAATGCCATCATAGATATCTACCAATTACGTCATCATAAATCAATCTTCTATAATTTTAATAAGCCTCATTGAGACTTGATTTTTGGATAAGTTATGAATAACAACAAAATATTAACAAGTTTTAAGGATACTTAAAGTTTTACTAGACTAATTTCAATGGAAAACGGAGAAACTTTAATATAGTATTCGTGAAAAAATGCCCCACAGAGGCCACTTTAAAAGTTGGGACTTTTTAAATGACTAATAATAGAGACAAGACAGGAATGGACGGAACTGACTTTAAATACTATATTAAGAACGCATACAACTCTAATATTTGTTTTTTATATTTATTAATTTTTTTTTTTCAAACATCTAAACTAAAACTGACTTTCATATTGGCCAATATACTAATTTTGGTGTTTAATTATAATAAGTGTTGTAAAAAGAAAATAATTATTTTTCTAATAGATGGCTTTATTAATGTGTATCTTGCCTTCTATTAATGTGATCAATTTACGGTAGATGAAGTAAAAAAAATAAGGTTCCGTATTAAAAAAAATATTTTAGACAGTTTTGTGATTGTTCTACTTAGTTATTGTTTGAGAGCACATTAACGATAGATACCTGCAAAGAGAAGATATTTTACAATTTCTCTTCAATAAAAGCGAAAATGCAGGCCAGGTCCCAGAAAATATGAAGAGTGTTGATGGTCCTAATACTGTAATAGCTATTGCTAATCCCGCACAATTTAAAATCCGTCGATTCCGCTACGGTAATTTTGATGTCAAATATGCACCACGCTCTGTAGGAACAATTTATCGAAAATATGGGTAAAATAATGGATATCGTCTGGTCCGACCGTGATGTAAGTACTATTTAGTCTGCTAAGAGGATAAACATTAATGGGGAAAAAAAATTCCACGAAAAAAAGTTGATTTTTTTTTCTAAGCATGTATACTATGAATTTGTTATGTACTCTTATAATACAGAAAAGATGTTAACTTTACTGTTCAAAATAAAGTTCTATTGACACTTGATTTTTTACAAAACACGGCTCGACACATTTTCTAAATAAGGCAATACGCTAAATGTAGGTCTGATCATACCTGAGAATCGTTTCATAGAAAATTTAAAATCTGACCTTACGAAACGGTAATAAACTATTTTAATTTAGTATCTAATCTACAAAATTATTTAGTCAATTTACAAAAATATTTTTCTAATATTTACCCTATTTTTGAGAATCACTTGGTCAAAAGCAATGGTAATTTTTTTTATAACTTATTTACAAACAAGCAACCAAATTAACTATTCAAAAAATACAATACTATGACTTCAAACTAGAAAACTAATATAATTCTATCTTTAATTAACGAACAAAAGGATTGTAAACATTGGAAACTTTTTCTATTTGAAAAAAGGTTGTTTTTAGTAAAAAAATAATAATAATAAAATGCTCCATCTCACATTTAGTTACTAAAAACTGATATCTTTTATATGGAAATGTGTCTCAAAAAAATCCCAAAACTAGTACTAGCAATAATAATGTATTTAAATAGATTTTAATTATCTCAAAATGTGTCTTACAAAATTCTACATCTAAAAAAACACCAAAATTATTGTTAGATTGCGTATTTACTAGGGTCTACCGAAATGACAAAAGTTGAGAATTCAGTATCGCCGGGATATTTTTATTTTCAATTTAATTCCTCTATACAAAAAAGTAACCATTAAACGTCCAAACAAATGGTCCTTATCTAACTGATTCTTTTAAAAAATGAATGATTTTCTCCTTATAGAAGCTTTGATGTTAAATTTGTAATTTTTAAAAGAACACATGGTGTGAGCACTTTTTGATGTCACACTTTGTTTGCAAACAATATAAGGTCCATTGTGAGAAATTTACATTTTTTTTTAATGATTTACATATTTAATGATTACATATTTGCAATTACATCCATAAAGTTTTTGAGTAAAAAGGTTTTCATACTACTAAAATTGAAGATTCTCAAAGTGTAATATCAAATATTATACGTTAGACATGATAAAATTTGTAAAACAATCTGTTTTACTATCCTTCTTTCCATTTTGCAGAATTTAAGAATATTTTTCTTTCGAGAATTCCATGTGTTTCTTTTAGATTCATTTCAAATGACATTTTTTGAATATTTACTAAGGCAAAAATTATAAAAATATGTGTAGACTATATTTGCTGATTCAACTTTTTTTTAAAGAACTATAAATTATTTTTTCTTTATCTTTTAAATCGATGTTTGAATATATATTATTTTTTTCATATGGTGAGAAAATATACTACTAAAAAAATCACTACAGTTAGAAAGAATAATCACAATGTTGATCCAAATTGAATTAAATTAAATGGTTTTTATAAGTCCTCTTATTGATGACTATGAATTAAATCAAAATAAGTTTATAAATCTATTAGGCACAAGTAAATCAAATAAACCCATTGTCCAACACCATCAAAAAAGTAATTTAAAAAAACAAAAAGTTCATCCACAAAAACTTCAAGCCCCTATATCAAAAAATTTCTTCATCTCTCCTTTAAAAAAATAGTAGAACTTGAATCTTATTCAATCTATTAAATGATTGCTTCATAAAATATCAAAACAACTACATTTGTATAACTATTGAAAGCCAAATTCTAGTCAAGATATCAAAAATCTAGAAAGAAAAATGAACAACAAGACTAGTTTTTTGTGTACAATGATTTGCGGTTCCCCTGTTATATCAAACCCTAAACAAAGTTGAGTTGATAGTTGTTGAACAAAAATGAGGAGCATTACCTTGTGTTAAGTTTATAAAACAGGGAAACCTCAAAACATTGAACACCTCTTAAGTTATTAATATCTAATATTTTTAGCTGATAAACCGAGTACTAAAAACTGTATAAAGTATATTTTTTACTCATGTGTATTATTAGAGTCTTGAATAGGCACACAAATAGGTTAATCCTCGGTGCCTCTTTTTTAGATGTCCAACTTTTTGGGTATTTTTTTTTGTTTTTGTTTTTATTTTTTATTAATCTTATAGACAGATAAACTCAAAGAACTTCCCCTCCCAAAGAACCTTTCAGTACGTGCTGATACACAACTATAAAAAAATAGAGCAGTTAATATAATATAAGCAAAAATGGTTATTGATTAATTTAGTAAAACAAATAAAAATGTAATATGACGAGTAAAACACCATACAAAACTCGGTCATCTACGCATGCGCTGAGTGTCTCTGTCTGAAAATACTTAGACTATTTGTATCTCTAAATATGAAGGGTCTCATAAATACAATGTCAAGTTATGTATCGGTCATTGTTCTTTTTGGATTATCTGTAAGAAGGAATTCGTCTCCAAAAACCAAGGCACAGTATTATGAACTTTTAAATTCCAAGACATATACTGCCAAAAACTCACTTTGAGAGAGAGTAGAAGATTTTAAAGGCATATCAATAGATGCCACGTTGATTAATACGTTGCTTTTAGTATCAAAGTACCGAGAGTCTATGGAAAGTTTTAGGAATTTGCCTCTGACATAAAGAGGTTCTTATGCTCTGAATCAGAATATCATTCTGAATATTTTTAGAAAGCATCGTTGTCCCTCAGATAAGCCATAGCCGTGGAAATTTTTATTATAACTTTTTACGTTTTCTTATTATTTGTGTCCATTTTTTCAATATTTTGTTAATTCTTTTAATTTTTTCTTTCAATATTGTTGATTGAACATTTTATACTTTTATAGAATTTTAGAAATGAAACATAACAAAAAAGAACTGGTCTATCCCTGGAGGTATAGTTTTAAACTAAAATATTTATTTAGATTGTTATAATGAAATTACTCTAGGTATTTTATTTAATTATTAATTATAGTAAAATGTATAACCACAACCACAAAAAAAAAAGATCATAAATAATAAAACATTTTTAAAAAAGTTTATAGACTTTAAGGAAGATTCCTAGATCAGGTGGAGTAAATGTAATGTTATAATGCTTACATTAATAAAGAAATGTACTTCTATCTGACCAGTTGAAAGAATAGTTTAAAAATATAAACGAGTAAAGATTTTCAAATTCAAAACAATTACTTCCCAAAAGTTCCATATGATAAAATAAACCCTTTTAAAGGAATTCAAATATTTTCCTGATATTTTCTTGTAGTATCCTACCAAATCTGCTCCGTATTTTTTTTTACAATTTATTTATTGTATAGCTTTTAGTGTACTTTTTCTTTGGCCACTAATTTTAAGCTACAATGTTTATTTAAATTTTTGTATTAAATGAAATTACCAAATTTATTATAATGTATTTTTTAATATTATATATTGTAAAATAGAGACCTATAAAAAAGAGTGATCAATTTTGATCCATAAGTACCATTTTTTGCTTAATTAAAATGGCTTGAGAGGTATCAAACTTTGCCAAAGGTAGTTGATTGTTTGTTTCTAGTAGATAAGATATTTATGCAAGGAGAGAAAAATATTAACCAAAAAACGGGTCAAGCTAATGTAATCACATTGATAAAACTAAGTCATTGCTTCAAAATGTTTATAAAATGAACTTATGATGTCATTGGAATGAAAATCATAAAGGTGTTTACTTGACTTTAAAGAATATCAGACTGGAGAAGTAAAAAGTCTGGTTTATGCCACCAAATGGTGTCCCTTTTGGTTGCTTATTTAATGAGTGTGGTTAGTGAAAACACTTTAGAGATAATTTTGACTCATAAAATTTTATACATATCTTCAAATTTGAAAAGCTGGTAATTCTGTTGTTTTTTTGTTGTTTTTTTTGTCTATGTGCATTGTATTTATATAATGTCTTGAAGTTGAATATCTGCAATATTTCAATATTCATGCATCTGAAAGACAATATTTAGAAGAAGCTGGGTGCAATAGCGACACAGCTAATACATTTATATACATATATGTATCTATTGAAAAAGCTGCAACCACAAGATTTGCAACAATTTAAATTAACTTTAAAATATAATCAGATTATCGTGAAATGAAATTAACAAATTTTAACAACAATACTACGAGATATTAAAAAAAAAACTTTTTATAAGTAGCTTTATTTTTAATGATGTTTGTTTTTCATTGTTTTTGCTCTAATTGGTTGAGCTATTGATTATTTTTCTATGAGTATGTATAACTTTATCAAAATCCATTCATTGAGAATAAATATGAGGTTTTGTAAAGCTGAGTACAAAGGGGTCAGTTGTAACAGATGCTCCAATTTTCCTAGTATTTCTTATTATTTTATATATTTATTCCCAAGAGTAAACAGTATCTTGAAGAGGATTTCGAAAGTTAATTTCTTTAATTTATAATACCAATCTTCAATATTTTTAAACTGTTCTAACCATCATTGGCTACATGGAATGTTGTTATATTTGGCAAAAAGCATTTAAAGGCGATTTGTGGCAAAAGAATGACTTTTATAACCTCTAAATAGATTTCAACAATAGCAGACTTATGATGGTCTATTGAGCGATGGAAGAGTAACACCATTTTCTCAGACTATCCCATGTATAAGTTTAAGACACCTTAAGCTACAGATATACAAAAGTATATTTTGGTTAAATTTATTTGTTTATTTAGAGGATTTAGGATCTTGTATTTGGCTTAGAATTGTATTTCAGATTATTTTCGATTTGGCGGACATTTCAAAATACATTGGACTTTTCTATAATCTTTTTTTATAAAAATTTCACTTATTGATAATAATGACATTTTTCACCACAGTTTCTTTCCCTCAAACTGGTTTTTTTAATGGATGAGATGCATATTTCATGGAATGGTATTTATTTAAAATAATTTTAATTTACTTATATTGAATAAGGATCTTCTTCTTCTTTTTTTTTTTAGTCATTGACTTTTCTGAAAATGGAGTAAAATTGGAGTTTTTTCTTAATTATTTTTATTAAAGATTTCTTAAATTTCTCTTATTGTTTTCCTAATTTTGGCGTGCTGTATAACTTTTGCAGCTCTATAAATATTCCTTGTTCAAAGAGGCATTGACTTTGTCCCTGCCATTCTGCTGCTGGTGTTAAGTTAAATTTTGGTGTGCCTAAATCAACCCGAATAATTACAATAAAGTAAAAAAGTGTCCAACTGTTCCCGTACCTCCATACATACATACTTTCATATGAATGGATAAAATATAATTTGTGGGAGATTACATTTAAAGAAAGATTCGCTTCTTAGTCATTTATGCTCATACTTCATCTTTAATATCCAAGAGAGCTGTAATTGAAGTTTTTTTTGGTTTTTTTTTGTTCGTGCTTGGAGGATTAAGCGAATGATTTAGTAGATGGATGTTGTCGGAAATGCATAAATTTACATGCCAACATATTTATTTGTCAGCAAATTTTATGCTCCTCAGTCAAAATAATGGCGCAGCAAAAAAAAGATGAATTTGCATAGTTGTTGTTATAGATGGATTTTTTGATTAATGTGTCTTATAAGGCTTCATCTAATACATATAAATAATATGATTAAAGAATTAGACGCATGATGTGAATACAGTTTCTTTTACTCATATATATGATAAACAGCGTTTTTGCTCATGTAATAAATTTCATAATAACCCTAAAGGGTAAAAGATGTTAGAGTCTTATAGTTGAAAAATCAATAATTACCATTAATGAATTAAAGTTTCATTTACAAAGGAGAATTTGGTTCTAAAAGCTTTACTTCAGCGGCAATATGTATTTCAATATAATTTTGTGAGAACTAGAGTAGGCTTGCTCGTGGGTATTAACAAACTCAAATTAATATTAAACTCTTTTGTTTCATATAATTAATATATAATTATTCTCCCTGCATATTTTGATCTATCTTTGCACACTTTTCTTAAAACTAGACTATAAAATTTAGAGAAGAAAAGATATTCAAGTTGAACTCCGTTCCCTCAATTTTCATATTATTGTTGAACATCCTTTGTTTTAATTTATTTTCTTTTTTTTTTTCTCTAAACCTTATAACCTTCTTTAAAAAAAGTGTGCAAAGAATCAAGATGCAGTGAGAATAATTTTTTGAATTTTACGGTCTCTATTTTTTATTTTCTATGAAGTAGTCGTTTACTAATTTAAAAAAAATCGTTTTTAGAAAAAAGCTATTGTCAGGCCAAAACGTCAAAAAAATGTTACCAAAACCATCTTTTGAACATTAAAAGCCTACAGGAAATATTTCAGCAAAATCCATTCATTGATTTGTCCGTGATTCCTGGACACACAACCAAACACATTCACACACAGAGACATTCGTATTAAATATATAGATAAGTGCTGAAATTATAAAAATTCTGAGATAATAACTGAAATTGAACAAAAAAAGTAAAAAATAAATACAAATATATGGAATTTTTTTATATTATTTTACCAAACTCTTTACTGATTTATTACTCAATAAAATTGAAAACAATATCGCAGTAGAACTAGACCTCTTAAAAACTCCTTTGTAAATGAAACCTTTATTTTATTTGACTTTAAGGAACTCCTTTGGTGTAAAAAATATTGTAAAGCCAAGGTAAAATTTCTTTTTTGTACAAAACCTTTAAATTGAGGTACTTTAATAACTTTTAAGTTGAATTTTCTATATCTGAATTCAACATAAAGTTTAGAATATAATATACTTACTAATTTCATCCTTGTTGTATTTAAATTAATTAATATCTTTATACTTTTATTGTTGTTAAATCTTAATTTGATGGTTTAATTTGAAAATACAAAGTTTATTTATGTTATTAATAACGCAATTCTTCCTAACATTTTATTTTTTTAAATTTATGTGTATATCATCAATAATATGAATAAAAACCTTTTTTTTTTTTTTTAAAGTATGTAAAAAACAAGATATGATACAAAAAATTAATTACATGTTTTAAACAGCACGTCAAGAATTACTCAATCTGAACATGGAAATTAAAAGATTTTTGAAAAAGTAAAATTTTGTTGCCTTCTGCTATTTAACAGCAGTGGCAAATTTAAAAAAACAAACAAACAAGAAAACATAATTAAATGGCTATAGAATATAACTTAACTCTAAAGAATAGCATAATTTAAAATAAAATCAAAATGATAGGATTAGCTATAGGAATTTTAATATCTAAGAAATAATACTTTTTCTTATAATATTGAATTAAAAAGATATTTTTTTTAGAAACAAAATGGGGGATCCTCAGAAAAATGTTAACAGCACCCTTCATGTTGAGTAACATATACATACATTAATCAATTCTATTATCCCTTATGGAGTTGTATCATTTTGCCGTAAGGTGGTGTTACTCTCTACTGTTATATTTATATTTGTTTACAAACTAATATAAGTAAACAATGTTAACGTCCCATTGGGCATTAGTGCGTATTTACTTATATTTGTTTGTTTAAAAACGACCGAATGTTGCGCCGTCTCGCAGTAAATAATACGACTATCCGAATGATGATATATTTAATACTTGTAAATTCAAATACAAAATAATATTTAGGGCGCAAGTAACATAAATTAAAAGGAATATACTTTTGAATTTAATTATGCTACTCCCCCAAACTACATTCTGTCCCACCACCTTGCAGATAATATATATATTTTTAGTTTTTTATACCCTATTTGCACTCCATGCCTCTAATTTATTAGGTCTCATTAATCAAATCAAAAGTAAATAAACAACATAAGGCAGCATTTTTTGTATTATTACTATTTAATATGCAGCAGGATCAAATAAATACATGTCAAAATTGGAAAAATGACTATGAAAATACAACTTCCTTACTTAATATTGTATAAGCAGATAAGGTTTTAGATTATTTCAATAAAAACACAAACTGATTTCTTATCAAATAAGTGATGACTGTAATCCACATTATATAAAATTGATTAGTATAGTTTGGTATTGATTTGATCTCCGTCTCTTCACAAAAAAAAAACATATATATATTCAGACTATTGTTTATACTTCCAAATTAAATTAAATTATTGATAACTTTTCTTACACTGTTATATATATGTATATATATTTTTTTATGAGTGTTGTGTTCAGAACTTTCCAATAATGATAACAACCCTTAAAAGTAAATTTTTATCACAAATTATGAAATGAAATCTTTATTATATGTATACCAGGCCCTAATATGTGTTAGAAATATGTTATTTTTTTATTGTACAGTCTTATTCACATAGTGTATATAATACATTTACTATTAAATTTGACAAGAATATATATTTTTGTCCCATTATCTTACAACTTTTCTCGTCTTTAATTGATCCAAACCCAAATTAATTGTAATAATATAGCCATTTTATAAAAACCACTATGTTTTTCTTTGGCATAAAGTGGTAATCATTACAGGGATATAAGCCTTATTTTAAAGTCATTTGATGATATTTCTTTAACTTACTTTTTATTTTGTCAATTTTATTCAATTAATATATGTACATATAAATTTTAAGTTAGAGTGACTTTATAATGATTTTCAATTCTAACCAATGAAAAATCTACATCTTGAATATCCACTTTTCTTTCCTCTTTTTTTTTTTTTTTTTTTTTTTGACCGATTAAGGGCGATTATTTAGATTAGAATATTTGTGAATTGAATGAGGGAATTGAATTAAAACAAACATGTAAAGAATGCCTTAAGGAATTATAATTTTTTTTTTTTTTTTTTTTTTTTTGGTTCAACGATTTATTTAATATCTTCAAAGAAATACTTAATGAAAAAAGTTATTTTAACTCTTTAATACATTCATTACATGATTCTTTTAAAGCAATTCGCTTTTTCATTTTATAACTATTTTATTAATAGAAAATATAGCGTTTAGTTGATAAAAAAAAGAGTTTGGATATCATTTATAGAGTATTATTTATCCTAAAACATTGCATAAAACAGTGATCAGTGTTTCTTTTAAAGGGAGTTAGGGTAAACCTCTTTTCTTTTTCTTTTTTAATATATTTAAAAACAAATCAGGGTACATAAATTTTGATTAATATGTAAAAAAAAATACATTATTTGATTTTAATTTGTAATTATTCGTTATTTATACTCCATTTTCAACTTTTTGTCCCATAATGAAACGGTCATTTCACGATTTTATAAAAAAAAATCCAGAGAGGATCAAGATTTGATGTAAAAATAGGATATTTTTGGCTACAAGAAAACAGCTGGGGAAGCTAATCTTGGCTCTCAAGCAGGCGTGAATTGGATTAATGATGTAATCTGTGACGTCTAGGAAAAGTTCTATGAATACATATCAAAATCATCATTTTGAATCACATGAAATGGTAATTACATATGATGATGATGACTATGCAATGTCAAAAAATAATTAAGATACTAAACAAGTAATACTCTATACGTGGAACGCACACTCTTTTTCCCCTTCCTTTTTTGGACCAACTAAAGGCTATGACCTTTATCTATTAATTACTAGTGGTAGTAGTCAGAATTGCCCATGTCATTAGGCGTCAACGAACAGACAAACTTTACTTATTAATATATTTGATAACTCCCATATAAATCTTTAGTGTTACATGAGCACACTCGCAGCTAGTTCCTCAATACTTAGATGTTTTCTCCTCAATAATGTTAACAATGAAAAAACATTGTTTAGATTGCCAACATAATAAAACTTGTACCCTAGAAAATGCTTGGGATTTACACCAAATATAAATGAAAATCACTTTTCGTTTTTAGTATGAGGTGATGAGCGTAAGCACTTTCGTTACTCAACCTCATTTAAGGTCATTTACATTATATTTTATCCTTACTTACCTTTTTTTTTTCTTTTCTGATATGAATTTTAGCAAACACAAGGGCTAAAAAGTCCTGGGTTACACACGTATATAGTGCCATTTTTTTTTTTTTTCTTAATTCACCTCATTTTCATTTAGTACTACTAACTTTCAAAAGATACCTGTCAAAATTTTATGATAGTCTGTTGTTTAGTTTGTGAGTTATTGTACTAAGTGTGACACTACTTTTGTTTTTCCCAAAACAATAGATGAAAAACAATTTGTACACTGCTTCTTTACTATTCAAAAATACCGTATAAGCCAAGCAATTGCTTGAGAAGTGTCACGGGGACTCTACTCGATAAAGTGAATAAACAGTAAAGTAATAATAATAATTTTAAAAAACCCCTATTTCGAACGAAAAAGACGTGTTTTCTTTGTTAAGCCCTGGACTTTTCAGCCCATGTGCTACACACGGTCGTTGTTTTATATACTTTATACAAAATAGAGTTGTATATAATATGATTTAAACTAAACAACTGTGAGATTTTTTTTCTTTTTTATTGTTATAAATTACTCCCTTTTCTTTTCTTATATGACGCACACGCACATTCGATTGTATTTGATTCCAAGAGGCGATGGACGTATCAATAAAGAAAAACAATTATCACCTTGAATACTGATAGGTAGGGTATTTAAAAACAAAGATATCAAAAATTAACAAGATAAATCGGACAATTTCTAGAATGTTTGGGAGGAGCAGAGCTTATCTGTCATGACGTTTCATTAAATTGGCAACGAACAGCTCTGAGATGAAGGAAATGAACATGATTATCAGTCTGTATCAAGCAATGTCATAGGCAGGAATAACTCTGCTTTCGATACTGAATTATTTTCTGAGTCCAACAAAAACTTATTCTTATACCTCGGCAGCGTTACTTTCCATCATTCAAAAAACACCCCCCTCGTGGTTACACTTTATACTTATATGTTTTCTCCTCAAAAATGAAAGAATAATAATAAGAAATTGACAAATTAAAAAATACTGTTCAGATTACCAATACAGACAAAACTCGCACACTAAAAATACTTAGGATTTACAACCTTACTGGAAGGTTTATATTTTCTTCTTGGGCAATGGGCATCTTTTGAGTCTCTCTATTGTTAAGAATGGGATCTTTGTCGATAAATATTACAGTTTTATTCTCCTCGCATTATACAAATAGGTCACATCCCTAGTCATTTTTGGATCAAGGGTGTGTAAATGAATGAACATATTTGAGGTTCATTTTTTCTGATGTATTATTACGTTAACCGGCATGTTGTATATTTCCTTAGAGCATCTTTAGCCTGAACAAAAGTGCTGTTGTTGCAGGAACTTGACGACAGCAAAAACAGTCCGTCAGTTTCTTGAAATAAATTTTTAAAAAATCTTAATTTCCAACCCAAAACTCACACAAGTCAATTTTTAAAATAAATGAAAATCTTTGATTTTCACCGATTTTCAAAATAAAAAACTCTGCATTTTTGTTTTTAGAAATAGACAAGGATTGTAATTTTTTTTAAAAAGACATTTTTTGACCACACATAAACCTATTGGGCGTTATGGAGTTAATTAATAAATGAATTTTTAAAAGATAAAGATACTTTGTAAAAAGTCATAACTAGTAAATATTTTAAAAGTAAGATTTTCTGAGAAACAAATAAAATTTGGTATTTCAAATTTTTAATTTGACATATTTCTTTTATTAGAAGATTTCATATCCATTTTAAAAGTAGGATAAACTGGAACAGTTGCAGCAATTTTTGTTTTTGGCTCAATTACTCTGAGCTAGTTCGACTTAGGCTCATCAAATATTATCACAAAAGTTGAAACTGTCCCTGAAGCTGTAGACGGTTTTAAGAGTAGAAGAATTGAATTTCAGCAATAAAATAAGAAAATCATATTTATTTTTTATGAGGAATAGATGATGAGACCTTTCTAGATGTATAATTGTTAGCGTTTAATATATTATAGCAGATTAAGATTTACATTTTAGATCACTGATTAATAGTTATATATCTTAGACATTTTATCGTACAACCCTCTTGAACAAAATCCTTAACTGACCAACAAATATAATTGCTGTGAGGGATAAATATATGAGAATGGAGAAAAAGTAATTTCTTATAATTTCGGATCATACGATAAATTGTTGTAAAGGTGTGAGTGTATACTACAAACGCTTTTTGGGCAGTATTGTGCATGGCCATCTCAGTCGTGAATTATCGTTCGTCGAGTATGGTAGTGCCAAAGGAACAAATTTGCCATATTTTACATTTTTACTAACTCAAACGGAAAATCACGTCATTTCTGAAACGGATTGCGACTGTCAATGAAAAATGAATCACATACGTTAATGTCAAGCAACATAAATCGTGGGTAAAAGCCAACAAAGCGCCCCAGACCATGTTCAAGTCAGGATTGACTCCTAGGAAGGTGTTTATGTATGTTTGATGGGATTGGCAGAGAATAAATCTATTATGAGTTGCTACCCTATGACCAAACGCTCAATTCTGCCCTTACTGTAAACAACTCGACCGTTTAAAGCTGGCAACTGAACAGAAGGGGCCAGCAGTGATGAATATGAGAGGAATCGTGTTTCATCAAGACAACGCCAGGTCATACACATCTTTGATGAGGTGTGAGAAGCTCTGCCAGCTAGTTTTTTATGTATCCACTCCGGACCTGGCATCAAGTGCCTATCTATGTCCTACGCACTTGGTGGTAAAAAATTTATATTATATTATACAACTGTAATGTAAATTTTGTGGATATAGCTTTTTTGACCTTCAAGAGAAAGGCTCTGTTGCAAGGAGCTACGCTAAACTTAAAATTGGTTCAAGCCTAGGTAATGACTAAGAACTATATATTTGAATAATCAAACAATCATTTTAAATTTGAATTTAAATGTATCGGGATGAGGAGAAAAGAAGAATTGGCTCCAATATTTTCTGTAAATATATATAGACAAATATGGCAAAATATATTTTTACTAATGACTATAACATCTATCTTAATTATTCATATGATTTTTAGAACAATAAAATATATCTACTTCACTGATTTCGACTTGAAATTTACCATAATATTCTAGTTGTAATTTAATAAAATCCAAAAGGAAAAGAGCTGTTTAGTTTTGTGATTTATACAAATGTAAGATGTGAATATTAGGAAGTATGTTGTAGTGATGTCACGACTCGAAGGTATAAAAGGGAACCCGTTTTTCATAATATGTAAAATTACCTATTATTACCAAATGAACCATTTCGTGAACCATGAATTCACTGACCAATAAAAAGAGAGAGAGAGGCAGGAGACAACAGCTAACGAGATTAAGATGCAAGGGGAAGGTTAATGAAGGGATTTGTTGCCTATCCCCTATCGCAGTTAGTTATCAACCCTACTTATGGCATATCACGGATATCCTTTAATAATACTGACATATAGATAACCTTATTAAGAAGATCGGCTATTGTACGAAAAATACTACCTTAGACCGTTTAAAAAATCAGCGTAGTCTTTTGAAAAAAGTAAAAAACTGAAGGCCTTTGGATTTTTTTAATTGATTTTACAGACACACTGCAGACAAGAGGGAACCAACTCAAACACCTTTACTCAGTGGTTGCCTTTGGTTTTTTGCCGTCCAAGGCAAAATGTAATATTTACCTTCTAAAAATTGGAAAGCAATAACAATTTACTTAATTGAAGAATAATTTTTGCGGCCCCTCATCGGATGCCGCTCTAGGCCACCGTCTTAAAAAAGCGACGCTTAGCCTCTTCCCCTTCCTACTTATATCCGACATTATCCAGGTATGGCCTAATCGAGAAACCGAGTTGAACTGGTTCAGATCTATTAAAATTTAGATAATGATCCATTAAGAACTGGGAACTGCTAGAGAAAGGAACTGCATCGAACCCGAAACCACTATTTAAGGGTTCGTTACATCACTAGTATGTAGTAATAAGAAAGAGATGAAATTTATGATAATATGTATTAAGATATTTTTAATTTATGCCTTAGAAACTTAATGCAACTTCATTTCCGTTCGACTGTTTAAATTTAATTGATAAGAGTTAGAACGATTCGTAGAATCGTATCCAAAGTTAATAAATTAATATAAAATATGGAGGCTTTTCTTTTTATAGTATGTAGCCGTCTACACCAAAGCAAGCTAGATTTTTTTCTTTTCTTTTTTTGCAAAATGGAGTCTGGCTTACACTTATATACCAATATTTTTTTTTATGTACACTAGATAGGGGCTGTTCTCAGGGTTGATATTTGGTACCTTTTTTGCTCGGAACAATCCAAAACCTGACTTTGGGACAGTTTGAGACCTTTCTAAACTTTTTTTGTAATGATATATAGGCTATTTAAACTTTTGGGTCGATATTGGTCATTTTTAGGCTTCTTGTACCGTCCCAAGTAGGATACTATGAGTCAAAAATGTAATTTTTACTTGTTAAAAGTAATTTGCACCTTACTTTTCAAATTTAAAGTTTCATGAATGTCCTTAATGATTTGCAGTCTCCCCGTTTTATAAAATATAACGCTACTACGTCATTTTTTTTAGTATACTGGCCATCATATGTAATACAACTCTATCTATAGAACTCCAACATGGTTTTAGATATCAGTAAAAATAGATAAACCAAAAAAGTTAGAAGGATGCATGAGATTTTAAGTTAGGCACTATTTTCTTTGGATCAAAGATAAGATAAATGCCATATGTCTTTAATAGGATCAAATTTTAAATTGAAGGAAGAGCATTTTCTTTGTATACATTAGGTCAAAGTATATCTGCTTTGTAAAATTATTTTAAGATATTTCAAAAGTGATTCGATTGTTGTTCAACAAAACTTCAAAGCTTAAGATTATTCAATTTTCTCATCTGTATCGAGAAATTTAACATCTCTAGTTCACATTAGTTAATATCTTTAGGGAGAATAAAATATTCTACAATTGAAATAGCATTAGGCGAGAAAGAATATTATATATTATTTAAGATACATTTTTAACCGAATTCACAAAAAAGATACGTGGGAATTTTTCGCATCACAATGATCTATCAAAAAATGAACTTAACTACAAAAATGAATACTAGTATCTGTTTTTCCTTGTATAACCTAGCATCAACCCCCGCCCATGAGTTTATTTTGAAACTTTTGGAAGAGGTGTCAATGCTTTGTCAAGCAGCGGTGGTTGTTTTTAACCAGCATGGTGTACCTGGCGTAGTCTTAAACAACATATGGGTTTGATGTTAATTTTGAAGCATTCAAAGGGAGTCTTAATGTTTTGTGAAGTGGCGGCGGTGCTTTTTATCTTGCATGGTGTCCCTGTCGTAGGATAATTTTCCGTCCACAATTTTATAAATGTAAATTATACATCAAATCCTAGGATGATATATTAAGAATATGTTATTACGTCATTATAGATAGAGTAGACAATATATTTGGTGTTACACTTTCAAGGATCTTATATGTTTCTCTAATTATGCTATTTTACTCATTTCCAATCGATCTAAAAACAAACTTTTTTTTTTAAATCACATTTCGTTTGGTATTTCACTATATGTATATCACCTTGATTTAACTCAAATTTCAATAATAATTTCTAGTCTTTTTGTCTCCTTTAAAGCTATTTCATGAAAATTTATAAAGATTTATTGTAAATTTGTTTGTATTTTTTTTTTTGTATGTTCCTTTAATATTTTATGTTGTAAAGTGTCAACTATGAGATGGCATTCCTTCAAGTAGGTCGGTAAAAATACTTTGTAACTAATAGCAAAAACATTTTACTGCTAACCAACATGTAATTTAGTACCTATAGATATATTTAAGAAAAAAGTCGAAAACTTGATTACTACGGAGTATGTACATGGTTCAAATGCCATATTATGAACCGTCACAATATTTCCATTTATTGACATGATGTACAAATTAATTCCAATTACAAATAGGGGATCACATTTTTTTCCATCAAAAATTGTTTTGTCGTGAGACTATATTGGATCATAAAACTCTTATTTCGATAAATAAAGGATCTTTATTACTAAAAATACAAGGTATTGGAAAAATTATGATAAATAAATCACTTAAATAAAGGAAAAATACATTTAAAGAATGATAATGGAGCAATTAAAGGGTTAAAATTTGAACCAATGAATTAAAGCCAATGGTGACATTTATCTTTTAGTGTATAATCCCAAACTAATCTCACTTTTTCCCCCAGTGTTTTGAATTCCAAAATATCTGTGATTATATTATTTCTGGACTATTATAATTCAGATTCGTTTTTTACCCTTAAAACAATCATTATTAGGTATTATTTAGGATTATTAAAGTGATATATAATAAAAATATTTTCAGTTTTTAAGCTAGAGGATGATGAAAAACGACACTCTTCTTTAGACCCATACAACTTATTCATCATTCATAGTGATAAGGAATATCAAAACTTATAATATAGAAAAATATTCATTGTTTAACTTTAAAAAACTCCCATTAAAAAATATGAATATCCAAAGATTATTCTTGGATTTTGTATTTTTTTGAGTGATTCTATTATTTATGAGGGTGTACTAACAAACAAACAACACTAATTTTTAATGCATTCTGATTTCAATGTCTTATCATAACGAAATAAATCATAATTAATATAAATATAATGTCGCACTTTGAAGAAATTCAAATAAAATAATTATTAATTATATTTGAAATATTTAAATTCCTTAATTGCCATGTACAGATTTCTTAATTTTTTCGATCTCAAAATTTTCTTAGCAAGGAAGGAGTCGGCTTTATTCTCTTATGATGTCCGATAGTTTTCTTCAGATGTTCTTTCATCCCGTCGTCCCTCGTGGTATCTAGCATATCTTGAAATGGATGATCAAGTTATAAGTATATTTTTGGATTCCTTTTATCTTTCTTTTCTTTGGTATTTACTCTTGGTGAATATAGAAATCCACTTTTTCAGGTCATAATGAATCAAAAATGATCTTAGCAATTGTCAAATTAAAGGCACATCCAAATATCAAATTTGTCTCAGTTAGAATGACTCAATTCTTTAAATGAATTTTTACATAATTTATTTAGCTTTACGGTTATATGAACTTACAACTTCATATTGTAATAGAACGTAATTTTATATTTCACATCCAGAGCCTTTTATCTTAATCTGAAATGTAATGGAGCTCTTCATAGTTTCAACCCTTGAATATATTCATTGTTATATATGAATGGATAGATTCCCATCCAAGGAAAGAGTTGACTTTCCTCTCGTTAGAGGCTTATCTTGAATTTTTTCCCTAGATACATTTTTCAGATTGCATTTGAGTGATTGTTGGAGAATCATTGCCCAACGATTCTCCTAAATTTAAATCTTCAGATAATGGAGATTAATTTTTAGTTTCATATTCTAATTGATTAAGGAGGAAATGACTCTCTGAAGTCTCTCCAGATCTTGGAGTTGAATGTTCTATGTTCTTTTCAATACGGGCTAGCTGCTTTAAGGAAATAGTAGATTCTCTTCCATTCGGCAGTCTAATGTGAGCATATTGAGGATTAACATTCTGAAGTTCAACTTCTTTACCCAACTTGAACTTGAATTTATTTTCATAAAAACTGAACCGGTCTCGGATAACTATTTTGGGAGGGAATATCCAATCGAGCTTGTCCGTTGGTAATGAAAAATTCGTTCATAAAGAGTTTCATTAGTTGCCGTGCATCGAAGAGACCTTAAAGAATGAAAAACGTCTTGTAGAACATATTCTAACTCACTCATTTTTTTATCCTTCGATGCCAACTGAATAGACTTCCGTATGATTCCATTTAATATTTATATTTGACCGTTACAGTTCGGATTATACAGAGTAGAATGGCTAATTTATATGCCATTTATATTACTAGGTTATCCCAGCGTAACAAAAGATAATTATGTAGATAATAGAGCTTTTCTAAGCAATAAACAGATCCACATTTACGAAATAGGTACTCAGCTACAGCACTCAGTTTCATAGCTAAAACAATATAGTTCTAGTAGACAACAGATTACTTTTTCATTTTTCGTCGGTGCTTCTGATTCAACATATATGACATGGCTATTTGATTGGTGATAAAAATGAAAATGATACCCTAAAAGTTCACGGGGATTCTCCACTTATGCATTCCTTCTACCATTGCATAAGCTTATTCCTCAATTTAAGAATACCTTCTTTCACATGGAGACAATGATCTTTAGAAAAATGCAACAGTTTTACCCCCTTGGCATAATTTTGCTCCAAATACCATAGACAATGGCATCAGTTTCCATAACTAAAGATATCAATGGATCGATTGCAACAATAATAGAGCTTGCAATTTCATGCTTAAGTATTTCAAAAGCTTTTTAAGATTACGAACACTGAATTTAAAAAATATTATTTTTTTAATATAATCGCATTTGGTGTGAATAATGGCCTCGACTCAAACTCGGACACCGGAGCAGGTCTAGATGAAAGTATCCTTTGGGATATTCGAAATTCCTTCTGGATCTCGTACATCATCTCAGATTTTGTGTTCCTGAAGGATCTGTTGGTGTTTTGTTCAACTGCATCCGACACAAAGCTCATGGGGTTGAGGCTAAACACTGGGTTCAAAAAAGTCGAAAAAGAAAATTTAACATCCAGGACAAAGTTTTCTTTCCAGTGTGGCATGGACCAGAGGCTTGCTCTCACCTCCAGACTCTTCCATTTCTTTCCTGACTCTCCAGACAAAAGACTTATCCAGATTTAAGAAGTTTAGAATCCCTACATTGTTTCGTCCGGCACGGATCGCAACAAGGACACATTACCTTTTCCACAATTGTCGAATAAATACTCCATTGATCAATAGCATTTTTTTAACTGACACCAAACACTTATAGCTAGCCTCGAAAACAACAAAATAACGTGCACCTCCTCATGCGTAGCTTTCGCAGGCACTCAAAATTCGTTGTTAAACAATGGCCACGGTTCTATATTGGTACCAGAACCGGTTCAAAAATATTGGTGTCGTGACAACACTCCTGCATATGGATTAGCTCCCTAACAGCTCTACTTACCCCACTGTGTTGGTATGTACCTATCTAAACATATTTATGTCACATCAAAGTAAGAAGGATTTTCAATAAAACTTGTTGACAGTTTATGCTGATCAATTATTCTTTGTATGAAGAAACTTGTTTGTATGTAATGAGTGTTTGATTATATTTATTTTAAGAAATGTGTCTTCCGCATACATATCAAATAAGGTACACATTTGTAGAAAATTAATTAAAATACAAATACATATATGTTGCATACAATTCAATCATATGCCCTTCAAAATATAGGGGAGGCTAAAGAGAAAAGAAGAAAGAAGAGACTAGACGCTTGAAATAAAAAAGTAAACAAAAAAAAATATGTATATGAATTATGTTTGATATTCACAAAACCTCGATCAAAAATATAGAATATAAATACCCTTCGTAGATACTTGGGGATTTGTATTTTTGTTTTAAAATAACTTTTAAAAATTTTTAGAACATGATTATGATACAGATACTATGGTTTTAATTACCTTTGAACAGAGGTTATATGTTTGTCTGTTTTGTTCGTTAGTCACCAGTGTTATGGCAAAAGTTACAGACCGATTTTGATCAAACTTGATACAAAGGTTATATATGCTTTCAAGGTTAAGGTCAAAGATCAAGATAACACAAAACGTACAAAAACTTCTAATCAACCATGACTTTGGAACACATTGAGATACATCACTCAATTTTATTTTAATCGTAGGGAGTGCACTCCACCGAGTACTCATTTGAGTTAATAGTTTGTCTTTCTATGTAGTCTGTTCTAAAGAAAAATACATAACCATGTACGAAACTTAGAATTGTATTAAATTTATATTATATGAATGTATCTAAATTTTTTTATTAATTTTTTAATCTAAATACCTTATTCGTATTACGATAAAATCCCTTGAATGTTTGTTTTCTTTTGGAAAAGTGATGGAATTACACCCCAAAATTTCAAATGCATATACCAACAAAATTCCACTGCTTATGTCATGAATTCGAACCAGCGACAAAATGTGTAATAAAATTAGAACAAACACGGCAACAATTCGAATAGAAGAATTGTTAATCACTTTTCCGTTATTAACTATCATGAGATATGATGGATTATTCATGTTAGAAAAGACTCACGAATTGGCAAACAACCATAATATGGTGCAAGAGTATAATTCAATCATTATTCCAACAAGAAAACAATCATTTAATGCATTTTAAAGTAATAAATATAAAAAATTTGTATTAAAAAATTCAAGGAGAACATCAATTTCAATCAAAAATAAACAATAACGACATATACACTCATTTATTTATTTATTAAGGCGAAATATTATTGAGGCAATATTTAATTAAGACAAAATGTCCTGCCACCATTTCTAACAACATATGAATTAACTTAATCAGTAATACTGAATACATATAGTTCTTAGATATTATACAGCGAGTAGCTTTTATAAATCATTTGATTTTATTAAGCATATGCGACACTAGGAAATAAAGTTGAACACCTGCAGTCAGATTATCTATTCAAAATAATAATTAAAAAACATATTTATCAATTTAATTTGCTCTATAAGGACAAATATATTGAAATCATCAAAATCGCTCTATGGTTTTTTTCATAAATTTCCAAAGGATCTATTAATTAATTACAATTGTTTTTTGTTAATTGTTTTATCATTCCCACAAATACGATATAATTGATTCTCATTGTTGGGAAGGGGATTCATTTGTTTGGAAATCTTATGTCCGATTAGACTTCTAGATAAATAATTATTTCTATATAGAGAAAGCCCTTAATGATGAAGAAATGTTGAGCTCCTCCATTACTTAGTGACTAACAATTTATGAAATTGGTATCCCTGATGTATCACACTTTATGATCAATTATAACTATAGCTTGGTATCAATATAGTTATTAATAATGTATTTCCTCATTATTCTATGGATAGAGGGTTAAATAATTTCTTCATTAATTGATATATTATACTATTATGTATAGTAATACTCCTCTTCATATTTACTTTGGCTATATTTTTATATAAAAGCTATATTTGTATTAAATAATATGTTATAGTACATTTTATTAATCAAAAGATATTTACTAGATTGGGTTCAAGCTGTGCATGTTTTTCTAAAGCAATTTTATTCATACATACTAAATATTTTTAACATTTCTGCATGATTGCGAGAGATTTTGGTAATTTTTTTTTTTTTGTATTACAAAATCAGAGACATCTCTTTAACCGTCAATTCATTAAAAGTAGATGGATCATATGGTGGATCTGTAAAAAGGCCTTCTTCACCATCATTTTGAGTGAATATGAAAAGTTATTTGAGGATGAATTACATTAAGCAAGGTTGGATTTTTTGTGTATTGGAATCCGAAAGCTTCTCCTTGAGTTACCCAAAAATGCCAAATTCGTCAATCTGGGGAGGTCAATAGTCTTGCTTTTCATGCATGTTAAGGACGATTTTGCAATGGGTTACACGGTTTACTCTATCCAAAGGCTTCAAACCGAGACGTGAAGTTCTATTGTAGACATTAAGGGTTAAGTGTTGCTTCATCAAGCGGTGCATGGTGGTCTAGCTGCTGCCAAATTCACAAGTAAGGCCATTGGTGGTCAATTTGCCTATTCTGCCTTCAAAGGTGACTTTAACTACCTTAGCCAATTCTTTTGGTGTCTTTGGCTAAAATATCTAGACCTCGTGGTAGCTTTTTGTGAACCTCTTGCGGTCACCCGGTACACAGTAGAGCGGTTACAGGTCATCACTTTAGAGATCTCTTATCGTGACTTTCACACGTCCAGATAGCTCCAGAATTGCAGCTCTACATTGCTCCATATTTTTGGTTATGCCACTCTTATTTTTTGGTTTATTTTTTGTAAACAGTTTTTTTAAACAATTTTTTAGAGTTAAACATTGAAATAAAACAAATAGGACAAAGGTGCTCCATTTAAAAAGTGAAGCATTTTAGACATAGAGGGATGTACTGTAAAAAATGTGCATTGTTATCAATTTAAATAAACATCATTTGAGATTTACTATTTATTCTCAATCCCGACTCATAACTTTATGAGTCAGGATTATACCGAAATAAGAAAATAAAATGAAGTTAAATCAGAACAAACAACTAAAAGAATGATCTTTTCTTTGTAGTTTGTACTGTGTATTATCCTTAGCCATGTGTTGAGATTATAACGCTGATTTTTTTAAATTTTATAACTGTATGGAAGAAGATTATATAAAATTTATTAATGAAAGTAAGATAATTTATCGTAGAGCTATATTCAATTGCGCAATTTTGCATTTGAAATTTATTCATAGTACTAGAGATATATCGGTCCCAAATTTTTGACATTCGATTTAGTCCCATCTTAAAAACGCTTCTGAGTTGGGCACAAAAGATATCCCATTGAAAAATCATTGCTATGTAAAAACACATCATCATTCATCTACCTCACCTATGTTGGAAGCATGGGCATCCCATGTCTGTAAGGACGATAAATACTTTAAATTAGTCTTAATTATTTACGAATATTGTCAAACTATTATCATTCAGATAATAATTTATGATTAGTTATGCCTTGTAGAAAGAACCGAAAACAGGGACGGGTCCGATTTTAAGTCACATATTAAGGACCAATACAATCCTATATATGTATCAACGATTAGCACCAATTTATTAGCAAAACATAATTTATTGCGAATTTGCTCCATTGATGGTCAATCGGTTTTTGTTGTTTTTTTTCATCAAAATAATCGATATACATAAGTCCCAAAAAATCTACAAATCATATATCAGTCCAACTCCAGTCCAAAATGAAGGTTTTTAAGGTATTATTTTAAGTCATGCATACCAATGCATTGCTTATATATATATTGTACATACTTGTATCTAACTAATGAGGGAATGATTGATTAAATTAATTAGTGTTGTGACTCAGTCCAAGAACTTTTCTTTTCGATTCGGTCTTAAGTAACTTTTTCTATAAAGATTTGGACAGTTCAAACAGCAATTTCATACCGTAAATCGAAATTTAATCATTTTCTTCGAACTCCATATATAGACCGATTTATGAGTTCTACCAATTTGATTAATGCAACACAAATCACTTGATATGACGCTATTATTGGTCAATGCTCACAATTTTGAAACACACAAAACGTCATCTACAATTAATAATTAATCTATAGAACCGGTCTACACGAATTTTTAATGCAATTTTTTGTAAATCAATCCAGAGAAAATTTTTAGTGGAGCTAATTTAGACGTGATTTTCATTTGAGACTATTCCAGATCGAATTTTCTTAAAAGACCGATTTACTTTGGTCCACTAAAAAATAGAGATGGAACCATTAATCGGGAATTGTAGAAATGGGATTTTTTCTGGATTCGGGATCGTCGTCAGGAAAGTAATGTTTCATTTGAAATTTTGATTCTTCTTTATTGTTATTTATGCACTCCAAATAACTAGGTTTCCCAAAATATGATCCTGTGGACGCCCCAGATAGCAAAATGGTATTTCTTAACTATTATTTAAAATATTAAAGAATAGGAATCGGGATTTTTTACTAGAATTGCAATGATATTTTTTTATAATTATTATTAATTGTCCCATCACTACTAAAAAGCATAACGGTCTTAGACCGGTATAGGATTTTCAGACCAAACCTTAACACTAAAATTAATGCTATATGCAATGTACTCAGTCTTTTTTATATCAATACAGGCTTTAGTTATTTTTTCTTTTGAATGCAGAAAATAAAAAATGCACCTTCAGTTGTTGTTGTTTTTTTTCTTTCCTTTTTTTTCGCGATAGAGAAGTATTAGTATGTAAAATATTAGATAATTTTGCATGTCCTATTAAATTTTTAAATTATAGAGAAAGTTAGTTGATTGATAATAATAATCAATTCCACTAGGGTGATGACTATTTTCATTTTTTTGGATTTAAGAAATGAAACTATCAAGACTAAAAAAACAATTGTTCGAAACTTAAAAATATTAATTGGATTTTTGCAATTTGTAAAAAAAAATCCCTAAATTGGGGTTAGCGTAAAAGCAACGCCCAAAAGAATGTCATAAAAATACGGTAACTTTGAGCAACGACATATTTGATTACAGAAATCACTATAAACCATCTAGTTTGGATTGAAACTTCAATTTCAGTTTGAGCTTCTATAATGGGCGTTAAATAAAGGTTTATACAAAAACATTTGTATTTTACTCCTAAAATTTTAAATCATTGTTGGAAGTTTTTTTATTATTTTAATTTTTAATTTTTTGTACCAATTGCATTTTTTTTTTAATTTCACATAAATGTTCCTCTAATGAAAGTTGTTCAAAAAAGAAAACTTAAAAATAGTCATCACCCTAATATTATTAATAATTAAATGCATCAACACATTTTATTAAATAATTATATCACAATTTTTTTAATTAATTATTATTTATGGTAATAGAACCGTGTAACAATATGCGTCAATGGCTGATGTATTTAGACACGTCGATTATAATCTAAAAAGTAGATTGGCTGGATGGGTTTTTTTTTAGTTGGTATCTCTCACAGAGTTATTCCACAAATATAAAAAATAAAAAGCAGTTCTTGTTTAACTGTAAGTGAAACTTAAGTAGGAAAGGAAGACTAATTCCAGAGTTGGCGAACAACCAGCTACTTTTGTATAATTTTTTCTTTCTTTTTGATAAAAGGTTGCTAGATGCAGATACTGATTACTTACTATTGGTATCATTTGATGCACAAAAATAAACAAATACATTAGTGTTTCCAACAAACATAGAATATAAATACATAAATTATAGACGTTTTTTCGAAATTTGGATATTTTGAGAAATGATATCAGTAGTTAAAGTCGATAGTTATTTGTAAAAAATATAAATGGTGGAAGGAAACTAGGAAAACAACATTAATAAAAACGATTTTATGGCACAATATTGTACTTATCTTCGATAAACTATTAAATATTTACAATGTACCCTTCAATTGGACTATGTTTCTTTGATTAGTAGTACAATCTTTCCTAACAAAGTTTTTCTGCGTATTAATTTGTCGAACATGATCCCTCTTTTCCGTAAAATTTTTTCATCATTAATACAATAAGTATTGTTCCAGCAAAGATGTTTGCTTTGTTGCAGAAACTATGACCAAATCTGCATTCTTCTTTGATACAAAAATATGGCCTAAAAAATACCGGGCTTCACTCATAGTTGGCGCAATTTTTTCATTAATTCCCCTCAATTTTAGTTAGTACCAATCTTCAAGAGACAGCTGTCAAAATTTCATGACAATCTGTGCTTTAGTTTGTGAGTCATAAGTGTGACGCTACTTTTGTTAATTGTAATACAATGGAGCAAAAACAATTTCGTATTATTGATGGAACAAAATACCATTCAAGCAATAGCTTTAAAAGTGTTATGCGGACTTTGCTCTCCATAAATCAAATCAAATCAAATAATAATAATTTAAAAAAACGTTTTTTCTGCGTTAAGATCGATACTTTTTAGTCCATGTGTTATATTTATAGTCTTCCATCTGTCATCTGGCAACGGAAAATAAAGATGGATTATTTTTGAATCTATAATAAATTTTCCAAGGATATGTTGGTTTTTTTTCAAATGTCTTCATGAAAAATGCTTACAAATAAAGCATATATACATACATGTATAATATTTCTGATGATGCACATAGGCCACACATGTCTACTTCATATTTTAAGGAATTCTTGATTAATTATATTCTGGTATAATCATAACTAATATAATCTACCTTTTTTTGATGACCTAATTTATTTATGTCTCCTTGAGATTCGATGGGAATATAATATATTTTAGATTTTTGTATAGCCTAATTGACCAGTTTTACGTCCTCGGCTTAAACAACGATTTTTTATTCGCAAAAAACAAAAATAATAAGAGTAAACCCGCTCTTATCTACTTATCACTTATCCATTCATAGTGTCAGGATGCCACATTTACCGTGTGCTTCTACATTCCTAAAAATAGGAGAGGAACAGTGATGATTGTTTGACGATTTATATGTTTAACTCCTTGCTGTACAAAGAGTAGAATTGAAGATCGACATCGGAGTAGTTACTACCTATGTTCTTGCTAGAAACATCGTTGAATTTATGTGTATTTCCTCTCTCTCATAGCAACTCCCAGCTAATTTAGTATAACGTCATGACATATATGATACTCTCGTCCTAAACATTCCTTCATTTGTCAGAGTTGCCATTTAATTTTTCGATTTCTTTTTTAAACAAATCAACAGGTCATATTTTCTACAACTCTACTCATACCCTAATAAAACAATAAAAGACAAATAAAATATTCATAATTTCAAGATGACATTGGTTAAAGGACCCTAGACAAAGAGTGGACACTAAAGGCAAAGAAAGGTAGGATTTAGTAGTTCTCAATTCTGATTGGCTTAAAATTAGAAGCTGCTACATGTTCCTACAACTAGACACGCAGCCAGTGTAGGGGAAGGGGAGTAAAGGAGTGAGTCTCCCCCTAGGGAAAAGAGAAGAATAAGGGAGACCACGTTAGGAATATATTCTTCCCTGAGTTTTATATTAAATTGTTTATTTTTCACTTGACCGCTCTTTCCCTAGAGTCGTTTAGCATAGGTCTTCCGAGTCTAATAACAAACAATCAATATTTTGAACCTATTGGGGAATTACCAGTACCTATCACTTGTTTTAGCTCTCCGTGCAGCTTTTATCGTCGTTGCAAAGGAGGGGGAATCATCTTTTGGAGCGAAAATTCAGAGGGACAACTGTTTCGCTCTGACGTATAGATCCTACATCATGCCGTTAAAACGAAAGTACAATATAACCTTTATTCACTGAAAGCAATTAATGACGCTACAAATATCCTGGTGAAAGACATTCTTAAAGACTATATTAGATTGTTAGTCCTCATTTTAAAAAAATATATATAGGTATAATAATTTTTCAGTTTTTAATTGGTTGTTTTTATACAATTTTTTATCGCCTCATATTTATTAAGGATTATTGACTGTTCTTTAGATTATTTATGTTTTTATTTTGTTTGTTTGTTAAGGTTGTACCGAAATAAATAGTAATTAAAAAATAAAACCATTACTTGTTTTACTATGGTTTTTCTTTTTTTCATAATTTAATACACTTACTGTGGGTTACCACATACATCGTGCGCGTTCACGTCTAAGTGTATACATAGTGCAATGTGCGAAATGCCCGGGTGTTCTATAAAATTTCCAAGAGAGTGGTCAATGGTCATTTTAACGTCATTTACATTGTCATGTAAAATGATGGTGCGTAGTTTAATTTTTAAACAATTCATTTCAAGCAATTTGA
Source organism: Lepeophtheirus salmonis (assembly GCF_016086655.4). NCBI lineage: Eukaryota > Metazoa > Arthropoda > Copepoda > Siphonostomatoida > Caligidae > Lepeophtheirus > Lepeophtheirus salmonis. The sequence continues at coordinate 37,261,196 of NC_052132.2, read as the reverse complement.
TCATTAAGGATTTGATTAAGATACAATTTGATAATCTAGTGAATTCTCATATAAATTTATATTGTATTTAGACAATCAAACTATTGTATGGTTAGAAATTGTCACGTGAGATTCACTTCTATTTTTTAAAATACACCTCGGCCAACAGGTTTTGGAGGTGGATAGCTAGTCCCTAAGGGGGTCAAAGCCTATCGCCTCCACTATCCTGAGTATGAAGGGCCCTTTCTAATATATTATAATACACCCTAGCTCATGGGTTTCGCAAGTACACCGATAGTCCATAAGGGGGATTAAAAACTATCGTCACTACTATCATGAGTATTTCCTATGATACATCCCGCCCCATAGGTTGTGCAAGTGAACCACTGGTCTAAAAGCTGGATCATAACCCAGCGCCATTGCTTACATCAGTATCAGGATCCATCGTTATTAACAAAATTCAAGGCTTGAACTTTTTTTGATATTATATTTAGTGGGCTCTGTAAATGTATGTAAAACTTTGGTGTAGTTAATGGCCGTCATGAGGCTCCTCTGCAACTGGTGGGCTTAGGTTTTTTACACTCTTGGAATGAATGTAATCACTTATGTTCTACCTTTATCAGATGACAATACATAGCTTCGTATGGAGTTCGTTCAATACCAGAGTGAAAGTTGTGATTCTTGGTATACTGAACCAACCACTGTCCACCAGCCAACTTACTTGTAGTTTTGTCGCGATACCACATCATAAGAATGTCCCGAATGTCTGCCTTAACTATCTCATATGATTCAAGAGATTGTGAGTGATAAGCCTTTCCCTGCACAAGTTTACTTTCACAACCCGTAGACTGAGGTATTTTATAAGCTTTGTATAACAAAAAATTATAACAATTGTATTATATGATATTAAAAGGTATCAATAATGCTCAGGAAAGCGATGGTGGTGGTTAATGATCCATATTTTGGAACAGTGGTTCACTTGCACAACCCGTGAGCCGATGTGTATCATAAGCTATTACAAGGGTCCTTGGTGTTCAATATACCGGAATCGATAGGTGTTGATCCCCCAAATGGATAAGCTGTTACTTCCGTAACCCATGGGCGGTGTATCATCATATATTAGAAAGGGTACTTGATAATCAGGGCAGTGGTGGCGATAGGTTTTGATCCTCCTTATGTACCAGCTGTTCACCTCCAAAACCAGTTGTCCGTGGTATATTTAGCAAAATAAAATAGAGTATCTCGTTATATTTCTTATCATACAATAGTTTGAATTTGTCTGAATTTGTTGAAAAATGGCTACATAAAACAAAACTATTAAATACAAATTGTTGGCCAAATATTAAAACAGCCAAATCTAAATTTTCAAGCCCAGACCTCTTAAAAAGCCAATCTGGTCTAGAGTCTCAGAAAATACCAAGCTGCGTCAAATATTGATCAATGTGTGTACGTTTGTTTGTTAATAATGAACGATAATATTGTGACAATTTTGCTAAAAAATACTACTTGAAGGGAGAATGAGTAGTGGGACAGGCCTAAACTTTAGGCAGGACGTAATTTAGCCCGCGATTACCAGGTTGGACATCCCTGCACTAGATTATCAAATTACTTGCTATGAAATTGTATCTTAATCAAATCTTCAATAATCAAATTGCTTGCAATGAATTGTTGAATAATCAAATTACCCACAATCATCTTACCTGAAAATGTAAATGAACTTCAACTGACCACTTTATTAAAATTTTATAGATTACCCGGTAGCTGGTCTTTATGGAGATAGCCAATCAAATTGCTTTCTCTATAAAGTCCATATTTGGAGACATTTTGGATAAAATTAGAAGTTCGAACCGTTTTTTCTTAAAAAAGATGAGAAAAGAAAAATAATACGAATATCAAATATGACATAATATTTATTTATTATTATTATACAATTTAAATCAAATATTGAAGTTTTGTCGGTTTCCTTCCTTGAATCGGAACAGACTTCGTGTGGTAGAGGGCAAACGGATAGATTAATTTCTCATGACTTGATGTGCAAAGTGGTCATATCCCTAGATCTTGTCAAGGGCCCCTTGCTCCTGTTTGGATGAATTCCTACCTATGTAAACAGCCTGCTATGCCAACAGATGAGATGCCCAAAGCGTGAATAAATTGTTCATCAAGTAGTAAAGTTAAATTGTCAGTTTGTTCATACTCTTTTATAGGTCCTAGAGCCCACGAGTAGGAGAGTCTGGACACTGAAACAGGAGGCAATAATAACTTAAGCTTATGGAAGAGGCAATTGTGAACAAGAATTATTATGCTGAATTGGTCATTATTTTGTAAGAATGCCTGCTTGAACTTCATTCGGTTGCAAAATCCCATGAATCACAGGACAGTTCCCAGGCCTTGACATATCGTTTCCCAATTAAGTATAAATAAAGGAAGACTTAGATACGTGTCTTGAGAAGAAAGAAAAGACTCTCATGTGATATGTTTTGAGCACTTCAACGAAAATAACATCGACTATCAGAATAATCGAAGAAGGAAGCGTCTTTTAGCTAGAGTCATACCATGTAATTTATATTTTCGAAGGTTTCAAGACAAAAGACTACAGCCAATTCTGTGAAGTGGAGAGAACAGCTAGCAGAGGAGTCCAACCTACTATAAGAGATTCGACACCCCAAACTTCCCCAGGCAGTGAAATAGAAACTCTTTATGCCTGTAGTAAGTGTAATGGCATTGATGAAGGTACTCGAATTATTTTATATGTGTTGCTTTCCATATTATAACATCGGTTTACAGGTGAAAGCTCAAGGATCCAATCTAGTGTTGGGCAGACTACTGACGAAAATGTAGTCCTAGTAACGCATGTTTAATGCTGACAGGAATTTAGACAAGGTGTAAACAAGTAGTGGCATTTCACCTAACTGTAAATTATATTTTAAATTGTAAAAAGCTATTTGCAATAATAAACCAATTTTAATAATAAAATATATTTCAACTTTAAACCTCAAACTGTGAATATCTCCTTATCCTATTCAATCGTCAAAGCTAGACAACTCAACTGATCAATAGGGTTCTTGTATTTATCAACCACTACAAAGGGTGTTTTATTTCGGAAGGGTCTTGAAACTATGTTTTTCTTCCTTTCGTTAGGATCCAATATCCTCACAGTAATAGGTAGATGGATAATTGCCACAAATTAACGAGTTGGTGCAAATATATAAAAACAAAATACACATAAAATATAATTAACTGATATATCATACATAATATTGACAAATTCAAGTAGACGTTTATGGACGAGGTCCACATCTTGATCTATGACTATAACTCAACTACAAGTACAATCCTTAATGCAAGTAAAGATTTCGATATCTTTTCACGGTCTTTTGATGAAGAAATTAACGGCATACGAATGCCTATGATTCTTCGCAACAGATCGTATGAACATCAATCTTCGCAACGGAGCGTAGCAGTAGTAATTCTGTGATTCCTTCCAAATGCTTTGAAACCTTCGTATTAAAGTTTGAACAATTGTGTCTTGTTTACTTTTTTTTTTTTTTTGTTGTCTCTAATTTCTCAAAAACTTCAATACAACGATAAAAATTATAAAACAAATATATTATAAGTAATATTCACTTTATTATTATCCAAGGCGAAAATGTATCAATGCAAAAGCAGTAGAAGCCGAAAATGTTGCAAAGCAAATGCGGGACAAGGCAAACACGTTACAAGACGAAAAAATAATAAGGTGAAAATGTCACTAGAACTAAATCATTCATTTTGAAAGCAATATGACGATGAGCTCGAACTAGAAATTGTATTTAAATAATCTGCTGTCTCTGAATAGTCCTTTTCGGACTATTCGGAGACAGAAAACATATAGATACAAAACTGTCTCCATAAAAGTCCGGGAACCATATTACCCGAGCATTTTGTATATAGCCCGGCATTCTGCAAAATCCCAGATTTTCCACATTGGACGTAAGATATACACTTAATACTTGGTTTATTTCCTCGATAATTAAATAATAATATTTACAGTTGTGGAAAATTAAAAAAAAACACTCTTCATATTACCAACTATAAAAATATCATACCAGAGAAAATACTTAGAATTTAAAACTCTAACATAGCTCAAACACATTTTCATTTAATTATTCCTCATAAAAAAATGTACGTCATATGTATTTAGCTCTATTATAATAATTATTTTCATAATAATCTACTTGACATAATTGTGTCTTGATATGGAAGCTTTTGAATTCAATTATTCATTGCTAGACAATCAAAATAGTAGCAACTAAAGTAGATTATACTTAATTGGTTCGGCATTATTTTGATCCGATTATGGGACTAGCCAAAATTATCTTCTTAATCAGCAAATCAAGAAGAGTTATGTATTTTGGCCACTTAAGATAGTTAAAGGAAAGAGGCGAAAATAAAGTTGAAATAGTGATGAAACGAAAAAAAATTGTTCTTGAATCAAATTCTTCCATGCATGCAACCTCTATTGAAAAAAATAAAATGATAATATTTCTTTACAAAAATTAAATCTCTAACAATGACCCGAGACAAAAGATTTACTTAGGGCAGTAAAAAATGTCATATAAGTCTAATAGAATTAATTTAATATTATAGAAAATAACTCCCAAAGAAATCCTCAGTCGTGTTACACTCCATTTTTCATGAGCACACTCACAAGTAACTACTCTATACTTCAGTATACGAAGTATCAATTAAAACATGTTATGGCCTCAAGAATGAAAAATAATAAGAAGAATTTGAGAAAAAAAAATATATTGGGATGACTCATGAGTACATTAGTCTCTAGAGCACTCACTCACAAAAACAAACTAAATTCATTTTAACATACCAGGGTGACATTTTATTCAAACCTTAACATATACTGCAAATGCATATGTTAAGAGACCAATAACAAGAACACACAGAAACAGTACTCCCACAATATTTCATTAATACCACTACATTATTATTATTTGATTTACATGGGGGTTACATAGAGTGCACACTGTATACACCTTAGAGCTTTATGCACACTTCTGCAATGTTTAATTAATACGACTACATTGTTATTTCTTTGATCAAAGGATATTTATGTTATGCATCATGGAGCACTATGTACAGTGCACCCGGTGACTGTTTTTCAAACATACAAAGATTCATACAGACAAACTTTGCTTTATTATTATAGATTATCCAACCCTAGTGTTTTATATGTTTTTACAAAAAAATTCGGGTTTTTTTATATTTGTCTGGGTAAATAAGAACATTGAAGTATAATTCCTCTATTCTTTTACTTCCTCCTTCGTATACTTAGTTGTCATCAAACTACTGACATAAAAAACTTTTTTTTTTAATTTCCCTTGGAATTCTGATGTTGTTATCTTTAGGTGGATTCTCTCGTATAGATTGAGTTGCAAATAATAAGACTTGTTGGTCTGCTAAAAAAAAAAAAAAAACCAAAATTAACTGACAATTTAAAAAATGTATTGGAAGAGATTAGCTTACCTTTCATGACATTTTTGTAAGACTAGCTAGAAGCAACCATAAGAGAGCAAGGAAGTTTATAGTCATTTTATATTAAGATATTCTCTCCTCAACGCATTGTTGCCTTTATTGTACCATGGAAGAAAAAAGGGCCAAAAATCTGTTAATATTCAGCCAGTTCTCCACAATTATGAAAATATCGTTGGGAATTGTTCGCAACATAACAATACCTTATTATAATTCAAACAATCAATGTTCAGAATACTGACCAGGAAAAAAGAAGCAGAAACATCAACAGCTGATGACAAAATACAGTGATAATTTTGGTTTAGCGAAGTAAAGCTGTGTCCTGAATTAAATAATAATGATAAATATTTGGGAAAAATAAAAGAGACTATAAAGGTAGGAATTACAAAAAATCTCTTTCTTACCTAATGCAATATTTTTTGCAACTCAATGTATAGACAGTATATCTGTTTTTGAAAAAAAAAATGATCTGCTGGTATGTTTAAAAAAAAGGAAAATTGACAAGGTGAGCCTGACAATTTGAAGAATTTTTGGGAGAAGAGAACTGGACATAGGCAAGAATGACTCGCATGTCAATTATCAATTCTACTCTGAGTCCAACAAGGCCTTCAGCTTTGAACTCGTCAGTGTTACTCTCCATTATCCAACCCATGATCTCATATACTTTAAATTTGGACCTTTCTCCTCAAGAATTAAAGAATAATGATGACAGCTTTAAAAAATAAATCTGTTCATCCTACAACTACAAAAAGTCTCCTCTAAGGTTATGTTTTTTACAACTATAACCTTTGAATCTAGAGTTGTAAATCCTACGAATTTTGAGTGTGCGAGTTTTGTTTTTGTTGGCAACCGGAACACTTTTTTTTAAAGCTGTTATCCTTATTATTTCCTTTGGTAGGATATACCATCTAAGTATAAAGTGGAAGCACGACTAAGAAAGCTCATGAATTACGGAGAGTAACGCTGATGATTTTTGGAGAGTTATAAGTATATGTCCTAGTTGGAATCAGAGTGGAATTGAGGAGGCGCTTTAGAACATCGTAGACACTCGTCCTGAGGCACATATTGGAGTTGATGATAGCTCTGGTACCATTTCCTTGTCGGGTTAATTCTGCTTCTATGGTTGTTGTTGATATTTTACGGCAAAATCGCTTAGCCACCAAATAGTTGCTAAGGTCTCAGCCTCTCATATATGGCCATTAACTCAACCACAATACCTTCATTATTCACCTTGATTGAGTCAAACTGTGTTCGGATTTATCTGTTAGACCATCTTTACCAATGGAGTCTTCTTTTTTTCCAACATTGATAGAGCTGACATATTTTGCAAGCATATACCAATTAACTCATTCAGCTGGAACGTTCCTCCCTAAGATTATGAAAATTTACATTTAATTAGATGTTTTAATGCAGTTTTTATAGAGGAGGTAAATGAAAATTAGGTCCTGTAGCTAAATTGATAAAAATAGGCATACATTAAAAAATATTGAGCGACTCATTAACTTAATCCATTGCCTTAATTTAAAATTTACTTCTTTTTCCTTAAAACTATTGCTACTTAAGTAGCAATTAACACTGTGGTTTAAAACTGCAACAATTGAAAATACCGAACTTTTAGTCCATTCGGTTTTAAACTTATAAAAACATTTAGTGAAAATGCAAAAATAGTCAAAAAACTTAACTGTGTTGTAATTTTCATCTCTTAATACAAGTTTAAAGGCATACACAAATAAATCATCAAGATAAATTGATACCAAATAATCAATGTCAAGTCAACAGTGAATTGTTTACCTTGTTTGAAGAGAGCAAAAATCCTATTTTTAAGAATAAATATTTGTTCTTAGACCAAAAGTATAAAGTCATTAAAAAAATATTTTTTAATTATAGAATATATATATATATATATATAAGTGTATAGCAAATAAATGTTTTATTTGGGAAAATACATTGATTAATTTATTCTAATTAATCACTACCCCAAAATGATCAAAGTGCCTATTTCAGATTTCCATATTTATTTATTTTTCTAATGCAGCCAATGTACCAATGTTTTTGTAAAATTGTCAGACAAAAAAAAATTGTTGCCTTCAAGTAGCCGTCACTAAAGAGTTAAGTGTTCATTCCAAGACAAAAATTTAAATTGTGACCTAAGGAAAAACATTAGAATTATTTTTCAGGTGCTTTCTTTTGAGAATATCTTAATTAAATCAAATTTGATTCAAATAATTGTTTATCGCTCTTTAACTACTCCACTTTGCGAGTAAATGAAGTGAGCTACATAGTTGTTGTTTTTGTTTTTTTTTATTCATATAGTTATTGTTTTGAAGTTTTTCCTTGTCCCTTCTATTCGGAGATTTGGAGAATGATGCAGCCCTTTTTAATAGTGACAAAACAATAAAATAAAGTCCTTAAATGTTTTCCATTGTGTTTGGGATTCACAACTTCACAACGTCTCCTTTTTTATTTATAAAACTTAACAAAAATTGACTGGATTGCATTTACATATATTATGAATGACTCTGAAATACGTACAAAAAGCTCTCCCACATACACAACTGAGCACAAATATCTCGTAAGTATTAGCATAATGGGGGACAGGTTAATCAATAAGAATTTAAGTACTTTGTATACGTTACAACTTTTTTTTAAATGAAATTGGCTGTGACGTAACGACTATAAAGTGTTGAAATTTGAAATTGCTACTCTCTTGCACACCGGACAAACTCCAACAGAAGTTGGAAGAGAAAAGAAAAAATGGAGTTTTCCCGTTTTTTTCTTTAAAATTCCAAGATCATTTTATGCTGCTTCTAATCATGTCTACTATACCTTTTTGTTAAAGGACGAAGAAATTCGCTTAAAATATATTCAAATATAAAGTGGTATAACAGTCATTAATAACTCATCCGAATTTATATAATTAATTAAGTTTTTAATTGCTGCGTAATGCCTAATTATATTCTCTATTTATTTTGAAAGCGTCTATTTTATATTGTGTATCAATTAAAAAAAGAATTTGCAGCAAATGAGTGACTACCAACAAGAGCTGTGATGAAGATATTTATATTTATTCCTTCCAATCTAAAAATTAATTAACTTTTTGATTGATTTAATTATGTGCATTATATATTAATAAAATACTAACCTTTATAGTATAAAAATGTAGGCCAAACTTATGAATTAAACACTTATCTGATTTTGAGAGGTGGAAACTTGCAACTCGGTTTGAATTCTAGTCCTTTTTGTTACTCAACTTGAGCTGAAAATAGAAGGCTCGAAACTTGACTTGGACTCGAAAGTTAATACTTCATTGGACTTCAGACCATTTTTTCAAAAAAATTATCCCAATCCTTTCAATTTTTCACTCTTCAGAGTATTTTTTTTTTTTAGGAAAGAAACACAATTTGAATTAGATTGATTTCCTAATTTTACTACTTATGATAAGTCTGGGATAAAAAGTCAATTAATTGTAAAGAGAATAAAAAAAGTTTTCTATTGATTTAGGAGATCACTTTTTCTTATTTAATTGATATGCATATTTAACAGGCAGTCCGAGTTCCTTTTTGTAAAACAAAAAACTGCTTGCTGAGTAAGTTGTTGCAATTTTTTTATAGAAGATTAACTTTATCAAAAAGTAGAAATATTCTATGTCCAGGAGATAAAAGGATTTTCAATCTAAGATTCAGGGATTTAAATTATTCTAATATTGTCTCACAGTTTGAAAAGTTTGATCTAAATATTACTTCAGAGATAGTAATAATCCATATAAATGTTGTTATGACAATTATCAATGTGTACATTCTGTCAAAAAAGGACTTTAGCTCCTTCCACGAATTTTTTTTTATGGATTTAATAGACTCAAAACAGGTTCCAGGGAGTATTTGGGGAACAAAAAAAAGTCACACGAAGCTAAATCATATGAATTTGGTGGTTGATCGATGGTATTTATTGCGTGTTTGGCTTTGAATTTGCTCACAATCGTGGATCTGTGTGATGACACGTTATTGTCGTGTAAAATCCACAAGTTGTACTTCCATAATTTTGGCCGTTTTTGACGGATTTTCTCAAACAAGCGCCTTAAGTTAGTTTTCAAATCCTTTCAGCGCGAACAATTATGTCGTATGCTTTCGATGTAAATTTGTTAAACCAACACAAATTCCATTGATTATACGATAATACAACTGTGTCACATGTCAAAACGAACTTGATTTGCATGACTTGGGATCACCTTTTCGTTCGCACAGAATATACACTGTATGAACCTGTTCGACGTAAAAAAATTATGTCCGGACAAGTGTTAATGTGAAGCCCTGCGCTAAGTCCTTGTTTTATTTAATGAAACGACGTCCTGTTTACTAATGTTTCAACCTTTTTCAAATGTTTTCTGTTTGTTTGATAGTAAAACATACCACAGCTATCCATTCACAAAGCCATCATTAATTAGGAAAGATATAAAATCCTGAAAATGCCATTTAAAAAAAAGTCAGGGGCACTCATATGATTCTAACCCAAAGGTCTAATTGGTCTACCACACCTTTTAGTACAACACTGAAAAAATTGATAACTTTTTTAACAAGTTATAGATCAATTATCTTCATCTACAAACTCTTTTCTTTATTTTGATACTAAAGTTACTTATGTTTAAAGAGATGATGTGAGTCAAAAAAACAACTAGGTACAGCGATTCGAAAAGAAGTCATGATGTGTTAACATTTTCCTCTAAAAGAAGAATCTTTGCTGTCAATTGATTTAAAAATGCATAATAAAATAAATATACATCAATTTAAATAAAATTATAATATTTTCTCTGCACTAATGCCATTTTAAATGTGGAAGGTTCTCCACTTTATAGCAGTAATTCCTTTTTCCCCCCCAAAAAAAAAAAAAAAAATACAATCATAAAACAGGCAGGGTCTTCATTCATGTGTACCATATGTCTCACTCCCGCCTTCTCCTCGTGTTCTTGCAAAAAATAAAATAATTATCTACATATACTTATGTTGAATCTTACCCTTTTTTTTAAAAGTATATTTAAAATTGACATTATTGTCATTTTTTTAATATTAATAAGCTAATTTTATTACATTCATTACGTGATAGAGAAATTGATTTTTTGGATAATCTAATTTAAATAAAAAAAATACAGGGAGCGGGGATCAAATTGTTGCCTACTTTAAACCTTGATAACTTGAAGACGACATTATCCAATAAAAAACCGGTTACCAAATAGGAAAGCTATTCTCGTCAGCTGACGATACATAGTTCAGTTAGCATCATGCCGTCATCATATGAGGAGATAAAGAGCTATAAGTGGAACGAGGAGCTTTCGAGGTCTGCCGTAGTCATGGCATTGGTTAATAATGGAGGTGAAATCTCCAATTCAACGATCGCTTCAACCTTAGGAGTGAATTTACGGACTGTTCAGCGTATCCGTAAGAAGCTAGAGGACACCTGGGATGTTGATGCGCCGACAGGAAGGTCAGGGACACCGACTTTGTCGACAAGGTGAAGAAGATGGTTGAGGATGACCCTACCAGGTCCATGAAGGCCATGGCGAGGGATCTGGGCTGCCATGAGAAAACAATAAGGGACTGTGTATCTGAGGATTTAAGTTGCAGGAGCTACAAGATGCAGGGTGGCCAGATCTTCACCCAGAAGGCAAAGGACAACAGGCTGATGAAGTCAACAAAATTGCTCAACAAGCTCAAGCACCCAAAGCAGCCCGGGATACTGTGGTTTTTCTCTGATGAAAAGAATTTCTGTCAAGATCAGAAGGTCAACAAGCAGAACAACAGGTGGATAGCCACCTGCACCAGCCATGTCAGGAAGGTAATGAAGACCAAGTTCCCTGCAATGGGCATGGTGTTCGGGGTGGTCAGCAGTGAAGGTCATGTTATGCCTCCCTACCTGTTTGAAACGGGTCTAAAGGTCAATACAGAGGTCTACCTGGATGTTATGGAGAAGGTGGTTCTGCCCTGGATCCAAAGGGGGGCCGTATACAGGCCCTGGGTGTGGCAACAGGACTCAGCACCCTGCCATGTGTCCAAAATATCCATGCAGTGGTTAACCGAGAACTGTTATGACGTCGTAACCAAGGATTTGTGGCCTCCTAACTCTCCTGACCTTAATCCTTTGGACTATTTTGTCTGGGGCTATGTCGGGAAACATACCAACAGACATTGCCATAGCAATAAGGCCAGCCTGATGGACTCCATCAAGGAGGTATTCGGCAATATGGACAATGAGGTGGTCAGAAGAGCCTACGGCCGGTTCAGAGGCCGTATTGAGGCCCTTATTGATGCCAACGGTGATTATATCGAATGAATGGCTACTCTATGCCTATATGCTCGTCATAGTTTTGATTTTCAATAAAAAAGTTAAAAAATTAATATTTTGTGTTGTTTTTGTAGAAAAATATTTTGGCGACAATTTGATCCCCGCTCCCTGTAATTATTGCTCCTAAAATTGTATTAGCTAAATCTCATATGAAGTCAAGTTCATTTTATATATATTATATAAAGTACTTGTCATTTCTTTTTTAATATGATTTGAGCTAAATGCTTCCATGATTTTATAGACGATTGATTCTCTTCTTTTTTTTAACTTTTTTTTTTTTGTTTAATATGATGTGTATGCTCGACTGTATTGTTATTTCTAAGGATGTAGTATTTTAAAATAGCTTACTCTCAACATAGATGTATATATACAGACAGACTTTAGATTTATCAATATAGATTACACTCCTTTAATAGGCTCTATCCAAGGTTAATAGACATACAAGCTTATACCATAACGCGTGTACGACTGATGTTTTAATATTGACGTCATAGTAGATGAGTGGTTGCGTGTTTTGTCAAAATCTGTTTTTCTTTCGCAGCAGTCGGTACGATACATTACGTTGAAAATTCTAGCAAAAGTGATGTCATAAACTGTTATTGGTTGCGTGTTTCGTCAAAATCCGCCTGTCTTGCCAAGCAGTCGGTACAATACATCAGATTGAAAATCCTAGCAAGCCCGATTACATGATGGTCTAACCTTGTATTTCTATTAATCTTGACTCTACCCACCGTTTTTGGAAGTGGGTGGGGGGGGCATCAATTATATTAAAAAGCAATATTTTTATTTCCTGCCCGTTACCTGTATTTTGTGTCACGAAACCAAACTTCACAAAAGAAATATATATTAGACCCGAAATCATGTTGTAATTAGCCAAATAAGTCAATCTTACCAACTATTATTTATCTTTTAAGTAAGTCCAAAGTATGATTGTCACATTATTACTCATTAATTTTTGAAATGAATAATAAATATTAAAATCCTATATAGTATTTTATTCGAAACTGTATCACAATATTACTTAGTATTATTTTATTACAGGCGTATTTGTATATGATAGCCAAAATTTCTTCATAGAAATAATAAAATGGCCAATATATATATATATAAGACGAGGGGTAAAAGAGAAAATGTATTCTTGTCCTATTGGAAATGGAGCATAATTAATGATGAAAATCATTTGTAGTTTCGACATGTTAAAAAAAAAAACCTAAAATCAATATGGTAAGCCTGAAAATTTGGAGAATTTTTTTGGAGGAGAGTAGCTAAGCTGTTATGACGTTTCTAATATATCGCCTACAATCAGCTATGACAAAGTAGGACGGGGAGAAGGAAATAAATACAGGTAAGAATTACTCTATTTTACTTTGAGTCCAACAAGGACTTAGAATTATAACTCCCCAACAAATCAGCAATGTTACTCTGTCTCTGTCTTTTGTGAGCATAAAAAAATTGAATATATTACGAAATTAAGTTCACTATTCAGGAGTTAAATAATAATGACAGGAACTAAGGAGAAGAAAATGTATTCTTCAGATTACCAATTCCAAAAGTTCCCATTATTTCCATCACAAATTATAAGTATATAATAACTTATTACTTTGTTTATTTATCAAAAAGAATATATGATGAAGTAGCCACGACGTATCAAGTGAAGCGAGGGAATCGATAGCTGACAACAAAATATATAGGTTATTTTTTTGTTCGTGAGTTAACACCATGTTCAACTCTAAATTAGTTGTAAATTATCAAAAGTAGGTAGGTCAATGCCCTGGCCTTAATGTTGTGCAGCCCCCAAATAATGAAGAACTGAAACATTATTTATCCCCAAATAAAATTATTTATAAAGGAACATTAATTTCCCCTACATAGATTGAATCAGCTCACATGAAATGACATAATAATCAAACACATTTCAGAAATTGGCATTAAATTTTAAAGAAAAAAAAGTATATTATCATATATTACTGACTTTTTTTTCTTCTTCTTACTCCAAATTTTGCTCAATCCAATAAAAAGTGTAAAAATATGTTTCTACTCAAAAAAGTTAAGTCAAAATGCTTGAAAACGTGATTTGATACAAAAAACAATTACAGTTTCGTCAAGTTGTAAAACTAAAATTAAATATGAAATAATTAATTAGGGTTTTTTTCTTTTGTTATTGACAAGTCAAATTATTTATATTTACAAAAATCATCAAACCAATTGTGATCATTCGGCAATCATGTACACATTTTTTTAATTAGCAAGTAAACTCTTTTTTGAAATTTTAAAATATGATGGTGGAACGAACACTTATAACTGTTAAAATGCTGTTCTTCTTTATTCAATATGTTTGTCATGGATTTTTCAATAATAAAGACAAATTGCTGGTGAATAGTTGAAAGTTAAGCGTTACATGTGCAAAGTTTTTAGCAAGATTTTTGATTAGAGAGAGATTAGTTCAAAAATTGTGCCACTACATGAAATGAACAACAGGGTGTTATTAGCAATGCTAGCTCAGAAAATAAATTAATAGATCGAATTAAGGCTAAGCAATAAAGAATTGTTCGTATCCAGTGGTAGTACATGGCATTGCCTGACTAACAGACAAATTTTGCTTTAATCATATAGAAGATAACTCCAAACAAATCCTCAGTGTTACTCTCTGTTCTTCAAAAATACACTCACACGTAATTACTCATTATGAGAGGTGGGATTTGTGTAAGAGGGCGAGGAGAAGACAGGAGCGATACATAAAATATTACAGAAATGTATTTTTGTATAATAGCATTAGTACAATTAAAATATTATAATTGTATTTAAATTCATATATATTTATTTTATTATGCACTTGTAAATCAATTCACACCAAAGATAGGCAAGAATTCTTCTTTTAGAGGAGATGTTAACAGCCCCACGATTGGTTAAATAATGAACAAAAAAGAAGGAAGAGCACACGCATTCACCGTTTTTCCTTTTTTAATCGCTATAGTTTGTTTTTTCTTTACATTAATCCCTTCTTGACTCATTTGTCAAGAATTGTTGATTAAGTACTTGCTAGTGTATTTCATATTTTTTTTAAATGAAAATTGAGGTCATAAGAAAAAATTAAATATCTAATTTTGACTTCATTTTTGGAATCCTACACTTCAAAATAGCAGGGTACCAAGAAAAAGATGCGTCGGGTAAAAAGATATTCAAGTAACGTGGAAAATTTTGGTCTGAAACAAGTATCTATATTTCGGAAACGATCCAGAATTATGTACTGAAATTTGGCACACTTAATCTACACATGAATTTATGCTTGTGTGCCAAAAATCATCTAAATCTGAGGAGGTCGGATGACATTTTTTATTTATTTTCGTTCATTTGACATGGAATGACCCTACAAATATGTCCAGTTGTGACCGAGATGGAGTTTTTCAGCTGACTCCTTAACATTTTCATCAAGTATCATGATGTAATTCTCATTTTTCATGATTCATTAGACCTTAACGAGGTGCCCTGTGCCACTGGAAGAGAAACATCCGCATAGCAATATGTTACCACCACTATGCTTGATGTTGGAGGCAGTACTTTTCGGGTTCTATGATTGGAAATTCTTCTTCCAGACATACTGAACATTCATATTGCAAATAACTCAATATTTGTCCCATCAGACCACAGGATGGTTGACCAAATACTAGGATCTTGCTTCAGATAGTCTCTAATCAACGTCAGACGAGCATGTACATTTTAAGCTTTCTCGTTTGTTTTTTTTATCTTGTTGGACTCGGAGTAGAATTGAGGATCGACTTCGTTTTAATTCCTGCCTATATTATTAATATATATACGGAGTAGGATTTGTGTTTATTTATCTCATGTGCAGTGTCCTGTCCTGCTTACAGGAGTCCTTGAAAGAACGAATTTGTTCATCCGTAACAGTTGCCATTATTTTTTAATTCCTGAGTAGTGAACATCTTTTCTAAATATATTCTGATTGAACGTTCGTGTGTGCCCATAAAGACGTAGCGTAACCCTGAGGATTTGTTGCAGAGTTACAATTGTAAGTCCTTGATGGACTTAAAGTAGAATTGGGGATTAAAATCGGAGTAATTCTAGCAAATGTCCTATTTTATATTCTTTTTTCCTTCCTCTCTTGTCACAGCTGATTGTAGTTGATCTAATAAAACGTCATGGGCATTATTCTTTCTCTCCTCCAATACATTCTTCAAATTGTTAGAGTTTCGGTTTATTTACGGTTCCTTTTTTTTTTTTAAACATGCCCATTCCACACAGGATTAACACCTTTGGCTCGTTGTATCAAAACATATACCTTTAATATTGTCTGCGACTCCCTAATTTTGAACGGTTTCAAAATTTGCACTAGCTTGCGCTCATTTGTACCAGATGAAAGCTCGTGAACACAAAGTAATTTGAAAATTCCTCTTCCGAAAATTATTTTTGGGAAACGATCGACCATATCTTGTTATGTTAGGTTGGATATCATTTTACCATCTCAATGGATTACACGAGGAATGTTACATAGGAGATTTTTTGTGGATTTTTTATCCATATTAAATTCTCTTAATACGAATAGTTCTTTTCTCATAAATATTTTCGCCCATACTCTTGACTGATTCTGCTAATATAAAAAAAGCTTTGCAATTAGACACTTTAGTGCGATCAAGAGCTGATGCAACTTATGGTGTAATTAAAGTCTTATAAAATTAGATTGAGTAGCTTTTCTTTTTTTAGTAAAATTTTTAATTAACATTTTTGTTAAAAATGAGTACTTATTTAACAAACAAATATACTAACTTATATCAATGGAGTACTTTTATTGACAAAAATCAAATTTTAAAAACAAGTGCCTCCATACAAATGATATGAACCATGAATTTAAAGAAGTGAAAATGCTTGCATAATCATGATGAAGGTTGACAATAACTTAATTCTTATTTTTAATAACTGGCTATTTAGCATTTGATACTTAATTGAGACTCGAAACACAGTTATTTTACCCTGATATCCTTAAATAAGTATAAGATAGGAAAGATAATTCACAAAAATTAGTCAAATTCTTATATTATATATCAATTAGTAATTAATTCTTCATTCCAAGCTTTTTTAATCTAGTTTAATACTTATTTGTGTAATCAAATATTGCAAGAAGTAGCTTCCATTTTAAAAATAATATATACAATTTACAAAATTATTTTATCATCTGATACTAATATGTTTATATATTTAGGGAATTATCATAAAAACATTCTTAAAGAAAAATCAAACAAAGAAGAAATAATCAATTTAGTTTTTTTAACGTCAAATATAATATAGGTAGAACTCAATATTTCAATCATCTAAGGCTTTGTATTTAAATTTCTGCTATAAATTGAAATACACAAGAATTTTAAATACAGCTCAGAAATTATGTTTGATTTGTGAGACTTAATTTGCCCCTTTCAAATAAAAAATTCGAATTACATCATCTTGACCATGAATTTTTGGTACTTTAGGATTGCGACATTATTAATCATAATAATTTGATACTATAAATTAACAATAATTTGTCGAAAAATACAAATTTAAACCAGATAGTCTACTTTTATGTTGAAAAGCCATATATGTATATATATATATATATATACACACGAGTATATATTATTGTTGGAACAAAACACAATGGACAGGTAATTGTTTGAAAAAGTCTTCTATTTACTCCTTTTCACAGCACAAATATTAATACTAAGTTGAAATTTTAGGCTGGAATGATTAATTATCATTAAAATCCAGAAATTGCATCAATCAACTTCCCACTCATGGCTTTAATTTCTTCATCATTCATATTTTCTGCTGCAAGAATTGCATTGGCTATACAAATTGTGTTCTTCACAGACTTAGAACGTACCCAAATCCGACCATTCATGCCTACAACTATTTCAAAAGCAATAGCCTTCCCTAAAGAAGAAATTAGAACAGAGTCTTTTAAAAGTAACTTTCGAACAAGTCTAAGAGGAATCGTAAAAACATAAGAATTGTCTCCTGAAAGCACTCCTAATCCAGCTTCCTTTCCATATGAATCAACACATACCAGTTCAGGCTCAGTATCAAGAGATGCAACAAGCAGTTTTGCATAAACAACATCACCCACTTTGACATCAGGTCTATTTTTCTTAGTGGCACCTTCGAAAGCCAGATATGATAACGTTGCTTGCTCACTTGCACCTACATCAACACGAAATATATCTCCTGCCTTCCGAGTTACAATCCCTATAACAGCCTCGCCTTTGTTGGGGAAATAACGCTTTTGATGGTTGTCGATCCAGTAGGAATTTTTTTTGTTTCTAATAACGCCACACTTAGTCGCAAATATCTGTTGTCCATGAAGTCGAAGACCAGGACCTGATTAAAATAAGTTTGAATGCTTACTAAAAGGATGTTGAGACTTAAAAGAGGCATAAATCTGATTTATATTCTTCGACATTAAGATTACTTATCCCTCTAATGCCAACTAGGTTAATGCCTGGATTTTTTTTAATTGGATTTATTGTACATTTCTAATGAGAAAAATGTTCTTGTATTTCTTTTCAATCGAGATTTTATTTGAAAATTAAATGTAATGAACTGAAAATCCTTGCTGATGTTAATAAAAAAATGAATGACTTTCTTCATTATAACACCACTAAAATTAAGTAAAATTTCAAAAATAAAAAAACACGACGGTGTTGCATATGCTCGATAAACCAATACATTTGAGAAACTTGGGGAGGATCATAAGTAAGACATTCACATTATTTTCTATTTCTATCGACTACTTATTAGCAATTGCGTCCATGAAGGCTTGGAACCAAAAAAAATATGTCCTACAGCTCAAAAAAAATATAATTTAACGTGTTACGTCTGGCGTTTTAATACTATACAATATGGACTCTCCAGAATTTAAAAGTAAGTTAATTAGCGTACTTGAATAATCAACTCTTAAACGATGCTAACCAGGTGAGTCAACCAATATTATTCCTTAATCTATAATTTAGCCATGAGGCAATTTGATATGAATGAGTCCAATCGGTTGAAATTGAGATCATATGACAAACATTCAAAACTGAACATTCGATCTAGCCCGATGAATGTGAATATATCAAGCCATAGTGAAGTATTATAAACAGCTCAACATCCTTAGAGTATGCATTGTTCTAACCAATCGTAACATTAGAATTATCTTCTTCGCGGATTTCTATTACATCCCCGGGGATAGCAACACTCCCAGGCTTCATATCGACCCTGTAACAGTAAAAAATACTTGCAATGGCAAAAGTCAAACAACGATTGATGTGGTGGAATAATATAATTTTATTGAAGTCTATCAATAATTATCATGTTAACTTGCGAAACAAAATAAAAATACAGGAATTTAAGCGGAGAGAATGCAGGCACCTCCAACGCTCTTGATCTTCTCTTCAGCCTTGCGAGAGAACAATCGAGCCTTGACAATAACGGGCTGATTGGGAAGGAGACCTTTACCAAGAACCTTAAAGTATCCGGCCTTGGTTACGTCAATAACTGGAGCCTTCTTCTTATCCTTGGCGTACTTCTCTCTGGTTTGTTCCGAAACAAGAGACCACAACTTGTCCAGATTCACAGATGGGCAATATTGGTTAATAGTATGGGCGTGAACGTGGAAATTCCTCATACCCACTTTACCGAAGTATCCAGGATGGTATTTGTCGAAGTTGATACGGTGATGATGTTGACCACCAGCGTTTCCTCTACCTCCGGGATGCTTACGGTGCTTGCCAATACGTCCGTGACCATGGCTTACGTGTCCCCGCAACTTTCTAGTCTTTTTCTTGTTAGTAGACATGCTGCAACACAAAGGGAAAAATCAGATGGAGTTTAATACAAGTAATAAAATCCACTCGGAATGGAATCAGAATCGCAAAATATCTCCAGCATCCTGGGTCCATAGTCTTCGAATGCCTTGTTGCAAGGCATAAGAGACTCATGGGTCCCATTACCGTGAAAAATTACAAGAAAAAAAAACAAATAAATACAGAGGATCAGGAGCCTTACCTTACGTTTACTCGATGCGGAAATCGAAAGGAAAAGGAAGGAGGATGTGACGTCAAAAGACGACATCTAGCGTTGCACGCATTGATAAACAAAACATAATCACTCAACCTCGACCCTCTTTAAATCCTTCCTTTTATTAAAAATTATTTAAAGTATGAAACCAGCTTGATGCTTGATTGAAGTAATTACTTACGTTCTTTTTATACTTTCCATTAATATTTTTAGCTAGATACATTATTTATTCATCTTTTTACTTTCAAAGTTATATTAAATTTGCCA
The DNA here is from genome assembly GCF_016086655.4 of Lepeophtheirus salmonis. NCBI lineage: Eukaryota > Metazoa > Arthropoda > Copepoda > Siphonostomatoida > Caligidae > Lepeophtheirus > Lepeophtheirus salmonis. Next base: position 37,241,048 of record NC_052132.2, on the reverse strand, counting down.
ATGTAAAGTTTTTATTAGTAAATAAGATATGTACCTATATACGGAGTGGGCAATAAAGGTAGCATTAACAAAAAATTTGTAAAATATAGAGGTTTTAAAGCCTGTAAAAAATTAGATTATAATTTATATATTATAAATATAATGCATTCTACCATTAAAAATATAATTGCCAAAAAAGCAATTTATTTTTATTGATATTTTAGATGGATACAAATTTATTTACCACACTATAATTACTTTTCAAATTTTATATCATTTTTGAGATAAATTCAAAAGTTTAATATAAATATTCGTTCTTTATATGCCATTTGTTCAAATATTCATATATTTGAACAAATAAGCTCTAAATTTAGATGATTAATTATTTATGTTAATGATATTATAATAGACAAAACTGGACATATCATTTAGCATTTGAGACGGTAATATTTGATTAAATAAATTTGTGTAAAGATGATGCAATAGTGAAGGGATTAAGTGTTAATTACCATTAGTATTTAAAATTCAAACTTTGAACCCCGGAGTTGATATGTATAATATGATGTTTTCTCTTTGTTAGCACATACAGATGTGAATCTACAAACTTGTTTTTCTATAAAAAGTTATAATAAGAGACATAAATAGTTAGGATTGCAAATACATATATTTATATATTACAAAATCATGTCAAGACCTTGACTGTTTTAAGTGTAATGTAAATTTCACTACTTCATATAATAATTGGAGGTATTTTCAGAGATTATAAAATTAATAAATGAATATCTTTTTAAAGAAATAAATCCATGATAGATTTTTACTTCTGCCAACGAAGTTAGTTAGTTATTTACCAGGATTACGGCAAAAATTACGGATTGATTTTGATCAAACTTAGTAAGAAGATTATATATAGTCTAAGTAAGAGGCCATTTAATTTTTGAGAGGTCAAGGTAGTAGAAAATGTATAATAAACCAAAACTTTGGAACAAATTGATGTACATAATTAAACTCAATTTGATTTTATGCGGAGATTTTGCTCTCTACCGAGTGTTTATTCTAGTTTATTTGATAAAATCTAATTTTGCAGGGAAAAAGTTATATTTTTAAGTAACATTATCTTTGTAATAATACAGTCAGTTTTTCATTATTTTTGCTGTAAGTTATATTTTTTGAATTACACAAGTCCAAAAAATTTTACTTTTGCAAATATCTTATGAATTCTACATTCAGTTCTAAAAGCAGTTGAAGCGCTTATCACGAATGTGTTATGACCTGTTTCGTATCAAATCTGGTTCTTGAAAAATTTTAAGTTGTTTGTTGCAAGATTATAATACACCAACATCTCCAAGTAATCCCATTTTTTATGGGGGTGTACTAGCAAATAGTCAACATTATCATCATATTTTTCCCCATTTCAATTCCAATTTCATGATGTGAAGCATCGTAACAAAAAAATCGAGACAATTGAATGAAGATACTTCTAACTTGATTATCCATTTCAAGAGATGTTCGAATTCGGATTCCGAATTTCAAGAGGGAACATGAGAGGAGAATTCATCCGAGGAAAACTAACAGATCTCATAAGAGAGTAGAGTGGACTCCTTCCTTGAGAATGAGATACCAGGATCGAAAAAATAAAGTGTTCCATTTACGATGAGTAGATAATTTTAATATTTCAAAATGGGATCACTTAAAAAATACAAAAAGCTACAAAAATCCTTGAAGATTAATATTTTTGAATAGATATTTTTTTTAAATTATACATGGAATATTTTTCTATGATATAGGCTATGATACTTCCCGTTACTCGGTATAATGAATAAATTATAAGAAAAGCGTCGTTTTTCATCATTTTTCAGCCTAAAAATGGAAATAAATCGAGTTCAAAACAAGACACTGAATCAATAAAAAAATTTAATTTTGAAGCACTCATAAATAAAATCCTTTGTACAAATTCCCCATCCTATTGTTTCCCTGTGTATGGTCACAGTAAGAGGCAATTAAATTTTAAGGGTCAAGGTAGCACAAAACGTTAAAAATACATCATTGACAACAACTTTGGAACATATTGAGGTGCAGGGCTCAAATTAGTGGTATTGTGTAGGTTTAATCAGGATGTTTTATATAGCAAAACATTCAAGGTTAAGGTCAAAGTCACACAAAAGGTCAAAAACACATTCCTTTTGAACAAATTAAGATACATAACTAAAATCATCTCTTTGTTGGTACAATATATAATATATATAACAACATTAAAGTATGAATTCGATAAATATTAAATTTAATTAAAATCAACTGGTTCAACATCTCACAATTTTCACTTTGACAATGTTATTTCATTTGGGAAAAATGACCAAAGGCGGAGTTTTGCACTTTACCGAGTGCCCATTCTAGTTTTGAAATAGATTCAAATCCTTCTCTATTAATCAAACAATAAAGACATCAGGGGTATCCGCAGGATTATATATATATATATTTTTTTTAAGGAGGGGCTAGATTCTTGGATTTAAAAAAAAATAAAAATCCAAAATTATATTTTTTTTGGAAAAAAATTGAAAAATTAAAATAAAGAATTTTTAATATTAATCGGCTTGATAAAAAATTTATAGTTATACCCAAAAAATTTAATTTTGGGAAAAATATTTCAAAAATCCATAGCTATTCTAAAAATAAATTTCTTTGGAAAAACATTTCTAAAATCCACAGCTACTCGCAAATAAATTTCTAATATGAAATTTTTTAAGAAAAAATTCAAAAATCTATTTCCATAAATAGAAAATTAAATTTTTTTGGAAAAAAAATTGGAAAATTTTATAAAATTTCAAATATGAAATTATGTAGTAAAAAGCAAAAATTCTTAATTTGGGGGAGGGCTAAAGCCCCTACATCCCACTCTCTACAGACGCCCCTAGACATGTGTAATTATGTTGTCTTAAAATTTAGCGAGTGTAAGTCAAGCCAGCTCCGAGTAATTGACCCAAAAAACAAAATGTGTTGAAACTGCATGTTTTGTTTTTTTCTTTTTTAGAGGGGGAAGGCTAGCTGAGAATATTATTCTTGGAATTGAACAAAACTGGTACTAGATACACAAGTTCGGTCGCACCTATTAATGTCTGATGGAGCATTCAATCGAATGAACGTCAAATGATTAGATTAATTTTATGAATATTCGAAATAGTATCTCATTATTCATTGCATATGATTACTTCACATTGTCCTATTTCATGGGATCACGTTGTACAAAAAAAGACTCTCTTCAAGGATAGGTAGATTTTTTATGAACAGAAATAATTGATGTATACATATTACAAAACTAATCATTAAAATAAGTTTATTTGTTCTTATGTGGCTTAAAGACGGGTTTTTAAAACGTAGTGATTTAATTAAAAATAATGACCTTTCAGTTTTCTAACAAAAGTCGACTTAATTTTAATAGGATTTGCTTTCTTATTTTTTATCAATATGGAGTAGAATATTGAAAGAGTCATGACCTTTATTGATAAGGAACATTTTTATATGGAACAGAAAATGAATGAGACAATAATATAATATTCATTCATTTATGATTTATCTACATAGTTCGAGCCGTTATCCGAAAATCCATGCAATGGAAATTATTTATTTTCCTTGTAGGTAGATAAAAAAAATTAATATTTGAAATATTATTGAAATTAACCATTGGATGTGGAAAACACGGTTTAGGACACTTTTGCCGAAAATAATGATATATTATCTAATGACAAACACATCTTGATAATTATAGAGCCAGAAACAACTTTGGGGTAGATTCAGACTTGACCAGGTATATGAGAGCTGCAACACATTCGATCCAAATGATTGATTCATTCCCATTGTCCAATGTCCATTGATCAATTTTTTTCTATGTCAATTACTAAGACACGATGACTGAGGGCAAAGGTTTATGCTTATGAAAATACAGAAGAAAGATTGGGATTTATCATAAATCCTACTTATTATGCTGACTTCCATCAAAATAGAAAATTAGTCGTAGATGCATTCAAAATAGATTAATGTTGGATTCAAGTATTTTAAGAAAATTGTTGTTTTTAGTAAAGTTCTAGTGATACTCGAATCTAACACTTTATTAAATTGAAGATTTCATTTTTAGGAGTTTTCTTAAAATCTATAATGTAACTTTATTTTTTTCCTCATTATGGATAATTAGTTAATCAATATCAGTTCAGTTCATCTAAAGACAAGGATAAGTGATACTCCTTGTGTCTGAAAAATAATCCCACCTATACTAATTCAGTTTCGTTATCCTTCTTTAAATAAAAAACAAAAATTATTAAGTAATGTCTAGAAGTAAAATTAAATACATATTATATATGCCTACAGCCTACTAGTGTTGGATCGGTTTAAAAAAACTAAAAAGACTGGAGTCCTATCAGTCCGGTCCTAACAAAATTTTTCAGTCCTATGAACGATCCTTATCGGTTTTTTATGGTAATTAAAACAGCCGAAATGACATAGTTACTAAGTCATTTTGGCTGTTTACATAATATCTTTCAAAGAGACTGAAAGATACCTTAATTTTAAAGTAGAAAGTGTGTGGCTGAAACCTATTATTATAAGTTCTAGCTATCGATCATTATTTTCTCTGTTTTTTTATTATTCAGTCCTAGTTAGGGGTGAAGAAAATATAAAGATAGAACCGTTAAATGGTAAAAAAGATGGGACCGATAAAAAAAGACTGAAAGGGTAAAAAAGAAAAAGTCTGATTAGAAAATCGGTCCTAGGACCGATCCAACACTACTGCCTACGTAACTTGTCTTATATACACTTGAATAAAAGACAAACATCAAAAATATTTTGATTGTCTTGTCAAACATAAAATTTCTTAGCATGTGGTCCATGATTGTTCTAAAAAGTCAAAAAGACTTGAATTACCTTTATGGCCTCTTCTAAGTCTTCAAACGAAAATAGAGAGGTTAAATTGTTATGTGACATATGAATCACAATTATTTTGCATTTTCCCGTTGAAAGTAAATCATGTTCCCGATTTAGTCACATATGAATAATAGATGTGGGTATACCTATCAGTGTTGAATTCGAGTCCATATTGTTAAGAGTCCAGACTCGAGTAATACAGGACTAAACAAATAAAATAAAGTACAAATATATTAATTTTAATTGCAAACGAGTTAATAAATAATGACTATAGATATTTCATTAATTAGACCGTGGTCGCCCCGGACAATGAGTAAAAATAGGAACTTGAGAATCACAATTATTTTTTTTATTATCCTTCAACCTGGACTGACAAAAAGAAAGGAAAATGTGAAAAAACATATGGTAGCTACCCTTCTGTGTTTTTCATGTTGCTAAATGTTTTCTAACTATTATCGAGATAATAGTTATTAATTATTTTAAACAATGAATAGATAATTTTATCAAAATAAGTATCAATGACAGAGTATGAAATGTTAGGAATTCTAAAAGACGGCCCTTGATTGATATAAATTATTATAAAAATCCCAACTCTATGTAATACCTTTATTGAGTTCACAATACGTAAGTCCACTTCTTTAAATCATGCAATAATTAAGAGTCAACTTCTGAAAATTGATTAAAAAAGCTGAAAGGAAAATACACTACATCTTTGTAGAAGCGAGCCATGATACATGTATAAATAGTTCATTTGATTGAATACCTAAGTTGGACCAATGGGCAATGTTACTAGAACAAGGTTAGGCAACAAGAAAATGGCTGGGCAAGCACTGCAGATTTATTAAATAAATCTTTCTCTTTCTGGTGACGTCATTGGGACAGTGAGAGTAAATTTAGCGGGAAAAAATATCATAGTTAAAATGAGGGATATTTAAAAGCAACCATGGGCCCAAGGCCAAATGATATCTGAGTTCATACGGATGGTGAGTCCGAGTCCTCATATTACTGAGTCCAGAATCGAGCACCATAGCTCTGATACTGGCAATATTGAATAGATCATTATTCATCTAAGTATGCGAGCTCCCTCTTGTAGTACGTGGAGGAGCGTCATAAATAGCTATGTTAAGCCTCCGTAATTTTTGTATATTTAGTTGGATTATAACTAGCGCGCATTTTTCAGCGTGGAAGGATACCATTTTACAATTTGAGTGTAGAAATTACAACTTGGATATAATGACTTGTACATCCTCATACGCTTAAAAATAATCGCATTTTCACATCTCTACTTGCTTATAAAAAGGATGCCATTCTTGTAAAGAGAAAAACTCAGTTTAGATACTAGAAAAAGAAAAAAACGGTTGTTGCATTTGATTTATCTTCTTCTATTGTTTATTTAATAGATCGTAGTGCTGTAAACATCTACCTTTAAAGTAAACATTCTCGCATCTCTTTACTGTAAATTGTTTTAAAAATGCATAATAAAATTTCCATATTTCTAATTTATAATAATACATATATTATAATGCTCGCCCGCAGGAAAGGGGTCTAAAAATTAAGAAGAAATAACATTGACCATTGCAATGTGAGTTCCGCTCCTTCAGGCATAGACCATCATAATTCATAAGTATCAGTGATTAGGTATAATAATTCATAAGTTCCCACTTTCTTCTCACGCTCTTACAAAAATGGCATCCCTACATAAATAAGCATGGATGTCATTTTTGTATTGAAAAAATTAGCGAGACTTATGTTATTACTAAATGGTATTTGATGACATGTTTCAGGACAGTCTCCTATGTCAATTCTTCTTCCACGGTTGTAAGAAAAAACAGTTCAACTTCCTAGCCCCTTGCTAAAAGACAAATACTAGCATGATTGCATCATCTCTGCACTCCGTTAAACATTTACTTACAATTGTTATCCTAATAATCAAAAAGTGTACATTAAATAATCCTCTCAGATCGGAAATAGTATATTTTACAAACAATTACAATTTGAAAGAACACCTTAGTACACGATGAGAATAGTAAATAATGCAGCTTGATTCAATTCTTTATTTAAAAGGATAAAGTCCCTTCCTAGAAAGCAAATATATACTTATATTTCGATAGAAATATTAATAAAGTAATTGACTTTTCAGAGATAAATAGATAGGTAATTTTGAGTTAAACCGATGTACTGCAAATGTTTTGAATGAAATGTATACAGCGTATATTTAATTAATATTCTAAGAAAATATAGAATAGGGTCATGAATGACCTTATTTTGATTTACAAAAAAAAAGAGGTAATATTTGTACATTTTTTGGAAATCAAAATGCCGGTCAGTCTCGGTTTGAGGGACGGAGGGGGACAATATGCTAATATTTTGAAATTATTCAAGTTTATCATGAATAAATTACTCTACTAAGCCAGTGGCTAAATGGTAAATATTGCCACACCTTGAATATTTTTTTTCTTAATTGATTATTTTATATATTCAAGAGAATTTTTGGTCTTTTTTAATAATAAAAAATTGTACCTTGCTTTTTATTTCTTTTACAGAAATTTTCAACATAGCAACCCCTGGAATATGCCGCCCCTTGTCATATTAGAACAAGGGCATCCGCAGAGTTATATTTGAAAGGAGGGAACTTGGTTTTTCGATATATATATTTTTTTAAATACAACCATTAAATTTTTCGGAAAAAAAAAAATACTAAATTTTTGAAAGAAAAAAAAATCAAATATAATTTTTTGGAAAATTTTTCTAAAATCCACAGTTGTTCTAACAAAATTAAATTTTGAATATAAAATTTTTTGGAGAAAAATTTCAAAAATCTATAATATTCATTTTTGAAAAAAATTGAAAAATTAAATTAAATTTTCTAGTAAAAAGCAAAAATTCCTTATTATTTTTGGAGGGGGGCGGGTTTACAGCCCCTCCAGCCCATTCCCTGCAGACGCTCCTGTAGTATGAGGGGAGGTTACCCTCCATGAACTTAACCAAAAAAAAAATCAGATATTTCATGAAACTATAAAATATCTCCCGACACTCCGGACAAGATGTAAAAAGGGGATATGCCCGGAGAAAAAAAGATGGTTAGTCACCCTTTTATAGGATATATACAGTTTTCAAAAAAAGAACGGCTGAAATTTAAATATTAAGAATGAGGCAAAATTTTAAAAACGTGCTTAAAATATTCCTTTTTATTATGAGTTAAAAAATATATAGCTACATTTAATAATATTTGGATACATTTTAAAGATATTATGGAGTTAGTCATTAGTCAAATATGTGTGCTATTATTATTCATTTATTCTCATAACAACAAGTTTTTTAGGGTTTGTATTTTCACCTATTATCATCAAAAAAGATTGTTAATTTTTCCTAAAAAATTTGACAAAATATTCCTAAAATTCCCTACAAATTGAATGTCAATGGACAAATGTACTAAATATAGAAATGAACAAGGTGTCCTAAACTTTCTATTCTTTATAAAGACATCGATACTATTTTAAGAACTTGGTAACAAGTTACGACAAAAATATTTCAATCCACCATTACAAAGCATGTACTTTATCCTGAAAACTGAATCATATGTATTGGTGTTAGTTTTTTTCTTGGAAATGCAAAAGTTGAACTCATTTAATTGAACTACAAAGAGTTTGTTCATAAACATAGAACATCAGTTCTTTGTTGACTAGAATGACTCAATCCTAATATCAATGATACATTTGACAAATCAATAGAAAGTAAATTTGCATCTACTTTGTTTATTGTAGCTTGTAGCTTTCAATAAATATTAGTTTTAATAGCTCAGAAATACATGTAATATGATTATAAAGTTATTAGTTAGTTATATAACATAAAAGCATCTTAATTTCAATTTTGGATAACAATTAATAGATTTTCAAAAGTACATTTATACTAAAAATATAGACAACAGTATTTTTATCGAGAAAGTTTAACGACACTCAGTTAGCAAAATATTTCATATAAAAAATTGTTGAATTGTTCTCATACCAAAAACAAAATAAAAACAAAAAAATGAAGATGTAGAAATTCTGAATGAACCTTTACTGTTTATATAATTAAATTATGCTATCCAAATTATAAGACAAACAACGTGAATGGGGAGCAGGAGGAGGACAAAGCAAAGTTTAGTTCTTTGTAGCATTATTGCTTTTTTATTATGAAAAAGCATCTAGTGGGAATAAAATGAAGAAACTTTCATTTCAGTCATTGTATAGTACATTCCTTCCTTTGAGGTGAAACAACAGTGATCATAAGTGAAACATCATTAATATGCTTAGAATTTTGTCCTAACAAATTAAATTAATCCATGAAATAAACTATGAAAAAGGACACAGAAAAAGATCGAGGGTGTAGGCCATGGACTATAGTTATAAGTAGCTTTGTTGTTCAAGTTATCATACACGGTATCATTTGGACGGTTGGGATATGGAACTCGGTGTTTATTCATGAATTCCACTCTACTGCCGCTAAAACATCTTTAATTGGATCGCTCCTCAATTCTATGACTTATCTTGGTGGCCTCATATCCAGCTTATTGATCTTTAAATATTCATGCAGAACAATCATATGCATTGGTGGTGCATTGGCCTGTTTTGGACTTTCTATGAGCTCTCTTGTACCTTGTATTGAATTTCTTTACCTCACATTTAGTATTATTACCGGATTGGGATTGGGTTTTGCATTTACACCCTCAGTTGTTATCATTTGCGATTATTTTGAGGAGAAAAGATCCATTGCACTTGGGATTGCATCATCCGGAGCAGGATTTGGAAGTTTCATTTTTTCTTACATTAACAAGTATATTTTCATATCCTAATTATCTCAAATTATGCTGTTGTCCCTTTATGTAAAACTCATAATAATAAACCTAATATTTTATCAAAATATTACTCTTTGATAGAGCGTTGCTCGATACACTGACATGGAGATCAGCGATAGTTGCGAATGCATGTTTTGTAGTATGCATAATGGTTGCAGGCCTAGTTATGAGGCCATTTCCAATTAGAAACAAGGAAAACATCCCTTCTGATTCAACAAAGTATGAAAAAGGAAGTAAGCAATTAGGTGTATAATTAATTAATTATGCAACAATAACTATCGTAATTATTTTTTTAAGTGTGTCTCAATAGCTTTATGAATGAGTCGAAACAAGCATTGTCACTCTTTAAGATCCCATCTTATTCTGCCTTGTGTGTTAACAACTTCATGATGCTTTTTGGATACACCATGATAATAGTTCATAATGTTGAATTTTATAAGACTATACATTTCCTAGATATTTCACATGTACCCTTACTTGTGAGCGTATTTGGAATATCCAATCTTTTTGGAAGAATCGGCTTCGGGATCATCTGCTACTATGCCAAAGGTTCTGTGATTGCTATATATTGCGCTTGTAATTTGCTACAAGGATTGTCAGTTTTTGTAATGCCAATTGCTGACAGCTTCTACAGTAAGGCATTTAGAGCCAATGTATTATTTAAGACTAATGTTGCGTAGCTTTATTACTTTGTAGCGGGATTTTTGGATTCCACAGCGCTTGTATGGGGCCATTGATACCAGAAGTTACGATTAAAATAGTAGGTCCGAATAATATAAGCATTGGTTACGGATTTCTTCTGGTTTTTGAAGGTATAGGAGCCATGATAAGTCCACCATTGGCTGGTAAGTTTGACTATTTTTAATGTAGTATATATTTGTCTTATTGTATTCATTTCAGGAGGAATTTATGATAAGACCTTTCGATACGATATATCCTTTTATATGGGTGGATCATTCTTGATTGGAGCTGGATTGATATTAGGAGCTACACACAACATGACTGAAGTATATGAAAGAAGACGGAAGTATAATAAAGATAAGCCTCCTCCAAAAGATCCCATAGAAACAATTTAGTTTTATTATTTTAATTTTTGTTATATTTGTTTTTTGTTGGTTATTTCTTACAATAAGAATAAAATATATTTTATTTTCTCGAACGTAAAATGATTATAAATAATTGATTGGTTGAGCACTAATAAGCAAGGAATGAAAAAATTGATTATTTATTACTTCCATTTTCGTTGGCTTTTTAGATGAATAAACATTAATTAAATTAGGTAAAAAAAGCAGAGAAAATGTATGTTCGAAATTATAAACTTGGAAATATTTACTAGGTATATAAACTTAGCCTAAACATTTCTTAATAATGTGAGAATAACGAAGTTATTCAATAATTTCTAGAGTTAGAATGCCAAATCAAATAGTACAGAATACAAATAAATATACTAATAATAGCTATAAAAAAGAAACAGTATGAATATTGAAATTATTACTAATAATAATTATAGATAAATGAAACTTTATTGCCCAGTTAGTTTATTAATGGGAGTGAATTGCCATTGAGTTTTTTGAAGACCCTCCAGAGATTTTCTTAAATTTTTCAACCTCTTGACATGTTCCTCCTTTTGCATAGCTCTAAGAGACTTCTCAACATCATCAGGAAAGAAATGACGAGCCATAATCAACTCTAAATTGGAATTGTCTAAGCTGGATCCCTTTGCTCCATCTTCAATTTGTCCAGGAGAGCTGAATACGGGACGGATCGGAATATGTTTATCTCCTCCAGAACTACTTGAACATCCTGGGGTTTGAGAAGATGAAGGCGACGACATTGGCACTGCTAATACTATGATGCAACGTAAATATATTTGAACGAAACGAAGAAACTCAACTCCGGTACTCTAGTGGAAAATAATATTTATTTTATTTATTTGTATCTTTGTTAATAACAAGTTGTTATGTGTGTATAAAAAAGTGACATCTAGAGGCAAATATGAGTACTCCTTTAAAAATTGTCATTTGTTAAAAAAAGTAGCAAGGACTTTAAAATGGATTGAATCCATTTAATTATTCGTGGTCCATTTATCAACTTAAATCATTCTAGTTTCTAGCTATGCATTATATACATATTTTAATATCAAGGTTCAATTTTGTCGTTCTAGCTATACACGTTACCTTGACTAACTAAATGAAGATAATTATGATACACAAATACTCCATTATTGTTATTGTATATCTCGTAGTTTTCTATGGCTAAATACACATTAAATTATCATTAGAACAAACAATGCATGATGTATTAATGAAGACCCTTCGCATTCTTCACAAAACTATGTTACTATCTGTCTTCAGCAATGATAAGATACTTTAAAGTTGTCCATCTTAAAAGTAGAGGTACATATAATTAAAAAATAAACTCCAAAAAGTGATAAAATTAGCCAATAAATGGAGCTAATGACATTATTATATTAATGTTCCGTCCGATGAATTGCTGGATTTTGCAGTATACTTTCGAAACATTATAATAATACGAAGTACGCAAGATTATATTTAATTATTATATCAGTGAAATTCGACCTTTAGGATTTGTTTTATTTAATAAAGAATGACTTTATACTATTACTTCAATATAATTCCTACTCTTGCCGCGGTTGGTGCTATGAAATATATATAATACATTTTAAATAAATATTGCGTAAGCAAATACGTGTAGAATATGTACTTGGATATTAATATTGTGACGACGATACTACTTAGTTTTATTCAGCATATGTGTTTCAAAACATCAATGTTTTCAAATCTCAAAATCTAAGCATGTAGTTATATATATATAATATTAGTTTATATCCCTTTTTTTTGTTTGTGTTATCATAAAGTCAATATAGTTTTTTAAAAAACATAATTTTCAAATGATAGTTTGTACTAATAGTATCAGGTATATTCAGTATTTAATTCCTAACACAGAAGAATCATCTCAAGATATTTGTTGTACATGGCATAAAAAAGAAAAAGAACACATTACTTTCTCCAATAAAATCCGCGTATAAAGTGTGGATAATAATGACCAATAATATATCATACGAAGTCATCGATACTCCAAGTCAATTACCAGGATGGCTTGGTGCAGCCTTTGGATCCAGTCTTGTTGGATTGGCTGGAATGCTTCCCTGTTTATTTTTGTCTGATGTCAAAACACGTCCCCTAATGTATCGTTTTTTACTCAGTTTTGCCGTTGGCGGTCTTCTTGGAGATACTTTCCTGCAAATATTACCAGAGTCTTATAGTCGTTGTGGAAATAACCAATCCCAAGTTGGACTTGGAATACTTCTGGGTCTCTTTGTTTGTTTATTTATTGAAACTTTCTCACATAGTCCACAAGGATCTGGGTACTCTAATCTGTTAGCAAATTCTGTCGATAACTTAAATCATGGACTTTCTATTGGTAAATCCAACTCTTTTTATTTTAGTAATTAAAAAGGAATTAAAAAGGATTACTTTTATATATAGACTTTATTTTTAGGAAGTGCATTCAGTGTTTCAACCAAGGTTGGAATATTGACAACTGTTTGCATACTCTTACACGAAATACCCCATGAAATAGGAGATTTTGCTCTACTTCTGGAATCGGGATTTACTTCCACTCAAGCAGCAAAAGCACAATTTGGTACAGCTGCCGTAGGTGTTTGTGGTGCAATATTAGCTCTTGGAGCAGATTCAATAGAGAGTCTCTCTCTTTATGGATTTTACCCTTTACTGCAGGTGGTTTTTTAAATATTGCATTAGTTTCGTCATTGCCTGGAATACTCGCTTCATCTAAGTCAAAAGAGGATTCAGTCATAACCGCCTTTGGGATTCTATCAGGTGTTTACATTATATATATAATGTCAATGATATTGTGATGATCTATATATACAGAAATGAACCCTTAATCTTTAATAGAAACCATTTTGAAAATATAATTGTTGATTCATGTTTGAAAAACTTGGATATATTTAACTTTCTTCCATTTTCAACTTTTAGAGTGCAAACCTATTTATAGTTTCATTTTTGTTATTTTTTATTGTCTATATACTAGACACAATTTTAGAGGGAAGGGTTTAAAACTTTTTAAGCAAGTAAAAAAACCCTATTCCCATATTTATGTTACAATCAATATATTTATATTTTTCTATGTTAAAGCCGAAATTGATATTTTATATATATATATATGTATGTATATACAACCATTTGATCATATAGCATAAATTATTTAATTAGGAATAAATATACGTACATTTTTAAACAAAAATAATTTTTTGAAAGTAGTAGTCAATTCCTTCAATTACAAATAAGTAATCACATAACATTGTCGTCATTCTTAAAAATATTTATTGCTAAGAAAACTTGGGGAATCATTTGATTTATCTGTTAATTAAGCGGAAATAGAAATTTCAAAACTGAACAAAATATCACACTATATAATATAAATTAACATTTTATGAACCTGACTTGGTTATTTATGTCCTTTAAATTCAGAAACATCGAAGTGGGTCAGAAATTGAGTTTCCAGAAAAACTCGTTGGTGAAAGTTTATATTGATGATGTCCAGAGCTTGTTATTTTGATGCATGAAGACTTTAAAAGAAAGATTTACAGTACTTGGGATGATGATTATGCGATAATTGAATAGTCCATGGACTTATTAATGATTTATTTTTCGACTATTTTTAATCAAAATTACAAATATATGTAATCTTAATGGATCAAAAATAAATGAGAGTGTCAATGTATAGCTGTTAAATAGAATGAGCAATATTGTAATTAAATAATGCATTTTAAGGGGAATAAATTGTAACTTATACTATTTGCTTAGATAAGTTGTAACTTGTACATACATCCCAACTTGTACACAACATCCATAGATATCTAATAGTTATATCATTCAAAGTTATTCCTCACCAATGATTTGATAAAATTAACAATTATTATTACTGGCAGAAATTAAATGTATTTATCCCCTCAATATATTTTAGTAATTACAAGTGTTACGGGTTAGAGCATCTTACCCGAGCTGATACCAAGACGTTACGGGATAAAACCAAGAGGATTTATTTATTTTTACTTTCAGGATTTGAAATCGAGATGAAACCTTTAAAAATTGATCTCGAGAACCAGATCAATTGTAATTTTTAGCAACAGTTATAACTTATGTGTCTATATTTTTTAAACATAAGATTGCGTCTCATATTTGATTAATTACTTAATTTTGTTCACAAGTTCCGCGTATATTCGTTAGCTACTATAATTATTTCCTTTTAACTGGAGAATTCAAATCTTCAAATAATAGACAAGTACATTTTTTGTACTTGTTAAGAATGTTACTGTCATGTATTATGATATATTATGTCCAGTAGATTTGAACGGGATCTCTACTCGATTTTATCACGTTACTTACTTAAATTACTTTAAAAATAGTATATTGATAGTTTATAGTGTATTATACACTTTATATAATAGAATGTGATATTATTACAGAGAGAGGGAAGATTCGTGACTCGACTTGGAATCTTAAGTCATTTTATATTTTAAAGTATATTTTATTTTCTGGGGAATTGAGCTCGATAAAAAAATATGTATACCTATATGACGAGTGTTTCCAACCTTTGATATCAAGAGACCATAAAACATTTAATCTTCTACTATGGAGACAACATAGATAAATAAATGTTGCATGGCGACGAGTTTGAATAATTAACCTTTTTACTTATCGGATATCACACACTACTATAGTTATATTCTCAAGATTTAGATACATATTTTGAGATCCACTTTCATAACAGTGTCACAAACAGTCACCTTGGACATAGACAAAATAAATAAATGCTAAGGGTGCTGCACAAATTAGGAGGCACCAAAAATGTGTATCTTAAAAATAAGGAGAGAGGACAACTTAAAATGGTACACTGTAAAATGATTGTAGTAAAAAGGTTGCTGACTTAAACGTTGGGGTAATATCGTTGCGTAGAAATATCGTTGTGTTCATTATCATTGTGAGACAAAAACGTTGTGGGTAATATCATCGTAGATAATATATGATTCATATATTATCTACGATGGTTACACGGCCAGCTTTTAAAATAAACATAGAATATCTCTATGCATTCTATAAATATCTAGAGAGCTCAACTGAACAACTTCATCGGTAGATGAAATAAATAAAATTATAACTTATAACTAAGGGTGATAATTTTGGTAAGAATAGAAAAGCGTGCGAGGAGAAAAGAAGAATTACTTATGGCATCATTGATTAAATAATATACATCTTCTTCTATCAATCATGAACGTTATCATTCCCGCCTTTATTATTCAATATTAATATAATAATATTAGATGGGGATAGTCGATAGAGAACTGAATAAAATGCAAAAAATAACGTCGCCTTCTGTCTGGATATCTGAAAATGGAGGCCTAGGAATTTGGAAAATACTTACCGGATGAAAAACAGATGGTTTGTCGGATTTGTCGATATAAATGTGCCTTTAGTCCCCTGTCTAGAATTACACACCACTCAATATCCTCATCTCATAACAAGATTCATCTATAAAATCAAGTTAATGATGAATACATCAAGTCAGACTTTAACTTTGATCTCACAAAGATGCTTATTACATGTAATATACCCTTATCCATTGCTAATCATCTACGTTCGAAAAGTTTATGGAGAAAATACACGGGTAAACCTATCCCTTCCCAAGGAACCATCATTAAATTAATGGAGGATGTTGGTACTGATGTCATTTATAGAAATACATATAAAAATATTTTGAGTCATCCACACCAAATGACGATCAAGTTATCAGTAAAAAGTACAAAGTATTTACTAATTTCGAAATGAAACTCTGAATTTTGTACTATCTAACAGTAAGTATTCAATTTTTTTTAAATCTAACCATAAAATATGATTCTATTTTAGCTAAACATATCAAGAATTATGATACACAACTCAGTAAAGGGCAAAAACAACTGCTTAAATGGTCACAACAATGGGGGTAGTAGCTTTGGATGGTTTGCAACTAGTTTGTCTGAGACTACTTACTTCGCTTTAAGACTTGGGTATGATAATTAGGTTTTCCAATATTACATAGTCAATAAATATTACTTTTTTATCACTTAAGGCTTAGCTATGGTTGATGGGCTCCAAGAAATGGTGTTCAGAAAACTCATAAAAGGCAAAAACAACTGTTTAAATGGGCACAACAACGAGGGTAGTTACATTGGGTGTTGCATTATAATTAACAATTGTGTATATCCTTCATGATAATAGTATGTTGTTATATAAGCATACCTAAATAACGGGGGGAAATCTTTTTTGATGCTCTTAATAGGGAGTAATATCGCCGGACATTACTACATAATTAGCTTTTGCTCTAAATCTTTACGATGAATGTATTTCTAACATTTTTTTATTAATATATTTATTGTCTAATTTTATGATTTTGACATTTACTTTATTATTAATAATTAGTTAGATCTCATCGGTAGAGATATATATATCCTGTGCACAATTGTATATAGCAACTTTCACATGAAGAAGAGGGGTGATTATCTTTTTGATTAAACTCCACGTCTCGCTTGTGTATTGCAACCTAAAGTTATGACATATTTAACTGAATTCCGATGTTAGAACAAGAAAAAATTATCTGGATCAATCTATTATTTCAATATTCTGTATTTATAATTTATTATTATTAATAGTTATATGATTTTAATTGTTTAATTTTGTATATTTAACTTAAATGTTTAATGGTTTATTTTTTAGTATGTAGATTATATTTAATTAAAGCCTTCTTTTTAAACTTTGAGCTTTAAATATATTTCAAATACTCTACTTTGTCGTTTCATTAGCTATTATTCTGAGAATAAGGTTCATAATGAATTACAATTTCATGGAGTGTGACGTTTTCAAATCTACTGTAACAGATAAAAAACGTCGAAGTCAATTATACGTAGTATATCTTCATCAAACATTTTGCTAATAAATACATTCGTTATACCCTCAAAAATCATAATAAAGCAGGCAGATGATAATCACATCAGTATTTTAAACAATGATACCATATGTCTTTTTTCCCCCCTCCTCCTTGCACGCGTTTTTCTCTACAATATTATCAACTATACTTATAACTAAGGGTGATAATTTTGGTAAGAATACAAAAGCGTGCGAGGAGAAAAGAAGAATTACTTATGGCATCATTGATTAAATAATATACATCCTCTTCTATCAATCATGAACGTTATCATTCCCGCCTTTATTATTCAATATTAATATAATATGAGATGGTGATAGTCGATAAAGAACTGAATAAAATCCCCAAAATGACGTCGCCTTCTGTCTGGATTTATGAAAATGGAGGCCCAGGAATTTGGAAAATACTTACCGGATGAGAAACAGATGGTTTGTCGGATTTGTCGATATAAATGTGCCTTTAGTCCCCTGTCTAGAATTACACACCACTCATTATCCTCATCTCATAACAAGAGTATGGATATTCATCTATAAAATCAATTTGACGATGAATACATCAAGTCAGACTTTAACTTTGATCTCACAAAGATGCTTATTGCATGTAATATAACCTTATCCATTGCTAATCATCTACGTTCAAAAAATTTATGGAGAAATACAAGGGTAAACATATTGGTTCCCGAGGAACCATCATTAAATTAATGGAGGATGTTGGTACTGATGACATATATAGAAATACATATAAAAATGTTTTGAGTCATCCACACCAAATGACGATCAAGTTATCAGTAAAAGTATTTACGAATATCGAAATGGAACTCTGAATTTTGTACTATCTCACAGTAAGTATTCAATTTTTTTTTAAATCTAACCATAAAATATGATTCTATTTTAGCTAAACATATCAAGAATTATGATACACAACTCAGTAAAGGGCAAAAACAACTGCTTAAATGGTCACAACAATGGGGTAGTAGCTTTGGATGGTTTGCAACTAGTTTGTCTGAGACTACTTACTTCGCTTTAAGACTTGGGTATGATAATTAGGTTTTCCAATATTACATAGTATATAAATATTACTTTTTTATCACTAAAGGCTTAGCTATGGTTGATGGGCTCCAAGAAATGGTGTTCAGAAAACTCATAAAAGGCAAAAACAACTGTTTAAATGGTCACAACAACGAGGGTAGTTACATTGGGTGTTGCATTATAATTAACAATTGTGTATATCTATCATGATAATAGTATGTTGTTATATAAGCATACCTAAATAACGGGGGAAATCTTTTTGATGCTCTTAATAGGGAGTAATATCGCCGGACATTACTACATAATTAGCTTTTGCTCTAAATCTTTACGATGAATTTATTTATAAAAATTTTTTATTAGTATATTTATTGTCTAATTTTATGATTTTGACATTTACTTTATTATTAATAATTAGTTAGATCTCATCGGTAGAGATATATCTATCCTGTGCACAATTGTATATAGCAACTTCCACACGAAGAAGAGGGGTGATTATCTTTTTGATTAAACTCCACGTCTCGCTTGTGTATTGCAACCTAAAGTTATGACATATTTAACTGAATTCCGATGTCAGAACAAGAAAATATTATTTGGATCAATCTATTATTTCAATATTATGTACTTATAATTTATTATTATTAATAGTTATATGATTTTAATTGTTTAATTTTGTATATTTAACTTAAATGTTTAATGGATTATTTTTAGTATGTAGATTATATTTAATTAAAGCCTTCTTTTTTAAACTTTGAGCTTCAAATATATTTCAAATACTCTACTTTGTCGTTTCATTAGCTATTATTCTGAGAATAAGGTTCATAATGAATTACAATTTCATGGAGTGTGACGTTTTCAAAATCTACTGTAACGGATAAAAAACGTCGAAGTCAACTATACGTAGTATATCTTCATTAAACATTTTGCTAATAAATACATTCGTTATACCCTCAAAAATCATAATAAAGCAGGCAGATGATAATCACATCAGTATTTTAAACAATGATACCATATGTCTTTTTCCCCCCTCCTCCTTGCACGCGTTTTTCTCTACAATATTATCAACTATGCTTATAACTAAGTAGAGATGGTATTTGTCTGAAAGCGCGAGGAGAATGCGGAAACGAGACATTTACTGAATTAACCCATTAACACCTAGGCTAATGAAATTGACATCAAATTTTTCTTTTACTTAAATATACGCCCAATTTTTTTCAGACAATTCACAATTATAATTGCAGAAATATTGCCATGTAGAAAAATCTACACTTCGGCAATATAGGGTAAAAAAGAAGAAAATATTAATATAGTTGTTTCTTTTATACTCCTAGTAATTACAATGATGAAAACTTTATTTGACATATTTTTTTTTAATAAGCTAAAAATACAAAAACCGAATTTTATTTGGTAATATTAGAATATATAGTGTATAAAGTTGTGTAGTAACATTCAAAATATTTTGGATGGAGACCCACATCACATTTTTTGCATATAAAAGTCATTACATTTCCTATGTAGCTTTACCTGGTCACAGGGTCATATCAAATGGTATTTCCCATCAAATTTAGCCACTTCTGACAGCTAAGAAAATTACTTTCGGCCCTGTGTACTTGATTATCCTACAGATGTACAACAATGAAGAGATAAGTCTTGAATAAACTCGTAGTGTGTTAGTGGGGTTCCTTTTGTCTTCATTTGCTGGTAAACATTGTTTACAAAAGCCAATAACATATATGTAAATATTGGGTACCACTATTTTTTTTTGACGTATCTATCTGTACTCTATACGTATTATTAGCCTGGTCCATAATGCCAACATATCCTATATCTGGCTATTATATTGTTGAAAACCAGCAAGCTGTTGAATTTGTTGATACTTTTTGTCGTTTCGGCTTAGTTCACTTGAGAATAGTGGAATCAAAATTTGTAGCATTACTGACTTCTTTGTTGTCTTTCCATTTTATAAGCAATCATTCCATGGTATACAGATCCTCGTGGCTAATTTTTCATCACGTTCTTCTCTGAGATAGGGTATTTTCCCGTTAGATTGTTTCTACTAGTTCCTGATGCAAGATACCCTCGGATCTTCAATTCTTCCATCAGAAATACTCATAAAATAGTTACCAAAAAAACAACTTATTTATAGAAAATGAATGCATACTTCAGAATATAATTTATAAATAACTTGAGAATAAAATAGCCTATAACGCCAAAATGTAGAAACTTCTACATAAAAAGTTTGGAGGAATCCTATGTATAATTTGTATAAATATTAAATAGCATTATTGCAGGGAAAATATTATAATTATATTTATATTCACATATATTTATTTTATTCTGCATTTTGAAATCAATCCACGCCAAAGATAGCGGAAAATTCTTCTTTTAGAGGGCGATATTAATACACCTATGGGCCATGAGTCATGGCCCATGACTTATTAAATAAATTATTTAAAATAATAAACAAAAATGAAGAAAGAGCACACGCATCAACCGTTTTTCCTTTACTAATAACTATACTTAGTTTTTTCTGTACACAGATCCCTTTCTTTACTTATAAGTAAGTCAAATGGCATAATGTTTTCATTAATATTAAGGAAAATTGTAAACTATTAGATGTCAAAAAGGAAATAACCAATAAAAAGACATAAGTGTTATTGTGTATCAAAATTTTATCTTACTCTAAAATGTATTATTACATCTTTAAGAAATCTTATTCCCGTATTGTAGATACAAATTAACTATTACAATCGAATTAATGAGATGTTCTTCTCTAATTATCCTACTTTTATCGTCCCAATCGATCAAAAAAAAAAAAAAAAAAGTACAGATTTAACCATTTTTAAAGACTTATAGTATTATCACTTATTACTTTGATTTAATTCAAATATCACTGTGTTTCATTTGCATCAAGTAGTATTCTTTTTTATTCTTAAGACATTTGATCGAATTTATTCAAGATTCATAGGAAATTAGTCCATTTTATTTAGTAAAAATATTAACTTTGAGCAACTAATATTATGTTGTCCCTTTCAATTATGATACAATTTATAACGTCAGTGAAAATGCACTATCATTAATATGTAGTAACTATTCTCTATTTAAATAATAATTAACAGTTGGCAACACAAAAAATACAAAAGGTAATCTACCATAATTTTTTCAAATTTTTTCTCTCCCTTTTTACGGTCGAGGTTGAGAGTAAATAAAAAACCTAGTTTATTAATTTATTCATGAATAGCCCGTTTTCACTGGCGTCATAAATTGCATTATAAATACTCAAGGGACTATATATATATATAAAGGTGAGGCAAGGAAGACTAGAAATCAAGGATGACTCTACAATAAATTAAGAACGTCCTTGCTTGGTTGAGGCAACAAGGATCTTCTAAGGCAGTCTGGTTGGCGTAGCTGACGCAGTGACGTCACTGTTAGAGGATCCTAAATTCTGCATTTCCTCAGAAAAATTTGATGCTCCAGTGTTTTTAGATCTCAGTCAGCAAGAGCCAATTAATATTAAGAATCCCAAGATTTGTGATTTGTCAAATATACTAGAAAATGAGCATGATGAGAATGCAATTGAATCATAGGAAACTTTAGAAGATTTTGGACTTCTTGAGCCCAAAAAATTAATTACAGAAGAATCCTCTCAAGTTTCCTATGATTGTTCAGATCAGGGTCTAGCTTATATTGCAGGATTTTTGGCAAAAAAAAAAAATTAAAGACCTTTATCCAAATCTAAGGAAAAGACATGTCACGGATTTTATGAAAAAATGTCTTGCCCTTGGATTAAATTGGTCTCTAAGGAAAGCCTTGCGATCCCCTTGTTTGAGTTTTTGAAATTTTGTCATTGTTTGGAACAACATTTCAAAGTTTTTCATTGTAACCATAAATACGCAATTGATAAAAACCCTAACGTATTTGAAAGACTGCATAATCCTATAATTGAATTATATCCTGACTGGCCAAATGAAATCACCATATCCTTCTTGAAAACAAGGACAAGAATTAAGGTAAATAACCTTAATAAAAAGATCAAACTGAAGAACGCAGTTGCTAATCTGAGAAAATGTTGACGGATTGGTCAATTCACAAATTAATATTTATTATTCATGTATGTATGTAAAAAAATCTGTATGTAATAATTTTTACTTATTGATATTCTTTTATTCACCAGTCTTATATTATGTAATAAAATGGCAAATTAGAAAATATACATAAAACATATTAATATAAGCTTACATACAGATAGTTCATTATTATTATTAATATATACTCTATGCAAATTAATGTTAGTCCTTATAAATAATTAGTTCTGAAATTGATTTTATTATTCCGTAAAGTATCAAGTAAGGATATCAAGTTTCTTAACAATCGGAATAAGTATAGTTTTATAGATATTAATATTAATATAAGTTAAATATTTTTGTTTTTTTATACTTTTTGGTATGGTCCTAAGTTTATCATTGAGTACTATAAATGAATTTTAATTATATTTGTTTAATTCATTCACTTAATCTGTGTTGCCTTACAATGAATTATGTTTGGATTTTAAAATTATTACTTTACAATTATATAGGACAGAGGGCTATGTGTATCAACAGTGACGTCATTAAATTTACCTTCGTCTCCAGCTTGATAATGAATAAAACACAAGCGTAGAATTTCCTTGCTGCCTCCCCTTTATATATACTAAAGGCACCTTGATTATAATTAAAAGAGACCCCCTTTTGGAGTATAAATTGGTATTTTTGCTACATAAAATGGACAAATTTCCAATAAATCTTGATGAAAAGTCATCAACTGGCTTTATAAAGAAAAAAAGACATCATTTGTATGGAATACTTGATACCAATAATAAATAAATCAAAGTAATATGTATGTAGAAAAATGGCTTGTACAACTTTTCATTTATTTTAGATCGATTAGAGATGGTAAAAGTAAGATAATTAGAGGAAAATATTTAATTATTTTCATTGTAATATTTAATTTTTGTCCACAACACGGTCAATAAGATTGTATAACAATGTCATAACATATTTTTAATACATTTTAGGGTCAGATATATAATAAAACTAGCAATAAAGCTAGGGATACAATTTTGACAGACAGTAAAGTTTAAGTACTTTAATTTTTTGGTCCCATGTTTGACTATGTTCCTTAATATTAATCAAAATAAGTTTTCATTATTATAATACTTTGTTTTTTAGGCCCCCAAAATTGCCGATATCGACAATTCAACGACATAAATTACATAATAGCAGAAGGGAACAACCTCTTGGGGGTCAAAGTTGATATTTTTACTACAAAAAATGGACAAATTTCCAATAAATCTTGATAAAACGCCATTAAATGGCTTTAAGAAGAAAAAAAAAAGACTTCACACCTACATAGACTAGTTGATAATTAATGACAAACTATGACTTCTAAATATTGAACCTGAACAAGGATATAATATTTACACAACTTCAGAATACATATATTCAAAAAAAAAAAAATCAAATTCGAAAAGTTTATTTTTACTTTAACATTCTACGAGGTATTGTCCAATTCTCTAGGTGTTCGATATAAATAATTAATCAAAAATAACTGAGGTACCAAAGAGCCTAGGACAACAATATTCACAGCCACAAAAATCTATCAATTTTGATCGTGAGCTCCAATAAACTCTCTGTTTATTATTTAACAACATTGTGCACGAGACGTCAATAAATTATTATATTTAAGGCAGTAATTTAAGGGACGCGCGTATGATCGGCAAAAAACTCGTCTATTCCGAACGAATGCCGAAAATACAGCTGTACAAATAACAAGAAAATTATGTTGGCCAATTTAATGGGTCATTATTAATTACTAAAGCAGAGCAATCCGTCCTCTATGATGATGATGCTCAACTATAAATGATACTTTAATCCTGTGATATAAAATATAATTTATTAAATATCTTGTAAGATAATTATTCTCAGAATATGAATCAACCACTAGCTACAGTATTTTTGATTGAAATAGTAAGTTATATAGAGGTTTCATATTACCCCTATGTTAATTACTTTTTTTGTATAATATAAAGTGTAAGGGCTATAATAAAATTGGGTGACAAAAAAATGTGAATAGGCTAGATATTATAAAGGGTGGTTGGCAAGCATGTTCTCTTCTGTCACTTCTCTAATAATATATATATAGTATTAACATTAAGATATTAGTAGAACTGAACGAATCATCAAGTTTCCCCATGGGTCGTGGAGGAGGAATAAGTGCCACGGCACGATTGAGACAGGATTATATTCGACTTAAAAAGGATCCTTTGCCCTACATCGTTGCAGAGCCCCTTCCTTCAAATCTTTTAGAGTGGCATTACGTGGTTACAGGGCCCGAAAATTCTCCGTATCAAGGTCTCTCGTTTTTTTATTTTTTTATTGTCTGATGTGTTTAATGAATTATCCTTACTGTTTTGTAGGAGGGCTGTATCATGGCAAGCTCGTCTTTCCAATAGAGTTCCCTTTCAAACCCCCATCAATCTACATGATTACGCCCAATGGAAGGTTCATAACCCAACAAAGGCTTTGTCTCAGTATATCTGACTTTCATCCAGATATGTGGAATCCCTCATGGTAAATCTTTCATTATCCAACTGATCGGACGATTAATAAATAGCATTAGTCATGTTTTGACAGTGTTATGTACATTTATATAACTAAGGATATCAATCATTTCATGTGTTCATTTCTGTTTTTAGGACTCTTGGTTCCATATTGAATGGGCTTCTAAGCTTTATGCTTGAGTCTAGTCCTACAACTGGAAGCATTGAGACCCCTGTTGCAACAAAAAGAAACGTAATTTTTATGGAAAAAACAATGAAAAATTTATAGATTAATTACCGATTGTATATTTCAGTATGCCTACAATTCCTTGGAATTTAACCTGTCCAACAAAACTTTTGTCAAATTATTCCCTGACTTAGTTGATCACTCAAAAAATGAATTGAAAAAACGGATGGATTCTGCTTCATCTAATCCAAACCCATTGGAATCATGCATTAAAACATCGAGTCAAAGCCAAGAATCCTTTTTTGATAGTATTCTAACTCACTTTATTGCCATTGGGTGCTTTGCTGCGTTTGCATTAATTGTTAAACACGTTTTACAAACCATTTCTTCTTCAGATGGGTCATGATGGCCTTGCAATAGTTATGATATCTACAATTTATTTATGTTTTTGAATCTTTTTTTTTTTTTTTTGGGTTCAAACCAAATTCGTTGAAAATGAAAAATGAAAAAAAAAAAAAAAGATTAGAATAAAATTACTTTTATATTTATATCAGATTAAACTAATTGTAATCTATCTTAGAGTTTTTGTCAATTAATCATTTTTTTATTATTTTATTCTAGTCAATCTACTGTAGGGTGTTTTTGAATTTTGTTTACTACATATTTTCCTATGATTGTAGATTGTTTTAGCAGGGTTGGTGCGGAGCAGATCCATAATTCCATGTTTTTAATTCTTCTTCCAAATAAGTTGTTCTTGAAAGCAATGTATATAAATCTTATATGAAATGAGAGATTAGTTCAAATATAACTATTTTGACAGTTTGATACTTCCTTCTTAATACTAAACTTCCTACTATAATTATCATTAACTTTGTTTGTAGTATTAGTACATTAATTTGCATTTAATACTTAAAATTTGAAAACCCAACAATTTGTATTCTCTAATACATGTTTAAACAATTATTTACTACTACACTTTGTCAGGTATAAATTTAAAACCCGACGAGGAAGACCGAACTCATAATAGTACATATATTTAATATAAATATTTTTTTTTTTTGATGATGTGAGTATTAATATATCAAATATGTAATTATTTCATCTAATTTCCATTATACTTGTTATTCTTAATAATATATCTAAATGACCCAATCTTAAAAAATCTTATATTTTATTAAATTATGCGTTGATGGTAATTGGTTAATAAAAAACGTAGTCGAATAATTAGGGTATTTTCTTTTTTTTAAATCTGAGACAAAAGAAACGGTAACCTCCCATACCCATGTAGTCCTTATAATACTTAATAACCTACAAGTAGATATATGTAGTGTTTGTTGTGCCAAACCTTAAAGTGAGGACTACAGTCCCGTCCAGTCTAGTTCAGTCCTAAAAACTTATAAAAGTTGCTCACTCAATTTGATTTATTCTCAGTTCTAGTGCGGTCAGAAAGATCTGTCCTAGGATTGATAGGACCGGCTCTAAGACTGAACTGGACCGAATAAATAAGGACTGATACAACACTAGAGATATGATAGAAGTGCGTATGGACAGTAGTTTATCACCATTTCCCATATTTATTCAAAGATGAGGTTCCTCCTTCTGGTTCAATAACTATCAGTTATCAATTCAACTAAGAGTGAATTTTGCTGTTATGTCTAATAAAGCAGGGGAACTGCAAATCATGGAGCCCTTTAAATGATAAATAACAAGAAGCATAATACTTTTTTTGCACATAAGCCAAAGACTAAAAAATATCATTTTTGACTAATTATAATAGGTCTTAAAATGACCAACTTTGAACCGAAAATTCTCTTTTTTAGATTGAAATTGTCTGGAGCCTGCCAAAAATGAATCCAGAAACCCCAAACATTGCCAAAGTTAGTTTTTAATTATCCCCAGCGAAAAAATGTATATGCACAGAATTTAAAAAAATATTTCAACTTGAAAATAGGACAGTCTACTGGACACGTATCGAATTAAGTCACAAATCACAAATAATTTATAGAAAATTTTGGCTTAACATTTGAATTAAAGAAACATTTGCTAGTATTTTGAGAAAAAAATTTTAAATGAGTTTTGAATAAATAAATTAGGTGTAAGCGAATTGCAAGTAGTTCACAAAATTAAGAATTATCAAAAATTAAAGTGCCAAGAATCATAATTTAATTTTGGACAAATTTATTTAGAGACTTGAATGACCTTTTTTGCATGCCTTCTCATGTGAAAGGATTCGACTCACTGATATCAAATCCTTCGAGGAGTCTCCAGTACTTCAAAAATTCGGTAAGACTAGTCATCAAATTAGCGCTTCAAAACCTCTCTTATACCTCGTTATATTCTTACATTACAGATTTTTTACGCAAAAATTATTAACAAAGATGCTAAATAGCTACAACTAAAGTAATTGTATTTAATTAATATTGATTTAAAGAAGTTTAATATTACGTTTGGTATCCCCCTCACCGTATTTCAAGGCATTAAGTTACATGCAAAAATCAGCTATGACTTATTAATTTTTTATATATATATTTGAACTTTGGAAATTCATTAATCTAACGTTTCGCGTCATATGAATTGCATATACATTAGACTGTACTGTAATGAGAAAAGTTTGGAATTTGGTATTGCAGGATTTTTTCCCTTTAACAAGAAAATAACCTTTAACCGTCCAAAAAAAGGTCCTTCATGGACGCGTCTTGATTTGAAAATCTGTAAAATATTGAAAAAAAGGATTTTTTTCCACGTTTTTCCTTTAAAATTATCGAGTTGAATCGAGATACATAATTTTTATCAAATACAGTATTTTTGAATCGAAGTATGTTTTTAAAAATTTCAGCAAAACATTGCTCAAATTTGCTTCACGTATTTTAGTCCAAAAAATGGCACAAGTAAATAAATATACACCTTTTGTACCGTGCATTACGCGCATATTTTGATGTTTTTCTTCATTTTTACTACTCAAATCTCATTTTTTGATACCAATTGTCTAATATATTATTACCGAATATACTTTCAGAGTTAATTTATGCAAAATAAAAAACACTATTATACCTATTTATCATTTTGGACTACAAAAACTGTCTTTTAAATTAATAAAATACGATATTTTATTTATTCTCCCTTCATTTGTTAGGTTCATTTTTCGAAAATAACATACTTTTATCTAATAATCTTCCAATCAAGAGCTATAGATGAATTGTTCTTTCTTCTTGCTTCTTTGTTTCATTAATAGATATTTCAATTTTTGTCTGATACAACAATCTCGTCTTTCTTACCCATAAACTTAAGATGATACTATCGTTACTTCTTTTACCGCTCCCAACTTATTGAATAATATGATATTTTAGAAATTTTAATCGGCGAAGAGAAAAAATGACAAAGTTAACTTTGAAGAATGGCTGCTATAATAAGAGACACAATTCTAAGTCGTGAACAACAACCGATTCTCGTCCAATATAGTATAATATTTTTCTATTTCATTTTTAGCTAAATGAAAATATACAATTAGCAGTTGATTTAGTATATTTACCTTTGGGAGAAATATGGACAGTATAAGAGCCTCTTGGTGCAAATGTTAATGTGAGATGTTCTTTTTTTCCTTAAAAGAATATATTTGGTCACTATTATCAAGCAAAATGGTATAAGGGAGAGTGAGGATACATGTTACCAAAAATCAATTTTTTTTTAAACATTCATAAGTTTCATAATTTAAAAGATAATTCAACGCCTGGGCAACATGACATAGGTAGTTACCTAAGACGAATAATTTCAAAGTATTTTTGATGTAGTGCAATAATTAATAGCCATTTATTGGTGTTTTAGAAACTGACCAAAAGTAAGATACTTGATACACCAGGAGGAGACATGATGCAGTGTAGCAGTATACATGTTACAACAGGAGGAAACATATCATTTGTTATATTCAAGCATTTATTTTACTTTTCATTACAGTTTGTCATTATAAAGTAAATACTTATAATTACATACATATATATTATATATACTACGTGTATATATAATAAAAATGGGGGTAACAAGTATCCTCCATTGTGTTGGAATCAGAATAAATGATGTGAACTGAATATTGAAACTAATAATATATTACAACCATGTTAATTAATTGGACAACATACTAGACTATGACATTTAATAAAATTAAATTAAAATATCGTGTCTTTTATTATAAATATATCTCAACTAATACTTAACTAAAATGTTTACTTCTTGTGTCAAAAATTTCAATGTCGAAATTCTCAATAACTCTAAGCATTATGCAACCCGGGTTTTATGTTCATTTGATAATCAAAGGGATACATTCAATTCTATAAGAGCAGGAGGGTAAGACAACTTTATATTTTAAAGTTATTGGCAGTGTAACATGTCTCCTCCGTAACAAGTAACCTCACTCTCACCTACTGTTATATTCAGTCTGTAATCAAAAAAGAGACATTCAATCAGCTGATTTGAATCAAATGCTAACTCTTGACCTTTTTCAATATATTTCAAAATTAATCTATAGTATTTTACTTTTTTGTGAGTAGAGTGATCACTGTAGACTAAATAAAACGTTTATAGTAATAGCAGGGGTAGTTTGTTTTCAAACACCATATTAAATAACCTGGTGAGCTTAAATAGGAAGTTCAATTCGATTTGTGTTTGATTTTTGAACAACTTTTTTGTACATTACGACAATTTCGGAAAATATTCAGAAATATGCCTTTTTTGATAAATCACTTTGGCTCCGGTTCAAGATTTGAATGGGATTTATGTGTTTTGCAATGACACCTGCTTATATAATCTAAAATTGTTATCGTCATACAGTAGTCCAGTTGTTTCAGTTACCTTATTTAGGCACACAGGTATTCAATGTTAAATATTTAATAACATATTGTATTTTTAAGAATGTATAATATAGTTTTTGTTTCTTATTTGGCATAAATTAACTCTGGAAATATATTTGATAATAATATATTAGACACTTGGTATCAAAAAACGAGATTTGAGTAGTAAAAATGAAGAAAAACACTAAAATACACGATACACGAAAAGTATATTTATTTACTTGAGACATCTTTAGGACTAAAACACTCAAAACATGAAGCAAATTTGAGCAATGTTTTGCAGAAATGGTTAAAAGATATGCTTTTATTCTACAAAACTGTATTTCATAAAAATCCTGTATTTCGAATCAACTCGATACTTTAAAAGGAACAACATAAAAAAAATCATTTTTTTCGATATTTTACAGATTTTCAAATCAAAACGCGTCCATGAAGGACTTCTTTTTCTTTTTTTTACGATTAAAGGTTAGTTTCTTGTTAAGGGGAATAAAGTGCAATATGAAAATATCCTCCGATACCAAATTCTGAACTTTTTTTATTATGGTACAGTCTAATATACATGCATGCTTTAAAATACGAGTTGAAATTCGCTTAGGTTAGTAAACTCGTAACTCATTTATCACCCTCTAACTTTTTTAAATTCTAATATTCCATAATTACTAATTCGTATTATTAAGAGAAAATTGAGCCAATAAATGGTATATTCGTATCTCAAAGCACCATTGTATTAGGGAGAACACAACTCGAATATAAATTTCAAAGGAACTTATTTTGATGACACAGAGTTCAATTTATTTAGAAGAAAGGTTTTATAAAGCTCTGAAGTCGCAAATATGGGATTGGTGCACCGTATTTAGGACTAGTATCCCTTATCTAACATCTTTAATTCCCTTAAGAATGTGAAAAATGATGTTTACTAAATATATCTCTCGGGTTCATCCAATAAAAAAATACATGGATTACATCTGTTTAAACTACTAATTATATTCTACAATATTTTATCTTTATAATTTAGTGTAAATATACATATAACGTAATTTTGAGCAAGTAAATGATCCTATTCAAAATAACTTTAATTAGAAATAAAAAATAATAACTTAGAAGTGAAAAATAATTAATTATACAATAATGGCAATCAAATAAAGTTAAAATAAAGAGAGCACGTCATAAAGTTTGCCATTCTATATAGGATAAGTACTAAAATAATTTATAGTAAAATGTTAGATCGTTTGAGGATTATAATATAAAAATGAAGATGTGAAATGGAATTCTAAATTAAATAGAATATCCCTACCAATTAAATTGTTCTTTTCGGAAAAGGACAGGCCCTGGTTTATGATATTTTAATTTATGAGTTTTAAGAGACTGCCGTGTTTTAAATGTTCTTTGACATATGTTACACTTGAAACCACTAGTGATGAAATGTATCGCCTCTATATGTGCTCTAATTGTGTCTCTTCGTGGACTTACATAGCTGCATCGTTTACATCGAAAATTACCATTCATATCTTTATCTACAACAAATTTAGATATCTCAAGATTTAGAGCACGTACGTATTCTGGAATGAAAAAAGAAAATAATGGATTGATATTCATGGATATAGTTAACAGATTGTTCAACCCACCTTCATTGTCATCCAAGGAAGATCTAGCATCTGATACTCCTGGTATCATTAGGAAATTTGAATCTTTCATGGATTCATGATCTTGATAGGTAATGAAATCCTTGTTATCTTCACACTCAAATGAACTGGAAAGGCCTTCATCATGATTAATTATATTAACAGAATCTTCAATAGACTGCATTTCATTGTCGGCAGATTGAATATCCTGGTCGACATCACTTAAAATTTCTATCTCGTTATCTTCAACGAGAGTTTTAGAAGGAATAGATGTTTCTTTTTTCAAGATGATAGACTCTACCCCTGATGAGGAATGAGTAGAGGTTTTTTTATGCTTAGGCAAGGGTGACACAGCATTAATCCGATCCATTTTATCCGGAGTTGAAGCGCATAAACCCTTTATTTTAAGTTCTTGAGCTACCTTAAGGAAATCATCCAGCTCTTCTTGACCAACATGAACCTCTCCCTTATACATAAACGACATAAGAGACTCCAAATGTTTAAAGTTGATTCCGCTGAGGTAGAGGAGAGGATGTTGATGCGACGAAAGAGACATGATGAGCGAACGGAAGAAAGGAGAACAGGATGACAAAATTACTTTGTGGGCCTTGATTTGATTGGAAGCAGTGGCGAGAGTGATGTCGAATAGCTCTTCATCATGGCGGAGTTGCGAGAATCCGTTTTTAAAATTCAATTCAAAATCATCCCACCGAAGGCAGAGCCGCTCTTCTGATCCCATTTTATTCAATAATAAAGGTCTAGATAATATTCATACAAATTTTCTAGATTAACACTTGTTAGTTGTTACTTATTATTGTTGTAATCACTGTCAAAGGCTTCTAGAACTGAGAGTTTATGACAGAATAGAATCAAGGACTACATAAAAACTTAAAACAAAACTCGAATGTATTGTTTATTTACTGTTCTTTAAATTTGACGTCACAAACACTCTTACGTCATGGAATTCAAATCAATACTTATGCATTAGTGATACGCCGGTTGGTTTTACAGAGCCTGCGGATCCTATATATTTTGAATTCTGTAATCAACCCTTACATTTAAATAAATTTTTACTATTATAGAAAATTTGAGGAAGTAGTGATTTCATTATGTATTACTCTACATACTTATTGAATACTAACTTACATTTTCTCTTGTTTTTCTAGCCTGATGTAACGTTTTTAAATAGAACCTTCTATACCCCAATAATTTAAATAACACCTTGTCACAGAAATGGTAAAACCTGCCACTCTTAACCGTTACTTTGCAATGTTAGTTCCCATTGAGGAAATTCCTGTGTACAATAGGTATGTTTATAAAATGAAAACGAAAATCAACATGGTAACCCTGACAATTTGAAGAATTTTTTTCATCAGAAAAAGAATAATGCTCATGGCTTTTTGTTAAATCAGCAACAATCAGCTGTGATAAGGGAGAAGGAAATAAACAAGGGCATTTGGCAGAATTACTCCGATGTCGATCCCCAATTACAATCTTAGTCCAACAAGGCCTTTCAACTATAGCCCCTCAGCAAATCCTTAGGGTTACGCTCCGTCTTTTATGAGCATACACAAATGTTCAATCAGGTTTTGAATATAAATTGTATCTATAAAGGAAAGGATGTTCACTACTCGGGAATTGAAAAATAATGACAACTGCTTAGGAAATGAAAATTCATTCTTCAGATAATCAATTCCACAAATACGGGCCAAATAAAATATTACTGGATTTAGATCACTGTTCATCACATTAAATTTAAGGTTATCTGTTTTATGTTTGAAAATATGTGTGGATTAGAAGTTTGAGAGAGGTGGATTTTTGGAATAGAATATTTTTACTTATTAAAAAAGTATTACATTTAAAGTAATAAAATAACTTCAACTACTATGTGAAAAACAAGCTGATTTTTGTTGGAACTGCATGTTGAAAATACATAAACTTGACCAAAACCGCGTATCACTAGTATATCCCAGCACTAGTCAGTCTCTTCATGTCCTCGTTACTTGCTGTATTGTATCACGCAACTTTTCTTCCGAAAATAAACAGAAAAATACACAAAATCAGTTGATAGTTGGCCAATTCTTCCCAACTATTAACTTATTGTCCAATAATTGTAGGAATTGTTCACAACTTAAAAAGAGGTAATTCCCATTTAACCAATCAACGTTCAGAAAAATTGATTAAGAGAAAAGAAGCAAAAACATCAACAACTGACAACAAACACCCAATTTAACACTCATCAAAACTTGATCGTAGATGTACGACGCTAGTATCGTGGCAAAACTCAATAGGATTTTAAACGATAATTAATAGTTATGACCGAAAACATTATTTTTCACATTTCAGAAATATGAAAAATTCAAGCCAATGCAAAGTTTTCATTGCAAAAAAAATGATGCAACTAAGTAAGCAACATAGTGTATTAAAATTTGAGTTTTTGTAAGGTTTTGATTGTATAGATGGCGCACAAGTGGCTATTCTTGTACATCAAACAGTTCCTATAGTGTTTTCATATGTCAAAATTCAGAAATGCCTTCTCTTACATCACCATAAGACATTAATACAGTAGACATAGTTAATGTCTTCTATTTTATGTCATAGCGTAACTTTACATTTGTAATCCTACAAAGTTATTTTACTCCAAAGCAGTTGGAAAGAAGGAGTACAAATTAAAACACAATTGTTATATACTTTACTAAATATATATCTTCGATACGTCGTAAACTTCAAATCTTAATACCGGCTTGTGACGAATAAAATAATATCGTATCAATTATAAATTAACTATTTCCTTATAGGAACATTATAAAACCGATGAAAAGCTCGTGCTTCCTCACACCAAAAACTTTGTATAATAACTTCCACAACTGGACTATCATTAGTTCTTTTTAAAGCTACAACAGCCCTTCTCAAGCTCTGAGCTTTAAAAACCAACATTAACACCCGTCATTTGCATGATCTTTTAACCATTTATTAGCAGTCTTGAATAGCAAAGGGGTGAAAATTTATCTTTTAATTTTAGTCTTATTTACATATTTAATGATATGACTGACTTGATTCAGTCTCTCGTCTGAGAAAAACTTGCTAAATTAATTCCGCTTCTAATATGACATGAACTTGAATTTTTCTAGATCCAAAAAGGGGAGAAAAATAAAAATCACTGTCTATTCTATATCTCAAGCATAATAAAGGCAAAGAACGAGTTCTAGCTATACTTGCCAAAGCTATTAAAGTGAGGGTCTCTTTTACCATTATTTCATATTATGAAACTATCCAGACACCCTGAATCTCTATATTTATTAAGGATCATTTTAACATTCTACGTATCTTGATATTTAAGTAACGAAGGATTTAAATTGAATTAACCTTACAAGAATCAGGCCAACAACTTATCTGATGATAATTGATTCTTTACTAAAGCCGTGTTTCTTGTTGCAAGGGTGCTATTGGAAGACATGGGGTGTGATGCTGAGTAATTAATTACCACATTCCCTGACACGTTAAGGAAGATAAACCCTCTCCTATATAAAACTTATAAGAAATTTCAAACCCCCCGATGTGTAAGTCCTCTTTGTTGAGGAACGAATATCAGAAAAAATTATATTAATTGCCTTTGAATCGAAACCTTTATTTAATAAAGGCCCCTCTAAATCAACCATGCTATCAAAATCCCTAACTCTACGAGGCTCTGAGTGTCTAGGGACGACAGAATTCTCCTCGCTGCTCCCAATCATAGTGACTCTCCTTCTTCTTCCAACTGATGGAGTACGCATCTAAGGCCTCTGCCTGATCGTCTCTCATCGAAGATACATTATTTGACTTTGCGTGGAAATCTCTTGACAAGAAGAAATCCACCTCGGGTTGGAGCAAACGGGTGGTTATTTGGTTGAATACTTCTTCCTTCAATCCGAACTCCCGAGTATGAAGAGACTCCCTCGATAAAAAGTCCGCTTGTATGTTCTCTTTTGAAAGGAATCCAGACAAAATCTGCCCCAATTCCTCTTTTCATCAAACGCTTCCATGTTCTCACAGCGATTTCGATTAGACGTTTCACCTTGACATCACCCTTCTTTAAAAATAATAGTTGTATTATTCACATGTACTAATATCTGTGAGTGATATGAAATCGAAATAACGCTTTCTCTAAAGATCACATTCCGAGCTCTTTAATATGGAGATTTCGATCATTCCCTGTCCATCGAGCCTGTTCAAAGGAGCCATATAATAATGAAATATCTGATAAGGAAACATCCATAAAAACTTCCAGCGTTGGGTTAAATTTCTTCTCACTGGTGTACAGGATATTCATAGTTCTTCCCACCATAATATATCTTTGTTGCTCTCGGAGGAGATTTGAATTTCTGGATTGAAAGGGTCATCAAAATTTCCCTTTTATTAATTTCCTCAGAGATAGTTTCTCGAAGCTCATCTCTCTTTTCTTAGCCAACTCCAGGTATCTTAACGTTTAGGATATTCCACATAGTTCCGACAAACTCTGAAAATTCGGCTGTGTCTTTAAACTCCGGTACTGTTGTCTTCTTTAGAGTAGTACTTAAGTGCTCCAATTGATGATTTGTGAAACACAGCATGCTGTTGTAGTTCATTGAACTGTTGAGTCCTACATGACGTGGACGCAGCTTGAGTTGGCCTTGACGGTGCTTTAGGAGTTGAGAAGTCATGGACCCATGATGCACGCGTATTTGAATTCATGTTTGCGCGTGCCCGGTCCTGCTTAAAGGAGTCCTTGGTATGTATAACAGCGAGGCTAAACACGAGGAGAGCGAGGCATATCTTAAGTTGTGACCTTAGATATGAAATCACTTATTTTAAAAGCTTAGTAAAATTTCTCGAAGCTGATATCAGACCAAGACATAAAACGTTAAATTGGTAAATATTGTTTCTCCATCGAAATTTGAAAAAACGACAATGGTCAGGACAAAATCTTACAAAAATGATATGTATCAAACAGATCTAAAGAGCATAAAACACAAAATAAGGGATTCGTTGTTTATCCAAAATCTTAATGAATCAACTGATTCTAATTTTAATTTAGAATAAACTTACTCAAGGTGTTGAGATTTCTTTTTACTCTCCATCGAGAGTTATCCTTCTTAGTAACAGCGAATATTCCGAAAATGAAGAAAGGAGACCAATCACTTTCAGTAACTATCTCAAAAGCTCCAAAAAACAACATTTCTGCAACTTCGTTATCTATTGTTTGTTTAGTCTCAGAGCATAAAAGAAGATTGCCTCACACATAGGAACAAGAAGGTTCTTTAGATAAAAATTGTGGTTTATAACCATATTCAAAATATTAAATATAGATTTACTTTTAATTAAAATTGAACAATTATGTAAACATAGTCCTAGCTTCTGTGAGTAGCTGGAAAAAGTTATCAGAAAAGAAGTTAAACCCCAAGTTTGAAAGTATTTGAATTGCTTTATCTAAAGTCTCAAAATCAAAAATATACCTCAATGAGGAATAACTCAAGGAGGTGTACTTCTGTATCCTTCTCTTAGAGGCATTTCATTACCTCTTGGAGGTCCCATAAAATTATCAGGCGGAGTGTTGACCTTAAGGAAGGGTTAGGGGTCGAAGGCCTGTTAACCATTGTCTACCCAAAAAGTATCTTGCGATAACCTGAACCCCTCCATATCGCATTAGACAAAGCTCGGTCATTTCGAACATTGTCCAACATCTTCTTGATTGATGAAGGGCCAAATATAAGATGGCTTGGAGCCAAGTCTTTCGATTCCTCCTCCAGGATTGATGTTTTAAGGGGCTTTTTAAGAGAAGATACTAACATTAGCCTTCTAGCGTCCTTAATGAGATTTTCCATTCTTTTTCAAGCATTGCACCAAGTAAAAAACATACCCTTCCACAAAAGTGAAGGGTTCCAAGAGGGAAACATGGAAATTCTCCCATTCCTTTAATAAGATAGCCATGGCTTCAAAAAAAAAAAAAAAAAAAAAAGGGTTCCTTCCTTGCTTACTGCTTTGTACACAAGATTGGCAGAGGTAGGGATCGCAGTTAACTTTCTAGAAATCTCCCTGGTCTCTTCATAGGGCCCCATAATGGATTTAGAAAACAATCTGAAATTCTTGTATATGTTAGTTAATAGTGATAATTGTAGCACTACCTCTAGACGCTTAATTGCAGATATAGTCAATTTTCAAATACTGAGCTTTTTGATTTTTTTTTTGATGAAGCTATTCTGGAATGGACATTCAAAGAAAGGAGGGAATATTGTCTTTTTAGAAATTGGAATTATGTTAAAGCATCAAAAGAAGAATTTCAAGTTTTTATTGGAATTTTAATTGTGTGTGGATATAATGATTTACCTCTTAAAAGGCTTTATTGGTCCAAGGACCCTGACGTTCAAAATGAAGCCCTAAGCAACGCTATGCGTAGGTATAAATTTGAAAAATAATGAGAAGCATGTATTTCAATTCTCCTGAAAATTCAAATAAGAAAGATAAATACCATAAATTGCGGCCTCTTATCAAGCATCTTCAAGAAAAATTCTACGAACATTTCATTCCTGAAAAAATGATATCTCATGGTAAGGCTATGGCGGAATATTTTGGAAAACATAGTTGCAAGCAGTCTATACGCAACAACCCCATTCGCTTTGGGTACAAAATTTGGTGCAAAACACAGTTCTCGGATATTTAATTGCATTTGATCCTTACCAAGGAAAATCTCACACTGGAGATGAGGATCTTGAAAATAAATTAGGCAAATGTGCTGCAACCGTTCTTCAACTTTTGAATACCTATACAGATGATAAAAAATACCTTATCATCTCTTCACCGATAATCTTTTTACAACAATTGCCTTATTGGAAGAGCTTAAGAAACGAGGATATGAAGGAACTGGTACAATTAGATCAAACAGAATTGACAAAAAATGGCCAATATCCTCTCCAAAATTATTTGTAACTGAAGAAGGAGGACATTCGGAATGTACCAGAGGAACAACGAAAGATTTTAAAGTGAAAATTAGTAGTTAGAAAGATAACGCTATCGTAACTATTTCTTCAACTGTTTTTGGCCAGCATCCTACCGGTAAAGTGAATAAATGGTCAAAACAGCAAAATTAATTTATCGAAATTGACGTGTCATCTGTAATCAAAGAGTATAACAAGTCAATGGGAGGAACAAATAGAATGGATCAAAATATTAATTGTTATAGAATTGGAGTTAGAGGAAAGAAATTGTGGTGGAGTTTGTTCACTTGGATAATAGACGCCTCCATTCAAAATGCGTGGATAATAGGAAGGAAAACGGGATCAAAAGAAGGACAATTAGAATTTCGTATATCTGTTGCAATGAGTTACTTAAGAAGAAACCAATGTAATGCAAAAAGATATGGGAGAAAATCTACATCCGTACCAGGAGAAAATGATTTTAGATTTGACAATTTTGGCCATCTTGTTCAAGAAAGTAGTCGGAGAAGGTGTCAGGTACAATTTTGTAAAAAAAACCAATTCGAACAGAATTTTCAAAATGTAATGTGGGCCTCTGTATAAAATGTTTTCTTACATTTCATCGAAAATAAATATTTATTGTACCACTGTGACTAAAAAGAATAAATGTATGAAGAATAAATTTTTTATCTTAATATGCCTAGTGTGATCGGTTGAACCCGGCATGGTTCTGCAAAACCAGTTCAAAAAATTAAAAGGATATAATAAAAATTTCACCGATTTCTGAAATATTTCAAGTTACCTTGGGTTAATTGAATATTAGTTAGTAAAATGAACAAGTTAACCCATTGATAATAATTTTAGTTAATAAGTCCATTTTCAAGCTTAGATAGTGTATTCATGTTATGATCATTGATCAAATATCCTCGTTTCAAATACTCTATCATTAGAAGAATCATGATTTTAAAGAAGTTCCTCTCACGTGAGCTCCCAAAAATTTGGGAGTCCTTTGGAGTAAAATATAATCTACATGGTAATTATTAAGAAAAACATGTCATTTATATCAATATAAATACATAATTAATAAGTGCCAATAACTATAATTCAGCATGTGAACATAAAAAAAAAAAAAAAAAAAGTAACTATGAATTAGAGTCTCTTAAAACGTTTTCTAAAACTTGTTTATATTGATCCGGGATTCAATCTAGAGATATTACCTTTATAGTTCTTACTCAGGAGGAAGTAAATAGTATCACATAAAGCTCTATCAAAATTATGGATTTGGATTTAGAGAACCTTCTGATTGGGTCATCATCGACGTTTAGAGAAAAAGTGCCATTATTTGAAGTTTATGAACACTTGAGATTGCTTCAAAGAAATAATTATGGGATGGAAGAAGAGATCAGAAAGTTGGCCGAAACTAAAAATTTCCTAACTCAGTTATTGAGTGGAGATATTATTGAAGATCAAATGGAAACGGACGAAGACAAAGATACAACGAATTCGTCTGGAGTTTTTTCAGGATCTATGAGGTGATATGAATTAAAGAGGGACTACAATTCAGAACAGTATGTATAATAATTAATATCAAATAATATGTAGTTTTACTTTTCTAATATATTCACACAATAAAATAGTCTTTATTAGCAAAGGTGTGAACTAAGGGTTAATTGGAACTATAAATATGAGGATTTAAGATTGCCTAACAAAAAATGAAGTACTATTTAAAGAAATAATTTTCTATTTTATTCTAAAAACCTAGGAATAAGCCTTTCAAAAGCAGATTTGATACTATTTACTCCCTAGTAGATCAGTAATTCTCGAACTGTACCCCCATAAAAAATTGACAGATGTGTTGCAATATGTATTTATCTTTGGTATATTGTATGTAGAAGTTAAAATTTGTTTGTCATATGACATCATTTTTAACTATAACAACATTCTTTTTAAATACCAACTACTAAAAGATGATATCATTTCATTTTGAATGTATTATCCTTGGACTATCTAATGTGTCATATATTAAATATAGTTCTAATCAATATTGAATTTTATCTAGTAAAGTCAAAAATTACTCCCGTCACATAGCGACCATTAAATGGAATTCCAATAAGAAATGTAAAAACTTCATAGTCATTTTTTTCGGTGGCAACTTTTTCAATCTAAATTTACAAATTTCAAGTTATACAATATATATATATTATGTTGTGTTCAAGTTGAGATTTTGTACAAGTTGCAACCTAAAAGTGGGATGAAAAATTTTAAATGAAGAATTTAGAGTACTTGGGAAAAGGATAATGCAATAATTAAATACTCTGTGGATGATCAATATATTAATAGTGTAATTTTTGACTATTTTTAATACAAATTACTAAAATATAAGTATTCTGTGGCACATTATAAATTTCAAATGCCCACAGTTATATTACTACTTAATACATAATAAACATGTTATTTTAATAGATCAAAATGAAATGATAGTATCAATTAATAGTTGGTTATTGGAATGCCCTATATTGTAATTAAATAATGCATCTTAAGATATAAAAAAACTGCAACTTGTACAGTTTTTTGTAACTTGTACCGACATCACAAATTATCAAAACTTTTGTTAAATGGGGATACCTAAGGTTTTATTTAATGAGCCTCGGAATACTTTTTTTTTTTGAGAAACATTGCTTCAGAGCATTAGTCATTAACCCTTTTATTGGGAATTTATACTGTCGATTGTTTGATCGTCCAGATTTAGCTCTTTTTTTATGTATGATAATTTAAGACAATAGTTTAAACTCCAACAATATACAATCGTATATTTATCAAGCTGAAGTATTAATAAAAATTAGCAAAATTAGAACATTGACAAAAATAATGTGAAGGCTCCGATTTTTTTTGTGAACAAGCTTTTCAGTATCTGATAGTCGATATAATATTAAAGAGTACGCAATGCTGATTTGACTGTATTTTTTTTAGTGTTTTTGACTTAACGGCTAGTATATATGACATGGTTTCAGATTCGACCCCGGTTTCACTGCCAAAAGTGTGAAAAAATATTTAGGGTAGAAAATAAACATTGAGAATTGTTTAATAAGTTTTTAATAGTGTAAACATGTCTGTAGATTATGATTTTTTAAATTGTAATCCTGTATTTTGTGTCGTTTAGCTAATAAGTTTGAATTTGTGACCAACTTTCCCCAAAAATGACAGTTTTTGCGTGACAAAATTTTTGGAATCCCAATTTTGTAGACCTATATAATCTACAATGTACATTAAAATAACCATTATTGATGTTCAAATAATAGATAATGGTCAGGACTTAAAGATAAAAGTATTTGTATAGTTGTTTCTTCCATAACTTTTGTGTTTGACCGTTTAAAAAATATATCTTGAGTGATAATCAAATTCGAAAATTCACACTTTTTGATAAATTCCTGCGTTTAGGTAGCCATATCTACAAATAAGAAAGGACTACAGGGTTAAATATATATCCTTTCATTTGAAATTTAATAACCTTTAAATTGATACCTAATTTCCACTATTTTTTGTACCGGAACATTAAAAAAAAAATATTACGCCTACTCCCTAATTTTATTTAAGTGTGAACAAAATACCGTCTGTCATTAAAATGGATGTTACATAAAAACGTTTGGAGCTATATACTTCAAAATTTAATTGTTTGTACCTGAAATAATATACTTTAGGCTGATGCGTTTAATTTTCTCCTACCAGCTGTAATATCTCAGATTTTATTTTATTTTTACGATTGACGCATTTAAAATTTTATGAAAAATTTTGCATTACGAGAGGCCGCAACAAAACTACGGAATGAGTGATATTCTTGAAAAGTTAATCGATTATGCCCAGGATATAATTCTGTATGAAAATGATACCTAATTTGAGTCAAACTACATGATGCTTCTTAATTATTTTTTTTACAAAGCAAACAGAAACTCAATTTTTGAGTAAAATATTCATATTTGGGAACGCGTGATATTGCGCAATCATATGACCAGCAGCTGCTTGATATTGACTAAATCAAGGTTTAATTTGTCACAAAATAACTAAAGATTCTCGAAACATAAACTTATTGATTCACTTGTAGAGCTTGAAAATGCTGAAGATATATTTTTATATTCGTCAAATTAGACATACCTTTACAAAAATGAGTATATCTAAAAAATCATTATATATTTTGTATTTCTGACTTTAAATTTGAAATTTCATAAAATTTTGATTTAGAAAACATGTATTACTTATAAGAATTCGATACTTGATATATCCCAATTTTTGCAGTGAAACCAGGGTCGAATCTCAAACCATGTCATATGCAGACCCAAATTCGGTAAGATACGTTGTAGAGAAGCGAACAATTAATTGAGGTGTATTGCTACTGAGAAGTGAGTAGTATCATTGTATGCAAATGTCTTCTCGAATTGAATCTTTTGTGAACGAATCATAAACTATTAGCTCCTACAACTCTTCTTGGAGGCCTTCAAGTCTACATAATACCCCCAGCACAGTGATTGATTCTTTGTTAATTGTATTAAAATGTTTTGAGAATTCTGTTTGTAGGTCAATTGCTTAGGATTTGATAAAGAAAGTAGTTTAAAATTCTTTAAATTCTTGGAATAGTTATATATGTATGTATATTATTTATGGAATATTTTTAACCCATATTTACCCCTTAATATAACCAAATTTTCCCCTGTTTTAAAGGATAATAAATTATGTACATCTTCAGAGTTTAAAACATTAATTTTTCCACACTTAAACACTGTTATTATTGTCTGTAAAATATGTACCTATATTTGAAGATTTAAATTTCATTAATTATAATTATTTTCCTACTATAATACCTTTAAATATCGTTTGCTTTTTTATAACGTGTTTACATTATACAC
The DNA here is from genome assembly GCF_016086655.4 of Lepeophtheirus salmonis. Taxonomy (NCBI): domain Eukaryota; kingdom Metazoa; phylum Arthropoda; class Copepoda; order Siphonostomatoida; family Caligidae; genus Lepeophtheirus; species Lepeophtheirus salmonis. The sequence goes on along the minus strand of NC_052132.2, from coordinate 37,197,235 downwards.
GTTTAGGTCCTTTGATGAAGATGAAGAAGAGAGTAAAACAAGGATCGTAACTCGAAAGCGATCGCTTGAACTTAAACTGGATCTCGTGAAACCCTTTCGATTCTACATATGTCTTCTATGTCCTAATGGCTATTATGATAAGCATAACCTCAGAAAACACTATTATGATAAGCATAGCATGGTTTTCCCACGAAGCACATCCTTTCTATCGCCAAATTTCTCCCTCGAGTATTATGGTAGAGAATACTTTTGCTGGAAATTTTTCTCTAAGAGACAAAATTCAATTAGTTCTTCTTCCAATAATGATGATGATGCCCCATTGAATTTTGATGAATTAAAATTTACTTGTAATTTCTGTACTAGAAAGTTTATGTTTGCAGTAGAACGGGATATTCATCTACTTTGTTGCTCTCTGCAACACAAATGCTAGATTAAGTTCCTACATATTCTTATTTTTGAGCTTTAAAGTGCCTTGTTATGCATTTTTTTATATTTTATATGGAAATAATCGTTTTATATTTTTTATATATTTAATTAAGTGTTAATTGAATATTGTCTAATTTTGTTATCCTCTGAATTAAAGTATTTATTTATTTTTATTCTAAAGTATTTTTGTTTACTGTAGAGCACCTTCACGTGAGGTCACAATGAATAAATAGTACCAGTATAACTAGTGAGGAAAATTCGGTGTATTTTTTAGCTCGCCCGCTTTTTTTTGAATTGGTAAAAAGAAGAATGAATTTTCTTTTTTAAACTGTTGTCATTATTATTTAACTCCTCAGAAGTTAACTTCATTTTCTACTACATTCAAAACCTGATTGAAAATTCATGTGTGCTCATAAAGATTGAGGGTAATATTGAGAGTTGTCTTGGGAGTTATAAGTTTAAGTCCTTATTGAACTCACAGTATAATTAAAGATGAGATCGGAGTAATTCTTGCCAATGTTCTTGTTAATTGTAGCTGATTTAATGAAACACCATGGCAGCTAAGCTGCTCTCTTCCAAAATATTCTTCAAATTGTAAGGGTTACCCAATTGAGTTTCGGTTTCATTATTTTTAACATCCCCAACATACACACGATTTTCATCATTAAATATAAAAGCAAAAACAGACCCGTTTAATCAATGTTGCAAACATTCCTTTAAACGGGTCTAAGTAGAATTTTTCAAAGTACACAGCAATACCTCACTTACTCTTAGTCAGTATTCTGAACGTTGATTGGTTAAATTTGATTCAAAGGTTGTGAAATACAATTTATTTTTGTAAATAACTAGTAGTTATTAACTACTCATTTTGGGCCTTTTTTCTTTTATAATGAAAGGTAGTAACAAAACAATAAAAATTACGTCGTTATATAGAAACTCTTTATAAAATATTCTATATATGTTCCAACATGCAACTTTCAATACTTATTGTCCCAATGTAAATTTGCTTCGAAATAGTTTATACTAAGAGTATTGTTATGATGATCCAAATTTGATCAAGATATTGTTACTAGTTTAATAGAAATGGATAAATACTTCATACCCTTTTCATGACAATTAGCTCAATTCATGTCACTCACATTTATCATTTGATACATTTGTACAATTAATAATAATAATAAAAAACAATAATAATTGTATATCTCATTACTCTCTGTTACACATAAACATATTATTCTGGTTTTTATTATCGAACTTATTTGAAGAACATAAAAATATATAGATGTATTGAATATGTATAAAATAAAAATCTCTTTTTAACCTAATTTAACCTCTTGCTAACAAACTACCACTTAAAAAAGGTTGTATTTATCCTAAAAATACACTTGATGTACGAATGAAAATTTTACAGAGCATTTTATTATCAACTGCCAATTTTTCTCTTACTAATTACCCTCGTAGTTAACTTTATTGAATTATCACGCAGCCTATCATCCAAAAAGAAACGGAAAAGAGGCCTGAAATCATTTGATAGTTATCCAAATAAGTCAATCACACCAAATTCTATTCATCTCTTAAATTCTTCCGTACTGTCATTGTCATATTATTTCTCCACAATTTGTTAAATGAATTACATAAATATATTTCATAATATTAAAATGATGCATAGTATTTTATTCGATACTGTAGTTGTTCAATACTTAGATGTTCTCTCCTCAAGAATAAAATAATAATGATAACAGCTTTGAAAAAATAATAACTACGAATATGGTGGAACCATTGAGATAGAAATACAAAGAATTGACAATATGCACAAATGATGAAGCAAAGTTTCAAATCAAATATTTTATTTGACTACAGTAATAATTCATAATATGTTTTTTTAAATGCTCCTTTAGTTTGTCAGACGGAGTTACACTGTATAGTTTAAATTTTTTAAACAATATTATACATAGCAACCCTCTTGCTTGATCTAACATTATTTTTCAATTTTCCTTGTCAATTTTGCTTACACTTGACATAATATTTATATTATTGAAGACTTTTTGATATATTTGGTTAAAAAAGGACATTTGACATATTAATATATGTAATTATATATTTTAATTCAAACTAAAATGATACTATGAAAAATAAGTATTGTTCATATGATATATAGGTAAATTAATGAGCGTTCTTTTGTAAAATATTAGCCCAAATTGGGAGAATTGATTAAAATACCACCTGGCATTGATATAAAATTAGAACTACGACAAAATACTACCTTTGCATAATTGTACGAAGTTAATATTAATTGACCAAGATGAATTTCTCTTAAAAATAAAGTTTTCTATCACAGCAGGTTGCGTGGTTGGAGCTAGTGTTCTTCCGATGGAGATCTCTTCATAGTTTATTTAATTTGACGTGTAATAAATAATTTTCAGTTGTTGATGAAAATAAGTCTTCACCTTACAAGAGTCGGCTTATTCATTGTTTCATTATCATGGATTCTCCAAATTTGATATTGTCTAACAAAAGTCGAGCTAAAGAAATTAAGAACAGTTTAACAAAATTTGTGCTTAGTGAAGAACAAGTCAATAAAGTTCGCTCTGTATTTCATGAGAAGCTTGAACTTGGTATGAAACATGGATTAGACAAATCCTGCATTCAAATGGAAAATACCTTTGTACCAGAGTTGCTTAGTGGGAAAGAAGAGGGATTGTATATGGCTATGGATTTAGGATCATCTAATTTCAGAATTATTCTTATTGAAATGAAGGAAGGGCGCATCGTGAGAGAGGATATCGAACCCTATTCCATTCCAGAAGAAAAAAGATATGGGAAGGGAGAAGCACTCTTTGAATTCCTGGCAGAATGTTGCTCCAACTTTATTCAGGATCATATACCTCAATTTGAAGGAGAACTTCCTCTTGGTTTCTCTTTTAGTTTCCCCATGAGACAGAATTCTCTCGATTCTGGGGTCCTGGTTACATGGACATCAAGGTTTAATTGCTCTGAAAGTGTCGGACGGGATGCAGTTCAGATGTTAAGAGATGCATTAAAAAAATTTCCTAAAACAATTAATGTATCTGTTATTGCTATTTTAAATGATACAACAGGAACCCTTGTCCGTGGTGCATATGATGATCCTAATACAGCCATTGGATTAATTATAGGAACTGGATCAAATGGTGCTTATTTCGAGAAAGGGGAAAATGTTATTCGTTGGTCTAAGGGTAGTAAAACGAAGCATGTTATTATGGATCCAGAATGGGGAGCCTTTGGAGATGACGGATGTATAGACTTTATAAAGACAGAAATTGACGCGGAAGTTGATGCAACGTCTTTAATTCCAAAGAGCTTCACCTACGAAAAATATTATTCTGGAAATTTTATTGGAAATGTATTTCGTCTTATTTTACTTAATTTATGTGAAAAAGGCTTCATTTTTACCTCTAGTAGTGCCGTGGACGTCTTGAAAAATTCTTGTTTAGAGGCTAAGGACATTTCCACTATTTTAGGGGATCAAAGTATCGAAGGTATGTCACCCTACTAAAAAAAATAAAAATAATCAAGAGTACCTTATCAATATTTGTTTAAAGATAATTTTAGTGATGGCTTGATATAATACATATTTTCTTATGATGTTTGTCTAGGCAAAGAAATATTAGTTCGAGTTGGACTTTTCAATGAATCCTCATTCAAAGAAGACTTTGCAATCATGCAATATGTTGCAGAAATTCTCAGTGAAAGAGCTGCTCTTTTAGTTTGTATTCCCTGTGCGGAATTCTTACTCAGAATGGATAGAGCTTCAACGACCATTGCAGTGACTGGTTCCTTATACAAATATCATCCGAAGTTAAAATCATACATGGAAAAGTATTTGATTAGATTCGCTCCGAAACATCCTTTTAAATTTATGTTAAGTGAAGATGGAAGTGGAAAAGGTGCTGGACTCATTGCTGCGATTGCTCATAGATTGAATAAAACCTTATCATAAATCGTTTAGGGAAAATAACAGTAATATCATGGATTAATTCCTTTTATATTATTTGATAATCTTATTAATTTGTTTATTTGTCATCTATTTAACATTTTATACTAATAAAACACGTAGATCGTGCAGTTAATAAATAGTAAATGATTCATGAAGAGGTAATAATATTATATGTATTATAATCTATGGAACTATCCTCTTGATTGGACGTATCAAAAAACATTGTTTAATATTTACAAATATCTGTATTTGGCTCGTTATACTTGTAATAAAAATTGAATCATACAAAATGGTGGATTTATTTATAGTACTACAAGAAGCCAGGAAAATCATTTCAGACAGTTATTATTTAAAAAAACCCAATATCAGCATAGCTAGGTCATATAATCAAATAAGATACTATTGTTTTTCTCGTTACAGAAATAGCTGTAATAATAAGAAATTGAAGGAGGGGTTTAAATATTATATAAATATTTATAGATGAAAATAATATGATCATGGAGGAAGGCCCAGTTTTTTTGTAGTTGCTACCTGAACATATGTTTTTATTTTCCAAAGCTGTTATCATTATTACTCTTCAATAGAGAACATAGTAGTATAAAGCAATGACAAGTACGTCAAAAACGAAAAGTGCCCCATAGGATTTGTTGTGGAGTGTAGGTCCTGGTTGAACTCGGAGTAGAATTGAGGATCAACCTTTGGTTAATTCCTACCTATATCTTTGTCAGATAAGGAGGGGGATTTGAGTTTATTTTCTTCATCTTAGACCTGCTTGGAGCTAATTTTACAAAACGGTATAATAGCTATGCGGCTCTTTTCCCAATAAACATTCTTCAAATTGTCAGGGTGACCACGTTCATTTTTGTTTTCTTTTTTTTAAGTATACTGGCAGATCATATTATTTTCAACATTGATAAATAATAATATTATTATGTAGTCAGTATAAAAAAGAAAGAAAAGAGATACTTTCGAATGTGACGTCATAAGGAGAAGGGCAGCGCTTCTCCCTGCAGTACCATATTTAACATTATTATTTATTCGCAATTTAATAACAAACAATTATCCTTTATTAGTTTGAGGAACCCTGTTCAAGCGGTATTTTCATCCTTAAGCTTAAAGATTCTTATTTCTAACTTATGCATCCTTTTAATAATCATTGCAGTGCAACGATGTCAGGACGGTGCGAGGTAGCCGGATGTTTGGGACTTAAAGGAACTCGACTTTTTACTTTCCCGGATGAGCCAAAGAGGAGAGAGCTCTGGCAATCCTTTTGCAAGAGGGGAGAAGACATAAAAAGGATACAAGATCCTAGGATTTGCCTAAGACATTTTTCCGACTCTGCCTTTCAAAAGGTAAAAAGAAAGAGTCGATTCTCATGTCTGAATAAGGATGCAGTTCCGTCCCTTTTTTTCGGTCGTGATGATACTACAGTAGATGATGAATCAGACTCTGAAAGGGAGTCCCGAGAAGAGGATGATAATGTTAACGGTGGAGAATTATCCTCTCAAGCCTCTCTTGATACCACTCTTGGAGAATCATCGTCCTTTCTCACCTCTTTAGAATCCTCAGGATCGGAAAAAAATATTAATAGTAGTAGTAGCGATTCGAGTACTAGTTGTTCCAGCTCTGATGAAACTACATCTAGGGAACAGCTTCAGATTGATAATATAAGTATCAATAATTGCACTAGTACCTGTCCGGATCAAACTGCATCTAGAGAAGATCTTCCGATTAATAATACTAGCATATATACTCATACTAGTACATGTCTGGATGAAACTGCATCAATGGAAGATCTCCAGATTAACCCTACTAGTATCAATATTCATAACATTACTTGTACTAGTCCAGATCAAACTACATCAAGAGAAGATCGTCAGATTAATAATACTAGTATATATAATCATACCAGTACTTGTCTGGATGAAACTGCATCAATGGAAGATCTTCAGATTAACTCTACTAGTATCAATACTCATACAATTAGTAGTACTTTTTCGGATCAAACTGCATCAAAACAAGATCTTCCTATTAATAATACTAGTATCTATACTCATACTAGTACCACTTTGGAGGAAACTACATGTGGGGAAGATGGTACGATGGAAAACAATATAGAAATGCTTAGTGTCGAAGCAGAAGAAAAAGAAACAGGAGACGACATAGTAGTAGCGACAGAAACTCAATGTGATAATAATGTGGAGAAGAATGAGATTCAAGTCGTTGTCTCAAAGGACGTTGGAGCAAATCAAGTTAATGTATCTGGATCGTTCCTTCTCATGATGAAACATCAGGAAAAGGAAAACATGCGCTTCATTCATGAGGTGAACATGCTTATAAAAAATAAATGGCTTGTGAGAGAGCAAATCCGTGTGATTCGGTCTCAACAACGTGCTTATACCAAGTTCCCTCCTTCTCAAACCCTTTGATGAAAATAATTTACATGATTATTTTATGAACACTCAAATGAGATGAAAATAATTTACATGATTATTTTATGAACACTCAAATGATTTTAGAATAATATTAGATAGTTTGTAATTTCTTGACGAGATTAACGGTTTTTGTGTTAGTCACATCTTATACATGTATTGTTTGTTCCTTAATTTGTTTTAAAGCTATTTTTTTTGTTATGTTCTATTTCTGTGATTCCTACTGATAATTATTTTTAGCGATGAACCAAGTAATTATATCAAAATATATTGATGTAATTTTAGCAAGATATTGTTTAATCCCTTTGTTTGTGACAAAAAAATCAAAAATCCATATTTTTTCACAAAAAATTAAATACTTTGGAAAAACATTTAAAAAATCCATAGCTATTCATAGAATTTTTTTTTTGGAAAAAAAATTTGTAAAATTATATTAATTTCAAATATTAAATTTTTGGGAAAAGAATTTCAAATATTTATTTTTTTCCAAAAAAATTCATAAATTCATAGCTATTCACAAAATATTATTTTTTTTTTTTTTTTGAGAAAAACTTAATATTTGAAATTTCAAATATTAAATTTTTGGGAAAAGAATTTCAAATATTAAATTTTTGGTAAAATAATTTCAAATATTAAATTTTTGGTAAAGGAATTTCAAATATTAATTTTTTGGTATAAGAATTTCAAATATTAATTTTTTTCCAAAAAAAATTCATAAGTTCATAGCTATTCACAAAATATTATTTTTTTTGGAGAAATCTTAATATTTGTAATTTCAAATATTATAATTTTTGAAAAAAATTTCAAAAATCCATAGCAATTCATAGAAATTTATTTTCTTTTTTGGAAAAAAAATTTGTAAAATTATATTAATTTCAAATATTAAATTTTTGGGAAAAGAATTTCAAATATTAATTTTTTTCCAAAAAAATTTCGTAAATTCATAGCTATTCACAAAATATTATTTTTTTTGGAGAAAACTTAATATTTGTAATTTCAAATATTATAATTTTTGAAAAAAATTTCAAAAATCCATAGCTATTCATAGAAATTTATTTTCTTTTTTGGAAAAAAAATTTGTAAAATTATATTAATTTCAAATATTAAATTTTTGGTAAAAGAATTTCAAATATTAATTTTTTTCCAAAAAAATTTCGTAAATTCGTAGCTATTCACAAAATATTATTTCTTTTGGAGAAAACTTAATATCTAAATCTTAATACTAAAATCCAGAGCTTTTAACAAAAAATTTAGTTGATTGGAAAAAAATTCAAGAATTAAATTTCAAATATTAATTTTTTTGAAAATTTCGCCTTAAAATTTTTTTATCCTGCTCAAAAAAAATTCTATTAGAAAGCAATAATTGGAGGAAGGCTACAGTCTCTTCAGCCCACCAACTGCGGACGCCCCTGCTCCTATAATATGCTTCTTTGAATCTTTTTTTTTTTTGTGTTCGTATGAAATGTTTTTTATATCATTTTTATGTATTGTACATGGACTTTTGACAACTCTTATAAAAAAAAGTATTAGAAAAGGAGTTTCAAGGATCACCAGTTGCTCATCTTTATTTTTGTGTACTTATCTTATGATATCTTTCCAATTCAGAAATAGTTAATATTATGAAATTGACTAGGCAAACAAAGTTGATATAAATTTGAATAATGTATATATTTTATATAAACAAATGTTTCTCTGGAAACAGTGTTCCTCTTTAAGGATTTATAAATTGTGTATAAATTTATAAAAGTGAAGTGTTGTTGTGTATTGATGTTGAATTCGGATTCAAAACATCTTAAGGGGTGTAATCACTAATACTAATTAGTATATTGATGGTTCTGTTGTCTATCTATATAGTGAATTTGTTACGAATATATTATTTTAAAATCTGCTTTTCCACACTGACAATCCCCCGCCTCTATATTAAGGGCGTCCGTAAGGGGTGGGCTAGAGGGAGTTTTAGCACCCAATCCAAATGAAGGAATTTTTGCTTTTTACAGGAAAATTTAATATTTTAAATTTATTAAGTTTTCAAATTATTTCCAAAAATTTTAGTTTTATGTGAATAGGTATGAATTTTTGATATTTTTCTCCAAAAAATAAAATATTTGAAATTTAATTTTTCAAATTTTTTCCGAAAATTTTTATTTTTCAAACTTTTTCCCGAAAATGTAATATTTGAATTTTTTTCCAAAAAAATTAATTTTTGTGAACAGCTATGAATTTTTTAAATTAAAAAAAAAATCCATGCAACATCAATCATTATGATGATGCCCTTTTTGAGTTCATATTATTATGTAGAATCATCTGCCTTAAACCGTAAAATAGTTTAAATGAAAATATATTGTGTATATTTTAAAAAAGCTAACCGGAATTTTTTTACATGATCATCAAGACTAGCTGTTTTAACCACTCTTAGCCTCCACCGTCAAAAGGGTAAACAAAAATTTGAAAATAAACATATTATGGTACTACGTCTTCTGTATTTTTCTTGTTGTCAACTGTTAATTATTTTTAGAGAATAGTTATTATTTATTATATACATACATAAAATTGATAATATTACCAATGTCTGAGTATGACACGATTTCTAAACGGAGGCCTTGTTTGAAAATAAATGAATATAAAAATCCAATGTAATTAATGTTGGATCGTTTTTTTTCTCCCCTTTAGGTAGTTTTTTTTTATCGTCCAAACTTTTTTACCAATCAACGGTCCTAAAGACCAATTCAATCCTATCTTTCTTGGACTGAATAATATCAAAACAAAAAAAAATAATTTGCTATAGCTAGAATGTATAATAATATGTTCAAGCCACACACCTCATACTTTAAACTTTAGGTATCTCGTCTCTTTAAAACAGGTTTGATAAAACTTCAACAACTGAAATGACCTAGTTAGTAAATATGTCATTTTAACTATTATAGTTACCATAAAAGACCGTTAAGAATCGGTCATAGGACTTAAAGAACTTATAAGGACCAAATTAATAGGACTGCAGCCTTTTTAGAGTTTTATATTAATCCACCACTATATATAATACTTCTTTGAGTTCATAATAGGTAGAATCAGCTGCTTTAAATCATACAAGAGTCAACTTAAGAAAACAGCCGAAAGAAAATTAATACGCATCTTTGTTTATTTATAAAAGCAAGCCGTGAGTAGCCAATGAGTATATTAATACCTGGAGTGGAACAAGGCTCAGTCACTCAACATCATGTAGGGGGAAGTGTATTTTTCCTACTTAAAATCCAGACGGCAGAAGCATAGAATGGTCACTCCAGGCAAGGGAGGTAGGGTTAAATAGTTCTCAATTCTGATTGGTTTAAAATTAGAAGCTGCTACATGATCCTCCAGCTAGGCACGCAGCCATTGGGTGGGAGGGGAAGTGAAGAAGTGAGTCTCCCCCAAGTGCAAAGAGAACAATAAGGGTGACTACGTTAGGGACATAGTCTTCCTAGTTTTTAGATTGAATTGTTAATTTTTCCTGGAGTCATTTAGCAAAAGCTAAGTGAATTTGTACTGTATTTGGGCGTGAACAAACTAAATTTATAAATATATGTATATCTCGCAAGGTGGTATGGCAGCCTGTAGCTTGTTGTTTAAAAAATGGTGCATGCTCAGAATAATTTTGATAGTGCCCTTTATGTGATAAACATACGTACATGCTATTTTTTATTAAATAATAATATCATTCAGGGAGTTGTATTCTTTTGCCATAAGACGGCGCACCTCTCTGTCGCTTCGTTAACCGAGTAATATAAGTGAACAATGCTCACGCCCCATTATCACCCTCTTTTCAATTAATCAGCATCAGAGAATCAAGTTAAAGTCCAGAATGGGCCGGTTCCATATCAAAAGCGCACAACCGTACCGATACGGAACCTAAATATGATACGGTTATGGAACCATCTGAAAATAATGTTTGGGATACACAGTAGTGACTAAAGTGAAATGAAGTCCGTATCAAATCTACAAATATTGCATTTATCCATCAATTTGTACCTCTTTATATCTGTATTAGTTTTATCTCTAGAAAACTCCAATAATAAAAAGTAATGATTGGTCAAAAATTGTTTAGAGCTTCAGTATATATAAATAGGAATGTAATATATAAAAAAATATATTTTCTTAGGGGGGATGGCTTTATTGAAATTGGGCAATTGGGGGTAAAAAGGTTAAGATCAACTGTTCTAGTGCAAATATTTCTATAAAGTTTATAGAATGAACAATCTCTGAGAATTTAACATGGACCTTAATAAGGAAGTAAAATCGGATTTCATTTAATCCCATTTCATATTATAACAACATTAGGTCTACATATGTAAGTATATAGCGTGGGTATTAAGGCGTTAATTAAATGACGTAATTTAAAAAAAAACCCAAAAAAACACTCTTTAATAGCTCCAAATAGTTTGTTAATCATACTTTTGTTTAGTTATCCAAATACTCTTTTTCCACTCGTTCTTAAATGTAGACATCCAATGGTACATAGATGCAGAAATTGATGTTACTCTAAGAATAGGTTAATGAGTCCCTTAAAATGATATGGTTTGGTCTGAAAATTTTAGTATAGTTTATATCAGAGGTTCCTAAACTTAGCCCATAGACCACTTGTCGAATTTTGGTTTTTTATAGAGCCCCTATTGAATTTTCATAAATTTATTGTTTTTAATACTTCTCAGAAATTATTCTTTCTTGTCATGCAGTATCAAGGATTTATGTGCTTCAAAATTTCAAAAATATTACTTCGAGAAATTGAGCAACTGTAATCTATGAATTAGCTACAATTATTTCATGCCAAATTGCATCTACACAAACTTAAGAATGTCTTCTTTTTATAACAATGCCCACCAACAGATATAATTATGTACATCTGAAGTAGTTAACTGTAATGATGTTTTGATTTAAACTTGATCACATGTCAAATAAATCTAAGTGATGAAATTTTTTATAATAGCAATGACATTTTTGTGCGATTTGTTGTTAATATTTAAAATTCTTTAGCTAAAAAGGCACGGCATAGTTTATAAATATTTTGTGTGGTCCTTTATAACTCTTATTAACAACCGTTATACCTTATACAGACACTAGTGGACACGTTAGTAACTAGATCTTGTTTCCAAAAATTAGTTTATCCTGGTATTTTCTCTCTTCCACACAAAAAGAGCTTTAAATCACAGAGCTCTTCATTTTGAAAATTATAATTCTTTCACCTTGTTATTTTTATTGTATCTTGTAACCTTTTTTTCTAAAAAAACAACAGACCAAATGCCAAAAATCTGTTGGTAGTCAGCCAATTCTTCCCAACGGAATGAATATATGATAGTTGTTTTGAATCGTTCAAATCATAACAAGAAATAGTTCTAATCCAACCAATCAACGTTCAGAACACGAATTATGAGAAAAAAATAGGAAAACTTGACAAAAGCCGAAAAATACAGTTTAAATTTTTGTTTTGTTGATGGAATTCCGTGCTTTAGATTTGAAGATTAAATCAATTGAGTAATAATAAATAATATTAAACATTGATTTGTTCCACAATTAAACATGTTGTGTTGTGTACAGGGTCGATAGATGTAGAAACTCAATTTGAATTTCAATGATGTGTTCTAATTGAACACAAAAACCATTCCATAGAAATAAATCAACGTAGATATTAGCCTATGATACCACTATCGTATAACTCAGTGGTTCTTAATCTGGGTTCGATCGAACCCTAGGGGTTCGCCGGAGGTCAAAACACACATGATTTGTAATGACACGCTCGGCACAACCAATTAAGAAGGGTTTGGTGAATAGTCATATGAAACTGTTGGGGTTCAGTACTTCTAACAAGATTAAGAACCAGTGGTCTAACTATTTGAGCTAAATGCTGAGGAAAATAAAGACTAATTATGTCTGAATTAAGAATAATGACTAACTTTTCTTTTACCTGAAGAATACTTCCAGCTTTACTTTACGAATTCAATGGGTAAATTGAACTTGGAGTATTTTACTATGATATTAGTAAAAATGATACCTTGTAGCTTTACAATTTTGGATGTTTTAGGTATGGGCACAGACTGATTTAAGTTTTAAATTAAGGATCGATATAACTCTAGAAAATTCATCTTTCTTCTTTACGAAATCACATTACTTTTTTAGTACTAGATAAATACTTCTATAAAAGTTGATATTTTCTTACATTTTTGAGATTAAATACCTGACTCGCTTTAAGTAAGCATTTTATGTACACAAGGGTCCTATTTTCTCAAATGACCTATTTTTGTAAGAAATTTCAATCTTACAGTGTTAGAAAATTTAATGTGTAGGCTCTTTTTTTTTTTTTTTTTTTTGCCAAAGGCCAGTTATAATATATATTAAAAAAAATCTACTCTCCATGGGGCCTATAGAAGTGTGGGGCTTACTGCTATAGACAGCCCCGAATAATTTCATTGCAAATAAGTATATTTAAATAGATTGGGAGTTTGCAGGTTAAAATCATCTGTTTTTGGAGCCAATGGTTGTGAAATGGCCCTATATATTTCATATTAAAAAAAAAAAATCAAGATAATAATCATATTTTCCGCGTCACTTCCTGATACCTGAATTCATTCTTGAAGTTTTTATCAACGTTAGCAAAAAATCACAACCAAGTTAGAATTAAAAACTGGCTTTCTCAAAATAAAATAAACTAAGGAATGCATTACGAAACATAAAGTAGGGCTGGTTTTTTAGAGGGAGCATTCTCTTAAAAAATAGATTTTAATTAAAAGAAAATAATAAACATAAATTTAATCTCAACAATAAAATTGTTTACTTAAAAAAAAAAAAAGAAGGAAAAAAATACGAGGATTCTTTTTTGCATTTTGTTGCAAAAAAAGAATTCAAAATTTCTTTTATAAAAAAGAAAAAAAATCGAAATTCAATTGGTAATTATAAAAAGAAAGAAAAATACACGGTACATTTACGCAGATTACTTTGGGCTATATGAAAATGGTAAAAAAGTTTGAGACCTCAGATTTTACCGCCATGTATACACATGTACTATTAAATTTCCCTATATAATTTATGTGTTAAACATAATTAGGACGAAGCCAGGGATCATTGGGTGTTTGAAGCTCAAGTCTGAGAGAATGACTTCTAATTAGAATGGTATAGTTTTATGATAAACAATAATTAAGTGATGGTCCAGTTAAAATTAAATGTTTCAAAGTAGGAATGAGACAATTTCGAAAAATTTGGGAATCCTGATCCCTTTTTTTCCTTGGTATACTGTAATCAATCCCGATTCCAAAATCCAGTCACCATTCCAAGTTTTACTAATATCTCTCATACTCAAATTTTTACTTTACTAGAAATGGACAAAAATTAGATGAACGGGTATTTTCAAAATGCATTTATTTTATTGTTATTACATAATTTTTGTAACCATTATGAAATGTACCTCCGGGCCACCTGTTCATATTCCCTGATGTAGACAATTATGTTGTTTCAGTAGTGTATTTTACTTGAAATTATTTTAGATGAAATTCCACATCTGTCGCACGTTCACACGTAAACAACTTGTATAATTTTGGAACGAAATATATTTATAATCTTTTTATTTTTTATGACATTATCACGGCGTTAATCCTTCCAACATTAAGATGGACGCTGTATTTTTTGAGTAAGATATCTATTATTTTTTGATACATACTAATGTTTCTTATTAGTATTATGTATACATATTGACTAAACCCGAATGAGCTCTTGTTGAGGTGATGAACAATTCCCTAATATTCAATGAAAAATAGTGCCACAGTTGGGGAAAAAGTATTAAGTACTAGTCTTGGGATTTGATCAGGAAATCTTTGGCAGGTCTGAGACCATTAAGTTTTTTTTAAATCAACTAATTCAGTCAAGTTCGGTCCGGAATGGCCTCTTAGTCAAAAATTGGTTGTGGTCAGCGCATACAAAATGAGATTTTTAAATAAAAAAGAGAGGGAATATTTTGTATGTAATCTTTTTTCCGCAAAAAGACATTTGCTATGATTTTAATTTTGGTCCAGATCAGATTGGGGAAAAATCAGTATCAAACACTACTAACTACCTTTTTATTTTGGTGTTTTTTCTTTCTCTTTTAATAGGAAAGGTTGAGAGATACAATAAAAATTACATCATGACCTCTCTGCTGTAGGTAAATAATATCAAAATTATGATTCCCTGCAAACTTTAATGGATTTATATCCTTAGAGTAAAACAAAAAAACAACAACTCTGTTTTATGCAATCTCCAAAGTAAGATACGAGTACTTGAAACAAAAGACCAAAAATGACTGTTCTAATTAGATTATGCTATATTTTGAGTGAGATGAATTAATGTTTCATTTTTAATAAAATGGGAAAAAAATCCTTACAGCAACAAGTTTATACTCTTACATATCTATAGATGTATATATATATTTATATACGTATATACCGAGTGAAAACTAAAAAGTAATACTGTTTGTAAATTATACTTGAATGCTTTATATATTTCTTATAATAGGTATTTGAAAATACAAAAATATTATTTTATAGAAAAATATCTCCCAATATTTTTTCTTCATTCAATTATGTAATATTCGGTTGTTACTATGTTAGAGTAATCTTCTTACGATGCAGGACTTTCGAACGCTCTCTACATGTCTTCCTTTCAAAAGGCGGCCAAAAACGGGGTAAATATTAAATTTTCAGCTGGTAAAGATTTATGATAATTTAAAAGTCCTTTGCAACGTTGAAAATGACTCTAAAGTAGTGATGTAAATCGACTACACTTTTTAGCCGGCCTGTTTTTTTTTTTTTTTTTGAATTGGTAATAAAAAGAATGAATTTCTTTTCCTCAGCTGTTATCATTATCATTTAACTCATGAGTAGTGAATTTATGTTCCTACTACATTCAATGGCATTCAAAACCTGATTGAACATTCGAATGTGCTCATAAAAGTAGGAAAGTAACTTTGAATATTTGTTGCGGAGGTATAATTGTAAGTCCTTGTTGGACTCCGAGTAGAATTGAGGTTTGACACCGAAGTAATTCTTGCCTAAGTCCTTGTTTATTTCCTTTTCCCATCCCCCTTGTCACAGCTGATTGTAGCTGATCTAATGAAACGTCATGGCAGCTAAGCATCTCTTCTCCCAAACATTCTTAAAATTGTCAGGGTTACCATGTTGATTTTCGGTTTCTTTTTTTAACATCCCCAAAATACACACGATTTTCATCAATACTCCAAAGTCTCATTATGAGTTGATATAGACTTTGTTGGGGTCATCTCAATAAGTTTATTTAGGTTATCAGCGTTGGTCACATTCAATGTTCTCATTCTCTTCCAGCTGTTTTTCACATTATAAACGATGTTTCTTGCTACTCCAAATAGCTTTGAAATCTTAGTTGGAGTGTAACCCACAAGAACAAAAGTTCTGACCTCGATCCTACAGACACATTCTGATATAATTGATAGTTCAATTAAAAAAATAATTAATGCAGTTGATGTTTCAAAGATATCACCGAAATGTTTAAAATCAGTCTCTAAAGTGCAAGTTTTTAACGTCCACCCGGTATATGTACCTATGGTTGTATAGGTAAAATAACGTCAAATAAAATGCAATCTTGGAAATAAAGAATATTAATTAATAAAAAGATATCAAGACAGAGATGATCCTTGTCTAATCTTTTGTTTTTATTCAAAAGGAGTTAGTTTAATTTTAGAACTATTACTTATACTTATATTATGTAATGACATGTATTGTATATATAGTGTATAATATATACAAAACTGCAATTGTCAAATAAGTCCTTCATAAAATATTAGATTTAATCAAACAATCACAGAAGCCACACCGAAAAAATCCCCCACCCAAAAGCATATACGTATATTAAAATATTACGTACATACAAAATAAGTATTTTAAACCAAACCTGAGAAGTATCTTTTGATTTAAAATCTTGTTTTTGTCCCTAATATACTATATACATGATATGATATTGGGTTTCGTGTTAATATTCGCCCCTCTTCACATATACCTTTTCAAGCTACTTTTGACGCCATAGAGACAATTTTAATTGTTAAAAATATGGTATTTTTGGGTCAAAAATAACCATTTTTAAGCCTCTTGTATCGTCTCAAAAAATATTTATACTTTTTATACCTTTTAGTATTTGGTTTATCAGGAATAAATTAAAATTGTACACCTTGTTTTTTTTAATAGTTTACGGGATCTAAGATGTGCTTAATCATTTGTGGTTTCCCTGATTTATCAATACTTAAGATAGCAAGATGTATTACTAGAGTTCCATGAATTCTAGAGATGTTTGGAATAATCAAGTATAATTTATATTCCCACATGAGGAGAATATAAAATGAGGGATAGGTTAAAAAAGAGAAAGAAGACTCAACGTCATTTTTTACTCCATTCCAAACTCAAGTTTTGATGAAGTGATAGTTAGTGCTCACATATTTGTAACGAAAAAAAGAGCGCAAGGAGGTGGCGGGAGCGAGACATATGGTACTATTGAATAAAAACCTTTATTAATATCACTTCCCTGTAATATGATTTAGGGGAGATATAATGAAAGACTACAATAAAGAAGAAAACCTTTTACATTTAAAATAGCATTAGTGTCGAGATAATATCATAATTATATTTCAATTTATTTATATTTATTTTATCATGCACTTGAAAAACAATTTACACCAAAGATAGGCGAGAATTCTTCTATTAGACGGAGATGTTAAGCCACCATTTAATAGTGAACAAAAATGAAGAAAGAAAAAATGCAACAACCGTTTTTTCTGCTCTAATTGTTAAAGCTAGTTTTTTCATTACTAACATGTCAACTCTAGTGGTAGTTGTTAAACAAAAAGGAAGAACATTATCTGCAAAACAACAGGGAAACTGTAAATACCTACAGCTGATCAATTTTTTATTCAAAGATCCCATTTACAAGAATGAAATAAAAGGGCAAATACAGTGTAAAAATGCTATGAGTTTGTGACCTTCAAACTTTGTCAGTTTTTTATTGTCCTCAGCACGAAATCAAAAACCAGAGGGAAAAAATAATAACCCCAAAATGGGACAATTTAATGTACATACAGAAACCTTTTCATTTGCTCTTATTATATGTATTATGAAAAAACAAGCAAGATTGGTCATAAATAGAAGTATCATCAAACATATAAGATACTTTTTTGGATCCTTCATTTATTTTGAAGCAATTAATCTTAATTATAAGATTCACTCTTCAAAGGATGTTACCCAAGTTTTATGTTTCCAAGCTATTGCTGAGAGTTGAGACTTAATTAATACTTTACACACATTCATGTTGAATCTTTTATGGTTTTTTTTTGAGAAAAGAATACAGTATAAATAATATCATCATGCAAATGCCGAGATCCTTGGAGTTAAAAGATGTTAAAGAACGCAAGGTGAATAATTATAAACAAACGTATAACGTATTTTCTATAATTATATAATGAACTATAATTAATTAATGACAAATTTAGATAAATAAGTTATTTGTATTTGTTTGGAAAATAACTTCGTAGCAAACAAAGAACGAAAGAATGATTGAAAATACAATTTATGTGCTGTGCTGTGTATGGTCTTTCCTTCTTTTCCTTCATATTATATTCTAAGTTTTATATAGGACAAATATATACTATTAGATACTATTTAGATGAGTTAAAATTTTAATTTTAACTTCATTTTGTAAAATAATCATGCTGTTTAACAATTATTTTTATCCAAAAATATGAAATATCCTTTTAATGGGGGATTTCTCATATCACTTATGCAAGGCTTTGGCAAACTTTAAGCCCAAAAACAAAATCAATGTTTATACTCTCGACACCTAAAAACATAGGAAATATGTACAAAAACATCAAAAATGAAGAAAAGTTTTTTAATAAGGTCTATTAATACATATTTTACTTTCATTGATCTTCAATGTATTTCTCAAACCATCTCCCAAAGTATACATTTTTCAAAATCCTTTATATTTATATATTTTTTAGGAAGTTATCTTTTCCAAAATTTTGATCTCCTGTTCATTACTAAATTTTAAGTATCCATCCAAAATAGGCATTAAAGCTGTACCATGGAACTCTTGACTTTTTATTAATCTATTTCGGACTCATTGACATAGTAACTTTTATTGCATCTCTAAAGCTTTCAATCAAAAAGAGAAAAAAAAAAATATCCAAAATTATTTTGTAGCTAAGTCAATTTGGTTATTCACCCCAACTATTTTCTATTTAATAGTAGGGATATTTTTTGTTTTACACTATTTAATTTGAGTTCAATAAATCAACGTTCATAGCACATATATGTAGAGGCACATGTAGACAAATCGACAGCTCACATTAAACAAAATATATTATAGAGGTTCCACGTCGTCACTTTTATTATATACTATTTGTAGTGCCCATCATTATTCGGTGCCATCGAAAGAACAAAATTTGTCCTAAAAATATAGATGCTTGCTACCCAAGTAATCTACAGTGTTACTCACTGTTTTTCACTAGTGCACCCAAACGTAGTTACTAAATACATAGATGATTGATGTTCTCTCCTCAAGAAATAAATAATAATAATAATAGCTTCAGGAAAAGAAAATATATACATATATATATATACATGCCATTTAGAGTGCTAACTGGCTCAGTATAGCTACACATTCCCGATGCTACATGCAAAACGCCTGTGAGATTCAATTAATAAGATTAAATTCCTATTTCTTAGATCGAAAATATGTATAAAGAATTGACTCTTTTAAATTTGTTATAATTTCTTAATTAAATGGAGCTAATCTGTTAAATAAGATAATGTTACTGTATACAGTAGGGGGAACTATTTACAATGCACCCTGTATACGTGCTCGATGCTACATGCAAAACTCCTGGGATATTTCATTAATTATTCATTTGATCATAAATGACCGTTTTCTATTAAACATACAGATAAACTTTGCATAATTAATACACGTAACAGCCTTAACCCCGAAAAAAAACCCCAAACGTATTTGGTAGTCAGCCCATATTTCATCGAATTATTATAATAATTCGATGAAAATTATTTACAGCTTTATAATAAGAACTAATTTGAATGCACCCATCAACGTTTTAATAACACTGATAAATGAAAAAATAGAAAAATTGACAGCTGATAATAAAATTTATTGTAAATTATTATGTTGGTGAGTTAAAGCAGTGGTACCATTGTGTGTAAGTATACACGCCCCATGTTTATAAGAGTCATAAATATTTTAAATAAAAAAATACTGGGATACTATTATCATGCATAAAAAAGGTTTATAGCTTCACTTAACGAATTCCATTGATTAATTAAAGTACGGTAGTTTCAAGTAATCCAAATGAAAATGATTCCATCTACAAGGCACTTTAAAATTTGAGGTATTCATTACTCCTAACCTTCTGAAATGACTCCAGAAAGACTCAATCGTCTGAGTATGAGCTCCAGTTAATGGATCTGCAAAGTTATACTTATCTCAAGAGTAAAGTGTGCCATATCGAACTCATTCTCAAGGTTGCGAGGGCTGCCCAATCGTCAGAAATGAGATTTGTTCCCAGTAAAACGTAAAAACTTATTCGAAGAATTGTGATCAATAAAATTATAACACAATATTATATAGGTAACAAACAAATAATTAAGTTTGAACAGGGTACATAGTTATAAACTGTAAACCATGCGTCAATATGAACAAATTTGATTTGTTCATATATATGTTAAATAAGAAACTTAATTTAAATTACGTCAATACGTGTTTATTTTTTAGTTCTTGCTTATTTACTATTATTGTAATATATTACAGTACAAACTACTATGACTGTATAATCCTACCTGTAAACTTATTCCAACAATTATTATGGATAAAATCATCTCAAAATCAATTGATAATTAATGTAATATAATATTAAGACTTATTATTAGGCAAAAAATAATTAAGTTTGATTAAGTTTTGATAAGTTGAATTTCAGCTATCCTCTGTCGCTGTCTCGAATTTTGAGATAGAAAAAGAAAGTATGACGTGTAGGCAAACTTATACAGGATACCCTGTTTGTCTTCTTAATCTGACAACTGCCAAGCCCAAAAACTTGTCTGGATGCTGCCGAAAGGGAAAAATTTGATTTGAATTCATATTATAATTATAGATCCCCTTCCGTCAAAAAATACTTCTCTGACTATCTCTGTCATATTTAATTACATTTACTAAATTGCTTAACAAATTTTGACAGCCCATCCTAAATCTTACAGGCACACCCGAATATGATGCAAAAGCCGCCACATAGAACAATCTTTAATAAATTATGTCATCAGTGATATCAGCCATCGACGTCATCATCAATCAGTAGGGTGGATGAGATAAATCCGGACTATTTTATACCTTATCAAAAACTTCATCTAGAGCAAGTAGCAAACATTTATTATTTGAAAGTGTGAGAATATTTTTTTCCTCATATCAAACATATAATCAGTATAAAGATGGAAAAAAAAAACTCCAAAGAGATACAATTGTTGAATCATCTCACGAGGGTTACTGTCTGTCTTAGTGCAATCAAGAACTTTTTGGGTATCCCAAGATAACAGTTTATTATTGCTACAATCTTTGAAAGAAGAATTGCATCGATATTAGGAAAGTTCACAATCCATATATTTGTTGCTGACATAAAACGATCCTTCTTGTCAAATCCTGGAATCCCATCAGTATCTTGTACAAAAAAATGCAGTAATATAAACTAATGATTGGTACTTATCTCACCAATCACCAACGATAAAATTGATGCTTACTCCCCCGTATGGGCTGCTTCTCAACTCATTATTTAGTCAACTGTTCCTGTATTCAATGGGGATTCTATTCTGGATAAAATCTGAGGCATGGTTAAAGTGCCTGACTTCTTTAGAAATCTTAGCACTTGAAAAAAAAAAAAAAAAAAAAAATTAGAGGATGAAGCCACGTAAAAAATATTTCATCTTTTAATGACCTAAAGACGCCAATCCCCTTTTGCGACGCTTTTTTTTCTTCCCTTTTAAAAAGTGACTCAAAAGATTTTATTGTTCCTAGACCCTGGTATCTTAAAATGACTTTGATTAAACCGACAGACAAAGCTCAATCTATTTGTGAGATTTAAATTTCTTAGGACTTTGAGAAAATTTGAGAAAATAATTTCATATTCCCTTATTTAGATTTCGGATCGTAGGAAATTTACCGCTCAACTTCATATTTCTGCCAATTGTATCAAATTTATAAGGCGTGCAAAGATTGTGGGGAATTTTTTAACAATATACTGCATGCCTATGGTTATTGCAGGGCTGTCAAAATTCTTCAAAGATTCGTCGCCATCAACATCAAGTGTCTAGAAAATAGACCTTTGAATTTAATCAAAGCTTCTATACTTTTCGGATGCTCTCAAAAGGAAGAAACAGTCTCCACAAAAGTCTAAAGCCCTTGGTTTTGCTTTATTAAACTCTGAGGCATAAATTGCTGAAAAGTTTACATCCTATGAGCCAATATACCCTTAGGAACTTAGAGCAATTTTTATGGCATCTGTTGCTAAATATACTTTCCTTAAAAGTCCCCAATGATGATGACACGTCCTGGATCGGTGGCAAAATAAGTGAAATTCTATCCATCGGTATAACTCCAACATAAGAAGCTACTTAAGTCAATCCTCAAGTCAATTAAGTCAAACCCGGACTCTTAATTGCTAGTATTTATTTTGGTTTCAATTATTTTTATATAGTAACAATCATGGGATGTGTTTGATTCATTATATATTTATTATTATTAATGCGGTTCATTTTTTTAAATTTTTAATCAATGACACATAACTTCCCCTACTAGAACACACTGCTTGTATGAAAAAATACTGATCTCTTTCATAGAATTTTTTGAAAGTTGTCATATGAAGCAATAATTTCAAACTATAATGTTTCTTTAAGTATATTTATTTATTTGATTGCTTTGTACATATAAAATAACTATGAATAATAAAAAAAAAAGTAGTCAGAGCCTTTCCAATATCTCCAATGTCATTAATTTGTACTTAAAAAATATATAATAGTCACTTGAGTTCACAAATGGTCAAAAATTTAAACAAAAATGAAGTTAAATGGAGGAAGTATCATTGATGAGAATAGTTGAATCATCTTTGAATGATGCTCAGCATGATTGCTGTATAGTTGAATTGGAAGGTAATCCCTCTTACTAGTCCAAAAGTAGTGTTATAGCCTCCATCATGATCTTGGGAGTTATAGGAAGCAATTACGTAAAACTGGGCTGATATCTCTCTTGCAAATGAGGTGAATATCTGTAAGGTTTTTTTAAAACCTCGAATGGAGTGAATTATTGCTGTTAAATGTGATCAAATTGAAATAATGTATAATTTTAGGTCTTTGCATATAGGTGGCTTCTCAACAAAAGTAGGCTATAATGATTTTTTTTTGAAATTGAGTGCGGATTACAAATTATTTTTATCAATCATTTGGAATCGCCAAAAAGCAGAAAAATTGATTATGGAATCGCAATAGCTAATGGACAGCACGCTCTAGAGTTATTCTCTTGAACTTGATGTGTTCGCGCCCCTGTGATTCCTAGAGAAATAAATGTACCATATGTATATAGATTTCATCAAAGGATTCCTAGGTTAGATGGAGTAATTGTAATACTATAATGTTTACTGTTACTTAATCAGTACAACTCCATCTAACCAATTAAAGGAACATTAAAAAAATATATTGTTAGTATACAATAATGATAAATTGACATATTTTATTTTAAGGCCAAATTAGGGCCAATAAGTATCTTAAATTAAGTAAAGGTTCTAAACACTAGTTAAAATTTTTGGTTGTCTTAACTTATCGCAAAAAGTTGATTACAACGCCAATAATTGACTCAAATGTACCCATGAAAAATTGCCCTGTATGTATATAAGTAGTAATGAAATAAATATATATTAAAATTTAACAACCATATTCCTATGTACGTGGTAGTCAAGAATTTGCACTTTACTTACAGTGTGGGCACCGAACCACACTCTAAATGAAGTACAGGAATGGTGCAAAGACATTTTTGAGCACTTTGGGCTACTTTTTTTTTACCTGATCTTAATGCCCTTCACTTTGGAATATAGAGTATGATTAAGGAGAGGTCAGTGTAGTTTCCAGACTCAGCATGGACTCTGTAGAAGCCGCATGAGCAAATATTTTGTAAGAATCATTGCGTACTAGCTACAAATTAGTGACGAGGTGTCTTCGTCGAGCTGTTTGAAAAAATATTAAATCTATAAAAAGTATAGATACATGTTCTATTACAAACCATAATATTTTATGATGGGACTTAAATTAAGGACCACGCTGTAGGTATGTTCTTTTATATAATTAAGGAATGAATGAGGTAAGTAGCTTCCAATTTCCATCATTGTTCATTCATCACTACTACTATTCAATATTCCTTAAAGACTGTGTGGGGGAAATAAATCATCCATCAAATCCAGTTCAAGAAAAGCTTGCAACAGCCTACACTGCATTGCATTGTTATGTACAATGGATATTAGACTGTATCGTTTTGGTAAATATATTTATTTCCCGGACCAAAAACCTTAGCTACTTAAGGCAATCAAAAAATTGGCATTAAAAAAATTTGAGGCCTGTCTGGCTATTTTTATTTGAAAAGAAGCGATTTTATAGGTCGAAATTGGCCATTTTTAAGCCTTTTCTACTGTCCCAATTATTTTATTTTTCGCAATAAATTGTATTTTTATGGTTTTTGTAGTATTTGATTTATAATTAAAATATTGTACACCTTGTTTTTAACCATTTAAGGGGCATAAGAGGTGCTCAATGATTTGTAGTTTCCTTGTATTATGGAAGATAATATTCATTCTTTTTGTTTAAAAACTCTCACTGTGTTCATTAAATTAACAAAAAACGTTAACCCTTTAACCCTCTCCCTTAAATCTAAAAAGATGGCATTAAGGCATTTTACTATGTGACCTATGTGAAATACAATATGTGTATTTATTGAGTTGTTACAATTTGACTGAAACATTTCTTCTGTTGCAAAAAGTCTTGCTAATTGTCGTGAAAAAGTCTTTAAAAAGTAAAATTAATTCAAGTTACGGGCCAACTACAGAGTATAAATAATGTGTGTATGTTAGGATATGTAGTCATATTAATGAAAGTTTTCTTAGCTGTGTGTATACTGGGTGTACTCTATCTAGTGCTCACTGATGTATATCAAATACTTATTGTTGATCAAATTAATACAAAATATTTATATTTATAAAATTTTACAGACGTTTTGAATGTAGTAGCATCGAGCGTGTGTAGCTATGCCTCAGCCAAGTAGCGCTCTAGACATTAAAGTACACTCTGGCTCATGAGTCATAACGTGATATTTTCTTTTCTCAAGCTATTAATTATAATTCTTTCTTTTTTGAGGAGATAACAATGTGTGAGTGTGCTTAAGAAAAAAGGTTATCAACATGGATTATTTCTTGCGTAGTAATTTTCTATATATTTTGGGCAAAGTTTATTTGTTTGACAACGCCTAATAATGGCGGGCACCACTGCTAGTATACAATAAAAGTGACGACGTGGAATCTCTATAACATATTATGTAACATAAGTTTGTCTGTTTGATGATGCTTAATAACTCTAGGAAATACCGGGTGATACACCGTGTGTTTGGTAAAACAGTAACATCACAAATAATTGAGAAATGATCAAATCTTCGCTCAGACTACTAAATTTGACTCAAAAATCCCATTTGTTCAAATTAAAATGGTCTGAAGAGAGCCAAAAATTGCTCAAGAGGCCTCAAACTTTCCCAAAGTCTTTTTTTTTATTGTCCCGGGAGAGAACGTCTGTGTGCAGGGGAAAAAGTTATTGAGTCGAAAGCGGACAGTCTAATAAACATGCATCATGCATATATTTTGAATCTGCAAGGTTGAGGAGGAATAGCATTAGTGCCTCCTCTTAATCTACAAGAATTGAATGACTAGACGTGACAGTCCTTTCAAAAGGTTCCATTAATCACTTGAATGGATACTCATCAATATGTAGACGAGTCTCATTGCAATGAAGCACATTCTCCTTGATGATGACGTATGTTGCATAATATATTTATAAACGATGCAAGTATTAATTTATTTTATTATTAAGATTGTTAAATATGTCTTCCTTTGCTGATTAATTAGTCAAAATGCCGTTTGCAATGGAATTGAGTGTGTAGGGGAGACAGGGGTAAATTGCAACAGTATCTTTTTCTCGAACATAAAAAAACAAACAAAAAAACATGAAATTTACATCATGATTGTATATTAATAAGTGCAGTGTATAATTATCGTATACGTTGTTGTTAACTTTGACTCGAAATATTGAAAAAAAAAACTTATTTTGGGTGATATATATTTTATTAATATACAGCCAGTTTTTTATTATTTTTTCTGTAACTAACTTCATTTGATTAAATGATTATTTTGCAGTCAGTAGATTTAATTTCATAAAATTAAAAACTCCCTCATTGTGAATACATTTGAGTTATTGTAACGCTCAGTCAAAGGGACAGTGGCAACAAGTGCTCCAATTTTCATCATGCACTTTGTTTTTGCCAGAGCTTTTTGCTTGATCTATAATATAAATCTTATTATACATTAATCATCATAAACTATAATGCATTGAAATTTAATCATCCTTCACATGCAATAAAGGTTTTGATATATCGGGGAATAAATTGGCAGCTCTTGACGAGGAAGGCCGTGTCCATAGGCTAGGACGCTGCCATAATGGTAGCTTGGAGCTAATCCAAATTTGTATCAAAGGCGTGGCAGACATTCTTCTCCATAACACCCCAAATTGCAAAATACAGGGGTTTGAGGTCAGGAATGGAGAAGGCCCAAATTGAGGGAGGCCAGAGGTCGGTCATATAGTTTTGGTTCTTCTTGGCTGTACTGGACCATTTCAGTTTCTTAGTGGACTTTGTGATGTTGTAGGCAGTCTGGATGTTCACGACATTCTTCTCCATGACACCTTAAACTGCAAAGTCCAGGGGTTTGAGATTCGAGAGGGAAAAATGGGGGCAGGCCAGAAGTCAGCCATGTTATTGCTGTGGAAGTTTGTGCTCTTCTTGGCTGTATGGTACTATTCACATCCTTTATGGAACTCTTGATGTTGTAGGCATTCTAGATGTAGATGCCAATGGTCTCTGGAGCCTTATCGGCATTCCCACCACCACCGAAGAGATGGCTCTTTTTGTTCTGATTGCTTCTACATTTTTAAACTAAGAAACAAAACTTGTTTATTTTTATTTTAGCTGTCGATGGTTGTGTATATACACACCGTAATTAAAAATACCGTGTATATAATCGTAATTAAATGCTACTGGAAGCTTTTGGTACACACTGTGTTGTATCTATATAATTTAAACAATAGCACGCATATTTAGTTATGTTGTGCTAAAATTTGGCGAGTCTAAATCTAACCATTTAGGTAGTAATTGAGCCCAAAAGAAACGCTGTTGCAACAATTCCCAGTCTCCCCTATTATATAAGTAAGTAGATATTTTTGGTAGTTACGTCCCTGTCATACTGATTGGGCACCATTGCCTAAGAAAATAATAAAGAACAAGATTCTTGATAAAAATGTAGTATATAATACTTAATCGGAGTTGGCACGTTTGTAATTGTTACTAAGCAAGGCTTTAATTATATTATGTACTTATTTATTTATTATATTACTGATATGGCTATAAATATAAGTATTTTTTGTTTCTTTGAGAAAAATAATTATTATTTACTGCAAGGTACGAGTCATTAATAATTATTTATCTGAGTTCGGTTAAATCTTGAGATACGAGTGATGCCCAACATACGAACTGGATTTTGAACAAAAATGCGTACTGACATATAAGTTTTTATATTAGATACAAGCTAATCGAGAGAAGGCGATGGAATACAAGAGCCACTTCTAGTGCAACTTTTTAGTTGTTTCTTATAGGATAAATTACTTTGACTTACAAGATCCGTCCAGGAACGAATTAACCTCGTATATTTCAAGGTATTACTGTACAAAAAAGAAAACTAGGAACTAACAAATTACTAATAGTGATGTGATTCTCAGAATTGGTTTTGGTCTCGTCCCAGTGGTCTCAACCTCAAAAATTATTGGCTTCCGAGTTCAAAAATTGTTTTGTTCAAGCCCATGTTGAAAGGATAGTTGTTAAAAATGGGTCATCCTCAAACAATAAAAAAAACTGACAAAATGTTGCTTTATTTTATAACGTATGTATATGAAATATTCCTAATATTTAGTGAATCATTGATAGATTATCATGTTTCTTGCTTGCTTAAAATGAAGGAATACATATATATCTATATATTATATTATATGTATGTGGAATATCAATGTACAACAATTAAATATTTTAAGAGGCCCTCAATGCATCATGAAATAACATATTCAATAGTCTCAAGATGAAAGATAACTACGACTCTGGATTTATACAAATATTTTTATTTTATATTGTATAAGATGCATTTTTGTCATTATTTCGTATTTGCTTCTATCAACATGTATGCAGTATTCAATATTTATGTACCTACCTTAGGCATACAAACAATTATGCCCTTTGATCCGAATACTACATCGTCAGCACAAGGGGTTATACATAAGGCATGGATATTATGTATATTAGACTGTCTAGTTTTTAGGTTAATATATCCCGCCCTTTCAGCTGGGGACAATTAATAAACTGACTTTGGCATCTCACAACATTTTTAGTGTGGTTCGAGTGGTCTTGTATCCCTTTAAAAAAACTAAAAAGGCTGTAGTCATATCATTCCGGTCCGTATAAAATTTGTCAGTCCTAGGACCGGTCCTTATCGGTCTTTTACGGTGACTACAATAGCTGAAATGACATAGTTACTAAAAATGCCGTTTCAGTTGTTCAACATATCATCTTCCAGGAGACAAAATACCTGAAGTTTAAAGTAGGAGGTGCATGGCTAGAACTTAATATTATACGTTTTAGCTATCAATTATTATTTTCTTCGTTTTTCTATGATTCAATTTTAGCTATGATGAACTGTTGGACTGAAGGACCAATATATCGGTCCTAAGGACCGTTTAATTGTCAAAAAGATATATATTAAAAAAAAACAAAAAAAAAAACTGTGTGAGAGACTGATTAGGAAATCAATCCTAGGATCGATCCAATGACAGGAGCAGTCATTTGAATTTAAAAAAAATCATTTTGGTTCAAAATTTGTCCTTTTTAAGCCTCTTGTACCATTTTTTCAAATATGATGATGAATTGAGTTAAAAAATGTACTGTTGCCTCGACTAAAAAATAAAAGTTAAATAGCAACCCATACAGACTGCCTATTTATTAATTTACTAGTGGTACTTTAGCTCGTTGCTCAATCTCGTCTTTAAGTCACATACGTTTTTTAAAATTTCTTGTTTTATTTTTGAGTTGAACTAAACGCCTGCGAGTGGTAAATTCATTTTATACTGTGCTCCCTGTATATTATACTCAATTTTTTCCCCCTCTGACTGTTTTTCATACATACCGATAAACTTTGCTTAAATAATATACATATATTCAATAAATTACTTTTAGATTGTACTTTGTATAATACTTACCTATGTAGGCTTATAAATCCTAAGCATTTTTAGGTACGATTTTTGTTGTTGTTGGCAAGCTGAATTATATTTTTATTTTCGGATTAATTCCTGCCTATATGATTGGTTGATACCGAGTGGTACTTATGCTCTGTTTTATCTGTTTGTTTTCTATTTTAATAAAATGTCATTTTATTTTTTTTTACGTACCGAAAATGCTTACGATTTATGTCTAGTCTGTCTCCTCAGAGGTGAGACCAGCTTCATTAAAGATGCTTCTTGATTACAAAATCACTCATGAACATCTCTGTAAAACTCTAAATATATGATGAGGGTTAGTAATAAAAATAAAATTAAGAAGTCACGCAAAAATTCTTTGAATTTAAAAATCAGCTTACCATTTGAAGACTAAAAAAGCTGTAGTTAGTTTTTTATATTTTTTAGTATTTTGTTTATCAATAAAAACTAAGGTGCTCAACAGTGCACCTTGTGTTGAATAATCTAAAGAGTCTAAGCTGCAATGAATGATTTGCTGTTTCTCTCTTGTATCAAAGGCAGAGAGAAGTAACATTGCAAAATTGAAGTCCAGTTGAAGTGATGGTTGGTGAACAAGAAGGAGCATCATATTTGGGACGTTAGTAGAACAGGTTTAAAATGGTTAATTTAGTTTTTTCCATAATCAGTCAGCAGAAAAGGTCATTGCGTAGGGATGAAAAAAAAAAAATAGTAATCCAAAAAATATCCTTCAATTTTACAGGCAAATTACAAACTATTGTTATTATTTATATATTTATTTGATATTAAGAAAACCATGAAATTGTAAATTTTATTCGGATAGGCGAATGTTTATCATACAATCAAGATTAAATGTTTAACAAAATACATACAATTGATTCAAATTAAGATGCATCAAAATCACATCATCAGGCGTTATTACATAGATTCATCTTCATCTAGTACACAAATAAAAATGCACAATCCATCATACATATGTCTCATCTTTGACCCCATTAACTGCAAGCAAACAAAACCCAAAGGCTTCTCTGATCAAGTGTGAGAAATGTATTTAATTAAGTTACTTTGATTTTTGTTTCATCTATAAATCATTACACTCGCAGGTAGTGACACAATTAGGTTTTTCTGACAGGGAAGGGTAATTACCAATTCACAATTAATATCTTACAACACAATCTTATCCTTATTGTATCTCGCAACCTTTCCTACAAAAATAGAAAGGCAATGTACAAAGCATGTACGCAAGTTTTGCCATTTTTTCCTCCTCCTCCATGTTCGCATTTGGTTCACATTTCTCTAACTTGATCTTCTTATAGAGCATGTACATTAAAGCTTGTGTTCTCAATTTCGAAACCCGTCCTATGCGTAAGTACTTTATACATAGCCCTAAGAAAATGTCAATGCACAATAAGTTGATAATTAGGCAGCTCTTCCCGAGAGTTGAATCAAAGCCCTATTTAATTTTAGTCGAGTGGGATAACGTCATCATAAATGCAGTTTTCAATATTTTTTTGGTGCTTTTATTTATTTTCAACTTAATAGGAAAAAGTATTAGGTTCTTACTTCTTAAGGCAAACATATAAATAGGGGTGTGACTTTTGTTGGAGTAAGTAAGTACGCCTCCAATTGCTATCGGGTTCCTCCGTTTCATTTTATGAGCTACTTGTTATTGATAATAAATACTAATAATGCGATAACGGATACTCGTACCAACTGTTGTTTTTCTTTCTTTACATAAATTCAACTTTTTCACAACAAAAATAGAAATCCTGTGTATTACTAAAACGTGGCTATTCCATTTTTAAATTTTGGGCTGGTAAGATATTCCGAGATGTGAAATTAAATAAGAAATACTGTTAAATTTAAGTAATTTATTATATACTAGCAGTTTTACCTGGCATTGCCTGGAGTAATTAAGCTCCCAAGAAATCCTTAGTATTACTCTTCATTTTTCATGAGCACACTCACACGAAGTTACTCAATATTTATATCAATTCATATGTATTCACGACTCAAGAATGATAATAAGAGTTTGAGAGAAAAAAAGCAATATGTTGGGATGACTGATGAGTATGTACTTTAATCTTTAGATCGCTCACTAATAAAAACAGACAAAATTAATTCTAAGATTTAATTCAAATCTTAACATATACTGAAAAATGAAAATACACATGAGTTATGATGTACATAAGAGACCAATAATAACAAAAACAAACAGTGCTCTTATTTTTGTATACACCTGCAATATTTTCATTAATACCACAACATTATTATTTCTTAGATCAAAATATGTTTATGCTATACATCATGGAGCACTGTATACAATGCACCCGGTGACTTTGATAATTGGGATGGTGTATTTCAACTGGTTAAGCACCCATTTTTTCCCTTGTCCAATGGTGTATGGAATAGGCAAGTTCATTAAAATTGAAAAAAAATCAAACTATGATGTACAGCAGTACGAGTTGATTAAACTACAATCAAATGATGAATTGAAGAACTTGTTCAAGCCATCAATTTCTAATGAAGAATTCTGGATTGGATTGCCACCAGGATTTGAGCTTCTAAAACAATTAAATGTTGTAATAAACTTACTCATGAACACTTCCATCAGATAATGAGGATTTCCCCAACTTATGTATGCGAGATTTAATAAGATGGCTGAGAATTCACGAGAAAATTACTTATTCAAACTTCAATGCCTTTTATCATGTTTATACTATTTACAACTGTATTAAAATTAAAGCCAATGTTTAATTAGTGTAGCTCGTAACATGATTTCTTCCTCTTATTTTGGCCAACACGCAAAAACTGTTTAGAATCCTTGGGATAGATGGTGAAAAAAGATGAATGTATCGGTTGCTAATTTTTGATGTACCGACCTAAATCTTAAGGATGCGTCAAAATCGAACGGAAAAGTTATTGACTTTAATAAATTACCTCATCATAGATATAAGCCAATGAAATTATCATTAATCTATCTCCAATGGCTATAAGGATAAAAAATACTTAAAGTGGACACAAGTTAAGACTATTTGCAAAAAAAATCTCCCGTATAAAAGATATTTAAAGTTTGAAGAAATTAATTCAATTTGTAAACTGGTAATGATTCCTTGCACTTTTTATAAGTTGGTTAATTTTAACTAAGGGTCGATAACAGGGATGGGACTGATTTCAAGTCTCATATTAAGAACCGATACAACAATTTATCACAAACGGATCTTCAATAATATCTATTCAACTTTTCATTTGATGAATTATATAAATGTTATGAAATAATTAAATGCGACATCTCCCGGAAATATAATTTTTCTCTGGAAATTCTCTTTTGTGTAAAATCTGGGAAACATGGAATCTTGATATCCCCAGAAATTAATCTTAATACGTATGGTACACCTCCCTTTTTTAGGGGTATCTATAATCCTGCACATCGAAGGAAAAAACCACATGTAGAATTTCAACCATGGTGTGGGCTTATAGTTTAAAAAAAATGATTGCTTGACATGTCCTTAGTTTTTGAAGTAGGTACATAATACGGCAAAGTAAATGATCTTATTAAAAAAAATTAAAATCGTAAAGCTTGTAATTTGATAATATGACTCTATTCCGTTGACATGAATTTATTTTTGAAAATGGAGTTAAGATGTTGTTTGAGTAAAATAAATCATTTAGAAGACGAAAGGGATGTAATTAATAAATTTTATAATTTGTTCATTTGATTATAGAATGGGGTAACTTATTAATCACAGCTGATGGATTTAATGTAAATAATTTACGTAACAAAAATACCTTAAAAACAACAACAACATCATATAAATACTAATTCCAGGACACTACAAGTTATTGTGATTTTCATTTAAATAAATTAAATAAAAAGTGTTGACTTCTAAATAATGATTTCCCTTTAAAATATTGACGCTTTCCCGTAATTCAATTTTTACTTTTTACTGAGCGGAAATTTTCTTCACACATTAGGAGTGAGCGAAGACGATGAGGAGCGCTCGTTTTAAATGGTAGTTAATGGGTACTTTTTGGGGAGAAGAAGAAGAAGAATAAAATAAAGTCCGATGAAAAAATAAGTCAAACTGCGTTCAGTATCAAGTAGATATTCGTGAAGTAAAGACGTTACAAAACTTTTAATAATCAATAGTTTATTTTTTGATTTCATTACATTTTGTTTAATAAGTCAACCATAATGTCCTACCCAGAAGATGAATCCTTGACTCTACCCATTAAATCAAGAAGTCTTCGTGCAAAGTCAATTGCTAAAAGATTAGAAACAGAGAGAAATAAAAATGCACCCCGAGTTCGGAAACCCCGTCAAAAAGTATGTACAATGAGCAAATACCGACGAAAAACCGCAAATGCAAAGGAAAGGGATCGTATGAAGCAAGTCAATGATGCCTTTGAAAAACTTAGAGATGTTGTACCTCACCACCGTGCCTTCATTGGTGTTGCCACAAGTTCGCCTCCTCCCCCAACTCCTGGAGATCCAGCAAGTGCCACCAAAGTCTCTACGCTGCGTTGTGCTATATCCTACATCAATAGTCTTCAACAACTAATTGAAGACTCCAATAAAGGCCTTTTGGATCCTAATCTGTACAACACTGATCTCGTGGAAGAAGAGACTGACGTACTATTCTCTTCTCTCTCTGCCTCTTCCAAGAAACCCAATAATAAACCCCTCAAAAAGGCTGGAGGTAAGAAGAGCAAACTGAAGAAAAATAGTGGGGCCACCGCCAAGGACTCCAAGTCCAATAATAAAAGATCTTCCTCTGCGTCTGGTGCCAAGTCTGTCAAGAAGAAGAAACAAAAATTAGAAGAGACTAAGAAATTAATCAGTAACAAATTAATGGGTAATATTAATAATCATGGGCACTCTGGATTCTCTACTAATAACATCCTTCAAGAGAATCTCTTCACCTCATATTTAATCCCCCAACAACAAACACATACACCCCTCAATCCCACTCAAATCTCGACTCTTCCCAATCCAGGGGCCTATTACAGTAACGTGATGAAGGAGCGTCACAACCCGTCACTTCTCCCTCTTCAGCCCCTTTACCTTCCTTCATCCCCGCTGGTTTATAAAACACCAGACTCATTATATGGAGACATGGACTCCTTCTCCGATGTGTCCTCCGCCAGTCCGGGTTCTACGTCATCCTCGTCTCTAGACCTACTTCTTCACCCCCAGGATTTTTCGTCACCTTCTTCATCTCCAGTAGAAGACTTTCATCACCCCGCCTCATCGTCGTCCTCCTGTGCTAATTTAGCTTTGAACAGTACTAGCAGTCATATTCTGGATGATATTCAACAAATACTCAAAGATGCGGAAAACTTTGATATTATGGTCTAATGTAGTGCGTCTCCCCATCCGATGTTTGTTGCATTCAAAGTTTATTGAATTATTAGTATTTTTTTATATATATTATACAATGTCAACTCTGGTCTCATATCATAAATGCCTTACTTTTTTCCACTGTTTGTACATAAAACAATATTTTTTTAACCGTTTTCATTATTGTCTTACATATATATATATTTTTGATATATCAAACAATCTATTTATTTTTTTAGAAATAGACAAAATACATAAATTTTATATAAAAATACATACAAATATTTTATATCTTACTCAAATGTCTTGTTATTGAGCCTTCATCAGACTGTTCAGTGTACTTTTTACCACCCATCAGATTGGAATTTTTTTGATCTACCTATTTAACTACAAAATAAGATTATTTAAAAAAATAAATTGATTTGTTAATAGTGTAGTTATTTGCCTACACTATTAACATGTAATATTTTATTTAACAAGTATCAGAAAAAACCAAATAAACGGAAAAAGAGTCCCTTTCAGAATCAATATATATATATATAGGTAAAATACTCGTACCTCAAGGCTAAATAAGTGATCCGTCAACACAAAATCACGCTTAAATGATTTTTCTCAAACTTGAGACTACATTTGTGCTCTTTAATTATTTATCGTTCATTTCTTTCGACAAATTATACTGATTAATCCTTTAGAGACAGCACAGATTGTATATACTTAAAAGTAGCAAAAATGCATTCTCACAATAAAATAATTGATAGATCTTATTTGAAAAGCCAAATCGGAGCCAAAATAGGTCTTATAAACATAATAAAGTTTTTTTATACTAT
The DNA here is from genome assembly GCF_016086655.4 of Lepeophtheirus salmonis. NCBI lineage: Eukaryota > Metazoa > Arthropoda > Copepoda > Siphonostomatoida > Caligidae > Lepeophtheirus > Lepeophtheirus salmonis. The sequence goes on along the minus strand of NC_052132.2, from coordinate 37,161,578 downwards.
AGTGAATATTGTTAGGTATTTCAATATACATATACAAGAAGATGAATACAATGTCCATAATTGACTAAAATATGTATATGAAATAAAGGGTCTACGGAAATTAGAGTAATCCAGAAAAGAAATAATAGCAAGTTTATTTTAAAATTAAAACATTTAAACTTCGTACGTATAATTTTAATTAAATTTTTCTATCGCAAATATAAATTAAAATTCAAAATGGCCACTTCCAGCCGTTCCAGCTATCGTCAGACGGCGACCGATTTGGTCCACTTCCTTAACCAGCGAAGCTTTCAGGCTCTAAAAATTCTTAGGAGGCTTTATATTTGTCATTTCCTCAAGAATGGACCACAAAGACTAACCCATAGCATAAAAAATCTGATTTATTAAACGACATGACAGGTAAGCTACTCTCCTCCGAAAACATTATTCAAATTATCTGGGTGACCAGGCTCATTTTCTGTTTTTTTATTATTTTTCATTTTGATCTTGAATTTAATGAACGATCACTTTCCGCTGGTTTTCAACCAGGTTCTTGTTGGTAAAGCAATGTCATCAAAACTTAAAGAAATTCATCGGCCCAGTAAAAATTAATACACAGAAGATGCACCTGATATCACGAAACCTCCACAAGCTAGAGACAAATATATATGCAATTATATGAAGTATGAAAATATAATATAAATAAGATGTTATTTTTTTATTTAATTTTTGGTTCAGTATTGATTTTACATTAACGTACTACACATATCAGTAAGGGAACATTTAAAACTAATTGTATCTGCATTTTAAGGGTCAAATATTGCACTGACATGTAACCATCATGAGCCGATCCCAT